>NC_140500.1:24254588-24854588 GCF_964271855.1 Acomys minous
AGGAAGAGTCCGCATCTTTCCCAGAATTGATTCTGAACCCCCATATCATCTTTAGGAGCCCAAGCCCCAGTCAGAGAGCAATCAGCTTAAATATGATCACTAGGGCAAGAGAAAAGGGGTGAAATCGGCCAATATGCTCGCTGTTTTCTGAAACTTTCTTCCCCAGATCAGCAGCAAGGAATCGGTTTACCCATCAGCTAAAAGGAGACATGAAAAGCAAGTGCTCCAGTCTACGGCTCTGTGGGAGCTTGCTTTCTGTAGAACAAACTGCTGAGAACACAGCAAGGAAAGAAAAGAAAGGGTCCTGGGTGCCTCAGTCAGCCTTTGGCAAAGGAGCCCTTTCATTAATTCACCCGGTAGCCCTGAACGAGTCATGCCCTTTAGGGCAAACCTGGGCATTAACCTCTAGCTCCAAAGTCCATCAGAGCAACCCCACCTCCCCCCCACCCCCACCCCTACTCCCCCCTCCCCCGCACCTGCGGGCTGCTTGTTACTCATCAGCAAATAGGGAGGTGGCACACGAAGTCCTCAGCTACAGCAATGGCTGAAACTGTGGGTGGTGACACAGGCTTCAATCTCAGGACCCCTAAAAATACCTCCACTGCCACATGAATGAAGTCAGAGGCTCTGTCCAAGGGAAAGAAGTCTCTGCAGCCATGCCAGGTACCCACATGAGAAGCCGAGGGCCTAGGACTTTCCTTCCTATGTGTGCATCTCTAAGACGGAGACTGGATAAATTGCCATGCGATCCTGGGACAGAGTTCAGACCCCAAAGTTGCCAGGCAAAGGAAGCTGCTGCTGCGTGAGTCCGACATCCCCAGCTGTTCCGCCCCCCCCTCCCCTTCCCTGCTGCCTTTTCACCCCCAGTGGCTTTGCGCTAGGCTTGGAAATCACCGCCTCAACCCTTACCCAATTCCAGAGAGGCTTGGGGAAAGCTTCTTGCCCCCTAATCTTTCTGCCACATGAGAAACTAAGCTGGTTACTAGAGTCTGGGTGCCAGTGCGCGGCTTTAGTCTCTTACTCCTGCCTGTGCCCTGGGCCAGCCACATCTCTCCTTCTAACGCTGTCAAGGGAAGGTGTTCAGACCCTAACTCCTCAGCAAACATAGAAATATCTAGGTCCTTCTCTCACAATGCAGACTGAGCAAAGTCCTGTGATTTCAGGCCACTAGCCAGAGTTCCTGGGGAGAAAGGACATATTACCTCATTCCCGTTCCCCCTGGGGAAAAATACAAGTTAGCTTCCACTCCAAGTCAGTCTCCAATGTCCACAAACCCAAGAAGGAGACCCCGGGAATGCAGGGCACCTCTCTTTTGGTTTCTCATGAGCCGCTCCCACCTCCACCCTGGGCTGGATGCATTGTCTCTCCAAAACCATTTGGACTGTATGCCTCATCCCTCCAAAACCATTTTGGGAGAGAGACTCAAGGTCAATGGGTTTGGAGGCCTCTGCTCCTCTGCTCCTCTAAGTGGGTAGGTGTGATCCTGTGTCCTCCCCTCGGCATCGTCCCTGGTGACTACGTCTGTGTTTTGCATTCCTCCAGCTCAGGATGTAGTCTCACCACAAAACCAGATGCCTGACCTCCAATCCATGGAAGCTTTATCCATCAACAGATCAGGATGGTTTCCTAACCCACAGGTCAACTCCAAGCCCTTTAGTATCTGGGGACTCTGTCCAAGGCTTCCCACAGGGGTGTGGAAATTCCCCAAATGTAGATTAGTGCAATTACCCCAGAGGGCTGGGAAGGAGAATAAGAAGCTAAAGTGTGTATGTGTGTGTGTGTGTGTGTGTGTGTGTGTGTGTGTATGCATACAAGCACACATACACAGAGAGAGAGAGAGAGAGAGAGAGAGAGAGAGAGAGAGAGAGAGAGAGAGAGATTTAAAGGAAAAGACATAAGGGTCGAAGATTATACTAGTGAGAGTTGAGAAACAGGTGGTGTTGGGAATGTCATGGTACCAGCTGAGTAATGGGGGGTGAGGGTGACACAAGGCCAAAGCTGAAGAATCTCAAGATCCCAGAGGAGGTTGGTAGCAGCAGCAGCAGCAGCAGCAGCAGCAGCAGTGTAGCTCCTATTTATTAGGCACTGTGTGTATGGTGTTGCCAGTCCTTACAACAACCTTGAAAAACAGGCACTACTATCTTGACTCACAGGAGCAGCCATTGAGACTCTGGGAACTTCAGGAGCTTGACTGAGAGCACACAGACTAAGAGAAGAGCCAGAAGCCATGGCCTGATCCATCTGGGTCTGACCCTGTACCTGTGCTGCTGAGAGAGAAAACCCTAGGAGGCTCCCGTGGTTTACCTAGGTCTCAGTCTCCTGCAAAGTGTCCTCAGGGACCTGCCAGGGTCCCTTCCACTCCAGCGCTCTATAAGACTTCCCAGAGGGACAGTAAGCGTAGCAGATAGAGAAGCACTCTCCTTCCTGGGGTGCCTGGGGTGGCACAGTGGCTCTCACCTCCCCCGTTCTTGTAGCAGAGATAGGGAAACCTCCAGACGTTGCCTAAGCCGATGATCTCTCCCGCCACTGACAGCACAAACTCCATCTTGTTGTTCCAGTGCTCCCGTTCCAAGGTACCATCTTCCTCTACCTTCTCCACGGCTGGACACACTGGCTTCGTCTCTCCATTGCTGGTTGTTCCTGAGACCCTGTTATCCATCCCACCTGGAAAACACACAGACAGCTCTGGCACTGGTGGGAACCCCCACAGGGAAGCCCAAGGGAATAAATGCCCTGGCAAAGGGTGACTCCTCTGTCCCCTGACCCGATCCTCCTTAGCACCCCTCCCTGGCAGAGCTGGGGAGCCAATCCTAGGACTGACTGTTCCCTTTACAGTTAGGGAGAAAGCATTGACTGACTGAAGGGCAGATTTTGCTTCCATGTTGTGTGTTTTCTGAATCCATATGATATGGGGTTGTCTGCACTTTCCCTTGCTTCTCACAGTCAGTTTAACAGACGTATTAAAAAAAAAAGACAATCCAGTCTTGTTATAGGCTGGGACCACCAAGAGGATGACAAAGCCACCTCTCAAAGCCACTGATAGCTTTTGCAGGAATGACCCTAAGGAAGTAACTGTGACAGTGGGGAAAGACCTGATATTAAAGATGTTGATTGTTCATAACAGCAACAAAAAAAATGAAAGAATATACCTGCTACTAATGGAAGGTGTATTAATAAATTATGGTAGGCTTCTTTACAACCAAAGCCGGGTGTGGCGGCACACGCCTTTAATCCCAGCACCCAGGAGGCAGATGCAGGCGGATCTCTGTGAGTTCAAGGTCGGCCTGGTCTACAAAGAGAGTACCAGGACAGCCAGAGCTGTTACACAGAGAAACCCTGTCTTGAAAAGAAAACAAAAAACAAAAAACAAATTACCATACATTTTTGGCTATTTTCTCATGTACAATTGGCAGTTTATGTGCCTTTGTTTATTTTTTCTTGTGTGTTTG
Source organism: Acomys minous (assembly GCF_964271855.1). Classification (NCBI taxonomy): domain Eukaryota; kingdom Metazoa; phylum Chordata; class Mammalia; order Rodentia; family Muridae; genus Acomys; species Acomys minous. The sequence continues at coordinate 24,258,038 of NC_140500.1, forward strand.
GTCCTCTTATTGATTGAAGAAGTTACTCTTTATTTCTAATATTATTCATATACATTAAAAACATTATCAATATTTTATCCTAAAAAAAAAAAAACAGAAAACGGGGGTGGGGGGAACTATTACAGAAAGACGTAATTGAAGCTGCAGGAGGTGAGATTGCAAAGTGATGCTAAACGACCGGGCTTGACAAGGCACTTTACAGAATGTTTACGCACATTGAAAGATTGGGACATCCACCAAGGCGTTTCTTCCTTAGCGACCGCGTCATAGGAATGTAGTCCTTATCTGTGTCTTTACCGTTTTTTGATCAGAGGCATGACTTCTGAGGGATGGTGGAGGGGACCAGTAGCTGACCTGGGTGAGCTGAGCTGTCCAGGAATCCATTCCTCCCTCCTCCACATCTTACTGAACACACACACACACACACACACACACACACACACACACACGGAAAGATTGTCCCCCTCCCTCACTCCCTCTTCACTGTCCCCTTCTTCTTTCCTCTCCTCCCTTCCCCCTCTCTCTCCCTCCTCCTCCCTTCTGTCCTCCCTCCCTTGCTCCCTTCCTCTCTTTGGCGATGACAGCATCTTAATCTGTTATCACAGAGATGGGGCCATGAAAAGGAAGTCCTAACTCTCAGCTTCCCCCTTTCAGAAGTGGCCTTGTTCTAGACTGATAGTGAGATTGAGGATAAATCCGGGTGTGGTTTAAATTTAGTGAGCAGCTACTCTGGACTAAGCATTTTACACCCATTCACTTAACTCCTAACGCCAACCCTACTGCGGTTGAGGAAATGGCTGTACATAAAATACCTGAAGCCGCTGCTCCTTAAGTCCGGTTTCTTTTGCCACCTGGGCAGTAAGTGGGGTGGAGACTTGAACCCACTGCACCTCCTGCTCTTCCCACTACATCAATTCACTTATGTTGCCTGTCTGGGTTTATCAACATATTGAATGTTAGTGTTTCTAAATGACTCCCTCCTCATTTTATGCAGCCCAGCTTGCCCTAGGACTTGATATATAACATAAACTCAAGGTGACTCCCCTGCCTCAGCTTCCTAAAGTGCTCAGATTACATACGGGAGGCACCGTGATTTAGAACGACCCCTTTCTGGAGAAGTAAGCAGGTGGGTTTTCTCCGAACCCCCAAAACAAGTTCGGGTTAATGGAACTGTCCCATCAGGAACTCCTCCAAGCCACAGACTTTCCTTGGACTCCGCCTCCAGCCTTAGGGACCAGAAAAGGCAGGGGGTGGAAGGCACCTCTGAGCATTTGACAAGCTGAGGAGTGGGGTTGAAAGTTAGCTGTGGGCCAGAAAGAAGGAGAGACTCCAGCGATGGGGGCAAGATTGGTCCCTGGCCAATTTGCTGATAGTGGCCTCCCTTACTAACTAGCCATCTAAGGGATACTGGTCAGTGAGGCAAAGTCATCCCACTTGGCCTCCTCCCCCTCCCAGGAGCCAAGCAGTAGCCCTCTCCCTCAGCCCCATGCTTCCCAGGGGCAGTTAGAAGAGCACGGGCTGTGAACTCAAGCAAGCCGGGTTCAGACCGTAGGCATTCTTAACACCCCTGCCTGACTCGGAGGTTAATGAATAACGCAGCCTTAGTTTGCTCATCTGTGAAAGTGGGAATGATGGCATAGACTCGGCTGCGAGGCTGGAGCGGGACACACGCGCGTTGTATCTTCACGACTTACACTCAGTGGTTTCCCTCTCCAAGTAGGATTCTCGATGCCCTACTCTTGCCGCCCCCATAAGTCATGAGCCACCCCTTTCAGAACGTCAGGAGAACAGCATTAGGTGCTTGCACCTGCACGCCGCAGAGCCAATCGCTGTCCAGCGGACTTCAAAAGCCCTTTGGTTGTAAATCCATGGATCCCACCAACCTACATTCTGAGGCCCAGAGACAGGAAAAAGAGAAAGAGAGAGAGAGCAGAGAATATTCCGAACCTTGGTGAAGTTTCTGCCTGAGGTCCTGTCCGAGAATTCTCAAGGGGGCCAGGGAAGGGGCCTGGCTATTTAAAGCGTGGCTGGAGACCGCCCTGTAGAGCTTGTAATCCTAAACTTGACCCGGCCCACATTCCGCCTCCTGCCTTCCCCCTCCCATTTTCTCCCCTCCCCTCAAGCCACCAGACAGTCTGCACATGAGTGATTCCCTGGCCTGGGGACTGTGTGTAAACACCCTGGCAGGTCAGCCAATTGCTTGTGTTTTACTACAGCATGCTGTCTCACGTATCTTGCATGTCCGTCCCCTCCGACACTCTGGGATCTCTTTAAAGGGATCAACGGGTTACCACATCTTCCCACAACTGAGGGGTGGGGGTACTCCTGGAAATCAATCAGTATTAAGTGCTTATTTGACGTGCTATGTGGGTGAATTTAGAGGTACACCAATCTTATCCGGTTCCAAAAGGCATTCTGGAAGGGACAAACTATCAAGATTACTGAACTGTGAGAAGTCAGTAAAATTTCTAACACTAACACACACACACACACACACACAACCTATGTGTACCCACAATGTGGGAAAGTTTGAAAAAGGTTCATGAGTTAATAGTGGTTGCACTCAGAATAGGATTGGGTTAGGAAACAGCAGGAAACGAGATTTTCTCTTCTTTTTGAAGCTCCAGTCTTGTTTGAATGATCTGGTCATGTGCTAAAACTTTTTTTTTTCTCTTTTTTCTTTTCTTTTCTTTTTTTTTTAACTGTAATCAATGAAATGCCAATGTTTAAAACAAAGGCTGACAGCTACTCAAAGGGACTTTTCTTCGAGACTGAGATGACCGAAGAAGGTGGCCGGCTGTCCCTTCAGCTGTGAGTTGGAAGACTAGAGCAAACTCTTGGGTCCACCACCTACTCTAGGGCAGTACAGCGGGGAACTGCAGGCGCTTTGGTGCCAGGCAGTGCAGGGACCAAGCACTGCGCCTGTCACTTTGGAGCTTGGAGTTCTGAGCAAAGCATTCAACTCCTGAGACTCCCATCCTCACATCTAATGAATGGAGACAGTGCTGCCTACCTCAGAAAACTGTGTGAGATTTCAGGTAAGAATGTATCTAATAATGTAGCCAGCCCACCAACAACCCCCGATGCAGTTCTTTATCCTTAAAGAACTAGTCACAATGATCTTCATGGAGATTAGTCTTTTGTAAAATATGTTTTTTATTTTTATTTATGTATATGTGCATGTCTGTGTATGTGTACATGCATGTGGGTGTCTATCCTCAGAGGGCAGGAGACAGTGTCTCATACACACACACACACACACACACACACACACACGTAGTGAGCTGAACTTACAAGCAGATATGGGTGAGCCCACTGGTGAGAGTGCTAGGAATCGAACTCTGGTCCTCTGGAAGAGCAGCTACTGTTCTTCACCACCAAGTCATCTCTCCAGCCCCTGGAGACTATTCTTGTGTTTCATCAGCCCCTTTTCTTCTTCATTTTTAACTATCCATCTGTCTCATCTTACAGTATAAAGAAAAAGATTAGAAGGGTTCTCATCAGAGAGAGGATGCAAATTCGTGCTAAAAAGCCCAAAGCAATGTGGTCGACTTCCCAGCCTCGCCCCTAAGCGGAACTTCCTAGCAGCCCTACTAACTGATCTACTGAGTGTTATGATTGTTGATATTTATACTCGAAAATAATCAGGTAGCTGGAGTTTATTTGAGACTCAAATCAGTCCCCTAGGAAGCCTGGGTACCACATAGCCTTCAGCAGTGCTGCTTAGCTCGCTGAGACCTCACACATGCAATGATAGGGTTTTGTTTTCAGGAAACACTCCCAGAGATCAGAGCATCCTTCTCTTGCTCTGACATGAGGGGATGTTGATTCTTCAGTTTTACATAACTGCTGCTACGCTGCCTTTCTGATCGCTCTTTTATTCCTTTCCAAATGCTTGTGATCCCATTTCTTTCATTCCTGTGCTGTCACGATTGATGTTTTTCCCTGCTCAGCCAAGTGATGGAGATGTGGTTTGAGAACCACTGTTAGAACAGTCAGTGACAGTCTTCAGGCTGCCTGTCCTGGAGTGTCACATCAATCACACAGGACAACCTTTGCTTCCCCAGCCCTTGGCTATCCAGGCATAAGACCAAGGATGGGGCACTATCAGAATCAGCGTTTATGAGTTCTTACTCAACAGGCAGATTAGAAGGGCTTCTGGGGACTGCTAACAAGGATAACTGAGCATGCAACTTCCGGGCACAGGGCTGGATGAAGCAATAATGAGCTCATGAAAAAGCATGGGTAGCAGTTGGTACCAAGTTGACTCTGGCCATATTCAAACACCCATGTGTTATGATGCACTCTCCCAGGTATGTTCTGTTCCCACTAGGGGTGGAAAAGAGCAGAAGACTCTTCAAAGGAGCACTCCTGTTTCCAACAGAGCATCTCTGGACGGCAGTGATTTCATCAGGAGAGTGCTCAGGAGACTGCCCCCTGCTTACTCACAGGCCACCTGGACCCTTTTCAAATGAGACACTAATGGAAAGAAAGGAGCAAGTAAACTTAAACAATACCCGATGGCAGCTCACTGGGATGGTTAAAAACAAAAACAAAACAACAACAAAATGAGAAACAAACAATGGTAACAGTAGATTGCGACCAAAGACGAAAACTCATTCACATTTGTGGTTACACAAATAATAAAGTAAGGAAGCGAATGGGGGAAGAAAATGCACACCTTCCCTAAAATAGAATTCCAGTTAGTAAATGCAGAAAGAAAGAAAGAAAGAAAGAAAGAAAGAAAGAAAGAAAGAAAGAAAGAAATAGAAAAAAAAATCACCATCGGACAGACAACTTTAATATCTCCCTCCAAATATTTAGTCACTACAAAGGGGGGAAGATGCTAACGTCATGATAGAAAGGCCAAGGAGAGTAACTTAGCGGCCAAGTGCAGCACCCCCAGTCACAGAACACACCGGTAGTATTCCCACCCTGAGACGCGTAGTGTGAGTCACTAGTGAAGGCACAGCACACTGCTGCTTTTGCCAGTAATTCTATTGATCATGAGAAAGCAGAACATAGGCCCACCCAGCAAAGGACATGCTCTGTTCCATCGCGTCTGTGATGGGGCTGATCAGTGCTGACTGACCACTTGACAGGCATCGCTGTGAGAAATTACCTAGATTCGGTTAACTGGGTTGGGAAAATGGATTGTGAAAGTAGGCTGGATGGAGTCCTGGGCTGAATTAAAAGGAGAGACTGGGCTGATGCTTGTTTGCCACCCTCTGCTTCTGATCTGCGGATGCAATGTGACCGGCTGCCTCATGCTCCTGCCACCTTGACTCTCCTGCATGATGGCCTGTCTCCTCAAACTAAGTCAAAATACGCCTTGGCGCAGCACCTAGACAGGTAGTCAAATGTAGCGTTCAGATGACGGAGGATAAGAAAAGAGGCACAGACAAGTTTAGGATACAAGAGACTAAAGAAAACACAAAAGCTAAATGCATCCTGGGGTCTTGAATTGGAGAGTAGATTGGACCCTGGATTAGCAAGGGTCATCAGCATAAAAAAAATATCAGTGGAATGTAAATAAGACCATTAGCTTAATAACATGTTACAATATTAATCTCCCATTTCTGACAATCGCACGATGATTGTATAAGATGCTAATATTAGCAGACGCTGAGCACGAGACCTATGAGGACTTTTTTTTTCCCCCAACCTTTAAATCTCAAGTTAGTTTAAAATTTCAGGGATGTGAATGCTCTTTCACTCCTTGGCTACAGCGGTGTGTGGCCGGAGCGAAGAACTCTGGGATACTTTATGCAGGACCCACAGGCGCCACTGAAAACTTAGATTATTTTTCTATGTGTTGTGGTTGATCCTAGATAAGATTGACCTAAATCGTACAAACACGAGGTCCCAAAGAATCAAATGTAATGAAAAATATATTAATACCATGAATTGCCACCACTGCGGTTCACAGAGTGCTTCCGCTGTGTCACGTGACAGGAGCATCCTATGTCATCCCTTTACACAGAAATGACTGTTAGGACCAAGCAAGGCATGGTTGGTGATGACTTGAGCCCAGGAACATGCTCAGTCAAGGTCACAGAACTAGCGAAGGATCACAGCCAGGATTTGAACTCAGATTTGTAGATCTAATGACCATTATTTATAACTACCATGCCACGCGTTTCTATGACATTAAAGGAGGGGGGGAGGCTAAACTTCAAACGTTTGTTTACTTTGGAGAAAAGATGAGCAGATAAAATGCCAAGAAAATGTTCCCGGGCCTGGAGAGATGGCTTAATGGTTAAGAGCACTCACTGCTCTTCCAGAAGCCTAAAGTTCAGTTTCCAGCACCTACACCAGGCAGCTCCCAACTGCCTGGAGGCCCAGCTCAAAGGCTATACTTTCTTCCGGCCTCAGGACATGTACACACACATGCATGTAAATAAAAATAAGTTCCACAAGAGAAAAAGTAAACATGTTTCCTTTGCTGGAAATTTCACTGAGACTTAAAGGCTACTTTAAAAACCTCATTAGAAGGCTAACAAGATGGCTCAGTGAGTAAAGGCGCTTGCTGCCAAGCTTGTCTGCCCCAATTCAGTCCTTGGAGGACTCATGGCAGAAGGAGGGAAAAGACTGCCATACGTTGTTTCCTGATCTCCACATTCCTGTTCTGGCATGCGTGCACGCACACACGCGTGAACACACGGGTGCACACTAGTAAATAAATGAGTAAATAAATATAATACATTTTAATAGTTAAATCTCATTAGACATCCCTTCGCTGTCCATGTATTCCTCAATCCCCATTCCCAGCACTCCGCCTTCCTAGTAAAGGAGGAGTGCCATGTTTTCTCTTAACTCCAGAAGAGTAACTGTATTTTCCAGTTGTACCTGGGTCTCTAATGCCTGCTTCCCTGATTTTTTTCTTTTTCTCTTTTTCTTTTTTTTTTTTTTCTTTCTTTTTTTTTTTTTTTCATGATTCTCAGAGCACTTGAAGGCTTGCAAAGTTTCAAGCAGCCTCAGAGGGAAACTGCTGGTTGGTTTAAGTCAGTGAAGCCGTTATGAGCTCCTATACCCTGATACTAACGAGCCACAGGAAGGGGCTCGGCAGAGTAACTATTTAGAAGGCAGCATCAACCACTAAAGCGGCGCTTTTAAAACAGCACCGCAGGAACTCATTCATAGTGAGGTAATACGCTGGTGTCATGTTCTTTTCATCCTTCATTGTTGCAAAGGGCCTGTTCGCCTACGGGTGTCGCTGCTGAGCGTAGACCCAGCGCAGTCTAACCACACCTTGTCTTTCACTCTTGTTTAGAGAGACTTGAACAGGTGAGGGCAGTGTGGCCGTGTTCTTCTCTGGTTGTAGGCTGGGAGGGGCTGGTGAGCATTTATCACAGGATGGGCTTCTGTGGGGGGGACCCTGAGAAGGGGCCAGGAAGCAGAGCTTTGCTCAGAGTGAATGTGGCTGAGGAGCAGAGCTGGTTGCAGCAGGAGTTTCTTAATGGATCGTTTGGAAGGAAGAATGAAAGGAAACTAAAATGTAATTAGGAAGGAGCAGCAATCACATATGTTGTTCGTGTGTGTGTGTGTGTGTGTGTGTGTGTGTGTGTGTGTGTGTGCGTGTGTGTTTCAGACAATGTTCATACTTTCACTGTTCACACCATCGAGGCCTTAAGAGGGTTAGTGTAATCCCCTGCTAGCAGGGCTTCCTTTCTCTCCTGACACACGGATAGAAACCCCTGAGTTGGGCTTCTGGGGGAAGGAAGAACCTATGATTCCAGAGGCCATGGACTCAGGAGCTTACCTCTTGCCTCTCTCTTCTCTGCTCAAGCTAACCAAGCTAAGTTTGCTCTTGTCTGTCTGTCTGTCTGTCTGTCTGTCTGTCTGTCTGTCTCTCTCTCTCTCTCTCTCTCTCTCTCTCTGTGTGTGTGTGTGTGTGTGTGTGTATGTGTGTGTGTGTGTCTTATATATCCTTACTCCTTAAAACAACAACAAAGCGCTGGACATGGTGGCACATGCCTTTAAGGCAGGCGGATCGCTGTGAGTTCGAGGCCAGCCTGGTCTACAAAGGGAGTACAGGACAGCTAAGGCTAACACAGAGAGACTCTGTCTCGAAAAACAAACAAACAACAAAAAAACCACCAACAACAAAAATTCTATTCTAGATTAACATTATTAGACCATTTCCTCCTAATTCTTCCATAAAATCAAGTGTTTTTAATTTTGAGAATCGTGTCACAACGTGGTCACTAGGAGTCTAGAGAACGCCATTCCCGTGATCTAGAAAGCCCCACTGCGAGGTTGGCCTTATCTCTCGTTGCTGAGCCTTGCACGGCCTCCCTGTCCCTGTACTTTGCCTGCCTTGTTGCAGATTTGACTTTCTGGCCGCTGGCCAAGCACAGAACCCTGGCCGCAGTCACCCCATACTTCCCTTCCCTCTACTCCCCATGTATAAGCTTTCTTTTTCAAAAGATGGCTACCTTGTTCAAAACTCACCTGCATACCCCTCCTTCATTCACTCTCTTTTCAGGTCCTTCCTGGTCCCCCAAACCAGCCGGAGCCCCACTTCTGAGAGGCGCTCAGCAGTCCGTTCAGCCCTTGTGGATCGCGCTGCCATCTGAACCTCGGCAATCTGAGCATCGTGGCTTCTGACTGCCTCCACCACTATGCTCTGCGGTTGCTGGTGGCGTGGGAGCCTGTGAACATTTTTATTTCTTAACCAAAATGTGAGGTGTTTTTAGAATTTCATACATGCGTACTGCATTTTTTACAAAAGATTTACTTATTTTGTGTATGCAGCGCTCTACGTGTACACCGGCATGACAGAAGAGGGCACCAGATCTGAGTGTAGATGGTCCTGAGCCACCATGTGGTTGCCCAGAATTGAACTCAGGACTTCTGGAAGAGCAGCCCGTGCTCTTAACTCCTGAGAAACCTCTCCAGCCTGCGTACTGCATTTTTATCATTTCTATTCCCACCTCTCGCCCCTCCAAGGTAAACATATACGTATGTCCATACACCTAAACCTACTGAGTCCATTTGGTGCCCTTCGTCTGGTTTTTTTGTTTGTTTGTTTGTTTTTTTGTTTTGTTTTGTTTTGGTTTTTTTTGGGTTTTTTTTTTTTGGTTTTTTTTTGTTTTGTTTTGTTTTTGTTTTTTTTTTCGAGACAGGGTTTCTCTATGTAGCCTTGGCCATCCTGGACTCACTTTGTAGACCAGGCTGGCCTTGAACTCACAGCGATCCGCCTGCCTCTGCCTCCCGAGTGCTGGGATTAAAGGCGCGCGCCACCACGCCCGGCTTTCGTCTGTATTTGTGTGCAGGGTTAGCCATTTGGGACTGGATAACCTATCAGGAAACTCATCCCTAGAGACGATTCTCCCTCTCTCAGCAGCCATGACTGCCTGTAGTGGCCTTCATTTATGAACTCTTTAAGAAAACTCAGTCTCTATCCCCAGAGGATACCACAGAACTAAGCACACAGTAAGTGCACAATACACACCTAATGGCTGCTGGGTATGAGGTTTTCACTCCTCAGTTAGGACGCTGACGTGTATTCTGAGAAAGGAGGGGGTGGAAGTGAGCAAGCATTTCTTCCCAAGTGTGCCTACCTGTCCAGGGTATTAAAGACCAACAAGTTAGTGCTGTCACCTGCAGTGCCCCTCAGAGAACACCAGAGCATGGGTCACCCAGGAAAGCACCAGACTGAGGCCTTCCCTTGGAGTGTGATGCTGTGTGACAGTACATCAGACCCCTCAGAAAGCCTGGAAAAGATCTCTGTCTATTCACGCTATATGCAAGCAATGTATGGCTTTAGTTTACATGGCAACTCAGGGGTTCCATTCAGCATTCTGGGGTGAGACCCAGGGAGACTTTTTAAGACATCACAGGTAATCCCAGTGCACAACCCAGGCTGAGAAGCACTGCCCCCAAAGAATGTCAGCACCTCAAAACCAGCCTCTAAAGGACCCAAGATTCAGCCGTGCACTTACACCCACTCCAAGTCAGATCCCGCATCATTCAGCAACTGCCATAGTTTGGATCTTGAATGTCCACCAAAGCCCGTGTGTTAACAGCTTGGTTCCCACTCTGGCCTTATGGGAGGTGATGGGGACCAGTCACAGCGAGTTAGGTCACTGGAGGCACAGCAGGGAAGGAGCTTTTATGGACCCCATTCTTCTTTCTCTTTGATTTCTGGCTGACTCAGGTGGACAAGTTGCACCTGGGTGTGATTCCTTCCAGTGTGTGCTGCTTCACCATGGACTCAAAGCAACAGGGCATGCGCTGGAATTCCTGAAACTGTGAGTCAAAGTAAACCTTTCTGCTTTTTAAATTGTTTACCTCAGGTATTTCATTATAGTAACAGAAAGCTAACCACCATTTTCCAAACAGCATAGTCCTCAGCAATCTAAAAAGTTGTAGTTATTAACTGTTGTCCATCAGTCAATCTTGTCTGACCTTCACCCTCTCCTGAGAAGTGTTAAGACATTACTGATAGTTGCACTCCCAAAGAATCTGATGTAATTGTATATTGCAGCTTGATTTAAAAAACAAAAACACAAACAAACAAACAAACCCCCTGCTATTTCTAATGGGCAGCTCAGTTTAAAAACCTCTGCAGACTAAATCTTGCTGCTGTTAGCTAATTTCTCATCAAGAGGATGTTTTATAGTTGGTTTCATTTCCAAAGCCACCTCAGCCATTACTTCTCCAAGATAAGTAATCCCACATCCTTTCTTCTTTCCTAAGCATCCTTTCTCCCCAGCACCATCTTACTATATTCACACTTATATAGTAAGATGGTTTCTACAGTGAAGATTAAAGTATCTATCATCTCACATTTTTATATTTTCTATGTATAAAATGCCCCCCCTTTAAAAAGTTGTTCCTCTTTTCTGTAGAGGAATAGGGTGCAACAATTTGAAAACACAGCAAAGAAATAAATACCTTGGATTTAGAGTTTCCTGAGCCCAGCACACCCCCTCCCTCTGGGCCATCCATTTGCGTCTCCCACAGCCTCAATACCTCCCACACAGCTGTAGCCATCTCCCAGATGAGAAACCTATTGCTCAGCAAACAAATATTCGCCGTGCAATGGTGGCCTAATTAGTCATATTGGAAGCAAACAGAATAAAAGTGGGTGACTTAAATGTACAGTTTCCCAGACACACTTTTCTTCAGGTGTTGGGCATCTTCCTGTAAATGGATTACCTGCTTTCCTGCTGGTAACAGAGGCATGGAACAAAGGTGTGTTGGGAGGCCTCGAGTCTTAGGAATAAAGTCTAAGGCATGACTTAAGAGATAGGTACTAATTCACAAATTTAGAGAAGGTAAAGTATTAAACAGGATCCTGTGTGTGTGTGTGTGTGTGTGAGAGAGAGAGAGAGAGAGACAGAGAGACAGAGAGAGACAGAGACAGAGATAGAGAGAGACAGAGAGAGACAGACACAGAGACAGACAGAGACAGAGAGACAGAGAGAGACAGACACAGAGACAGACACAGAGAGACAGAGAGAGACAGAGACACAGAGAGAGAGGAGGAGAGAGAGAGGCAGAGAGAGATCTGACTAAGTGTAAATGGTCTGTAGGGAAGTGGCTGACAAGGACTGCATACCAGCTTATAGAACCTGCCAACTGAGGCAGGACATGTATTACTAGTTTATGAACGTGGGTAAAGTCTTTTAAAACTGTGAGTTCTGCTCCCACTTTCTTCTCTGCCTCCTATATATTCACACTATACACCAAGAAACCAACTTGCGAAACCCCAGTTGACACATCCCTAAGGCAAAATAGAGACGTGTGATACACAGGAAGAATGAATAATTTCAACAGTGAGGGAATCCTCATATTTCTGTATTTGGGAATGGCAAGCAGGGATGGAAAAAATAGCAACTTCTGTTTACATCTCACAAAGCAGAAAGCTACAGAGGAAGAAGAAGAAGAAAAACATGATGATACGGAGAGGAAACAAACAGGCAGATTCTTAGCCGTGCACACTGTGAACAGTGTGAACTTCCAAAGCACAGAAGGCCTGGAATGATTGCAAGCACAATTCCAGCCTGGGCCATGGGGTTAGCAGCGAGCCACAGAGTTAGAATGAGAACAGTCAGACACAGAAAGAGAGAAAAGAAGGAAGGAAAGTAGGAAGAGAATGAAAAAGCCAATATCTGACTCCTTTGTGTAGTGCTACAATTATGCTTTACAACGTTGTTAAAAGTAGTGCAAACCATTTGGTTCAGAAGCATGATGAAATTCAGAATTCACAGCAGTAGATGTAATGAGATGTGGAAAAAAATTTTAAGTAGAAAATACTAACTTCATTAAATGCAGGAGGTAGTCCAAAGGGAAGTTATAAACCAAATTGCATCTACCTTATAAAAGTTTAGCCCAACTGTATATACCCAAAATATTCTTCACCATACTGCAAAGACACTTGCTCAACTATGTTCATAGCAGCTTTATTCGTAGAAGCCAGAAACTGAAAATATCTTAGATGTCCCTCAACCGAAGGATGGATAAAGAAAATGTGATACATCCACACAATAGAATATTACTCAGCTATCAAAAACAATGACATCATGAAATTTGCAGGGAAATGGATGGGACTAAAAAAAGATCATCCTGAGTGAGGAAACCCAGAAAAACAAACATGGTATGTGCTCACTTGTAAGTGGATATTAGCCGGTAAATACAGGCTAATCATGCTACAGTCCACAGACCGTAAGAAGCGAAGTAACAAGGAAGGCCCAGGGGTGGGGAGGAGGGCGCTTGAATTTCACTGAGAAGGAGAAATAGAGAGAACATTGAGGGTAGGAAGATGGAAGAAACAGGTGGGGGAGAGGGCAAGATGGATAAAGTGGGGGTGGAGAGAGAGAGTATGGGGAGAAAGAACTGGGATGGGCACGGGGGCATCTCTGGGACAAGATAGAAATCTAGGACAGTGGAGACTCCTCGGGAATCTATGAGAATAGCCCTGGCTGGAACTCCCAGCAATGGGGGGTACAGAGCTTGAAATAGCCATCTCCTGCAGCTAGAACAGACTTCCAATGGAGGGAAGCCAAAACACCTTAGACCCACAAGTCCTCCTGCCAACAAGATGTACAGAGGAAAGATGGAGCAGAGATTGAGGGAACGGCCAACCAGTGACTGGCCCGGCTTGAGACCAATGCCACTATTAATGATGTCCTGCTGTCCTTCCAGAAAGCGCCTGGCATGGCTGTCATCTCGGAGGCTTCCCCCGGCAACTGATGGAAACGGATGTGAAGACCCCTGGTCAAACACTGGGCGGAGCTTGGGGAATTCTATGGAAGAGAGGAATTCTATTTCTTTTTAAAGGGATTGAAGGAGCCAGAAACGTCAAGGACACCACAAGAAAATATACAGAATCAACTAACCGGGGTCCATAGGTCCAAACAGAGCATACAACCGATGAACCTAGTCCCTCCGCCCATATGTAGCAGTCATGCGCTTGGTCTTCATGTGGGACTCCTAACAGTGGAAGAAGGCGCTGTATATGACTCTGTTGCCTGCCTTTGGATCCCTTTCCCCCAGCTAGGCTGCCTTGCCTAGCCACGGTGAGAGAGGATGTGACTAGTCCTACTGCCACTTGATGTGCTGGGGTGGCTTGGTACCCATGGGAGGTCTATCTTTTTCTGAGCCTTTTCTGAGGAGAGAGGGAGGACGGGAGGGTGAGGGGGTTAGGTGGGAAGAAAAGAGGGAGGGGAGGCTGCAAATGGCATGTAAAGTAAATTAATTAATTAAAAGTAGATTAAATCAAACGTTCAGGAGAGAGACAGAGACAGAGAATTGAAGAAGAAGCTTTGGATGTAGCTTACCCTACCAGGCCTTTGGCTAACGAGGGCCTTTGTCACTGGCCTCTTCTCTCTCCTTTCGCTTTCCAGCCACCAGGAAAAGAACAGGAAACCCCTCCACTCCAAGATGTTCTGGCTTGCCTTGGCCTAAAACTAATGAAGTCAGCTGACCTTGGGCTAAAACCTCTGGAACCATGTGCCAAAATAAAACTTCTCGCCTTCAAGAAAACGAAGATGAAGCCTTGGCCTTCCCAATGTTGGACAGGGAAGTGTGCACAGAATGGATTTTAAAGGCCATGGAAATTAGCTGCTTCTCTTGGCTTCACAGGGCAGTGCATTTCTCACCCAGACTATGTGAGCATGAAGGGCACGGTGTTTTCCTGTGATCTGAGCCCTCTTGCTATTCCCAGCCTTCTGTGACCTCCTGTTGGTGTGATCAGGAGCTATGAACAGCCTGTAGCCAAATGAAGAATAAGACCAAGGTGACATGACCACGTGACTGCGTGTGTGCAACTCTGTCACATAAGAAACTGGTTTTAAGACTCTTTAAGCTTCCTCTTGCTGTCTTGAGGATTCTATTAGCCACATTGTGGATAGCAGAGAAGCCAAGAAATCAGTTGTCCTCTGGTTGTTTCCCTGTTGAAAAGTGACACCTCAGTCCAACAACATACACATACATACAACAACATAATGTAGATTGTGATTTTCACATACACATAAAAATATGTCCAGCAAGTTGTCTCAAAATAAATTCAGTTAAATCTTCACAGTGACTATTTTATGTGGAAGTAGACTTTTAACTATCCTAGTATTATTTTTAAAAGCGAATGACTCACAACGAATTAAATACTACCTTTTCCCATACGATTTCAGAAGTAGATGTACATGAACTGTTTTTTTGAAAATAAGAAATATATTTTAAAGAATGCTTCAGAAATATTAATGCAGCTATAAAACAAAATTCATCATTCAACCGAGAGGTTAATTAGCTAAACATCTAGTGAAAAAGCACCTGAAGTAAAAGAAACTCAGAGAATTTTATCTTTAAGAATGCAGCAGGGAGGTGGTGTAGGCGCACGCCTTTAATCCCAGCACTCGGGAGACAGAGGCAGGTGGATCTCTGTGCGTTCGAGGCCAGCCTGGTCTACAGAATGAGTTCCAGGAAAGACGGAGCTGTTATGCAGAGACACTCTGTCTCAGAAAGAAAGAAAGAAAGAAAGAAAGAAAGAAAGAAAGAAAGAAAGAAAGAAGGCAAGATGCAGTGAGGAGCCTGGGAAATGGCTTAGTCTGTGAAAGGTGCCACACAAACTTGGGGACCTAAGTTCAACCCTCCTCTGAGGCCGTCCTCCATGCCAGGACTCACATGAAAAGCTGAGCACTGTAGCACACATGCCTGTAATCCCAGCAGAGGAAGCAGAAGCAGGAGGACCCCTGGGACCTGTTGACCAGCCAGCAGAGCTGAATTGGAGAGCTCTGGGTGCAGTAAAAGACCCTGTCTAGAAAAATAAGGAACAGAGCGACTGAGGAAGACACATGCTGTCCAGCCTCCAGCCTCCAAATGGACATACACACCACACACATACATACAAGCACAGGGGTGCAGGTAGGTGACTGAAGCAAACACCAACATCACACGTATTACAGAGACACCTTCTTTTGCCTGAAGTGTCATTCATATACTTCCCAGCACTATTAAGGGAATAAAAGAATGCTTTCTAAAATATTTATTTGTATGTGTGTAAGTGCGTGTATGTGTATGAGTGTGTGAATGTGTGTGTGAATTTGTGTATGTGTGTGTGAGTGTGTGTTAATGTGTGTATATGTGTATGAATGTGTATGTGTGTGTATGTGAATGCGTGTATGTGTGTGAATGTGTGTGACTGTGTGTGTGAATGTGTGTATGTGTGTGTGAGTGTGTGAATGTGTATGTGAATGTGTGTATGAGTGTGTGTGTGAGTGTGTGAGTATATGAATGTGTGTGTGAGTGTGTGAATGTGTATGTGAATGTGAGTGTGGATGTGTGTGTGAATGTGTATATGAGTGTGTGTGAGTGTGTATGAGTGTGTTTATGTGTGTGTGAATGTGTATATGTGTGCCAAATGAGGCCAGAGAGAGTATCGGACCCAAGCTAGAGTTGCAGGCAGTTGTAAGCCACCTGACAAGGGTGCTGGGAACCTAACTCAGATCTTCTGAAGAGCAGCAAGTGTTCTTAACTGCTGAGCCATCTGTTTCTCCAGCCTCCAAAAAAGCATTCTTAAGATGTTTTGAAAGCACTTGAAAGAGAATGGGAGGGTGATTTTAAATGTGATACTAAGATGTATAAAGGTGAGCCAAAGCTGTCTATTAAGTTCCACTATCAAATTAATGATCTCAGTCATGCTGGTGGGGGCCCTTGTGCGCAGAAGGGCGGGGCCACAGAGGTAAAACTGTGTGTAGTAAGAGTATTGCTTAGTACTCACTAAGATGGCTCACAATGAATTTAAAGCTGTGGTCCTCCACCTTAGCTGCCTATTAAAATAAACTGAGAACTTTAAAACGAAATTCTAACAGTTGATGATAGGAAAGGCAAATCTATACACTGTGTAGTGGCTGTTTGGGGCCAGGAGCAGACAGAGGGAGCAACTGCAAATGCAGGTGATGAAAACACTGCTATTTGAGAGTATGGTGATGGTTGCACAGTTCTACAGGGCTCTAAAAACAATCACAGAATCCTTTGTATAAAGGGGAGAGATTTGCAGAATATAAATTGCATCTCCACCAAGCCGTTCGGAAAGAGTCGCCCAGGTGTTTGCACTCCGCCCTGGCATGCCTAGGCTTCGGTTGTCTGGAGTGGCAATGGCAGGTTTGGGTCACGGTTTTTAAAAGCTCTCCAGGTGATTCTATTATGTCACCAGGACTGAGAACCACCAATTCAGTTCTCTGAAACCATTTTATAATGACTTACATGTTACCTGCCAATACTAGGAAAGCGTGCTCCAAACGTCTACCATGAGGTCATGCCTAGAGCTAAACCCCAGATTATCCGACCCCTAAATCTTATCCTGTTTATATTAGGTGATTCTAGGGTTCCCATCTAGATTAGCGAACATGTCAATTTATAGAACACACTTCATCTCCAGAATGTCCCCAACGCCAGTCTCTGTATGGAGCCCCCTCGATGCGTCTAAGGCTTCTTGATGCTTTGTTGTCTGCTGTGACAAAGGCTCCAAAAGTAAAGGTGCAGAAAACTCATGCCTAATTATTTTCAAATTAATCTTTACTACATAAAATATTAATTAAATATTTTCTTCCTTCCAAGTTACACTAGAAGTACAACTTAAAGAAGAAATAGGGCCAGCGAGACCACCCAGCAAGTAAAATCACTTGTCAGGGAAGCCCCACTGATTCACACCCTGAGCCCAAGGTGGAAGAGAGGTCCCATGCCTGAAAGTTGGCCTCTGACCTCCACACATGCTCTCTGGCACACCTGCTCACACACTAAAAATAATTAATAAAGTTAACTTTTTAAGAGGGATAAATAGGTGAAAAGTTAAAAAAAAAAAGTCCAAAATCACTTTAAAGTTTAACCATATGACATTTAGATGTGGCTTTTGTTTTTGGGTTGGTGTGTGTGTGTGTGTGTGTGTGTGTGTGTGTGTGTGTGTGTGTATGTGTATATGTGTGCATGTGTGTGTATGGGGGGGGGTGTTCTCTACCATTTGTAATCTTCCCAGTGGTTAAGCCTTCCATGAAAGGATTCAGGATTACTCAGTTTTTTCCTGCTATCATCCACAAAATAAGATTTCCAAGGTTTAATACCTTTGAATCACACATGCATGTCCACATACATATCACACATACACACACACATACAAACACACACACACACACATTCATTCATTCACACAATTAATTAATTAGTTAATTAAACATGAGTTACAGGGAG
Source organism: Acomys minous (assembly GCF_964271855.1). Lineage (NCBI taxonomy): Eukaryota > Metazoa > Chordata > Mammalia > Rodentia > Muridae > Acomys > Acomys minous. Next base: position 24,275,729 of record NC_140500.1, read on the forward strand.
AGGAAGTCTCCCTCAGTCACAGTCATAGGGGAGGGGAGTAAGGGGAAAATGGGAGGGAGGGTGGAATGGGAGGATACAAGGGAGGGGATAACCATTGAGATGTAATATGAATAAATTAATAAAATAAAATCTTAAAAAACATGAGTTAGTTAGATAATTGATTAATTGATTGATTGATGGGATGTGATAAAAAAATTTACCAGAAATACTTGAACTGAACTGGAAGACCCATACAATTTTTAGAAAGTAGAAGACTTCACTTGATTAAGTTAATTTTTCTGGGTTTTGTTTAATTCCTTGAGAATTTTATGCAAATATACAGTGTTTTATGAGCACACCCACTTCTGCTTGCCCCCTCATTCCTCCTGGCACCCTTTCTACCCATCCTCTCCCTGCATCATGTCATCTTTCTCTTCTTTCTAACACCCACTACACTGGATTAGTTAAACTAACCCAAGGATTGAAGGAGAGACAGATGGAGAGAGAGAGGAAAGAAATATTGCTTCCTCCAGTTCACATTTTTCCAAAACCACTACTATCAGACAATTTAGCAGGCTAATCACACTTCATGATAGTAAGAGAGTAAACAAAATAACAGAAGCTACTCTTCCAGTGGGGGCGTGTTCTCCACTGAGGCTCCTTCCTCCAGAATGACTGTAACTTGTGTCCCCTTGCCATTAAGCTAACCAGCACACATCCTTCACAAAGTACTGCATCTCCTCCCAGTGCACATCCTATGCCACACAGTGGTGAGTGGATCCAGGCCAAGAGAATACTCCAATTTCAAAGACGCACTAGCATTCGTTCTTTCCCTCTTAGGCTATAAATACCACGTGGCAAATTCATGCTCAAAGTAATAGCATGGCTTGACCAAAAGGGATCGGAGGTCTGAAAGGTCCAGTAGTTAAGGACCTACTAGAAAAGCAACTTTGGGGCTGGAGAGGCGGCTCAGCAGTTAAGAGCCTTTGCTGCTCTTCTATGGGACTCAGTTCAGTTTCCGCACCTCTGCTGTATGTTTCACAGCTGCCGATAAGCCCAGGTCCGGGGGGATCCTCTTTGAGACACCATGAACACTGAGGTGATGACATTTTGTCCTGATCATGCCCTCGCTCCAGTTTGTGTCTGCTCAGACAGTTTTCAGCCCCTAACCCCCCAGTCGCAGCATTCAGGACTTTCCATGGCCCTGGCTGTGGTCCAGGTGCATAAGCAAAATATTTGCTGTAAGTATAGTCAAACAAATGTTGGTAAATCCTCCTACCTGCCAGTGATGTCACTGTGCTCCTCACCTCTGTAAACACTGCACCCTGAGCTTCCCAGCTGAGAGTTTCTTTGGGGCAAGAGCGTGCCCTTGCTCACTGCCTTAAATAAGGGCCTCTAATTTGCCTTATATGCATGGTGGTCTGTAACTGTCTTGCCTAGACTATAACAACATGTCAGCATGCACATACCCACATACCAGCACATAATCAAAATCTTAAAATAAGCTGGGCGGTGGTGGCGCACACCTTTAATCCCAGCACTTGGGAGTCAGAGGCAGGTGGATCACTGTGAGTTCGAGGCCAGCCTGGTCTACAAAGTGAGTCTAGGACAGCCAAGGCTACACAGAGAAACCCTGTCTCGAAAAAACAAAATATATATATTAAAATAAATTTTAAAATAAACAAAGCTTTTTTTCTACATACACGAAGCCAAATCACACGTAAAGCTTTGTTGGACCTGGTTTAGAGTTATATGAGGCTTTAAAATATACACTATTTACAATGTTCAACATCCACCATAAACTATTACTTTCTCTTTTAAGAAGCAGAATGTCATGCCTTTTGAAAGATAGGCTTTCTTAACTTTTTCCTCCCCTGTACTTTACTAGTTGACATGCAAATGTACTACAGAATTAAAACATTGACAAGCAATTTCTTTTTTTTTCTTTTTTCTTTTTTTTTAATTAATTTTTTCAGATTACAACTCAATTGTTATCCCATCACTTGTATTCTCCCATTTCTCCCTCCCTCCTGCTTTCACCCTATTCCCCTCCCCTAGGTCTATGACCGAGGGGGACCTCCTCTCTCACTATATGGTTATAGGCTATCAAGTCTCATCTTGGTAGCTTGCTTATTCTTTGACAAGCAATTTCTTTACATGCTCTGAACTGCATCCAGCAAACTAAAGAGGAATTGACATTCCTTGGACCCCTGCTGAGGACAAAAGCAGAGCCGGGAGGGAAGTACTAGTGAAATCACGCTAATCTCACGGGTCTGGCAGGGCTTGCCATGTTCCTATCAGGCTATGGACAATCAGAGTCATGTGTGCCTTTCAGCTCTTGCAAGTGCGGCACACAGTAATTCATTGTCCTACTCAACTCAAGAGTCAGACAAGCTCAGAGGAACTTAGTGAGGGAGCCACACCTCTCCATCTCCACACTGCACAAGTGACTTCTGCAGGAACACCAGGAAATGAAACAAGCATCTGTGAGAGGATGATGCTTCTCTCCCAAGTAGGGACAACTATTGCTACCTTGTACTTCTGAATATGGGCTTGCACAGTTCAAAAGACTTTCCCTGTTAAGAATTATCAAAGACTTAGTTTGTTTTTTGTTTTTTGTTTTTTGTTTTTTATTCACTATATACCCCTGGCTGGCCTGGAACTTTCTATGTAGACTAAGCTGGCCTTGAACTCACAAAGATCCTCCTTCCTCTGCCTCCCAAGTGCTGGGATTGAGTGAGTGCACCTCCACACCTGGCAGATTAAATTTCTTTCCCCCCCCCCCTTCTGTTACCTTTGTCAAAGTATCTATGACTGAGGTGGTGAAAAATAGCTTCAAAGGTGTTAAACACACAAATTAAGCACTAATGGAGAAGAACAGCAACTCTGAGGAGACAGGAAGAGCACAGAACCCTAAATCAAGTTCTAACGCAAACTTTTCAGTCTGCATACTTTTAAGGCTGGGAGAGACCACTAATTTCTCTCATAGTCTTATTAGACGTGGTCTAAGTCTGTGGTCAAGGCAAATCAAGTTCTCCAAATAACTATAGAAAAAGTCAACTGAATCATCAAAATAACATATTTAAATTTCAAAATTCCAGAAGATGACATGCAGCTAGTCACAGGGACAGCCTGCCTATTTCTGAGGTCCGACAGATGAACACCATACAAAGAACACAGATTATTCCCCAAATAGCCACCCAGATGCAAAAGCCATGCACTCAAACAGCCACCTTTGTCAGCATCCCCCTACCTCTCCACCTTGAATGAAATGGTTAATAATGATGAATGGGAGGGAAAGACAATTTTCAAATAGATTCCGGGCATCTGCTGTTTATATTCTGAGTTTTAAAAGGTTAAACCCCTCAACAAGGGGGATTTCTATGAATACTTTTTCTAGACATACATATATAAGACAACTATTAATGGGGAGAAAAAGAAGCCGTGAATTTCAAAGAGAATAGGGAGGAATATATGGGAGGATTTGGAGGAAGGGAATGAGAGATATAATTACATTCTAATCTCAAAAAATAAGAGAAATTATTTTTAAAATGGTTGAATTGCATTTTTTTAACTCACAAATGTTTCAATAATTTTACAAAAAGCAAAAGGTATAAGTGTATGTATATATATTCATGTATATGTATGTATTCTTCTATAAAAATAATCAGATGAAGTTTTTTTTATAAAATGACAAGTTCCATATAGTTTGTCAAAATGAAAACCTATCAAATTAGAAAATAAATTACCTTGTAATCTCTACAGAAACCTTAAGCCATTCACTCATTGGCCCTAAGCCATTCACTCATTGAGATGAAAACTCAAGACACACAAGCACAGCAGCACTTTTGAACCACCTCCAAGATGGAAGCACTCAAACCTTCACAAAGTATTAAGTAGTAACCAAAAGCAGGTCATATAAACCATGTAGAAAGCATCTGTAGAAATGGGATCTTATTTTTAAAAGCTCTCCCCCCAACCCCGCCCCTTTTCTTTTCTTAAGATGCCTTTCAAGTTAAATCTCACACTCACCACATCTGAAACTCACTTACAGGATATCTCACTTGTAGTTCCTGGCAGATACTTCCTTAAAAAAGACCGGGCAAAAAGGGAAGTAGAGACAACAAGTATTTTCTAGTTCTGCTCAATGTCTCCCTTTAAGAAGACAACTGCTTCAGCACTCGGGAGGCAGAGGCAGGCGGATCACTGTGAGTTCGAGGCCAGCCTGGTCTACAAAGCGAGTCTAGGACAGCCAAGGCTACACAGAGAAACCTTGTCTCAAAAAAAAAAAAAAAAAAAAAAAAAAAAAAAGAGGACGACTTCTAAACTCAAATAAAGCTGCACTTAGGTTGGTTGGTTGGCTTATTGGATTGCGTTTTTGTTTTTGTTTTCTAGACAGGGTTTTTTCATGTAGCCTTGGCTGTCCTGGAATTCACTCTGTAGACCAGGCTGGCCTTGAACTTAGAGATCTGCCTGCCTTTAAATCCCAAGTGCTGCAATTAAAGGTGTTCGCCACCACTGCCCAGCAAAGCTATACATTTTAAAAACAAAGTATAGGACATTGAATAGAAGATGAACAGCTCCATTCCTAGTAAGAACTCTTATACTAACTCACTAACGACCTAACAAGAACGTAAAACAGGACAGGGGTTGTGGGGGTCAACACAACACAGCACCGTGTTTTCAAACACACCAAACAGCCAGCACTGTGGAGTAAGACCACCTTGCCCAGCAGACAGAGACAAGTCCCAACATACAGAGGAAACATATCAGTGTAAACAAAAGAAAATAGAAAATACATTCAAGTGGTGGTAGATTAGGGAACTGTAACTTCTTGGACTACAAGAAAGGAATGGGATATGTTTATCAAAAAGTAGAAAAAGTGGGGGAGGGGTAGAAAAAGCAAGATCCCAAATGGGTCTTTGGTGGTGATGAAATTCTGTCTCATATATACACACATAACATTTACATGGGAAAAAATATATAAAACAGTTAGTAGTCAGATGCATCTTTAGAAAAAGTTAAAAACAATTTTTCCTTTCTTTTTAAAAACAGGTTTACTGGAACACCTTCACACCCAGAGGACCTACAGCCCACATCCTCTGATGAGGCCATGGTGTTATTCAGCAACACCTGATGGAGGCATGTGTAGAAGCTGCCATGTTAGAAACACACACATCAAGGTGAGGGCTGCAAGGCAAAAGCTGTTATTTTCCAGTCTTGCTCGTGGCAGTGCTTGAAGCATTGTGGAGTCTGGAATATTTATGAGTGGAGGCTTCCTCCAAAAGTGTCCATCACTGGGGCTCAGTAAGGTGATCTCACTAGTCATCATCCCCTGCTCCCTCCAGAAACATGCATCCTTGTACCTTCTCATCCCTAAAATATACACCCAAAACAGACAGACTTCACAAGCTAAAGAACTGTTTGCCCAGAAAGAAAGAAAAACAGACAGACAGACAGATGGATAGATAGATAAATGTGGTAGAAGCTTTGATTACATAAACATGTTTTTGTTTTAACCCAAGTGTGGGATGTGAAAGTACTTTGTGAGAGGGAGCATGATGTTCGTCAGCTAGAAACAGACTCATGAGAGGGCACGTGATCTTTGTCAGCTGGGAACTGCTTTGTGCAAGGATATAGTCTTTGCTAGTTGGAAAGCATCCTGGTGCAGACTCTGAGAGGATATAAATAGGAGCCCAAAACAGAGAGAGATCACCTCGCTTCAGTTCACTTAGCTTCACTTCAAGATACTCCTAGAGAGAAACACTCCAGAGAAAACTTCAAAGAGGCCCTGTTGTTGCTCCCACTGCTGCTTGCTCCTGATGCTGTGTGTTTGCTGTTGCTTTGCTGGACTGCTGGGATCCTAATGACAAAGAGTGGAACTGCCCCAAGGAACTGAGTCTAAAAAGGTCTACATCCTCTGTCCCTACTAACCTTCCTTCTCTTCTACATAGGGTCAGTGAGTTGGAAGGGAAGTAGAGGTATTAAGAACTCCAAATAAAGTAGGTTTTAAAATATAAAATCTTAGAGAGAGAGAGAGAGAGAGAGAGAGAGAGAGAGAGAGAGAGAGATTTTCTAGAATCTGATTCAGTCATATTTTTAACCTAATGGCATCCTGATGTAGAAGCACTCACTGGCTGCTCTTCCAAAGGTCCCCAAAACCACATTCAGGACCAGATGGTTCAGGACCATCTATAATGACATCTGGTGCCCTCTTCTGGTAGGCAGGCACACATGCAGGCAGAACATTGAATGTATAATTAACAAATAAATAGATAAAAAAAAAAACAAATGAATAAATCTTTCAAAAAACGAAGAAAAGGGATATTTCGAACTATTTTTTATGAAATTAATATTGCCCTGATGCCAAAACCAGAAGAAGATCCAACAACAACAACAACAAAATTGTAGGCCAAGATCCTTGAACACAGACATAAAAATTCTCAACCAAATTCTCATAAGCCAAATTTAAGAACATATCAAAAAGAGTATCCAACATGATCAAGATAGCTTCATCCCAGGGCTGCAGGGATGGTTCAACTCGTCAATCAATAAACGTAACCCATCATGTAGACTCAAGAGACCATATAACTATCTCATTAGATGCAGAAAGGACCTTTGACAAATTCCAACATTCACTTATAATAAAGCCAAATTGAGAACACAGATATGATGCCATTTTCCTACAGCCAGGTGAGTTGTAACAAAAAGACCAAAAATACACATTAGAAAAAAGATATCAGCCGGGTGTGGTGGCACACGCCTTTAATCCCAGCACTCGGGAGGCAGAGGCAGGCGGATCGCTGTGAGTTCGAGGCCAGCCTGGTCTACAAATCGAGTCCAGGACAGCCAAAGCTACACAGAGAAACCCTGTCTCAAAAAAAAAACCAAAAAAAAAAAAAAAAAAAAAAGATATCACATTCAACAATGCTGGTCAAACTATCTAACTACGAGGAGAATAATTTAATTAGATCTACATCTCTCAGTCAGCATGAAACTCAACCCCAAATGGATTAAGAAGTGCAACAGAAATCCTGATACCCTAAATCTGACAGAATAGAGAACATGCTTCAATTTACAGACACGGGAAAGGACTTTCTGAATAGGACACTGATAACACAAGCATTAAGGCCGACAACTGACAAATGGGAGCTCATGAAATTAAAAGGCTTCTGTACAGTAATGAGCACTGTCATTCAATTGACTAGGCAGCCCACAGAGTGGGAAAAACAATTTTACCACTTGTGCGTCGGTCAGAGGGATAACTGTTTAAGAGTATACAAAGACCTTAAAAAAGCAAATGCCAAGAAAACAAACAACCCAATTAAAAATTGAGGCATGAAACTAAGCAAAGAGTTATCAAGAGAAATATGCACGGCCAAAATAAAGTTAATGCTCAACCCTCTTAGCCCATTGGGAAAATGCACATTAAAACTTGTTTGAGGGGCTGGAGAGATGGCTCACTAGTTAGGGGCACTGACTGCTCTTCCAGAGGACATGGGTTCAATTCCCAATACCCACATGGCAGCTCACGACTTGTCTGTAACTCCAGTTTCAGGTAATCTGACACCTTCTGATAGACATATATGCAGGCAAAACATTAACACAAATAAAACAAAAATAAAATCATTTTTAAAAGAAAACTACTTTGAGATTCCATCTTACAGTAGTCATAATGGCTAAAATTTTAAAAACAACAAACAAAAAAACACTAATGTGAACACAGGGAAAGGGAAATATTTATCCATTGCTTGTGGGAGTGCAAACTGGTGCAACCACTATGGAAATTAGTGTGGAGGTTCCTCAAAAAGCTAGAAATAAATCTACCATCTGATCCAGCTATGCACCTTCTAAGCATATTCCCAAAGGAATGTATCCGGTTCCTGCTGCAGAGATCCTTGATCATATATGTTTATTACTGTTTTACATACAATAGTCAGGAAACTGAAACAACCTAAATATTCATCAATGAATAGACCATGGAAATGTGGTATCATATACACAATGGAATATTTTTCAGCTATAAAGGAAAAAATGAAATGTGCACAAAATGGTTGGATCTGAAAAAAATCATTCTGACAGAGCTGTAACCTAGACCCAGAAAGACAAATGTCATCCATTCTCTCTCATATCCGGATGTTAACTTTGAATCTTTAGATATGTATGTTTAAAGCAGAATATGCATAAAAGACAGGAAACTAGTAAAGGGCGGATGGGTGGGCAACTTCAACGGAAGCGGGATATTATGCGGGTGGTATATAGAAGAAACAGGGAATAATAGAACAGAGAGTTAAATGGGGTGGGGGTGGGGAGCAGGGTAGAAAAAGGAGTATAAACTGGTGTGGTGGCGCACGCCTGTAATCCCAGCACTCTGGAAGCAGAGGCAGGCGGATCTCTGTGAGTTTGAGGCCAGCATGGTCTACAAAAGCAATCCAGGACAGCCAAAGGCTACACAGAGAAACCCTGTCTTGAAAAACCAAAAAGAAAGGAAGGAAGGAAGAAACAAGAAAGAAGGAAAGAAAGAAAGAAAGGCAGAAAGAGGAGTATAAGGAACAACAAGTAACACTAAAGATTTTTTAAACACCATGTGGAAACCTACTACCGTAAACCCTCTAAAATGTATACATACACAGGGGGTTAACTGGAGTTTCCCTTTAAGGAGGAGAGAGCCTCCCAGATACCATAGGCGATCAGACAAAAAAGCCCATTGCCAGGCATGTGTTATCTCTTTTCAAGTTGTTGGTCAGAGGGTCCTAGAGACCTTCAAAATATTACATGTTATTGTCATTGTCCCAGAGTTTGATTAAAGTCTTACCATCCAGACATGAGGATGCCACGTACCTGAATCCTAGGAAATGGAGAAACGGAGCTCTTACTGACACGAAAGCCTCATTCCTACCGGCTAGCTGTGGTTGTCTGAGTGGGAATCGCCCCTATACTTGGTTCCCAGTTGAGGAAACTTTGGGGGAAGGATTAGTAGGCGTGGCCTTGTTAAGAGGTGTGTCTCCAGGGGCAGATTAGAATTTTCAAAGGACTCATTCAATTCCCAGTGCTGTCTTGATTCCCCCACCCCCACCTCCACCCCCACAGCTGTGTGGTTGTGACTCAAGATAGAAGTTGGTACAAAGGGGTGAGTTATTACCGCAATTGACATGGCCATGCTGGTCTTCTGAGGAATGTGGAAGACTTTGAGGAAGGAAGTTGAATGCTGTAATCAGGGATTAATGGGCCATCCTGTTAGGAGTTTGGAAGACAATAGCACTTAGAGCAATGTGAACTGTGGAGGCCCAGCTCAAGAGGTTTCAGAGGGAAACAATATTAGCAACTGAGCTAGAGACCATTCTTGTGATATTTCAGCAAAGAATGTGCCTGTTCCCCTGTGCTAAAAATTTGCCTGAGGTGCCGGGCCGTAGTGGCCCACGCCTTTAATCCCAGCACTCGGGAGGCAGAGGCAGGCAGATCTCTGTGAGTTCGAGGCCAGCCTGGTCTACAAAGTGAGTCCAGGACAGACAAGACTACACAAAGAAACCCTGTCTCAAAACAAAACAAAACAAAAAGATGGCGCACCAGGTAAAGGTGCTTATTGCCAATCCTGGAGACCTGACTTCAGTCACTAGGACCCTCACTACAGGGGAGAACAGACTCGTACAAGTTGCCTTCTGACTTCTACACACATACTGTGTCATATATGCAACACACACACACACACACTGTTTAATGTAATAAAAAGTTTAATTGTATGAAATAAAAAAAAGACAAAGGAGGAAAAGGAAGCAAGAACTTGGGTTAAAAGAAGAAACAAGCAGAAAAGTTATAAAAATTGTCGGAGGTATTTTTTGTTGTTGTTATTTGTTTGTTTATTTCACAATGTCTTTAATTCCAGCACTCAGGAGGCAGAGAGATGGGTAGATTTCTGTGATTTTTGACCCAGCCTGCTTTATGAAATTCCAGGCTAGCCAGACTTATATGGTGAGACTCTGTCTCAAAAAATAAATAAATAAATGCACAATGAAAAAAATAGACAAAATCAACTAAATAAACATAAGATAAAAATTAAATGTATAAGCTGATATTAAAATAAAAGTAATATAAGAGTAGAATGAAAGGAAACAAAGGACAAAGTAACTTAAGCACACACAAGCACACACACAAAATTTTTTTCCTGGCTTCTCTAATTTTAGATCCTGACAGGTATAAGGATGGTCACTTGAGACTGGAGGGCCTTCTCCTTCATTCTGCTCAAGTAGGTGCTCAGCCCACAGCAACCTCCAGTCAGTCACTGAACGGTGTTATAATCCCTTTAGGGGCTTCCTTAACCAATATATTTTATTACAACTTATTAACCTGAGTATACCCAGCTAACCAAAACAATAGGAAAAGAGGATTGACAGACACAGTAACAAAACCGTAAGGATCTCAGTTCTGAGGAACGATTCTCCTGGTGTAAACAGCAGGATTTCTTCTGCTGGAACCTGGAGTAACCAGAACCCAGAACCTCAGCAGGAGCCGGAGCCCCAAAGCCTTCCCTCAAGCAGTTCTCTCTTGGAGCGTCTCGAAGTGGAGTGATGAACAGCCAAAACTATCTGAAGTCTCCAAAAAGCCCCGCCTCCAGTTCTGAGCTCATTTATATATCTCCTCCCAGAGTCTGTTCATGGGATCTTTTCAGCTGGCAACAATCAAGCTCCAGCACGAGGTGGTTGGTCTTCCAGGGAATTAACTTCACCTGTTCTCTCACAAGACCATTCTGATCCCACACTTGGGATCATAAAAAGCAGGTTTATCTCTCCTTCAGCTTCCCTCCCACCACACCAGCAGTCACTTCTGAACACTCACTCCAGAACTCTGATTTCAGCTTTGGGGTGGCTAACATCTGCCAAGGTCTTTTCCTGAGTGTGTGTGGTATGCAGGGACAGGCACAGCAGCCCTGGGATCCATCTAAGGCTCTCACTGTGCTGGGCACGTAACACCCTGTGGGGAGGAAGTACTCACTGGACCGGAACCTCAGAGTCTTCAGCGATGCAGAGAGAACACCGCGCGGCAGAACACTAGCTGTGGCATTGGAGGCACCCTGTCTCTCTGCTCCAGGCTAACAGTCTCCTCAGTTGTCTGAGCCTGAAGGAAGAACCTTTGGCTTTCCCAGGCTCATCAGGGAGCAGAGCAAACTGGTTCCATGTTATCTTATCTGTCTCTCTGAACTCTTCAGGTACTCTATGATGTCTTTTATAGTTTCTTTCTCTCCACAGTATAGAGACTGGCCTATGTTTCTCTTGTTTCTCTCAATCCTGGTATCACACAAAGGCCGCTTCTATCTGCCATCTTGCTATACACACACACACACACACACACACACACACACACACACACACACTTCTTTTTTCTGGGTTAAGAAGGTTTTCTAAACTAGTTCATCCCAATTTCCTGTCTTTATTTGTAGAAATAGACTTTATTCTAAACATATTAAATATTGGGTCTGGAGAGATGGCTTAGCAGCTAAGACCACTGGATGCACTTCTCAAGGACCTGGGCTCAATTCCCAGCACCCACATGGCTGCTCACAAGCATATGTAACTTCTGTACCAGGGGATCCAGCATGCTCTTCTGGCCTCTGTGGGCACCAGACATACAAATGGTGCACAGACGGGCATATAGGCAAAACACTCATACACATAAAATAGAATACGTTTACACTTGTTTAAAATAATTAAGTATTACATAAAACTTTAATTGAAGAAGAGCAGAATTAGCTCTAGCTTAAATGGGGGAACAGAAGGACCAGACATCCGTCTACTCAGCCATGCCCTGGCCAACATCTATGGATCGTTAAGAACCTGGGCTTTTTTGTTTGGTTGTTTGGTTGTTTTTGTTTTTCTATTGCATTGATTGGGGGCAGGGGCTATGCACATGCCAATGCATACATGTGTGGATGCCAGTGGACAAACAATGGGAGTCAGATCTCTCCCTCCACCATGTGAGTCCCAGAGAGAGAACTCTTTTGGTGGGCTGAGCACTTAGTGCTTTGACCTGCTAAGCAGTGTCAATGGAGGCAGGCACCTGGGCATTTTAAATAGCTTTAGAATTCTATTGAAGTCAGTGTTGTTACAGTAGCACTGGGCCCCATAAGGAAAAGCTATTGCCTTCTAGTCACAATAATGGAATCTCTGGCCCAGACAGAGATCTAACATTCAGTTGGGCAAGTCAGTCACCTGGCTAGGGGAGCACCTTAAGGCCAGTCCACCTTAAGGCCAGTCCACCTTAAGCCCTGCTAGAGATAGGAGGAATAACTGTCCTTTTAATAATGAAGTGCTTTTTCTTCCCAGAATTCTCACTCCCAAGTGTGGTGACTTAGAGAGCCACAACCACAAACTTTGTAAATGTGCCTCATTCCTTAATTACTCGGAAAGGTGTAGCTTTTCCTTTTCTTCTCTCTTTTCTAACCATTTCCCTAACACTTTGAACTTCATTCTTTCTCTAAAGCTTGCTCCCAGCTGGCCTAACGCAAACAGCATGGCTTTTCTTCCATTTCTCTGTCTTCCTCCTCCAGGAAGCTGCCAAGATTTAAAACTTGGCTGCCCTGGGTTCTCTTTTAAATTCTAATTAAATTGGCCTCAAGTTCCCCTTTGAGCCCATCCTTAAATTCTTTTACTAATGAGACAAAGAACTCCGAGAGGGAACCCTAATTTTCCAAGTAACCTGTGATGATTCTGGCAAGACTCCCAAAATTTCGGGTAACATTATAAAATCCATAGCTCCATGATACACAGGACTCTGGTGAGTATCAGAGAGAGAGCGTGTGTGTGTGTGTGTGTGTGTGTGTGTGTGTGTGTGTGTGTGTGTGTGTGTGTGCAGGCTGTGTGTCCTGCAGAAGCTCCCACATGTGCTGTGTCTCATTCAGAGACATTTCTCTAAGGTCTCAACCATCATGATTTCTTGCAACTGGGCTTCAGCTCCAGGAGGAAACAACACTGGAGGCATCAAACTTGGGGGAACCACAGGGCTCTTTTGGAGGCTGCTGGAACATTTCCCTCAAAAACATGAAGAAAGGAAGCAAAGAAATGGAAATGGCATACAAATGTACAAATGTAACACTTCTTAAGTAAATGTTTAAGAGAAGGCTGTTTCTCTCTCCACACTGATTTTGGATGTCTGGAGTTATTATATTCCTGTTTTTAATAATTAAAAATAAGATGCCAGCCAACAGATATTATATGAAGAATTTTGTTATGTAAGCATGAAGGGGGAAGGAGAAGAGGAGGAGTATCTCAGAGAGAAACAGAAAGACAGAGAGATAGGGAAAGAGAGAGGTAAGAGAGAGAGGGAGAGAAAGGGAGAAGGAGAGAGAGAGAGAGAGAGAGAGAGAGAGAGAGGCCATGAGGAGGGTTTGTCCTTTTATAATCTTGGGTAGGGCCATGCCCAGTGGGAGGTAGGCAATGGCATCACAGGTAGGCAGACTTGGGGGAGAATCCTAACATTCCTCCCCTTTCCTATAATTAAAAATGAGGATGTTGGATTGTTTTTCATGTAAGGTAAGTTAAAGCATATAAACGTAGGTTCATTGGAAGCAGTGCTTGGCTGCCATGTAAGAGGAAGAGTGGGGGGGCGGAGAGAGAGAGAAAAAGAGAGAGAGAAAAGCAAGAGCAACAAAAATGTCCAGATTATATAGTGAAGGGGAAGGAAAAGCTCTGTCCTGAAAGTTCAGGGTAGAGGGCAGGGTATGTCAGCCATGTCCTGCAGCAGATAGGGACCGAGGAGTGCTGGGAGAAGCTGGAGCTGTTTGTCCCAGGCCTGGGGCAAATCATTTCAGCCTTCTACAAATGGATAAGGCATGAAGCAATCAATGTCTTTGACTACTTCCTGGTGACAGTAAGGCAGCAACAGGTATTAAATGGCTGAAGTGTTGGCCAGGTTCCCAAAGAACAGACTGTTCCATTTGCTGTCCAGGGTCTGAGAACATCTGCAGCTGGGAAGGGCAATGCACTAGATTTTGTGGCAGCAGCGGCTGCAGGCAGTTGGGGGCGGCAGTGGCAGCGGCAGCGGCAGCAGCAGAGGAGAAAGAGCTGTGTCAGTGGCCTCACCCAGTGAGAAAAGTCCTAGGTCAGTGAGAAGGAACAGCCAGTCATGCAGACCAGGGATGGATACCTCCTTTCCCAGTGAACCAGAGAGGTGTGGACAGTCTCTTGGACAATTGGAATCTTTTATGCCAACTAGGAAGGGAGAATGTATTTAATCAGCTGGCGTTGGGTGCAGGAGTGTAGCAATAGGGGAGTTAGGGGAGTTCCAAAATCAGAGAAAGGGGCAGGAATCCCACGCTTAGAGAGATAGGAGGCAGGTGGGAAACTTAGACTGTTGATTGACAGCGCTTATCTGGATTCCATTTGACCTGAGAAGGGGATGTTATGTAGTTTACAAGAATCCTTTTAAGTTCATAAAGGGAGATACATTTTAGACATGTTAGCATTTTCACTGTTTGAAATACGCAGTGAAATGCCCATTGTTAGACATGCAGGCAGTAGTTAGTAGACATACAGCAAGGGGTTGGGGGGAAAAACTTATGTTAAAAGGCACAGATACTCTGAGGTGAGCTTAGAAAAGGCAGAAGCCTTACGGAACTTTTCTGACATCTGTGGAATAATCACACGGGGAGAACAGAAATCTCCTGTATGGCAGAAGGGCAAAGGCGTACTTGATCTTGGTTTTTAGCATCAGTACACATCATGAAAGAGGGGCTTCTTCCCTCTGTTTAGAAGACTGGAGGGATATAGTTTTAGCACAATGAGAGACGTTTTAAGAAAAGGACAAAAGGAAATGTAAAATCTTGAATTTGGAAATATGATGAGATTGTGTAGTAGAATGTCTTACCATAGTTAGACTAATAAATCAGAGCTCCATTGATGGGCATCAAAGGTCTGAATGGCTAATACAATAGCATAGCAACAGGAAGAAATAAAATGCCCTTTTAGACATGTTGACCTTCATAAACTGCATTTACCAACTTAAAACACCTTCTTAGACCTTCTAGAGTTCATAAAACACCTTGGAAGCTTTAAGATATAGGTAAAATTGCTGTGAGCAGTCACTGTCTCTTAGCTAAAAGAATGGCGAAAGGGCCAGGTGTAGCAGTGCATGCCTTTAATCCCATCACTTGGGAGGCAGAGGCAGGCAGATCGCTGTGAGTTCGAGGCCAGCCTGGTCTACAAAGTGAGTCCAGGACAGCCAAGGCTACACAGAGAGACCCTGTCTCGAAAAACAAAAACAAAACAAAACAAAAAAAAAAAGCAACAACAACAATAAAAACAAGACAAAAAAAGAATGGTGAAAGGAAGTCTGATAACAAGGTAGACTGTATCTAGACCTGACAGTTAAAGTTTGCTCTCCTGCATATGAAGAAGGCTGGGAAGGTACCTGAAGCCTCCCATGATAGAAGTGACTGTGTAGCCCGAGTGTGAGGTTAAAACAGACCTGTAGAGTTACCCTGAGTTTGGTGAGGCTGATGAATCTAGGAAGCATCTGTACTCCAGCGGGTCAAGGAGCCTGTAGGCTGGAAGTGTCTACAGCTCTTCTGCTGGTTGAGCCTCCAGTGGCCGGGACAAGCCTGAGTGCCAATCTGCTGACAGGCAGGGTATGCGGCTTTTAGGCAGCTGTGGGACCCGTGTCCCCATTCTGGATGCTTCTGAAACAAGTCCCTGGTGGAGGAGGCTCAGGTTGGACCCCAGCAGGAGGGGGGATTGCAGACTTCTAGGTCTTATTTATTTATTTATTTATTTATTTATTTATTTATTTATTTTGCCTCAGGGTAGTGGCTAAGACCTGAAGCATAATTTTTGCTGTGGCTGAGACTGTCCAGATTTTTAAATTATTTTTACCAGTTCCTATCCGGGGATTTATGAACCATCCTCAGCCTGTTAGTTAAGAGGGCAGTGAGACCGCAGTCTGTCTTAAGAATATTTAGATAGACAAACTTTTTTTATAGTTTGAAGCTATGTATAACACAGTCCATAAAAGAGCAGAACAGTTTTTTCTATGATCAATAACCACACATTTAGAAAATAAGACTAAATATATTAAAAGGCAGTTTTAACATCATAAACAAATGAATGTTAATACAACAAAACATTATAGAGTAATTTAAAAAACCTTATCGAACCCATTAGCCAGGAAGCCTATAGTTGAATCTGGGGCAGCTGGTGACAGAAGGAACAGCATTTATTTATTTGTCTAGGAATTAGTTAAAGACATAAGTTAGAAATAAAAAGATTTTGAACCAGAGTAAAAACATAACCTTGAAAATGTAAAAATCAAAATTAGGTAAACATTATAAGACACAGAAGCTATATTTGAACAGGGCTGGCAAGCAGCGTATCCACAACATCTGAAAACAAAGACGGCGCTTAGTCACATGGTTGCCCTTAACAAAGATGGTGCGGAGGGCAAAAGCTCCACCTCCTCTCTCCCAAAACCAACATGGCGTCTGCCACTGTGAGCAACCACTGGCGGCCAGATTTGAAAATGCTATGGGCTGCCATGATGTCTAGGTGCTACAGCTGCCAGTGCAGGGGCGCGGTTGGTACAGCAGGCTGCAGTGACCAGGCTGTGCAGTGTTTTAGCAACAAGGGGAAGTATTGAGGTGGCAACGGTAGCTGCCAGTTCCCTGCTGACCCCCGTACAGGTTCCATGCCATAGGGGCCACTAATTTTAATAATTAAAAATAGTATGCCAGGCAATAGATATTATACAGAGAATTTTATTATACGAGCATGGGGAGATAAGAAAGGGGGGAGGTGTACCTCAGAGAAAAACAGAGAGACAGAGAGATAGGGAGAGGAAGAAAGAGAGGTGTGTGTGTGTGTGAGAGAGAGAGAGAGAGAGAGAGAGAGACAGACAGACAGACAGACAGACAGACAGACAGACAGACAGACAGACAGAGACAGAGTCCGAGACAGAGACAGACAGAGAGAGCCACGAGGAGGGTTTGTCCTTTTATAAGTTTGAGTAGGGCCACAGCCAGTGAGAAGTAGTCAATGACATCACAGGTAGGCAGATTGGAGCAGAATCCTAACACCTATGAGAGTGAAAACAAAGGTTTACTAAAGGGGAAATGCAAGAGGGCCTTTGTTACCTAGATAACCTCAAATCCTGGGTTCATGTGACCATCTTGCCTCAAACTCCATGGTAAATAGGACTGCTGGACCATAAGCAGGCACTACCAAAGCCTCAAAAGTGAAAATGAAATGTGAACTGAAGACGGAACAGGAAGAGCTGGGATTCTGAACTGGCAAGATGGTTCAGTGGGTAAAGAGCTTGCCATGCAAGCCTGACAACCTGAGTTTAACCCCTAGAGCCCTGATAAAGGTGAGCAACTCCAGAGAGCACCCTGCACTCCCTGACATGAGCTCCCACACATGATAATAACAAATACTTTGTAGAAAATAATAGAGTGGGCTGAGCATCAGCTTGCATTCGTCCTTCTCTGCTTTTCTACATTTTTATTTCACTGTTGTCTGTGTTTTGTATGTATGTCTGCAGACCACGTGCATGTAGCATCTACAGATCAGGTGCATGCAGCATCTGCGGATCACATGCATGCAGGATCTGCAGAGGCCCAAGAGGGTGTTGGACTCCCTGGAGTTACAGACAATTGTGAAGCACCATGTGGGTGCTGGGAATTGAACCCAGGTCCATCTGGAAGAGCACCCAATGGGTGCTCTTAATCTCTGAGCCATCTCTCTAGCCCCCATCATCTGCCTGCTTCTTGACTTAACCAGATGCCTCAGGCTCCTTTAGCCTTGACTTCTGCCATGATGGACTACACCCTTGAACTATCTTTAATAGGGGGGAAGGGTTTTCACATATGCATAATGCTAGGCCTCTCCTTACGTTTTAACCTCACTGCAGAACCCTGAATATGGACTTGGAGCATCTCTGACTCTCCTTGCTCCTCTACTCAATGCATCTACATTGAATAAATCTCCTTTTCTAATTTGCTTCAGATTATCCAGAAAGTCTGATCCTTGGAGAAAGTTTCTCCCTAATCCGTGCACCCCCAGGCTTTGCTTTCCTGTGTTTTCTTGTTTGTTTGTTTGTTTGTTTTGTTGAGGGGGGGAGGGTTGGGATTGTTTGGGTTTGGGTTTGCAGGAGCAGTACTGCACATTCGGGAGGTTTGTGAGCAACTTGGATTCCATCTGAACCGTCGTGGTCAACTGCCAGTGAGGGGTTGGGTTTGTCCCTGGAAGCTCTCTTGTTGAACTATTTGAGCTACCTTGGCATCTGTATGACGGGCTTTCTCAATTTGGAAGCGCTCTTGAACAAATCCGTTGAACTACTTGGTGTTTGTCATGTGACAGGAGAGGGTTTGGGGCTCTTGGACCATTTAATTCTGTAGTCCCATTCGAGATAAGGAAGCCATGATTTCTGTAACTCTGAAAAGTGCTACCTCAGTGCCCCCTTGGGGGAGCTGTACCTTATGAGTGTTGAACAAGCCCTGGAGTATGTCCATGTTACAGCTTGTTGCGCCTGGATGGAGGGGTTGCCCTTTAAAAGAGAAGACAGCTGGAAGACAGCATTGGGGGAATTTGAAACTAAAAGGAAAGCTGGACTTCAGGCTGGCCTATGTAGAGTGTTAACTAATGGAAATGTTAATTATGAGATTTCTTGCTGATGGAATGTTTGAGCCTGATATTTTCAAATGTTAATTCAAGAAACAGAGATAAAGAGAAAATACAGAAATTACAGGAACTGGATAAAATTAAAATCAAATAAAAAAACACACAAAAATGATTTATGTTGATTAAAAATGCCTCTAAATGATACTCATTTTTAAAAATCTGATTTTAGAAGCCGGGTGGTGGTGGCGCACGCTTTTAATCCCAGCACTCGGGAGGCAGAGACAGGAGTATCGCTGTGAGTTCGAGGCCAGCCTGGTCTACAAAGTGAGTCCAGGATGGCCAAGGCTACACAGAGAGACCCTGTCTCGAAAAACCAAAAAAAAAAAAAAAAATCTGGTTTTAGATTATTAGTTATCATTTGTTCTTTTAATATATGAGTGATAAATATACCACTTTAATTAAGACAAAGATACATAAAACATGAAGTGATGCATATGTACATCAAAGATCTTTGCATTAAATGTCTTCCTTATTCTTTTCTTTTTTTTTTTTTTGTTTTGTTTTGGTTTGGTTTTTGGTTTTTCCAGAGTTTCTCTGTAGACCAGGCTGGCCTCAAACTCACAAAGATATGCCTGCCTCTGCTTCCTGACCAGTTGGAAGGGATGATTTCGCCAGTGGATCTGGCTAGATTGTGGTCCCCATTGTGGCCTTCGGTATAAGACATGACCTGTCCAGTTGGGAAGCTGTGGGAATCCAGGCATTGCTAGGTAGGGATCAGTGGCAGTAGGAGGAACTGGAGTGACAATGGGCAGTGGAGGGCAGCATTTTAGTGTTTCACAGCTATTGTGACTGGACTGGTATGCACTGGCTAACTAGCAGCCCAACTTAAAAGTATTATTGTTATTATTATCATTATTAGTTATAGAAGAATTATTATATATTCATATTTAAATATATTATCTATATATATCTATTTAACATATAATAGTAACAATTAGTGTGTGTGTGTCTGTGTGTGCCATGGCATGCATATGGAAATCAGTTCTCTCATCCCACTGTAGGAGCCAAAGATTGAACTCAGGTGGTCATACTTGCTGTATAACAAGCCATTCTACCCTCTCAGCAATCTCACTGACCTTTGCCCTGACTTTTGTTTTGTTTTGTTTTGTTTTGTTTTGTTTTGTTTTGTTTTTTGAGACAGGGTTGTCCTGGACTCACTTTGTAGACCAGGCTGGCCTCGAACTCACAGCGATCCGCCTGCCTCTGCCTCCCGAGTGCTGGGATTAAAGGCGTGCGCCACCACGCCCGGCTACTTTTTTTTTTTTTAACTTCTTTATTTTTCTTTTATGAGTGTGTTTTGTCTGCATGCTTCAAACTTGTGAAGTACCTGTAGAGGCCACAAGAGGGCGTTGGACCCTCCGGAACTGGAACGTTGGTCCCTGGACTCAAACCCAGGTGCCAAGGAAAACAGCCAGTGTTCCTAACTGCTGACCCACCCCTCCAGCCCCTCAGTCCCTCAGCCCTGACTTTAGTCTATTACACAGTTACTTGGTAAATATATCGTGGTCACCCAGTCCCTATGGGGTAGCCATGTTACTTTTGCAGAGTCATGACCAAAATACCTGAGAGAACAGCCTGAAGGAGGAAGGGCTAATTTTGACTGTCCGCTTCGGAGGGTACATAGTCGCTTAGCTCTGTGCACATCACGGCAGTGCAAGTGTAGCGGAAGTAGGTTCCTCACCCCACAGTGGACAGGAAGGAGGGAGAACTTTAGAGCAAGGAAGAGCGTGAGGGTGGCAGGAGGAAAGAAAGGGCCTGAGAACCATTCTGACGTCTCCACGACAGCTTGTGTTTCAAGGGCCACGCACATCCTCCCCAGAGTAGCCCTGTAGGCAGTCTAACCTTGCTTGCTACATACCGCTTGGCCTCACAGAACTCTCTGGGACCTAGTATAAACCTTTAGGACCCCACTGTTCTTGCCTTCTGCATGTGTGCAAACCAGTACTAGAACTAGAGAGAAGGCTCAGAGCTTAGGAGCATGTACTGCTGTCCCAAAGGACTTGAATTCAGTCCCCAGCACCGCTGTTGGGTGGCTCACAACCGCACGTCACTCCTTCCCCAGGAGGTCTGGAGCCCTCTTCTGGTCTCTTTGAGCAAAGGTAGTTAGCCTGGTAAGGATTCACGTTTCCTGAATGTTCCCTCCCACTCTCCACTGATCAGCCTCCTAGCACCCGTCAGGTTGTGAAGCTGACCTACCACAAATAGGACGAGATGCAGACACTGCCTACACTAGGGATAAAAGACAGAAGTCGTCTTGGCCAAGTGCACTTGTTAGGAACAACAACAACAACGACAACAGTTCTTTTGACCTAATTTTGCTTTGTTTGTCTAAAAACTAAGGTTAATCTTTGTTTCTAAAAGCTGTATAAGATGAAATAAACCCTTTCTTCTTCCCCAAATTGATTTGGTCATGGCGTTTTATCACAGCAACAGAAAAGTGAGTAATACAGCAGTTGGGTACCACAGAGTGGCTTGTTGCTGTGATAATGTTACAGTGCTAGGCTTTAGAGGAATGTTGGACTAGAAAAACAGTTGAACGCTGCAAGTGGGACTTAGGGGCCATCGTTTTTTGAGGATGTGGATGTTTTACCACATGGGTTGTTCAAAACTCTCTGATTCTCAGGCAGGAAGCAGGTACGAGATGGGGAGCAGGCTGGGTGGCCACCAATATCCTTTGATGTGAGTCTCATTTCCCTAGGTGAGAAATTCAGGGACCCAGAAGTCTGTCAAATAGAGTCTTACAGAGTGCCTCAGTAGCTGCCTGTCAGGGCTTCTGTGGGCTCTGTGGCTTGAGCAGCAGCTGCCTCCAACTTCACACTCTTTTTAAAAAAATTTTTTTTATTTTATATTTTACTTTTATATATACATTTATATTATTACACATATATACAATAAACTACATACAGCAAGAAGGGCCATGAAACAATTAAGAGTTATATAAATGTTACATTCATAATGTTATGCCTATTTGTACTTGGCAACCTTGGAGAAAACATCTTTCCTATCCTGGTGAGTCTGTAACTCTGAGTGTAAACCAATAGCTATCTTATCTCGTCTATATCAACCTAAAAACATCTATCTAGACCTAAAAACATCTTAACCCCTAAACAACTAAGCTTAATTGTAAAGCTAAACAATCCGGTCTTCAACCACATCAGAAACTTGAGAAGGAATAAAATTAATTATCTGAGTAAACAGGAAGCACAAGTTAGCAGCTTCCAAAATGAGAAAATGACAGAGACGGTTTGTTGTCTGAACAGTCACCCAAAGCTCTCTATAATGTTGGAGCATTGTCTTCTGGCCCAGTATATCTGGCAGACATATTTATGAGGCAGGAACTATTGAGGACTTGCTTACCCTGTCTTGGCAGAGTTTAGGCGTTGACTCTGCCTGCGTCCAAGGTTGCTCACTTTAAGGCACAATTTAGAGAGCCCAAGCAATGTTCCTTCAGGTACCAAGTCCTTTTATTTTTATTTACTATATTTATTTATTTATTTGTGTGTATGTTTGTTTGTTTTTTGTTTGTTTGGGTTTTTGTTTTGTTTTGTTTTGGGACAAAGTCTCTCTGTGTTACCCTTGGCTGTCCTGGAGTCACTTTGTAGACCAGGCTGGCTTCGAACTCACAGCGATCCGCCTGCCTCTGCCTCCCGAGTGCTGGGATTACAGGCATGCACCACCAGGCCCGGCTTTGTTTGTTTGTTTTTGAGACAGGGTTTCTCTGTATAGCCTTGGCTGTCCTGGACTCACTTTGTAGAACAAGCTGGCCTCGAACTCACAGAAATCCGCCTGCCTCTGCCTCCTGAGCGCTGGGATTATAGATATGCATCATCATGCCTGTATTACATACAGAGAAAGCTGGAGAGACGGTCTCTGGCCTCTGTGGGCACCTGTACTTGTATACATGTACCCACAAACAGAGACACACACCTATACAAATTAAATATAACAAAAAGAAATCTCTAAAAAGTAATTATTTGTGGAGATTATATGTTCTGTAATTTTCATTGAGAAAGACTTTTTTTTTTTTTTTTTTTTTTTTTGGTTTTTCGAGACAGGGTTTCTCTGTGTAGCCTTGGCTGTCCTGGACTCACTTTGTAGACCAGGCTGGCCTCGAACTCACAGCGATCTGCCTGCCTCTGCCTCCCGAGTGCTGGGATTAAAGGCATGTGCCACCACGCCCGGCGAAAAAGAAAATTTAAGCTGACCTATGTGGGGTCATTGCTGAGTCTTTTCTACAATTACATCCATGCATTTCCTGTTGCTCTAACAAAATACCGGAGGCAGAATAGTGTGCAATAGCATTTATTTGACTCAGAATCCTGAAGGTTGGAGGATCCAACCAGCACGGCACTGGCATCATATTGTGGACGCCCTGATTGCATCATATCATGGTAGAGGGAACAGGAAGGGAACGGTTAGGGCACAGAAGACCAATTGCCTTCCACTGGGCCCTGACTTTTAACAGTTCTACCACCTAAACACCGCCGTACGGAGGACCAAGCCTTCCGTGTGTGAGCTTCCGGGAGACAAACTGCATCCAAGCCATGGCAATAATAACTCTTGCTTATAAATAAGGTTTAATTATGGTTTTTAAATTATGATTCTCATTGAAGATGGAGCAGACGTGGGACTAGGAAAGGAGAGAGGAGCCTGTCACTCTCTGAAGGCGTCTGTATCCCCATCAGGGTCCAGTCCGCATGTAAACCAAGAGGTAAGCAGTTTCCCGCCTAGAAAGCAAAGAGCACACGTCAGCACAGAGAAACGAAGCATCCGGAGTGAAACCGTGGTACAGTGGGCATCAGTAAACCTCCTGGCTCTTAGGGCAAGCAGCTGACACACAGGCCAGTGACTCCCCTAGAGGGCAAAATGGCTACCTGAGTGAGGAGCTACGAGGTGGCATCTAAATCAGATGGTGAAAACCTGTGGGACCACAAAATACGTGCAACTCTGTTTCTGCAAATGGATTCAACCACAGAGGTGATTTAAATCAGTCGCTGAGCCGGGCGTGGTGACGCACGCCTTTAATCCTAGCACTCGGGAGGCAGAGGCAGGCGGATCACTGCGAGTTCGAAGCCAGCGTGGTCTACAAAGTGAGTCCACGACAGCCAAGGCTACACAGAGAAACCCTGTCTGGAAAAAACAAAAATAAATAAAATAGATCAGTCGCTCGTGTATTGTGTGCCGCCTTCTCTGTGCTACAGGGGTGGGGGTGGGGTAGGGGTTCAGGGGGGGGGAGCCACAGAGCTGCGCCGCCGGGAGTTGTGTTCCACGGGGCTGACAAGCTCCTCACTCTTTACAGAGAGTCAGCCAGTCCCTACTCTAAACCAGGAAGGCATCAGCAACAATCAGAAGCAAAGATCTGGCGTCGAAGAGTGACACTTGAAGGCAACGAGAGAAGGCTGGCAAGTAGGTTGAAGGGGGATTTCAGACACAATCGCATCTCCTTCTCTATTTTTCTTTTTTGGTTTTTTTGAGACAGGGCTTCTCTGCTTCTCTATTTTTCACGTGGTCAAGCCCGCCTCTGAGCTGAGAACCATCTCTGATCACCTTTCATGTTCGTCCTTGTTCCCAGACTGGGGGTTTGGGGTGGGTGGGGGGTGGGAGCCGGGAAAGCTTGACGGAGACTCTTTGATCTATCTTCATCCAGCTTTTTCTTTTTCTCTCCAGCTGCCCCCCCCCCATAGCAATTGGTTTTAAGAGGTAATTGTTGATGTTCACTAAATGCTAGGCATACATAAATGAAAAGGCTCAGCCTTCCCCCCTCAAAGAGTACATATGAAAAGTGAAAGTTATATAAGCAAGCAATTAAGAGATGAGCTTTGTTGTTGGGGAGGCACTCTCAAGACACAGAGACAGCGCTGAGACCCCACACACACACACAAACCTGCCTTGGTTGACCTGTAAAGGCTTTGCACAGCAGCAAAAGGCCATGAGTAACAAAACCTGAGGCTGACTTTGCAACTAGGAAGAAAAATGGCAGACACAGCGTTTGGACTCCACTACAAATCCACAGGCACTACTGAAATCTCAGTGTCAAGAAAAGCATGGTGAGCCGGGCGTGGTGGCGCACGCCTTT
This sequence comes from Acomys minous, assembly GCF_964271855.1. Taxonomy (NCBI): domain Eukaryota; kingdom Metazoa; phylum Chordata; class Mammalia; order Rodentia; family Muridae; genus Acomys; species Acomys minous. Next base: position 24,300,443 of record NC_140500.1, read on the forward strand.
AGTCCCAGCACTCGGGAGGCAGAGGCAGGTGGATCACTGTGAGTTCGAGGCCAGCCTGGTCTACAAAGTGAGTTCAGGACAGCCAAGGCTACACAGAGAGACCCTGTCTCGAAGAAAAAAAAAAAAAAAGAAAAGAAAAAAAAAAGAAAAGCATAGTGTAGTGGGACGGGTCGTCACGGATGACGCTGACTAGTTGGTCTCAGGGGAGTCATCAGAATGTAAGAAACACCAGAGCCATTATGGGTTTCACACAGCCAAGAATTCAGAGTGAGCTCCTAGGGTTACAAGACCCCCGTCCTCTTACCACCGATATCTGTGATTGCCATAGGTACACTGGACGTCCTCCCAGGTGACCTGGAAGCACAGAAGGAAAAAGTCAGCACACGACTCAGTGTGCAGTGTCCCGAGACCGCACGGCACTGTAACTCGCCCTCCCCAAACCCAGTCAAGTCTGTTCCTCTCTTTAAGAGTCACAACTCTGGCTTTAAAGAAGTTTCCCACAGAGTCTGAAGTGCCCCGGGCACTGAGCTCGCAGTGTAGTTATAAACCAAATGCAGTTTTCAAGTGGGAGGGGGACTTTGCACTTCGTTAAAAGTGCCTGCATTCAGAGGACAGGACCACAGTCTTCGGGGTGAAGACCCAGGTAGCCCGAGGTCCCGGATTTATTAGAGGTACCTAATCTGGGGTGAGTAGCAATGTGGCTGATGTTTCTCACCCAACAAACGTGTGAATCGTTGAAGCAGAACCACTTCCCATCCACAGGATTCCGGATGTAGGCACAGTAATGACCAAAGTCAGCCATCCCGACATGAGCAATCACGGCAAAGAGTTCATAGTGTACTTCAGACTGGAGAGAGACAAACGCAGAGACACTTGCAAATGTCGCATTTCCCACTTCAAACCTACAAAGAAGAGACAGTCTTCCCTCCCCTCCCCCCACCAGACTCTCCTAAGATGTTATTAACTTGGGACAATTGAATTAAATTTTCCCCTGGTAAAATACGGTTCAACAAGTGACTACTTTGATATTATTATCCTCAGAGCAGACTCTGGCTACTCAATACGAAAGTTTAGTTGGTTCTAAGAACCTGAAGCTTTGCATTAATTTAGGTGTCTGTGAGTATTCCAAGTGCCATTTCAAATGGGAAGTACCAAATTGCAGGTCCCTTTTCTAAATGTTCCGAGGCATTTACATAAAGCCCAGAAAAAGGAAGCTTTCTGAATCTTTAAAAGCAAAGGCAAAGGCTTGCAGTCACAGTGGGGAGATGGCCCAGCATCGCTTCAGAACTACGTAGGTTTGATCGTTACAGATTGCTTAAGAAAGAAAGGCTGCCTTGGGCTGGCAAGGTGGCTCAGCAGGTAAGGGTGACTGCCTCAAAGACGGGTGAGCTGAGTTCAATCCTCGGGACCCAGGTGGTGGAAGGAGCGAGTTGACTCCCACAAATTGCCCTCTGACCCCCACTCGTGCCATACACACACACTAACAAACAAATAAATACAACTCACTTTTTTTTTTTCATTTTTAAAGAAGAAAAACAGAAAGAAGCCTGGAATGTGTATGTGCTTTTGTGAATCATACCAAGTTGTGGTCGGTTCTCCACTGTTGTTTATGCCAAAGATGGCCAACGAGGGGCCTGGGTACCTGGATGAGGGGCCTGACCCAGGATGTGTTTGGCTCACATGATACTGGTCCGTGTCACCTCACAGCCTGCTGAGTTATGGGCCTATCTCTGACATGTGACTTGATACTCACAACTAGAGCACTTATGAGTGAGTGGGTCCAGGCCCCTGATGGGGACGGACGGCTACCTCAGACGGCCACAGAGTCTGCCGTTATGCATGAAGGATGGAAGGCAGGCCTCACCTGTTCCTGGGTATCGCCGAAGTCTTTCTCAGTTGACAGGATCTGACTGAAATCCAAGCTCTGGGGGAAACACACGGAGTGGCAGATCTTTTCCGTCTGTGAGTTCCTGGTGAAGAATCTCATGAGCTGGATGGTCAAGGTTTGGGGCAAATGAGTCAGTTCCAGAGCCTGAAAAGGCAAAACCAGCATGAAGATGAAGTCCTTAGGCCCCTTCTGGACTCACAGAGACTGAGTGTCACCCACCACACATCTGCACAGAAGGTCTCTGCTCAGGCAGAGGACCCCAGCCTAAGCCTGAGAGGAAAGCCCTACCCGCTGCTCTCGAACCATCATCCTTTCTTGTCCCTAAAAGGCTCTTCCTGTCCCTTTTGGTGATGAAATCTGAGATGCCAAGTCTGAAGTTATGCAAATGAGAAGTCCTAGGGTGCCAGGTACTGGCTGGACCCAGATTCCCTATGTCAGCCATTAGGCCAGGAGATGCCCTTAAAGGATCTGAAAAGACTTGTCAGGAACCCCACCGGGCAATGCCAGATCAGTGAAGAGTCCGGGTTGAAAGAGTACCTGTGTCCAAGGTGTTGTCTTCCCACAGCTCTCACAGAAGCACTTGTCTGAGCTTGCTAACTCTTTGGGCTGGAAGAAACAGCGCAAGGCATCCTCCTGTCCCAGCCAAGAGAGCAAATACAAGGCAGCATTAGTGTTTCCCGTCTCAAAAAGCAGCCCCCTCCCTCTCCTAGTGGAAGCCCGAGCTACCCTTTAGTCCCCTTTGCCCTGAGTGGACACATGTGATACACGGAGCAGAATTTCAGAAAGTACCCACTGGCAGAGGAACAGAACTGGAGGGGATTTGCCAGGGGAAGAACGGGAGGAAACCGGGAGGCAGGGGAGGGATTGGCCCCCGGTAGTACAGGTGCAACACAGGTCATTTTTTTAAAATTGTGTTGCATTTTGTGGTGGTGGTGGCGGCGGCGGCGGTGGTGGTAGAGAGACACACGCATGCCAAGGCACATATGTGTAGGACCCGGGGATCAAACTCAGGTCATAACGCGGCAGCAAGCCCCTTCACTTGCTACGCCATCTTGCCAGCCCACACGTTGTTGCTTTTAAAACTCCAAGGGTGAGTGACAGACTCAAGGGGAAAATAGCTACCTCAGGATACCCAACATCACCAACAAGACGTCTCTCACCAGCGTTTTCAGGGGCTTGGAGTCCATATCAAAAAGAGGAAGAGAGAGGGTGAGCAGCTTGCTCCTTCTGCTCCTCTCTGCCTCACAGCCCCCGCAAATCAGGGACTCCTTGGTCCAGATTGTGAACAGGGCCTGCAGCTGCTCGGCCTGCAAGTAGAGAGTGAGACGTTAAGATGACCCAGAAGCCCGGATAGGTGGTTTCTAGACAGAAGTTCAGAAACGGCCGACACAAAATTTTGCTTCCCCTCCACATGAAGGAACCATCCAGGGAGCTACAGGGGCGGAGCATTGACTCATTCCCCGCTAACAGTGCCCACAATAGCGGAGCTGGTCCCACATCTCATGGCACTGACTTCTCCAGATCCCCGCTCTTACCAAGTCCACGTCCGTGATCTGGTCCTTAGTCAGGTTCCAGATTGTAAGGTAGAGATGAGCAGCATCGTGCTGGACGGACACTGGTCGGAGGGAAGCACAGTTAGCAAGGAAACATCACACGCCCTTGTAGAGCCGGCCGGACACCGGGCACGAGATCACTCGCCACTTTGTCCTTTCCCAGCATTCCTTCACTTTCAAGAAGACTCAATAAAAAGGAAGCTCGGCGTTGACTCTTTGTTTAAGAGTTTCTCCTTGAACTCTGAACGACAGATAGCAACTATTTTCACCCCTTTTCCTGCTTAGCAGGTACTACATGACTGGACTCCTCCGCCCCCTGGTGACAACTTTTATTCACTTCACTAAAAGCGGGGCCTCTGCCTAATCTGACCAGGTTTCCCCAAAGTTGCCAGAAAAAAAGGAGCGAAGAGAAAAGAGCAACTCCATGTTAGATGATGCTGGGCAAGACGAGTAGGAGCTTTGCAGGGAACTGTCTCGCTGTAGTGTGAGTAGGTCTGAAATTGTGAACAGACACAAACTGACTTTAATAGTGTTGGGCCAACGTGTGAAGTGAGAAAAGGCGAGGAACAAGCTTCAGACTATTTCATAAAAGGGCAAATCTGCGCCAAAATGCAAAGACATTTCAGGCCAAGGCAGTTTCTGAGAACATGCCACATCTTACGTTACAGCATCACTGCCTTCCCTTAATGATACATATCTCAACATAAACTTGACAGTCATTTTTCTTCCATTTGATTTTTGATCTGTCCTGCTTCCAAACTGTACGTTCCCTGGAGGCAAAATCTCTGTCATTCCCATTGCATTTATGCACATCAAATCTTCAATGATGAATATGAACATTATATGTTAATAAAATATATTAATTAATCTATATAATGAACCCCAAGTTAAAAAAAATAGCCTACCAGATGATTAAAACTGATTTACCCGGGGAATCATATGGAGAAGGTTTCCTGTCTCAGAGCTAATCCTGACATAAGGAAAACTGGATTATGTATGGTTCTGTGATGATCTGCTTTGTTTAGATTTATTTATTTTTATATGCATGCATGTATGTATGTATGTATGTGCACCGTGTGCATGCCTAGTGCCCTTGAAGGTCAGAAGAGGGCATCCAATCCCCCTGGAACTGGAGTTACAAATAGTTGTGAACTAGCCCACAGGTCGTGAGAACTAAACCCGGGTCCTCTGCAGGAGCCGCGCGAGCTCTAACCACTGAGGCAGCTCTCCAGCTCCTGTGATGGTCAGTCTTAAGTGTCCACTTGACACACTCGGAAAAACGCCTGGTAAGAGAGTCTCAGCCAGGGGGCTGTGCAGATGAAGTTGGCCTGTGGGCATATCTACAGGGGTTGTGCTGACTGTGTTAACTGACACGGAAAGACCCAGATCACTGTGGGCTACACTATTCCTGTGTTTGGGTCCTAGGCCATATGAAAATAGAGTAATCTACATTTTAGAGGCGTGTGGGCACGCGTTCCATCTGAGCGTGACTGTGGGTGTGATTTGCCCCACTGTTCCAAGTTCCCACCCCCATTCTGACTCCCCTGCTGTGGCAGACTGTACCACACTGGACTTATGAGCTAAAACAAACCCTTTCTCCCCAAGTTGCTTTTCCTCAGGGTATTTTATCACAGGAACAGAAGTGACACTGGGACTGCTGCCGTCTGCAGTCATCCCAGAGCCAAGAGTCCCCTGGCATCTACAGAATGCAAGGATATTTGCCTATCCCCACTCTATCGCTCACACTCTGGAGCACCAAAGGAAATGCATGTCCCTGAGAAGCCATGTTCTAATGGAGGACAGGTTGCAACCGGTCATAATCTGAACACCCCTGGGGTGCACAAAGCACTATGGGAGGCTAAGAAAAGTGAGACTAGGAAATGAGATGGTTAGGAAGACAGCTTCTAGGAGTCTAATTCTTCATAAAAAGTAATTAAAAGGATCACAAAATAAAAAATAGAGAGTGAACAAGATGGCTCAGAGAGCAAAAGCATTTTCTGAGCAAGCCTGAGGGTTTTAATCTGAACATGGGCGCCCACTGTGTCCAGAGACTATTCCCAGAAGCTATTCCCTGCCCTCCGCATTTGCCACATCAAACACCCTGCAGCCCTCATATACCTGCATGTGTATACGTAAAATAATAAAAAGATAAATAAATAATTCTTAAAATAAAATTTTTTAAAGATCATATATGTCAAAACCACACTTAATATCACACTGTGTGAAGGAAATCTGAGCTCTTTCCCCCAAGATTTGCAGCAAATTAAGAATATTCAAATACTAACAGAAACACTGGCTGTTCTTCCAGAGGGCCTGAGTTTAATCCCCAGGACCAACATGGCATCTAACATTTGTCTGTAACTCCCAGTTACAGATCCAACAACCTCTTGTGGCTTCCAAGGGTACCAGGACCACACTTGGTACACTGAGATATATGCAGGCAAAATACCCATAATCATAAAAAATGTTTTTAATAAGTCAAATTCTGAATTTTCAGAAAAAGAACCACAAGAAACTATGCACCCTAGCATCTCCAAAGGAACACAATAACTTTCTAGCAACAGACCACAAAAGAAAGAAAACTAGCCAGGTTGTGGTGGCGCACGCCTTTAATCCCGCACTTGGGAGGCAGAGGCAGGTGAATCTCTGTGAGTTTGAGGCCAGCCTGGTCTACAGAGTGAGTTCCAGGACAGCCAGGGCTGCTACACAGATAAATCCTGTCTCAAAAACAAACAAACAACGAAAAAAGAAAGAAAGAAAGAAAAGAAATAAGGAAAACTAATTTAATGAGATACCAGAAAATAAAAATATCAATCAAGTTAAAAAGGAATACTGTTATATGAGTGAAAAAATCAGCATACATAGAGATAATTTAAAAATCATGGCACTAATTACTTCAATAAGTTTAGGTTAAACAATAACACAAAAGAGGTCCTTTCCGGTGTTGGTCAGGCAGAGAAAGTTCTCCAAGCATGAAATCAGGTCTTTTGAAATAACCTAATCAGAAAAATGAAAAATAAAATTACGAAAAACAAAAAAATCAAGGTCTATGGAACAGACTGCATGAAATTAATTAACAAAACACTTATAATACAAGTACTATAAGAGGAGATGGTAGAGCTGGAGAGATGACTTAGAGGTTAAGAACACTGCCTGTTCTCCCAAAGATCTTGAGTTCAATTCCCAGCAGCCAGATGGTGACTCACAACCATCTATAATGAGATCTGGTGCCCTCTTCTGGCTGCATACATAAATACAGGTAGAACACTGTAAAAATAACAACTGTACAAATCTTTAAGAAAAAAAAAAAGAGGAGATGGTAAAGGCACAGAAAACCTACTGAATCAACCAATGACAACTTTCCAAATCATGGCAAATATAGACATCCAAGTCCAGGAAGCTCAAAAGCCTCCTAACAGATTTAGTTAGAAAAGACCCTTTTTTAAGGCAAGAGTGGCATGAGATATACAAAGTCCTGAAAAAAAAAAAAACCAACCAGTGTGCCCTTAGAGGTGTTGCAGGTATGGCTGCTGTGTCACATGTGCACCAGTAGATGGCAGAGAGGAGACAGGCGACATTTACACTCAGCATTCTGACCTGGGAACATCTAAAGGATGTGTAGCCTAACACTCCCTGACCTGAGTCGATGACCACCAGTCCAACACTGAACAGGTCAGGACAGGTTCCCAGGGTGGGAAGCAAGCCAGTGACTAGAAGAACCCTGGCTGGGACCATGGGCTCCAGGCAGGAGTGATCCTGAGATAGACCCTCCCACAAGACCACTTAGATGGCCCAGGTAAGAAGCAAGCCCAAGATGACCACCAGATTCAAACCATGGGGTCCAGACAAAAAGCTAGACTCAGATGACCACCAGTCCACTGTCCAGGCCTAGAGGAACAGAGCATGCCCAACATGACATGTTGATGTCTGAGGGCTATGCAGCACTGGCACCACCCTTCCTATGGACATCATGGGAGAGCTGACCCTGGCCGTGTGAGAACAAGATTGCTAGCACCACCCTTAGGTAGCTGCAGCACTCGGGAGAGTGTGCCCTAACCTCACCTGGGTAGCACAGTAGAGCTGTCCCTGATGCCAGGGCACAAGTGAGCCAGCTCCAAGGGTGTGAGCATGAGAGGCTGGCCTCACATCTTGTCTGCTGTGAAGCATTGTGGACAAGGGAGAAATGCCATTCTCCCACCCTCACCACTTACCGTCTATGGCAAGCAGAAGATCTGACTGCTGCAGCACTCAGGAGAGCTGGCCCTGCCCCTCACCTGCTGCAGCACTCAGGAGAACTGGCCCTGCCCCTCATCTGCTGCAGCACTCAGGAGAGCTGGTCCTGCCCCTCACCTGCTGCAGCACTCAGGAGAGCTGGCCCTGCCCCTCACCTGCTGCAGCACTCAGGAGAGCTGGCCCTGCCCCTCACCTGCTGCAGCACTCAGGAGAGCTGGCCCTGCCCCTCACCTGCTGCAGCACTCAGGAGAGCTGGCCCTGCCCCTCACCTGCTGCAGCACTCAGGAGAGCTGGCCCTGCCCCTCACCTGCTGCAGCACTCAGGAGAGCTGGCCCTGCCCCTCACCTGCTGCAGCACTCAGGAGAGCTGGCCCTGCCCCTCACCTGCTGCAGCACTCAGGAGAGCTGGTCCTGCCCCTCACCTGCTGCAGCACTCAGGAGAGCTGGTCCTGCCCCTCACCTGCTGCAGCACTCAGGAGAGCTGGCCCTGCCCCTCACCAGCTGCACACTCAGGAGAGCTGGCCCTGCCCCTCACCTGCTGCAGCACTCAGGAGAGCTGGCTCTGCCCCTCACCTGCTGCAGCACTCAAGAGAGCAAGGCCAACACCTCACCTGGGCAGCATAACAGAACTGGCCCTCGATGTGGAGACTGTAGGTGAGCCAGCCCCAAAGGTGTGAGCACAGGAGAGCCATCCCTGCCTTTTGTCTGTTGTGTGGTGGCACAGATGAGGGAGAAATGGCCTCCTCTCCTCCTTCACCCCTGGTCACCTATGGCACCTGGGATCAAGAGAGTGGGAGAACAGACCATATCCCTCACAGGCTGCAACTCTCAGAAGATCAGGCCCTGCACCTCATCTGGGCAGCAGGGCACAGCTGGTCCTAGTTGTAGCCAGCCCCATGAGTGTGAGAGTGAGAGATCCAGAAGGCTGACCAGCTCAGATACCTTTCAGGACTAGACCCAGGGCTTTGAACTGGCCTAACAAAGCATGAGCCCATTGATGAACTACTGGAGTGCATGGAGGGGTCAGTCCTACTACAGATTCAAAACTATGAGGTCTCCATGACACAGAGCAACAACCAAACGTCCAAGAGGAGTGCCAGTGAGGTTCCAGTATTGATACTGTACCAGAATCCAGAGGCCTCATATCAGACCAATGAATTGCTGCAATAAACATTTGCGAACAAAGAAGTGTGGACAAAAGGGTATATACCATGAGGCACACAGTGGGACACACTGCAGCTTCTACAATGAGATAATTTTTCTCTGTTGTTGGGAAGGTTTCAAGGGTGGAGGGCAGGTATGAGGGGAGGGAGAGATGAGTGGGAATAGGGTACATTATGTCAAATTCACAAAGAAAGTAAAAAGGTTTTTTTTAAGCCAATGAAGTGTGTATGTGTGTGTGTGTGTGTGTGTGTGTGTGTGTGTGTGTGTGTGTGTGTGTGTATCCCTCAAAAAAAGGAAAGGAAAATAAAATTTTTCCAATAAAAACAAAAACCTGAAAAATTCTTCACCAGATTTGCCCCATTAGAAATGCCTATAAAAGTACAAGACAGGCAAGACAGTGTACCTTCTATACATTAAAAAAAAAATCTATTCATAAAGATGTACAAGAAAAAGAAAGATGCTGAGTGTGATGGCACATGCCTTAAGCCTAGGAAGCGGGGAGCAGAGGCTAGGAGACCAGGAGGTCAAAGTCAACTTAGCTACATAGTGAGCTTGAAGTGAAGAAAAGATGAAGAAGAGGAAGAGGAGGGGGATACAGATGAGTGGGAGAGGGAAGATGAGAGGGAGGAAAGGGAAAAAAAAAACCATAGGATTATCCAAAACAAATCCTAAAATTTTACATCATTACAAGAGCATGCCTCATTTATCAGTGGTAATAGTTAATGTAAACCAGTCCCCCACTGACACATCAAAAACCAAAACCCAATGATGCCTACAAGAAAATCACTTTACCGGTAAAGACACACAGAATGAAAGTAAAAGGCTGAAAAGGGTACAGCAAGAAAACCAAAACCAAAGGCTGCTGCTATACTTGTACCAGCAAAGTAAACTTAAAATTCCAGTGCTGTAAAAGGAGACAGAGAGGTCCGTGAGTAATAAGAAAGCAATCAATCCAACAGAAAGATTTAACAATTGTAAACATACACACTTCCAAAACGGGAGCACCTAGTTACATGAGGCAAATGTTCCTAGGTCTAAACACAGAGATGGATTCCAAAACAATAGTAGTTGGGTGCTTCAACACCCCCACTTTCAACAATGGAAAAATCATCTGAACCAAAAAAAAAAAAATCAACAGTGCTGGTGAGATGGCTCACCACAGAACAAACACTTTGCTCCTCAGACCTGGGTGCAACACCTAAAACCCACAGTGGAAGGAAGGCATCAACTCCATACAGTTCTCCTCTGACCTCTAAACACAAGCTGTGGTATGAATGCACCCTCACTACACACACACACACACACACACACACACACACACACACACAGCGCATATGTAAGATAACAATAATAAACAAACTTTTAAACCTTTTTACAACCAATAATGAGTTAAACAATACTATACACCAAGTGGATTCAACACACATTTACAGAACATTCCAAATCAAAATCGAGTGAGGAAAAAGCATTCTGATGTAATGTAGCTCGTTCAGTTTATTACGTATTTTATAAAGGACTAGAAGAGAAGAATCCAAAGTCAAGCCTGATGAGTTAGGACCTCCAAAGGAAAGACCTTCTAGTTCCATTCTGTGGCTGTGATAAAATGTGGTGACAAAAGCAGCTTAGGGGAGGGAAAGGTTTATCTAGGGTACACTTTGAGGTCACAAGTCCATCAGTGACGTGGAGGCAGGAAACTCTAACAGGAACATGAAAGAGAAACCGTGGAGAAATGCTGCTCGATGGCTTGCTCACCAGCTCATGCTCAACTGACTTTCTTTCATTCTTTTCTTTTCTTTTTTTTTTTTTTTTGGTTTGGTTTTTTGAGACAGGGTTTGGCCCTATACTCGCTTTGTAGACCAGACTGGCCTCGAACTCACAGAGATCAGCCTGCCTCTGCCTCTCAAGTGCTGGGATTGAAGGCCTGCACCATCATGCCTGGCTTCAACTGACTTTCTTATACAGCCTGGGACCACCTGTCCAGGGATGTGTGTGGGCCACAGTGCGCTGAGCCCTCCTATGTCAATTAACACTCTACAGAGTCATGTCCAGATACACCTACACACCAGTCTAATCTGAGCAATCCCTCCGTGAGACTTCCTTATCAGATGATTATTGGCTGTGTCGAGTTGACAGTTAGAAGCTAACCAGGGCAAAGGGCAACAGGGAGGACGGCTGTGTGTTTTGGCAAAGGTACCCTTGGCTATAGGCAACACGGAGAAATAAGTGTCTATAGAGAAGGATGTGCTAACCACCCTGATGCGATCGTCAGACATTGCAGAAATCTATCAAGTCATGCACTGCACCCTGAAAATGGGCAGGTCCCCTGCTCGTCTTTTTAAAGCCACTGCAAAACAGTGAGCTCCACGCCACCTAGACTCCACCTACCTGTCCATTGCCGGTCAGCCCCCTCCCTTGCTCTTTCCCTAAAGCTCCCCACCCCCACTGGGTATCCGTGGGCAGGCGAGGGATGCAATGGCTCTTACATGGCACGTTGTACTTCTGGAGGCAGCAAGCAAGGTCCATGGGCAGCACTGCTTTCTGTCGGCTATTCTGCATCTTCTCCAGCAACAAGAGCAGCTGGAAGGGGACACTTCTCTTCTGCTCATCTGCCTCCCGTGGCACGGTTATCCTGCCAAGTAAGATCAGCCAGGTGGCTCATACCCATCGCTCTTCGGGCATGGGCACACTGAAATCACTGTAAGAGCTGCAAAGACTTTCAGCAGCCAGGCCATTCTGTGGATTTACGTGCTGATGGTGGAAATGGGTAGATTTATGCGCGTACTCAGGTGACTTAGGCACTGGCATGTACAGAATACCATACTAAGAGGGCGATGAGCACAGCCCCACCCCAACCAGACTCAGCCATCATGCTAAGGAAGGGTGGCTGCAATGCATTCTGGGCCTACACCAGAGCAAGCAGGTAAACATGCAACTTGAGCTACTTCACGCTACAAAACCAAATAATGAATTAGGTCCTGGGAAGAAAGGGCGATGTGGTTTTACCAGGTTTCACTTAGTTAGAGGCGACTCTCCCTTGCTTTGTGGATGAGGAAAAGGGAGAAAGCATGGGGCCAAATAAAGCCACCGATAAAATGGCTGCATCTGCCCATTTATATTAGACCACTGACTTTCTCTGATGTTAGTTTGGTCCCAACTCTAAACCCGTGAGTGTCACCCATGGTTGCACTTCAAAAGTATCTGAGGAGTCTATTTAAAATCACTGTTGGGGGCTCGAGAGGTGGTCCAGCAGTTAAGAATGCCCTCTGCTCTTCCACAGTTCCTGGGTTCTCTTTCCAGCACCTACACGGTGGCTCACAGTTCCATGGGAACCAACTCCCTTCTCTGGCCTCTGTGGACACACATGTGGTGCACAGAGATAGATGCAGGCAAACTGCCCACATGCGTAAAACAACTAAATAAAAACTTTTAAAAATTTTTATAGAGCAGCAATGAGCCACCCAACCTGAAACCAAATGGAGGTGGGGACAAGATTGTTATATATTTTTAAACTTCATAAGTGATGCAAACTTGCAGTACAAAACACACAAGAAAAGATCTTTTGTCAGGCATTTCTGGACTGAAGACTTATAAAAGTCAAGGTCACGGTAAGTAAGCAAATAGTGCAAAACATAAAGGATATGAACATGAGTCATAGCTGTACCTCTTCAGTATCTTCCTGAAGTCCACGTTCATCATGAACACCTGAATCAAGGAGTTAAGGCAACAGGTCTGTCCGATGTTGTGTAAACCAACCAGACCTAGAAAGTGAAAAGAAATAAGCACTGAAGGCAAGACATAACACGGAACGGAACTCAAACATTTTTCTGGGGTTCTACTAAAACCATAAAATCCTGAGACATGCTCTCACAGACACCAAGAGTTTGTCAGGGAGCTTGCAAGCAATCTGGGAAAGGGCGATCAGTCCTCAGGCTTTGAAAAAGGGTAAATGGCAGAGCAAGCCTTAGCAATACACTAGGAAGAGTGATGTCACACACTGACAATGAGCAGCATGGCAGGTGTTGGAAGAAAAGGCGAAGAAACTCTGAGAACCCATGGGGGCAGCTGGGAGGAGCTGCTCTCTCCTCGCACTTCGCACTCCGCCGCACTCCAGACCGCTGAGTCAGAACCGGTGTGGTCAGCGTGGCTCAGGGAAAACACGGGCTCTGGTTTACAGTGGGCTCCAGCAGAGGAGTTGGTCCTCACCACAGAAATGGAGGACACTGCTGGGCAGTGGTGGTGCATGCCTTTAATCACAGCACTCAGGGAGGCAGAGGCAGGCAGATCTCTGAGTTCGAGGCCAGGCTGCTCTACAGAGTAAGAGCCAGGACAGTCAGGGCTACACAGAGAAACCCTGTCTCAAAAACAAACAAGCAAAAACAAATGAAGGAGAAGGAGGGAAAGAAAAAAGGAGAGAGAGAGAGGAGAAGGAGGAGGAGGAGGAGGCGGAGAAGAAGAAGAAGAAGAAGAAGAAGAAGAAGAAGAAGAAGAAGAAGAAGAAGAAGAAGAAGAAACAGAGGATAGTGACAGAGGCCGTGGGGAAGACGCCCCCCAGCCCTAAACTTACCTCAAGAGGTGGACACAACTTTCAAAGACATGAGAAAAGCAAAAACAATATGTCTGGGACACATCAGCAAGCAACCTCCTGTCCCACCCCAACCACAGGCTCAGCTGACCCCAGAAGGTGAGAGGCTGAAAAGCAAGAGAGTGTCCCAAATCTCAAGGTCCTGGACAAAGAGCTTCTGAGACAGGACAAAGCAAATGATTACAGAGGCAATGGATTTCAGCTCTTGAATCAACGGGAGGAGTGGGGGGGTCACCTTCCCTACGCAGATGAAAGTCAACGGAGTGGCAGAGCGCACGCGCCACTTCCAAAACGCAGTGTGAGCAAAGCATCTCTACACAGCGATAAGCGAGGGTGGGAGGGCGCTAATGACCATGAGGGCTGTCCCAGGCATTGCCGTGTTCTCCCGACAGCTCTTTCTTCCTCTTCATGTTCTTCTCTTCCTCCAGTTCTGAGTGCTGCTGAGGCTCAGTCGCAACCGACTGACAGGGTTTCCTCAGGATCCCAAACCCCTTGCCCATGAGTGATCACGCCCAAACCCCCGGAGGTTGGGACTGCCAGACTGGAGGTCAGGATTCCAGGACTTAGCCTCCAGGGAGAGTCCACACAAGCCGGGAACAACGGATCCTCTGTAGAAACACAAAGCCACGGCCAGCCATAAGACGGGGAACGAATCCATGCCTCCAGCCCTCACTGTTGCTGGAGGAAGGCCCGCTTAGACATCTCTACAGCGGGAATTGATGGCAACGCAACCCTTCTACCTTTTCGTTTCCCCTTCGTTGGCATGGACTGCGGTGTATAAACACTTCCTCCCGGGGTCTCAATCTCAGCAAACGGCCTGAACCACAAACCTACCATCTCCTTGCCCCTCACTCTCAGTCCTTAACAGATGAAAAAGGTGTCCGTTTCACTGGCTAGAGACTGTTCACCGGCAAATCTCTTGCTCTGCACATCCTCGGTCCCCTGGCACATGCCTGCAGACATCTAGGGGCCTTCCTCTGGGAAGCCTGTCCTACGTTCTCAGGTAGGGATTGGGGCCATCTCTGCTCTTAGCGCGCTGTGCCCAGTTACTCACATTCTGACGTGAGGCCTGTGTGTGGAATTGGTGGCTCACAGCTCAGGCCCCACCTTCCACGGACATCCCTTCCCGGACCCAGAAGACAACTGAATCCCTTTCACCCAAACCAAGGCCTCATAAGAACAAGATCGAATTACAAATGAGGAAATGAGCTACTGTGAACCTCCAGTTCTTACTTCCTCCTGACAACACAGACCTCAGGCACCTGTAAGCCCTCTCCCAAATTCATTGAGATCCCTGGAGGTATCCCGTGTGTTTCAGAACAAACGTCACAGCTGCTCTCCCAGCCGCACCTGCCTCTCTTGGGTGTGCTTGGGCAGCTGCGAGGCTCTGCCAGACACGCGGCCAGCTGGAGAGAGCTCGCTGGCATCTTCAAGCAGGGATGCTGTGAAACTGGAAAACACCAAGCTATCCATGTGCCCTTTGCTTCCCCGCAGTTCCTTCTGAAAGGGTTTCAACTTCTGCCTGCAGCTTCCCCCGCATCTGCAGCACATCCACAGGTCTAAGCTGGAGTGCACAACTGCACTGTGTCCTGTGTCTCCTTCTCTCTAGCCAGAGCGCACACACAACACAGATTTCCTCCTGAGAACCCATTGGCTATGGAGCCCTAAGTCACCTGGGTTCAACTCGGATCCCCTCAATTAGATTCTTTTTGAGAGAGAGATTGGTGTTGGGGGAGGTCTTCCTCGAGTGCCCTCCATCTTAGTCACTGAGGCAGGGTCTCTCAGGTGAGCCCAGGGCTGGTTTAGCTAGCCCCCTTACTGCAGGGATTCCCTGTCGTCGTCATCCCCCCACCTGCTTTTGAGTACTAGCATCTTGGGGAGACCACCATGCTCACCTAGCACCTACACAGGTGCGGGGATCCCATCTCCTGTCCCTCACATCCACACAGCCAGCATTTTACCACACAGCATGTTCCCGAGTGTGGATTTGTGCAGATACCGCTGGCGACCAGAAGAGGGCGCCAGATCCCCGGGCGCTCAAGTTATAGGCTGCTGTGAGCTGCCCAAACAACTCAGTCCTCTGAAAGAGCAGTAATGCGCTCTTAAGCCATCTCTCCAGTACCAAAAGCTAACATGTCTAAGTACTGGTTTATAACCTAGCCAATGACGTGTAAGAAGCCAGTCAGAACTGGGTGGCTAAATGAGTAACCCTAAACCTGGTTGTGTTTACGAGGGTGCGTTTCATGGAACAAGTCTGTCTATAGCCGAGTTTACTAAAGACAAGAGGCTGCTGCGCGTGCTTATGGTGGTAAGCCAGGCAGGCTGCCAAACACCAGTAACTCTAGCATTTATGAGGCTGAGGAAAGGAAATAAGTTTGGGGCCAGCCTGGCCTACAGAATAAGAGACAAGGAAGGTAATGTGTGTCATGTGTGAAAGCTTGGTTTCTGGGGAAAGGGGATGTGGGTAGGTTTTGCAGAGAATTTTTAAGAGGATTTGCATATGTAAGCTTGCATAAGTAAATCCAAACTCAAAATGGAAGGAAATACAAACAGTCTAGAAATGCACTGACCGGTAAGCTGACAGTCATGGAAACCCAGCATTCTACAACTATCCATTTGGGAACAGTCAGCAATTCTGAGAGAATCTGATCACCACATACCACACATGTGCTGACTTGAGAGGGCATTCAATATGCCCTCTGTTATAAATATGCAGTTGGGGGTGTGGGGTGTGGTTGGGTTTGTGTGTGTGTGTGTGTGTGTGTGTGTGTGTGTGTGTGTGCGTGTGTTTGGCTTTGGTGTTTGTTTGTTTGTTTGTTTGAGGAAAGATGTTCCTCTGAGGGCTGGAGAGATGGCTCAGAGGTTAAGGGAACCGACTGCTCTTCCAGAGGTCCTGAGTTCAATTCCCAGCAACCACATGGTGGCTCACAACCATCTATAATGAGATCTGATGCCCTCTCTTCTGGCCTGCAGGTGTACGTGCAGGCAGAGCACTGTATACATAATAATAAATAAATAATAAATCTTAAAAAAAAGATATTCCTTTGTATCAAAACTTGTCTCAAACTCCACCCTCTTGCCAAAGCCTCCTGGGTACCATAATGACAGGCAGCAATGCCACCACCCCCACTAGAAATGTGTATGATTCCTATGTGTCAACTAAAAATAAAATATATATTTAAATTTTTTACTGAGCCAAATGTTGGAGGGAGTGTGGGTGAACAACTTTTTTTCCTTTTCAATGTGTAATGTGTGTGCGCACAGACATGGGTACACACTATAGCACACATGCAGAAATCAGAAGACAACTCAATTGAATTGCTTCTGTCTGGGAATTGAATCCAGGCCCCTAGGGTTGTGCAGCACAGCACACTTTTACCTGCTGAGCTGTCTTGCTGAGCCTCAGCAGGATTTTTTAAGATTAAAAGGTTTTTGTTTGTTTGTTTGTTTTTTCTTGCTAGGTGTGGTGGCAGGTGCCTTTAATTCCAGCACTCAGGAGGCAGAGGCTGACCTGGTCTACAGAGTGAGTCTGAGAACAGCCAAGGCTACGTAGAGAAACCGTATCTCAAGCCTCCCCCCCAAAGTGTCTTATACTACTTATTTATCTTCTGTGTGTATTATGTGGACATGAATGTCATAGCACACAAAGGGAGGTCAGAGGGAAATTTGCTGGAGTCAGTTGAGTCAGTTTTCTCCTTCCACATAGGTCCAGGGATCAAACTCAGGGCGTCAGGCTTGGCAGCAAGAACCTCTTCCCACTGAGCCCTCTAATGCCAGCCCCCTAACAGGACTTTTATCTGCTAGTAGGAGAGGGGCATAAAATGGCCCAATCACCTGGGGAAATAATTGGTGTTACCGTTTAAACTCAGATTCAGCACTATAATTTCAAGAGAAATTCTCTCTCTCTCTCTCTCTCTCTCTCTCTCTCTCTCTCTCTCTCTCTCTCTCTCTCTCCCTTCCTCCCTCCCTCCCTCCCCCTGCTCCTCCCCCCTTTACTGTTTCTTTGGTTATATTTGTTTTGTTTGTGATGGCTCACCTGTTTTTCTTCCTTCCTTCCTTCCTTTCTATCTTTCTTTTTTGGTTGGTTGGCTAGTTTGTTTGCAGTGCTGGAGATGAATCTAAGCTCTCTCACATGCTAGGCCAACGGTCTACACTAAACTACGTCTGAGCCCCCTAAAGAAAACCTCAGATGTGCCCTTGGAGACATGTGTGGCAAGATCATGGCAGCACCGTCTGCATTATACAAACCATAGATTCTGCTCATTCTCCTGTGGGCATGACTAGACCACATTACATGTCACAGCAGGCTGAATCTGAGAAACAGAAAATGTGTAGCCAAGGGAACAAGAAAGATGACTTAGCCTCAAGAGCACTTTCTGCTTTTGCAGAAAACCTGGGTTTGGTTCCCAGCACCCACATGACAGCTCAGAACTCCAGTTCCAGCGGATCTGATGCCCTGCTTCAGCCTTTGTGGGTCCTGCATGCGGGTGGGGCACATACATACATACAGGCAAACCCTCATACACATAAAACAAAAGTAAATCCGCATTTTAAAAATAAAATATCACTCAAAACAGCAAATCTGGGGACTGCGGAGGTGGCTCAGTCTGTAAAGCGCGTGCTGAGAGAGCACGGAGGATCTGAGTGTGAGCATTGAGAACTCACTTAGGAAGCCAGATGTGCACATCTGTGGTCTCCAGGATACAAGAGCCTGTCTCAACCAAGCATGGTGGCACACGCCTTTAATCCCAGCACTTGGAAGGCAGAGGCAGGTGGATCACTGTGAGTTCGAGGCCAGCCTGGTCTACAAAGTGAGTCCAGGACAGCCAAGGCTACACAGAGAAACCCTGTCTTGAAAAACCAAGAAAGAGAGAGGGAGGGAGGGAGAGAGAGAGGGGGGGGCTCCTCAAAAACAAGATGCCTCCTGAGGACCTACACTGAGGGTAATCTCTGGCCTTCACACACACATCCACATAAACAGAAAGAAAGAAACAAACAAAGAAAGAAACACAGACACACCATTAAAATTCAGAAGACATTATATGCTTCTTACTATAGATTCAAACTTACTGCCAGTGGGGAAGTGTATTATGTATGCATCAATACATGCATGTGATAAAAATTTCTAAATAGAAAGTTATAAAAAAAATCAAGTTTAGGCAACTATTTTGAGGGGAGGCAAGGGCATGAGGCTGGAGAAGGGGCAATTGTTGCTTGGGGACAGCCTGCTTTGGTGGCGGAGCAAGTTCATGAGGTTTATCTTACTACTAATTAGCTCATTAACTGGAACCCGGAGTCACGGCTAGTGGACTGATGCACAGAGCAGACACAGTCCAGCTTAGGCCTGAGGCCAACAGCCTCACATACAGGTGGAGTGCCCCAGAACAGCTTGGGAGGCAGAGCCAGCGCATGGAGAGCAAGTCTACAAAGCTCAGTTTGACAGTGAAGGGAACTCTTTAAAGGCTCATGCTGGTACTGAGGGCAGGCAGATAGCACAGCGTGGTGGGGAAGGGAATGGAAGCAAAGGGCACTGAGGGAGGTGGCAAGCGGGCAGAGAGGATGCGGCTGAACGAAGCATACAGCTGCCAGAGTGGAGAACCCTGCGTTCCCAAACTCAGCCAGTGATTCAAGACACTGGCTCCAGAGCAGATGCCTGGCCCCACCCTTGCTGAAGCGTGCATCGGTCTAACCAGGGCCAAGGATGGAAATACCCACCGTGGGGAGAGCCGCTGATGCAGCCACAGAATCAGGGAGGCTCTTGCGAGAAAGAGCTAGGGAGCCAGTGCCATGGCATGGGAGTTCAGAGTTCCTTCCTAGCTGCTCCCCGACCCTGGGTGTGGGGAGAGAGCAGGTCTCAGCTATAAATGCCCTGATAAAACTAGCAGTATCAGCAGCATCTAAGCAGCCTCGTCTTCCAAACGTTTGAGATAAGGTTTAGTAATGTAGTCCACTGACCTCAGACTTTTGCGCATAGTTTGTTTTTTAGATGGGGGGAGGGGGTGTCTCACTATGTAGCCTAGGCTAGCCTCAGATTCTCAGCAAATCTCCTGCCCCAGCCTCCCCAACGCTGTGGTTACAGGTGTGTGCTGAGGCGCCATAAACTCTAGACCTTCCTGACTCACTCAGCCTCCCTAGGGCTAAAACCCTCAAGGATTACTAAAGGCACACACCACTGCTCTGGCCTTTGACCTCATTCTTGGTGATCTGCTCGAGTTTTATGAACAATGGCAATATGATGGACCAAATTAGATCTTTCCAGAGGAAACCCAAGCTAGCAAAGCACCTTGGGGCTCCTCTGGTCCTGTGGCATGGTGCAAACTGGTGCTCCCCTTACGGTGCCTGTAGACACATCTATCCTCAGCCTGGAAATGCTGGAAACCTTTCCAGGGTCCACTGGGGCTCTGGCCACAGCCCAATCACATGATGCACTCAGTTGAAGACGATGTGATTTTTCTCCCTCATAAACATAATATTGCATAAAAGTTCTGAGACCATAAAACACAGTTTTCCACAGTGAGAGAAAAGAAAGAAAACAACGAGAAGCTTTTTTTTTTCCTGGTTTTTTGAGACAGGGTTTCTCTGTATAGCCTTGGCTGTCCTAGACTCACTTATAGACCAGGCTGGCCTCGAACTCACAAAAATCCACCGCCTCTGCCTCCCAAGTGCTGGGATTAAAGGCGTGTGCCACCACACCCAGCTTGAGAAGCCTTTTTTTTAAAAAAGGTCCTCTGCTAGTGCATACTGAGTCAGACAGTAGTACAATACACACCCTATGGCACTTTCAGACGCAGGAGGTAACGGTATCAAAGCACACAAAAGATACTTCACAGGAAACGTGCTAAAATGTTCTGAAACACCTGCCTCGCTTTCTGAGACGATTTCAAAGTATAAACTGCCTCAACATTAAGTATAAAATTAAGTTGTTATTTTGAAATGCCATGAACTCGGACTTCCAGGGGGCAGGTTTATGCTTAAAGTTATATTTAGCTTTCTTCACAGAATATGAAAAGCAAGCTGGGGAACAGATCTAAAACATTCCGACTTAGGAGATTTGAAAAAAATCTTTCCAGTGTCTCAGTCCACTGGTTTCAATTTTAGGAGGTTTTTCACAAATGTGGTTGCGTATTTACAAAGGGGCATACAAAAATGATATTTGTTGATGAATCTTCTATACAAGTAAAAGTAAGATGTAACCTAAGTGTCCATGAGTTACTTAAATAAATACACACTTTTCATAGGACATGTCAGCTAAATACTGGCATGGAAAGGCGCAGAATAAGAAGCAAGTTACACAACAATGCTAAAGATATGCATAAAATTTTTTCTGATAAAGTGTACATAAAAAATATACTGAGTTGAAAATTAAGAGAAACATCCCTACACTTTTGTCTGTGTTGTTTTATTTATTTATTTATTTATTTATTTGAGACAAGGTTTCTCTTTATAGCCTTGGCTGTCCTCAACTCGCTTTATAGACCAAGCTAGCCTCAAACTCAGAGATCCTTCTGCCTCTCTCTGAATCAATAGGCATGCACCACCACCACCTGGCTGGTGTTTTAATCTTTAATAAGCAACTTTTTTAAATTAAACCTAAATCATGACTAAAGCCCAAATAAACATTGTCCCAGTACATGCACGCCAAGGATACACACTGCCACTATCTGCAGAGCCCAAGAAAATTATTAATCATCTGGAGATACATGAGCAAAGCTCTAGTGGATGAAGCCACAAACTTGCCTCAAGCACCTCGAGTCAAGCCCACCAGCGAAGACTAGACCGGATCCGCAAGGAGAACATGGCACAGCGGAGCAGAACAGCCAAGCAGCCTCCCAGCCTGGCAGCTCAGGAGCGTCTGCTGTCCCCAAAGCACCGCAGCCTCCAACTCCTCCCTGGTGCTCCTGGCCACGCCCTCTGCACGCCCGGTCACGCCCCCCTCACCGCCAAGCTTTCGTTTTCCCCTAGATCCAAAGGAAAGCGAAACTCAGGCCCGGAGCGGGCGGGTCTGCGCAAGAAGCGCGTACTTACGCGCGCGCCTAGGGAACCCGCGGTTGCCCACATCGGGATCTCAGCATCCTCGTTTGGACCTGGCCCGGTAACTCCCGGATACACGCTCCTTTCATCTGCTTTTTTAAGATTGGAAATGTCCACAATTGCTGTAACTTCTGCTTTCTGATTCAGCAGCGGAGGACTCCCTTGCTGAGGCTCCCTCCAAGGGTAAAGAGCCAATGAGAGATAACATTTACTGCGCCTCTGTCATTTGCCCGGCTCATCGTTAGACTCTGAAAATAATTTTACCTACACAACGGTCTTTTGTGCCTCTACGTCTAATCCTAATTTTATAGAATAAGACATTAAATTTTTGCTTTATCAAAGAGGTTGTGGCCAACTTAGGGTGACAAGTTCGTGAGTGCTGAAACCAAGATTCTAACCGGGACCTCTGAGCAATTCCACCCCTTTGTGGAAAATAACAGATCGCTGTAATTAGCACACCAGGTCCAGAAGTGCGATGAACAAACACAGCCTAAGCCGAGCCTGGTTTGAAGGATCTGGAATGCACCCACGGAATGCTTGCTAGCTCTTTACAGATGTGTTTCATCTGCAGGCTGTGTGAGTGGTGGCAGAGGGCGTCTGCTGGCTGCTGGGCTAGGTGAATTATGCGCGGGATCAGAATGAGGTTTCCACACGGGTTTGCTCTGAGAGTGGTTCCCCCACTCCCACCCCCAGTAGTTACAACATAAAGATATGTAAATAGGTCTCTCTCTGTTGTGTGTGTGTGTGTGTGTGTGTGTGTGTGTGTGTGTGTGTGTGTGTTTGTGTATGAAGCATGAACTATACAGAGTTGTTGATAATGAACCGGGGTTTCCATGTTTGGATATAGAAAGCAGTATGGTGCTGAGGGCAACGCATTGTCTCCTGATCAGTGATTGAGGTATACAACATGGCATTTGCACACATCACGGACAGATATATTAAGTCCTCAATACATCCGCTAGCCAATCGGTTGTGCGACTAGCGCCTTCTATCTATCGGTTCAGTCGTATCCAAAAACAGGAACATCAAAAACTGGAGGGGAATGAAAAGAGGACGTTACAAAATTGGATAGTTTGGTCAATATATTATTCCTGTAGAGTGCTAGGGAACAAAGTGTATTTGTTCCCAGTGGTGATTAGCAAACAGCTCCTTATAGCCAAATCATTTTTTTTTTAAAAATCCGGCTTGCTCAGCAAAGCAAGTGATTGACATCTGCACCAGTACGGAATGAATGAGGGTCAATCGTGGACAGGACAGGGGATGGCTGGATGATGCAAGAAGCCATTGCAATTCCTGTTGTGGCTCTCTTCCCTCCCCTCGCCTGCTGTCTCCTTACCTTCCAGCACAGTTCAGGGCTATCACCAGGAGCTAGGCTGAGCAAGGTAATAGAACTCCACAGTGGCCCAGAGCAGGATGTCAGAGGGTGACAACAAGGAAACCGCTCACCACCCATGTCAAAACCCACCCTCGTTGAGGCATCCCACCAAGCGTGGAGCGGGTGCAGCTTGCCTGGGCCTTGGAGCCTAGAGGGCCGGAGTGGGGTTCTATGTGTGAGAAGGCAGAGGCAGGGAGAGGAACGTGTCCATGTAAGAAGACGCTGGTAGAGGTGAGAGTATGCTTTCCACATGGCATTTCTTCCCCCTAATGCCTTAGTGTGAATTTATTATCACTCACATTTTACCAGTTGTCCCAACAACATCCCTTACAACAGAAAGACCCAGTTCAGGACACCTGGCTTATCTTGAAGACCATGTCCCTGTCAGTCTGGGAGTGTTCCTGACACTTTTGGTTTTCATGACCTCACAGCTAGCTGATTTGCAGAACATCTGTCACTTTGGGCTACTCAGATGTTTCTTTGGGAGCAGTCGGGCCAAAGGTCTTCGACAGGGGATTATGCTCCCATCACTCATTCCGTCCTGGACTCACTCTGTAGACCAGGCTGGCCTCGAGCTCACAGAGATCCGCCTGCCTCTGCCTCCAGAGCACTGGGATTAAAGGCGTGCACCACCACGCCCGGCTTCCTATAGGTTTCATATTGTTTCAAATTCTTAAATATAAAACAAAATTATGGGGCAAGTACATCTTTTTCTGAAGACTGCTAATAAAATTGTGCTTTTTAGATGCCTTTTCAAATGCCAGGGAGGAAAGAATTTAAGTTCAAACCACAGTAATACTTGTTGCAAAAGTGACTTTGGGCCCCCCAGGAGTTTTTCCTGTGGCTCGCCCATGCTGCCTACGGTGGGGTGATTTCAGTGTGATTGGAATCTTCATTGGCAGTATGCCTAACTTTTTGTCTTTTTGTAAAGTTGAATTTTGAAACTAGAGGCCCTGCCTAACCGCCTCACTCAAAACTTGGTCACAGAAGAAATTGTTGACAGACTAGATGGGACAGGGCAGTCCCTTCCCTGACAGGAAAAGTTACTTTAGAGACAAGTCATGTCAGAGGCCAGGACCCCCGTGCTCATAAGAAGGGTAGACCATGCAGCGTGGAGTAAGAAGGTTTGCTCTTTTGAGAGAGGGGGCGGGGGGAGAGAGATGGCTGACAAAGTTGTAATAATTCTTTACCAAGCTCACTTCTGTATATGTTGTCTCGTGTGACCCTATCTGCACAGTTCTTCCCTAGTTTCCTCTCTGCACCTCTATGTTTTTGTACCCTAAATTTTTGTGGTCCCCATATAGTCAAGAATAAAGAAGGCTGTAAACGGAATCTCCCTCAGCAGAGCCGTCCTCCCTGAGAAGGAGGGTGGTGCTGAAGCAGGCACACACACACACACACACACACACACACACACACACACACACAACCTTAGGTTTCACTTTCCCAGCTGCAGGTTCAGAAGACAAATAACAGAGACTTGGAGGGGAAAGGGAGGCGCCTGTTACCTGGCCCAGTCATTCCCTGCCCTCGAGCAGGGCCTTTCAAACGTGGTACTAAATGTCTTATTTTGAAAAATAGATTTTTGCACACAAGGGAAAACAGAAATATTTCAGTGACTCCAACATGACATTCACTCATTATTAGCATTATTTTGGGTGCACTGTCTAATTGTTTCTCAGCCTTTGAACACACGCATACCAAACACACCACACATAAATCTATATATTACTATTTTCCTTTTCTCCCCCCCCCCCCGGACTATGTAGTGGTGAATTACAGAGTCCAGATTCTTCAGCTCTGAATAATTCACTGTGTGTCTCCGAGAATCGAAGACACTTTACTAAGTATCCCTAGTACAATTATCATCAAATTTGGAAACTTTCTAAAATCTAGTTCATATTTAGGTTTGGCTAAAATGAATAATCTCATTTATTTAGGTTTTTCATTATTATTGAGAGAACTTTATAGAATCTTGTGTTCAGTTATAAGAAAACTAGAGTCTGGACTCTTATGTTCCCAGTACAACATTTTGCAAAACTATAGTACAAATTTCAACCGGAGTTTTGACACGGCCCCAGCACAGAGCATTTCCCCCTCAGAAGCATGCCTTGTGAGGAGGCTCTCCACCTCCTTCCCCGACTCTTAGCATCAACTCACCTGATTCCCATATCTTCAATTCTGCCACTTCAAAAGTGTCTGTAAATGACATTTTCTAGACACGTCCTGCAAGGTCTGATTAACTGATTAGAACTGCCATGATATGGGGAGGCTGAAATCTTGCATGTCCAGAGCTGAACTGTACCTTATTTGGGCTAGCTTTAGCCCCCTAACTAAATATTTCCTTGCCCGACTCTGTGTAGGACTTTAAGCCCCGTGGTTAACAGACAAAACTTTTAGCATGCAGTAAGAGGCCACTAGCTTCCACCAAGCCAAAAGCTAAAGATGTCGTCATCGGATAGCATCTGAGACCTATAGGAAAGACTCCCTCCCGCCCTCACCCCCACCCCCACCCCGCTCACCCACCTGGCCCCCGCCCACCCCTCCCTGGCTCCACTCACCCCCACCCCCACCCCACTCACCCACCTGGCCCCCGCCCACCCCTCCCTGGCTCCACTCACCCCCACCCCCACCCCGCTCACCCACCTGGCCTCCTACTCCACGCCCCCAGTCTTGCTTTAGCCACCTCTCTGATGTACTCACCGTTGTATTTTAAAAATTGCTTTGACTTATGACTTTCTTTGTCCTACTATGAAACTGTTTTCATGTGGGAACACGGGCCCTGGGGCAACCTAGTTCTGTTTCCCATGCTGTAGTCACTCAAGTTTGCCTCCTGAATCAACTTTTATTCCCTTTGAGGCTAGATCTGTGGTTTTGCCTCAACATGTTACATAAATAGATGTTAGCTCTGAGACACATATAATTCTTTAGAGTATTATTATTATTGCTGGGTAATATCAAGAGTTTGTTCCTTTTTATTGCTGAGTAGTATTCCATAAGATAAATGTATTTAGTTAGCCATCTCTTGAATTATTTTAATTTTTTATTAATTGCAAATAAAACCACTATTTAAAATTATGTATTTTTCTGTGTGGATTTTTTTTCCTGGGATAGATGCCTAGGGTACAATTGTTGGATGGTATATAGCTCTATGCTTAATTTTTTTTTTAGAAGTATCAAATTCTTTTCCACATTTGATAACACTGTTTTATGTTTCCAATAGCCATGGGTATGTGTTCTGGCCACCAGCATCCTTCCAGCATTTGCTAGTGTCACTGCTTGCCAGCTAACCATTCTGACAATGCCCACAGTAGCAAGCAGATCTAGCCCAGCACTGCTGCCAGTAGCCTGACAGGTTTCCCACAGGAACCTCCATTCTGATAAAGTCAAGTCCTTGACTACTTTCAGGACAAGACAAAGTGACACAGGTTAGCTAGCTTATTAAGAGGTTAATAGGGAGACAGTGCATGTTTCCACATTTAAACATGGAGAGAAGGAAAAAGAGAGGGGAAGGAGAGAGGAGAAAGGGGGGGAGGGAAGGAGAGGGAGAAAGAAAAAGAGAGATGCAGAGGGGAGGGAGACAGAAAGAATATCCATGCAAGTCATGAGTACAAGCTTCTCAAGAAAGAGGCACCCCTCTCGGGCGGGCGTCTCTGTATTGGCTGATGAATCATAACATCTTTTCAGGTTACTTTGCACAAAGCACGTAACTCACGCGATTTAAAGACTAACCAAGGTGAAAATCAAGTATAAGAATTAGCTGTTTTACTTTTCCTGAAGAATTTTCCTTTATAAATGAGATTTTTAAAGTGGTTCTATGGGGGCTGGAGTAGGTGGCTCAGTGGTTAAGAGCACTGGCTGCTCTTCCAGAGGACCAGGGTTCGATTCCCAGTACCCACATGGTGGCTCACACCCATCAGCAGTTGCAGTTTGATGGGATTTGACACCCTCTCTACTGGCCTCCTTGGGCACCTTGGCACACAAGTGGTGCACAGACATCCATGCAGGCAAAACACTCACACATAAAGTAAAATATTTTATTAATTATAATAAATAAAGTGGTTCTATGAAGGAAACACCGTTAGAGAGAAGAAAGGGGTTTTGGGGCAGTCATCTTCAAGACCCTGAGTACACACAGTTCATTTACTGTTGTGACCATCCTTGCTTGGGAATTCTTGCAGAAAACATGCATCATCTCTTTGTTTTACGGGTTGCATTACTGACTCAGCCAGCAAGAAATGCAAACTGGATCCTGGTTTGAGCAACTTCTCTACCTTCCTGTGTCGACCGTGATTTTGCCTCTAATGACTTTTGTTGCTGCTGCGGCTGCCTTGTTCTGTAGTTGAGGTTGCTGCTGTTTGACATGTGGTCTTGTGCCAGGGTTGCCTCAAACGTCACTAGGCAGCAGAGGATGACCTTTACCTTCTCATCCTCCTACCTCTGCCTCCTAAATCCTTAGTCCCAAGCCAGTTTGATAATTAATGCTTGTATGGCTAGACTTAGCGAGGACTGGATCGACCCTAAATATTCAGTTTTCTTTCTTCCTTCCTTCCTATCTTTCTTTTCTTTTTGTTTTTGTTTGTTTGTTTGTTTTTGTTTTGTTTTGTTTTGTTTTGTTTTTCAAGACAGGGTCTCTCTGTGTTAGCCTTGGCTGTCCTGGACTCATTTTCTAGACCAGGCTGGCCTCGAACTCACAGCGATCTGCCTGCCTCTGCCGCCCAAGTGCTTGGATTAAAGGCGTGCACCACCACGTCCAGCTTTTCTTTCTTTTCTTACTTTTTAAATACAGGGTTTCTCTATGTTACCCTGGCTGTCCTGGAACTCACTATGTAGACCAGGCTAGCCTCTAACTTGGAGATCTGCCTACCTCTGCCTCTTGAGTGCTAGTATTAAAGGCATGCTCCACTACACCCAGTGAATAGCCATTTGTCTTAAATGAGGCCACAGAAGGTCAGGGAACCAAGTATAGGCTGAAAGGGTTGGGGGAGAAAAACTCCATACTGCAGCCTCACACACAAAACAAGAATGTCAACTCATAGGTGAGGGTTAACAGCTAAGCCAACAGAGAAGCCAGTACACAAACAACCATGGGAAACCAATACTTGTTATGAACACAGACTAACAGGAAGCTGAAAGAACATATTCATATTAGCTTTGAGTCAACTTGGCTCTTTTTGTTGTGGTGGTTATTGTTGTTTTGTTTCTTTAAGTTTTTATATTGAGGCTTCTGTGTGCCATAGGAAAGGAAAAAAAAAAAATAAAGGAAGAAATAGGAAAAACCTTGAATACTCAATTTCCTTAGCGTACTCCTTTAAAGAATGGAGGGAGGGGCTGTGCTGCCAGCACCTTGTTGTTAGACAGCATGGGGGCCATCTACTTTCCTTGTGTATGAAATTGCCAACTTTACAAAAGGCGATTTTCTACAAGAGCAGGAAGGGCTTGAGAACCAACTGGAAAGTCTCGGGTTCTGTAGAGAGAAGAGAAGAACTGGCCAGCTATATGTATTTGGGAACCTAAAATGTGCGGATTAAAGATTTTAATCTCCCTGGGGGCTGTCCTAGGGCTCATTCACCTCAAGAGTGGTGTTTCTATGGCCAGTGAGTGGCTTAGGATTCGCTGATAAGGTGGGGGCCGGCATGAAGCCATCAATATCTCGAGTGATTTGTCTGGCAATTCGTGTATTTTAACAGTGGGTTTGAATTTTTGTTTTTTGTTTGGCTGGGTTGGTTTTTGGTTTTTCTTTTGTGTTGTTGCTGGGTTTTGTTTGTTTGTTTGCTTGTTTGTTTGCTTTTTGTTTATTTGGTTGGTTTGTTTCATCTTGTTTTGGTTTTGGGGTTGGGGTTTTTTGTGTATGGTTTGTTGTTGTTGTTGTTAGTTTGTTCGTTTGTTTTTGTTTTGAGACAGGGTTTCTCTGTGTAGCCTTGGCTGTCCTTCTCCTTCCCACTACTCCATGGGTAAGATTATTAAGCAGAATTAAGAACCATACATGGCATGGGTATGCATGAATATTGAGAGATATCCTTAAGAAAAGAACAGTACAGTGAAGAACCAGTCTGCCTCCTTCTTAGGCTTTAAAGCCATCTTACAGTAAAGGTGAACTAGGTTCCGTCTATACATAATTTAGCCTCTGTTTCTCCAGGATGGGACTATGTCCCACCCATAACCTTAACTACAAATGGTTCTGTGCTGCCAGTTCCAGCAATGGCCATCATGTGTTTGCTTCAAAAGTTGTTTAGAAACATCTTGCAACCCTACCTGTTGTTCAAAAGGGTTGTTATGGCTACCTTCTTATAACTACCTGTTGTTATGTCCACCTTGCCACCATGTCTTTGTCTCAGGAGGATGTTAAGCCTAATTTGTTCTGTTCCATTCTGCTCCTGTAACTCTGCCTACTTTACTCATCAAATCCCCCATTTGGAAACCCCCTACCGCTGAGCTTTATTTCTGATTGTGAGCCTAGCCTTCAACGGCTGAGCCATCTCTCCAGTCCACCCCAGAGCTTTGAGAAAACGTTGTCTTCCTCACCTCCATTACTAAACTCTTGGATCCCACCGTAGGGAGAGGCAGCCCATGCATACAAATATAAAAACTTACTTTAGTTAATTTGGCCATAATGACATAGGTCCGTGGCTTTTCTCCTCCGGTCTTTGGGATTAGCATACAGCTAGACGAGGTAGTGCATGCCTTTAATTCTAACACTGGAGAGATTAGGCATAAACTGTTCAGGAGTTCAAGATCAGCCTCAGCTGTAAAGCAAGTTCAAGGCCAGCCTGGGCTATATGAGACCCTGCCTCAAATGTCTCAAAACATAAGAAAGACGAGAAAGAGAGAGAGAGAGAGAGAGAGAGAGAGAGAGAGAGAGAAGAGAGAGAGAGAAGAGAGAGAGAGAGAGAGAGAGAGAGAAGAGAGAGAGAGAGAGAGAGAGAGAGAGAGAGAGAGAGAGAGAGAAATATTGGGGGGAGAAATAGGAGGAATGGAGGCTAGAGAGAGAACACACATACCCAAGACAAGGGTACAGGGTCCTCATCCTCCCTCCCCTGTGCCCACCCCACCGCACACCCCGTTCTCAAATGCATACATGTGCCCCTGCATACACACACACACACACACACACACACACACACACACACACACACACACACACTTATTTATGGTTAGGTTAAAATGGGGGGAGACATCTTATTTGCTCCCACTTTACCTATGGTCTTCACTCAGTTTATAGAACTGTGAGGCAATGGCTGCCGTGGATGAACATCTAACTGTCACATGGGCCAACTGCTCCCTGCCCTCTGAGGAAGAAAGGGGACTGCAGGTCCCAGGCTGTCTTTAAGATAGCTTTTTACATAAGTCCAGGGAGAAGAAAATGGAGTCTTTTACATCCACCCATTTGAGTCTGGGAGATAGTCGAATCCCACCCACTCCACGCTTGGCAGAGTTTCTAGTCCCTGGGTCCATGGAAAATGAAGCCTTTTGTGTCTTCTCTTTGGGGATCAACTTCAAGCTCCAGCCTCCCGAATTCCTGTTAAACCCCCGAAACTGGCAAGCCTGAGAAAGGATGCCCTAAGGAGCCTTTCTGGCTAGCTGGCTGACATCTTGAAACAAAGGACCCCAGAGAATTGGAATTCCCCACTCCAGGGCTCCCACACTAGAGAAGGAAACAGCTGAAGCCTGGTGCCAGGCAGAGAGGAGGAGGGGGGCCTCACACAGCCCAGCCTGCCCAATCCCCTACAGGAGAGACTGGAGCTGAGATGCAGATCAGTGATGGAAACACACCTGGCCAGGGCTGCTTAAGTATGCGGTTCTCTTGCCTTCTATTTACAGTCTACCCCCATGTTAGGACCTAGACGATAGAGCTGGGGTTCCTGGGAGAGCTCAGAATATCTTTGTTCCTCTTCTCGATGTGTCTACATTGAGTCAGTATCCTTTTTCTGCTTTTCACTATTAATTTAGCCCCATCTTTTATATTTGTTTTATTTGATTTACCGTGTGTGTGTGTGTGTGTGTGTGTGTGTGTGTGTGTGTGTGTAAATGTGTGTGCACATGTATGCCAGTGCCCAGAGAGGCCAGAAGAGGA
This sequence comes from Acomys minous, assembly GCF_964271855.1. Lineage (NCBI taxonomy): Eukaryota > Metazoa > Chordata > Mammalia > Rodentia > Muridae > Acomys > Acomys minous. Next base: position 24,331,342 of record NC_140500.1, read on the forward strand.
CCTTGGCTCCTCTGAAGCTAGATTTATTGATAGTTGTATGATGCCCAAAGTGGATGCTGGGAACCAACCTTGGGTCCTCTGGGAGAGCAGCAACTGTGATTAACAAGTGAGCTATCTCTCTAGCCCCTCTTCCTTAGTCTTTATTCGGATTACAAGATGGTAGGGTTCCACTCAGCTTCTTTCATACCTCCTTCATGGTGGTTAATCCCTCTCTTCCCCTCACCTCCCCACTCCTTTACCTCCTTCCCTACTTAAACCTCTCCGCCCTCAGAATTCTCCCCACTCTCTACTTTTATGTACATTCTAGTCCAACCTCCCACTCAATTTCCCCTCTCAGTTTCCTGGCTTCTACAAGTATCCCAAGTTAAACAAAGAGAACAAAGGACACAAAGCTAGGATGTGCACATAAGAGAGAACACTATGCATTTGTCCTTCTGGTCCTGGGTCACCTCACTTAGTATATACCTTTTTCCAGCTCCATCCATTTGCCTACAAAATTTGCAATTTTATATTTCTTTACATTGGATAAAATTCCATTAGGTGTATGTGTTATAATTAAAGATTAAAGCAATGGTAGATTGAAGGCACCAAGCAGCAGATGTTACGTTATGTTATACGGAGTTTATTAAATGAGCATGGGGGAGAAGGAAAAGGGGGGAAGGGGCACCCCAGAGAGTGAGAGAGTAGAGAGAGAGGAGAAAGAGAGAGAGAAAGGTTAAAGAGAGAGGAGAGAGAGAGAGAGAGAGGAGAAAGAGGGGTAGAGAGAAGAGAGTGAGAGGTAACAGAGAGAGAGCCATGTGGAGGTTTGTCTTTTTATATGGCCCTGGGCGGGGCCACACCCCCATGGCACGTAGGCAATGACATCACAGGTAGGCGGACTGAAGCAGAATTCTAACAGTATGTACAACATTTTCACCATCCAGTCATCACAGCTGATGGACATCCAGGCGGCTGCCATTTCCTAGCTACGGCGAATAGAGAAACAATAATCATGAACGTGTGGGATCTCGGTGGTTAGATACAATCCCCTTTGAGTATTTGCCCAGAAGAGGCACACCAGGGTCGCATTTTGTTTCTAATGTTTTGAGAAACCTCTAGACTGGCTTCCAACGTGGCTTCCTAGTTTACACTGGGAAGGCCCCAGACACCCCTGAAACAATACCAGTTCTACTAGTCCTTCTTGCTATCCTCCAAAACCAAACATCTTTTGATACATAGAGAAAGCAGGCACAGCTGTTGTAGAGGTAACCAACCACCCTCTGATTGGATCTGAGGTATGCGCCATGAACAGGAACCAACTAAAGCTGGCTGACAGAGCATCATCCTGCCTGCTAAGTCTCTGTTTGTACCACAAACAAAAGGTACTCTTAATCTCAACCAGAGAAGCCTCTCTTTGCTGTGAATATCTTGGCTCTTGGCTGTCCGAGACACCGAGAACAAGAGGAAACTGAGAGCTCAGCCCTAAACAAGATATTTACAACCCCTGTAAGGCACGAGAAGTGTTGCGGGAGAAAGAACAGGAAGTATGTGAAGAGCATAAGGTGAAGAGCTGTGATGAGCGATCCTCGTGACTAGACCCAACCCTCACTCACAAACATGGACTCACAACAACCACAGGTCTCTGCGTAGTCTGACGGGACTGGACCTGTGAGCAGTCAATCATTCAATGATGGGCAGGCTCATCTGGCCTTATCTCTTACAGCTGAACTATTGTCTACTAACAGATTCTAGAAGGGGGAGGAGTTATTAACTGTAGTTGTCTTCCCACTGTTGAGCCCCACTGGGCTCTAGTGGACAGCTCCAAACCCACAGTCACACAGACAACCATGGTCACACAGACCGTGGTCCCCAAAACAAAACAAATAAACATGAATGTGAGAGAAAGAGTTGCAGGGAAATGGGGGGACATAGATAGGGGTAATAGAAAAATGGGAGATGGGCAGAGGTGAGAGCAGTCATGCATGAATGAATGGAATTGTCAAACAAATTTAATAAATAATAATGAAATAGGCCTCAGAGAGACCGTCACCAAGATAAATATCATATGGAATCTCTCATATGCACAACCTAGAGAAAATAATAAAGGCGATACAAAAATCTATTGGGGAGTGGAAAGAAAACTGGAGAAATAAGGGCAATAATTAGGGTTGTTATAGAGTGTGACAGTTGTAGAACTGTCACAATAAAACCTGGCATTTTTATAATTAGGGCACACCACTGTTTTTAAGAGTTAAAGTCAATACACACGACAATACAGGCTGTGTTATGCTTTGCCTCTGAAACAGCTTCCACAAGCTCATGTTCCGGGGCCTTTATGAGGAGAGGCCTAGCTAGTACAAGTTGGAAGCTTGACCTCAAGCTGCAGATTTGTTGTCTCCTGGGTCACTGCAGTGTACAGCACCTCCACCATACGCCGCCACCGCCATGAGCTCAAATCTTCTGAAACCGAGCACCAAAACAGATCTTTCTTCCTTTAAATTGTTCCTGCCAGGTATTTTGGTCACAGGAATGTGACAATAATACAGGTTGCTGCCAAGACCTGAAGAGCGTTGGACTTGACCTAGCTGAAGTGACGAGGAATGAAGAAACAACAGACACACATCCAGAAAAGCTGGGATTAGGCGGGCCATGCAGTCCAATGGAGATGCTGCAGCAGCAGCCTGGAGACTCTGAGTATTGTTTTTATACAGCAGGAAGGAGAGGACAGGCAAGCTAAGCTCTGTAGAGGGTCTCTGTAGGGGAACCGTCTCAGGCTGCAGGCATCCCAACCTGGGAGAGGAAGCCATGGTCTGTACAGGAAGCTGTGGTTGGTACCCTCTGTACACACTGTCAACATCTGTACTCAAACCTGGGGAAGGCTTTGTCATTCCCTTGGGTCTGAGGCGTTGGCAGCCTTAGCATGGCCATGCTCATGTCAACAGCACACATCCGCCAAGGACTTCATCTGCTCCTCACAAGTGGGCGGGTAGTAAAACTGGAAAATGGTTTACCGTGCAAACATCAAACACAAGGGGGGATCATGGGCTACGTGAATACCACAGAGAGTAGGTTTCGGCGTGGCGAAAACTGCAAAGAGAAGAAAAGGACATTATATAACGACGAAAGGATCAGTCCACAGAGAAGACTTAGAAACCCTAAACAACAGGACAGTCACTTAGATGGAGAAATCTCAATGACTGACACACAGCTAGACAGAAAATCAGAACAGCAGCAGAGTAACTTGGTGCCAATAGGATCAAACTGTATCTAGACACCCATGGGCTCCAACTGGAACTCGGCTCCAATGGGATCTAACTTGCACTTATGGAGCAACTTAACAACAGCACAACATAGGTTCTGCACAAGTGCACTTAAACATTTCTTAAGGTAGAGCTCATCAGATCCAGCACATCAGAACTTGCGGAGCACAGCTAATGCTAACACTGAAGAAATGTATAGCGCTAAGTGTTTATGTTAGGGGGAAAAACCCTAAAAGTCTTAATCACTTACGTTTCCACTACAAGAACCCAGGCAAGGCGTGGTGGCCCACACCTTTAATCCCAGCACTCAGGAGGCAGAGGCAGGCGGTTCTCTTTGAGTCTGAGGCCAGCTTGGTCTACAGACTGTGTTCCAGGACAGCCAAATCTACACAGAGAAACCATGTCTCAGAAAAACAAAACAAAAAAATAAAATAAGAGCATAGGTCATTGAAATTGAGTGATACACAACAGTGAAAAATAATAAAATAGGAAGTCTATTCTTTTTTTTTTTTTTTTTTTTTTTTTTTTTTTTTTTTTTTTGGTTTTTTGAGACAGGGTTTCTCTATGTAGCCTTGGCTGCCCTGGACTCGCTTTATAGACCAGGCTGGCCTCGAACTCATAGCGATCCACCTGCCTCTGCCTCCCGAGTGCTGGGATTAAAGGTGTGCGCCACCACGCCTGGCAGGAAGTCTATTCTTAAAAAGTCTCCAGGAGTATGACTAACAAAGAAAAATGAAGACATCAATACCAATATGGGGAATTAGAAGAGGAAGAGGAGGAGGACGAGAAGGAGGAGGGTAAGGAGGAGACAGACCTGCAGACACAAAGCCCCACAAAGGAATCCATAAACAATAACACAAATTCCACATCCATCTCAACCGTGCCAATCCTTCTGAAAACACAAACCACCCCAACATGCCAATATGAAAGAATAACTCTGTGACTAGCAAACACATTTAACCCTTCACTTGTTCTGTGTGAGTATGAGTATTTTGCCTGCATGTATGTCTATGCACCACATGAGCCTGGTGTCTAAGAAGGCCAGAAGATGGTGTCAGATCTCCTGGAACTGGAGCTATAGATGTGATTGTTGGGATTTGAACCCAGCTCCTCCAGAAGAGCAGTCAGTGCCCTTAACCACTGAGTCATTCAGCTCTGAACTCTTAGTGTTTAAAACTCTCCAAAAAGAAATCTGTAGGCTCAGCTGATCTCCCTGGAGAGAGCTACCACGTATTTTAAGAGTTAACATCAACTAGACACTTCAAAAAGGCAGAAGAAAAAGGAACACTTGTTTTTTTCTTTGAGTGTAAGATTTTTATAACACCAAAATCAGAGACAGTATAAAAAAGAGGGACTCTGCAGGCCATGCTTGCCATGAGTAGAGATATAAAAAGCTTCCCAAAGTGTTAGCAAACGGAGTTCAGCGAGAGAAGTTGGGCGTGTTGGTACTCGCTTGTAATTCCAGGATGTGAGAGGCTGGAACAGGAAGGAGGAAGGTGGAGAGCTCAAAGCTAGCCTGGACTACATAGCAAGACTCTGTCTCAGAAGATGAAAAAAAAAAAAAAAGAATAGGAATAGGAGGAGGAGGAGGAGGAATGATATTTAAGCAATTATAAAAATAACTGCAGGTCAGCCATCTTAGTTATGGTTATTATTACTGTAATGAAACACCATGACTAAAGGAACTTTGGGAGAAAAGGGTTTATTTGGCTCGCACTTAAACATCACTGTTTGTGGTCAAGGAAACCATGACAGGAACTCAAGCAGGACAGGAACCTGGAGGCAGGAGCTAATGCAGAAGTTATGGAGGGGCACTGCATATTAGCTTCTCCCCATGGCTTGCTCAGCCTGCTTTCTTATAGACCCCAGGACCACCAGCCCAGGACAGACGGCACCACCCACCATGAGCTGGGCCCTCCCCCATTGGAGCTGGGCCCTCCCCCATTGATCACTAACTGAGACAATGCCTGGCAGCTGGATCTCATGGAGGCATTTCCACAACTGAGGCTCCTTCCTCTCCAATGACTCTAGCTTGTGTCAAGTCGACGCACAAAACCAGCCAGCGCAGCCAGTTTGTCATGGGGACTCGTGTGACTCTTTATGGATGAAAAAAAGAGAGATCTTTAGTAATGGAGTTTCCTGTCTTGATTGGTACAGTACACAGAGAGCTGTGTGTAAGGGCATGTGTCATAGGCACACACATATACGTGCATTGCTTTCTTGGTTTTTATATGTCATATGCAATCACTAGAGGGATAAATCTATACTTCTTAAACCCTCTGTGCCTTTGTGTAAGATGTATTTTTATTTATGTGCATTGTGTATGTCTATGTATATGCCAAAGAGCCACCACACACACACACAAAAAGAAGTGTCAAATTTCCTAGAACTGGAGTTTCAGGCAGTTGTGAGCCACCCAACCTGGGAACTGAACTTGGGTCCTCTGGAAAACCAGCAAGTACAGCCCTGATCAGTGTTGTTTTTTAGTTACATTTTAAAATTTTTGTTGTATGTGTGCATATGCTTCCAGCACACATGTGGAAACCTGAGGACTGCTGTGGGAGTGCTTCCCTCTCATAGTTCCCTCTCTCATCCTATGGGTCCTGGGGAATGAACTCAGACTGCCTGGCTCAGTGGCAAGGCCTCTATCCGCCAAGCCAGCTTGTGGCTGCTCTCTATACTATTTTTTACAACTCCTTGTGTGTCTGATTTTTTCATAATAACAGGATTTTTAAAGAGATTTTATTTATGTATTATGTATACAATGTTCTGCCTGCATGTGTGCCTGCAGGCCAGAAGAGGGTATCAGATCACATTATAGATGGTTGTGAGCCACCATGTGGTTGCTGGGAATCAAACTCGGGACCTCTGGAAGAGCAGGCAGTGCTCTTAACCTCTGAGCCACCTCTCTAGCCCAATAACAGGATTTTTTTTTTAAATAAAAGATTGTAAAAATTATTGGTGGAGATTTCCTCTTCCACTGTTTTATTGTCTTGAAAATAAAAGGTATATTTTGTTTTATTTAATCTTATCATTGATTGCATAGAATTTTCCAGATGTTCTATTATATTAGTATAGAAATTATTTTCTAGATTTTTCCTTATCCAATTGCTCTAGCCAAACACTTTCAGCATGACCCAAATTGCTGCAAACAGAAATTCAAGGTGCCCACAATCCTGGACTTATGGTACTATATTGGGGAAATTTGTTTTACATTGTTTCTTAGTGTGGAGAGCTAGATATTGCAACACAGAGAGAAAGGGGAAAGAAGGAAAGGAGAGGAGAGGGGAGGGGAGGGGAGGGGAGGGGAGGGGAGGGAGGGGAGGGGAGGGGAAGGGAAGGGAGGGGAGAGGAGATAGCAATTGTTAGTTTGCAGGAGAGGCTGCACCTCATGACACGGGTCAAGTCAGACTGTGAGGACCATGCCGGCTGTTCTTGGTTGTCAACTTGACTACATCTGGAATTAACTACAACACATGTGGCTGGGTGCACCTGTGAGGGACATTTTCCCTAATTAAATTGAAGGGAAAGACCCGTTTTAATCTCCATCTTTTGAGGTAGGAAGATCCACCTTTAACCTGGACCACACCTTCTGCTGGCAGCCTAAAGCCTGCTCCATGGAGGACTTGGAAGAAGGAAGCTTGCTCTCTTTGCCTGCTTGTTCGGGCTCTCCCTGTCCCTGGCAAGCGCACTGCCTCACTGATGTTAGAGCCTGCTTCTCTGGGATTCGGGCGTATACTGAAGGCCAGCCGAGACTTCCAAGCCTCATGACAGAACAACTACTGCATTCTTGGACCTTCCAATCAGCCATTGTTGGCCCCATATTATAATTTTTTTAATTTTTAAATTTTATTTTATTAATTTATTCTTATTACATCTCAATGGTTATCCCCTCCCTTGTATCCTCCCATTCCTCTCTCCCTCCTATTTTTCCCTTACTCCCCTCCCCTATGACTGTGACTGAGGGGGACTTCCCCCACTTTATATGCTCATAGGGTATCAAGTCTCTTCTTGGTAGCCTGCTATCCTTCCTCTAGAAATGATCATAATGAGTGAGTTAACCCAGAAGCAGAAAGAGACAAATGGTATATACTCACTTATGTCTGCATACTAGCCCAAGGGGCATGTCCCACGAAAGTCTTCACTTACCAGGAAACTGAGACAGAGGGAGGACATTCTAGTGGGACTCTAGATGAGAGAACCATATGATTTTTTTTTTTTTTTTTTGGTTTTTTGGCTGTAGCCTTGGCTGTCCTGGACCCACTTTGTAGACCAGGCTGGCCTCAAACTCACAGTGATCCACCTGCCTCTGCCTCCCGAGTGCTGGGACTAAAGGCGTGGGCCACCATGCCTGGCTCATATTATATTTTCATTCGATAAGTTTCTGTTCCTCTAAAGAGCCCTGACCAAAACAAAGACTCATCAAAGTGCTGACAGAATCAACAAGCTCAAAGAAAATGGACATGTCGTCCTCCTCCTCCGTAGACTGACCGACCTAAGCTGACTCCTAAACTGGAAGCAAAAGTGGATCCCGGGAGGCATGCACAGCCACACTTTCACGGGGAGGCGGGGGGGACCTGGAATCGCACTGATAAATGGGGGAAGGAACAAACCTCACTGAGATTATGTTAGCCATGGATTCTTCTAGGCCCTGGTATAAAAAATCCCACAAAATAAAAGTATCTTTCATTAAGTCATGAATTTTCTAAAGGGATCTTTAGTGGGGCTGGCATGAGCCAAGAGAGCTAAACAAAGAACTTCCCAAAAGGCTACTACTGCCTAACCATCCCTCCAATCCATCTGTTTGCAGAACTTGCTTCACCCTCCCCTCCCCCCACTGCGTGTGTGTGTGTGTGTGTGTGTGTGTGTGTGTGTGTGTGTGTGTGTGTGTAGTGTTCTGTGGGGTGAGGAGAGTATGGTATATGGGGGGTTGGGTGGGAGGTGTTTGTGTTGTGTGATATATATGCGTCTAGGTGTGTACTCATGTGTGCACACCACGCGTGTATGGTGCCAAAAGAGCATGTCAGATCCCCTGGAGCTGGAGTTCCAGGCCATGAGCTGCGGCATTGTGGGTACTGGGAACCAAAGTCAGGTCCTCTGGAAGAACAGGAAGCCATTGAGCCATCTCTCCAGTCCCTACTTTAACCTGCCTAAGCAGCTTCAAAGCTGATCTGTAGTAGGCTAAGTTTCACAAGCTGATGTCCTGGGAAGTGGCAGTTCCCTGTCCCCTACCTACCCTCCCATAGGGACTTGCTTTACCCTCCAGTTCAAGAACAAACTCAACACTCCTTCCACCTCCTGAACTAGGCCATGAAAGCGGTACTGGCCTAGAGGTACCCAAGCTCATGACAGGAAGAGGGTCCAAACAAATGAGGGAAGACGGGAGAGGAGAAACAGCCTCATCCAAAACCCCTTTCAGGATGTTTCACAAACCTTCCTGAACCCTCACTCCCTTTATACGTGCCTCTGAGGCATCATTGTTGGGACTGCCACTTAGGCTTATTTTAATCTAGCTCACGTCAGGTTGGTGTCTATCAGTGAATCCATCTCTCATTTCTGCCAACAGAGAAAATGCCCCTTTCTGACAGGGGCTGGCAGCTCCCTACCACAGACATCTGTACCGACAGCTGTGGAAACTGGAAAGGGCATGTTCTATGCCATTCTTCTTGCCAGATATCGCCACAGAAAACAGCCCTGGACCTCTTTTTTAGCACCATGATCTCCTGCATAGAAGGGCAGAAGAGCAGGCTCTCTGAAGACAGCTGGCATCTTTTCTTGCCTAACTTTCCTTTTCTTGGACAATGACATTCTACTTCTCTCTGGGCTTAAAGAACTAGGCTAGAAACTTTCTGGAAGCAGACTTGAAGCAGTACGCTTTTGATGCCCAAGGACCCATAACATAACGGGCTCAACCTTGGAGGTCTCAACTCTGAGATTGCTCCTGAATTGCTCCTGAAACTCTGAGCTGCTGGCTGCAGGGAGGTGCTGAGCCTCGCTCCTTCTCCTTGGCAGATGTTTCTCTCTTGTACTGTTTCATGCAGAGCTGAGAAGCATGAGAGACTGGAAACAGAGGAGAGAGGTCTGGTGTTGGGACCCAGCTGAACTCCGCCTTGCTGTCTCTAGCAGTCGACTCTCCATACTTGTGTCCTCTACAAAATGACCCAAACTCCATTGTGAGACTGTTGAGGACACTGAATGTGTGTATAAAAGATGAGGTGCTGTGGAAGCCTTCCTCAAGCTGTCAAGTGCTTATGTCACGCTTGGGAGACAGCTAAGCACCCATGATACTCTCCCCTCTCTCTCTCCTCTCCTCTCTCTCTCTCCTCCTCCTCCTCCTCCTCTTCTTCTTCTTCTTCTTTTCTCTCTCTCTCTCTCTCTCTCTCTCTCTCTCTCTCTCTCTGGATAACAGTGCCACCTGACCTCCCGCCCTCCTGGAAAACTCCTTTTTGCTCCCTTCTGTTTTCTTATTGCTGTTCCCTACGGACAGTGTCCCTGGACTCATGTTATATGGGCTCCATTAGGCTACAGTGCCACTCCAGAGACTGCCATTGCTGTCTGGCATCTCTAAACTCCATCTAAAGTGAACTTATTTTCTTAATATATTTAGGAAGACTCTAACTCTCTGGCTCTTGAGCTAATGCCTAGGACAGAGCACAGACTGGAGGTATTTTTATTTTCACTTTCTATTTCTGTGGTTTCCTTTTCCCATAGAAGAGTGAGTGCAGCAGCATAAGATGAGAAAACAAGAGGAAGCAGACACATTTGCTGCTCTGTCTGTTTGAGTATGGTGGTAAAAAAAAATGAACCCAGGGCTTCTTTCACACCTGCTACACACCTGCTCACCATAAAACTACATCCAAGTCCTTACACAACATTTAATTGTTGTGTAACAACTATTCTGTAGATAGTGACTGTTAATCTCTCACTGTGCTGATATATAAATTATACTGCATAACATGTGTAAGTATGGAAAAACACATATACAGGTACAGGGTCGGGATCCTTAGTGGTCGTCAACAGCTAATGAGGGTCTTGGCATACACCCCGGAGGGAAAAGGGATGAAGACACTCAAACACTTGATAAACGGATGTGATGGATCCAGATGAGGTCAGGGCTGTGCTACAGATCCAGGAGGTTCTGCCTGCTCTGTCCACAGCATCTTCCCAGTCTGAGATTTTGCTGGTGTTTTCCTATACCTCCACCAACATGCCCTGTCTTGGGGTGAGAGGGCAGCCTAAGCTAGAATTAAGATTCCTAATGTGTGCCCTCGCTCCCACCCTGTGTTTGTGACTTGCTCACCTTCACCCTCGCCCTTCAGTCAGTAATGAAGCTGTCCTCACTCCAGGGAGGGGTCCCTATGTGCTGAGTATCCACGTGGATGGTTGCATTGCCTGGGTGCAGGAGTCAGGGGCCCTCCTTCTCTGTAGGACAGGAGCCAGCGGGGCTGAGGCTGAGAAGCCAGCTTGTCACTTTCTCTTTCTGTGGTTTCCTTTTCCCATAGAGTACAGCACACTAAGAAGAGAAAACAGGAGCCGGCAGGCACATCTGCTGCCCTGGGTCTGAGCGCAGTGCGAGGAAATGAAACGGGCCATACAAACAAAGAGACACAGTCATGGGGCAGACGTATATTTAAAATTCCTCCCCTTCATTTTCTTCTTCAAATGAATCAGTCCCCACCTCTTCATAATCCTTCTCCAGGGCAGCCAGGTCCTCCCTGGCCTCGGAAAATTCTCCTTCTTCCATTCCCTCTCCAACATACCAATGTACAAAGGCCCGCTTGGCATACATGAGATCGAACTTATGGTCAAGGCGGGCCCAGGCCTCTGCAATTGCTGTGGTGTTGCTCAGCATGCAAACGGCTCGCTGGACTTTGGCCAGGTCCCCTCCTGGCACCACAGTAGGTGGCTGGTAGTTGATGCCCACCTGGGGAACAGAGATAAAAGATTGGCGAAAGAACAACACACAAGTCAGCCAAAGACAACCTTGTGCAATCTGTTGGTGCCAAGCTATGTTGCCAAGACCTAGGCATGGGTGTGAGGTGGAACTGCGGGGACTGAGAGGCAGAAGGAACAAGGAAGTTGGGGACACGGGCAGATCAAAAGGGTGTATGCTAGGAAGGAAAACTGAGAGCAAAAGGGAGGAGGCGTGGTAGCACACGCCCATCATTTCAGTACCGTGGAGTCTGAGGCAGGAGGATCACAGGGGCTTTAGAAACTAAAGGCTGGAGGAGAAACAGAGGACAGGCTGGTAAAAATGTCTGTGGAAATTATCAAGTTGACAAATGTAGTGAATGAAATCGTGGCATGAAAGGAGACGTCTCCAATGTTTGTGTTGGGAGCAGAGGCAGGAAATGCCTTCCCTGTTACAGGCAGGTCCGTCTCCAGAACTGACATTTTTATCAGCAAGCTTAATGTTTTCTAGATGCTTATCTGATGCTCCTCTTAGCTTTTTTGTGATAAATTTAGGGAAGTTTCTCTGTCAGGGGTAAAGGGCTATTTAAGAGGCCACAGGGAGAATCCAGAGCAGTAAATTAAGGAGGTCCTGGGGGAATAGCATGGGGGATGAGGAGGGAGGCTTCCTAGAGGGACTTCCACCCTCAAAATCTCCCCATGAAGGCTCCAAACCAAACAAGACCAAGAATTACAGGAAACTGGAAGGCATCAAGATGACAAACTGTGGCATCATCGGTAGGGACTGAGATCCATTGCATTGTCCCAAAGGAAAGTATATCCCGGTCCAATGTTGTGCTTAAACTGCCAGCCTCTTAGAGTCACTGCCTTAAAACATGTCTTCAGATACTGCTGCCTGTGAGGCACACACCTGCTACACAAGCAGCAGGCCACAGGTGTGAAAGAGATACATCGTTTGCCATACCATGTTATCTTGCTGGTGTGGCTCTGGCCAGCATAAGGGCTCTTTTGCCTTCTCAACAGTGACACCATGAGGCAAGTTGGGGACAAATCCCCCTGGGGAGAATGTCAGCAGGTAAGGCTTAGCAATATGCATTCTGCAGCCATGCACCTTCCTGAAAAGCAACTACCTATGCTAACACCACCCTGCTCATCTTTCCATATGGAACCTCAGAGCAGGCTTTAAATTAACGAGGGAGGGAGGCAATCCCCTCTTTGTTCATCACCCCATCATCCCCACATTTCTCTCCTTTTCCTTTCTCTCTTATTAGCCTATGTTGTTATCTCAAGTCAAAAAGACAAGTTCAGTTTTTTTGGACAGCCTTGACTGCTTCGGCAAGCATAAGCAAACTGACTCACAGAAGAAGGTAGTATCTAGGAAGGAAAGACAACGTGTGTCGCAGGGAGTGGACCAGTAAGCAGCAAACCCATGTTCCCTTGCTCTGCAGAAGCAGCACAGCTAATAGGAGGGGATAAAGTCAGGGCTTCATGACTAAAAGGATTTGGGCAGCTAAAGTCTAGAAACTGCCTTGGTGTTTCTCTAAGTTGAATAAGGTTAACAAGGGTAAATAGTTGACTTTTATTTTATGCCGGGAAAACGCATCTTCACTTAGAAGAATTACGCCTCTCTAGCAATTAAAACCATTTAGTTAGCTCTAAAGTTAAAATGTGCCTAGAAGAGTCTTTTAGGTAAATTGAAATGAATTGCAAGTCCTCAAGGAGTTGTGATTCAGGTCCCTCAATTAAAAAAAAAAAAAGTCAAAGTTGGTTAACTAATTTTGAATAGCAGCAAACTCATACACTTTCTAAAGTGGCTTAAGCAGACCAGCCTTTAACCGCTGAATGTCTCAATCAAAGGTGAATGAAGTCTCTGTTGCATTTGCTTTAAGACATCTCTCTGCGTCATAGTCATAAGAGATCAGAAGCTCCCAAGATTCACTCTCCCTAATCCTCAGTAATCCCCAGAATTCTCCCAACCCTGTCATCAGTTCTCACCTTGAAGCCTGTGGGACACCAGTCAACAAACTGGATGGTTCTCTTGGTCTTGATGGCAGCAATGGCGACATTCACGTCCTTGGGTACCACATCACCTCGGTACAGCATGCAGCAGGCCATGTATTTGCCATGACGTGGGTCACACTTCACCATCTGGCTGTTGGGCTCAAAGCAGGAACTGGTGATCTCTGCCACAGACAGCTGCTCGTGGTAGGCTTTCTCAGCAGAAATGATGGGTGCGTAAGTGACCAGCGGGAAGTGGATTCGCGGGTAGGGTACCAGGTTGGTCTGGAACTCTGTGAGGTCCACATTGAGGGCGCCATCAAAGCGGAGTGAGGCAGTGATAGAGGACACAATCTGGCTGATGAGGCGGTTGAGGTTGGTGTAGGTGGGGCGCTCGATGTCCAGGTTCCTGCGGCAGATGTCATAGATAGCTTCATTGTCCACCATGAAAGCACAGTCTGAGTGTTCCAGGGTGGTGTGGGTTGTCAGGATGGAGTTATAGGGCTCCACCACTGCTGTGGAGACCTGGGGGGCAGGGTAGATGGCAAATTCTAGCTTGGACTTCTTGCCATAATCAAGAGAAAGGCGTTCCATCAGCAGAGAAGTAAAGCCAGAGCCTGTGCCCCCACCAAAACTGTGGAAGATCAGGAAGCCCTGCAAGCCGGAGCAGGCATCGGTCTGGGGAGAGACAGAAGCAAAGCAGAGTACTGAGACCTCCCCGCCCCCACATACATGACGACAAATCCAGACAAACCCTGCCCTCCCCCGTCTGCCATACCCATCCTTAGTATATTTATGCCAGTGAAATCATAATAGTCTATATGGAATAAGACACAAAAGAACTTGTTCCAATTTTAAGAGGAGTGGTTAACGGCCAGACTGACAAACCACACATGTGGTTTGCCTCAGAGCTGGCCAAACCAGGAGTAGGAAGGAAGTCTCAAAGTTACCACAGTGGTGGCCCTTGCCTTACGAGAGCTGGAACCTTGGCCACTACCCCTGTCCAAGTCACATGATCTTATGGGCAAGGATGACCTACACATCTCAACCTTGGAAAGGGCTCAGGGTGCCGGTCTTAGAGATGTAAAAGGAACTATGTTTGTTTGCTCTTTTTTTTTTTTCTTTTAAGATTTTGAAATTTTCAGTCAGGCACAGTGGTGCATACCTGTAATCCCAGCACTCAGGAAGGCAGAAGTAGGTGGATCTCTCTGAGTTCAAGGCCAGCCTGGTCTACAAAGTGAGTACAGGACAGCCAAGGCTACACAGAGAAACCCTGTCTCGAAAAACTCAAACAAAAAAAAAATTCAAGATTTTTTTAAAGCTATTTTCAGGTTGGCAAATCACAGCCGTGTGTCACACCATGTGGAACACAGTGTGATGCTGCGGCTTTTGTGTACATTCTGGAATGACCACACCAACACAACCAACATATCCGTGAATTCCCAACTTGTAAACATTTGAGGCCCTTTAACCTTTCCCAAAGGTCTGCTCCCTTGGCTAAAGCCTCATCTTGGGAGGGTCTGTGATGGTTGGTGAGACCATGCCATGTTCTCAGCAAGCACCTGACGTGTGGCAAGCACCCGCCAGTTGACACATTCCTCTACCCTACCTGAGTCCAAGCCTGAACAGGCTTGCCCTGCCCTGCTTACCAGTTTACGGATGCGGTCCAGTACCAGATCGATGCTCTCCTTGCCCACTGTATAGTGCCCGCGGGCATAATTGTTAGCTGCATCCTCCTTCCCTGTGATCAGCTGTTCAGGATGGAAGAGCTGGCGGTAAGTTCCTGCCCGCACCTCATCTGTCAAGAGACGGGACCCTCAGAGCCTGGTTTCCAGGAGAGACGCTCGATCCCTCCCGTCTGAGTACGAGACTCCACTGGAGTGAAGTCAGCCCACCCGAGCACAAGTCCGTGACTGACTGCGAGAGCCTGAGTAATAAGGGCACTCGCCAAGCCTAGGGCCCTGAGGCAAGCTAGAGTGGAGGAGCAGACAGCACTCATCAATCACCAAAGCCCCTTTCTTCTCCTTCCCTCCACTGGCTCTGGGTTCTTCAAAGAGCCTGGGGAACCCTTCCCTGAGACAGCCGGAACCCACCTGTGTTTTTCTAAATCTAAACCAGCGCTGATCTGCCAGTGCAACACCCCTAGTTCTGAATGTGGCTACTTGTCGCACACGTTGACGGTAAAGTGCTGCGAGGTTACACTGTACCAGTGAGGCCACACTGCAGCTCACATATGAGAGGTTTCTAATGGTTTCTAAAACTTCTGTGTGTTTTTAACTCCCTACTCTCAGTAACAATCTTGGTCCACTCTATCTGTTTAAGCCGGTTTAAGGAGCATTTTGTTCCGCACAGATTAGCAAAGGGCCTTTGGAACCCTATTACAAGCTCCCCAAGGAGCTAAGCAAGGGAAGTCACGTGGAGGGCGGGGCTAGCTGGCTCACTCATGACCTCTCAACTCCCTGCAAGCTGCTGTTTCCAGCAGAGCTCTTGGCCAGCACTCACCTACGACGGTAGGTTCCAGGTCAACCATGACCGCCCGGGGCACGTGCTTCCCGTTGCCAGTCTCACTGAAAAAGGTGGTGAAGGAGTCGTCATCGCTGACCTTGCTGGCCTGAGTGCCAAAGGTTCCATCTGCCTGGATGCCGTGTTCCAAACAGAAGAGCTCCCAGCAGGCGTTGCCAATCTGAACTCCAGCTTGACCCACGTGGACTGATATGCATTCCCGCTGTGGAAACAGGGCACACCGAGGTCAGAGAACCCGAGGTCCTGGCCGTGGGCTAAGGCCCCACATCTAAGGGCGGTCTCTTTCTCACATTCAACACACAGGACGCTCAACCCTACAGCCACGTCACCCCCACAAACAGGATGTATCTGGGGCTCCAGGTGCCTGGCACAAGAGATGGTCCCAAAGAAGTCAGTTGTCCCGTGGCTTGCCTGCTCTAACAATTGCTCTTCCCGAATGCTGAGAAGTGGGAAACACTTTTGAAGCTACCATAAACTACTGCGTTGCTTAGATCAGGCCAAATGTTCAGTAAAACTTCCCTTTTAAGTGCCCATTTATCTGTATTGCTCCGATTTGAAGCCTCGACTGTCTAGTTGATCCTATTATTGTCACCTGAGGATAAAGAGTGTGTGTGTGTGTGTGTGTGTGTGTGTGTGTGTGTGTGTGTGTGTGTGTGTGTGTGTTCAGTTCCCTCCCAAGCAGATTTCCTGGGGAAAACAGCTCGTCCTTCACCCATTCCCAGCCTATGGGGACACAGTGGTCCCCACGGGGTGACTCTGTACCGTGATACTTGCCAGAACCCAGCAGGAAAGCACATGCCTGGTGTGTAGGTTTCTATTCTTATCCATGACCTGATGTGGCACTTTCCAGCTCTGGGTAGCCCAAGCCAGGAGCAGAGCCTCCGGAGAGCATGGCTAGTCATGGAAGCAAGCAGTGTCCCGCATCCTGGGAACTCGGAAGCCTCTGTGGACACGGGGCAGAGCACATGCCCTGGACATGCCGAGGACCAGAGACTTCAGGACCTGTTGCTCCCTGGTTTGGTTTTATGCCTGAGTCTCTCTCCTCCCCCATTCACCCCGCTACCCCTTGCTCCAGGAAGGAAAGTGGGCAGGAATTCAGAGCCACCACTATGGAGCACAGTGCTGTAGAGTGCAGTACAGCGGCACTTCCCAATGCCCGGCGAAAGGCTTCTCTCAGAGCTGGCCCACACCCAGGGCCAGCCGTCTCAATTTATTTGCTGCGTTGTATGAGCTTGGCTGAGTCACTTAACCTCTCCTCACCTGAAAATAAAGCATCTAGCCGTGCTCGCCGTTGGCTTTACCACGGTCACCATTACGGCGTGATCTTGGAGCTTCTCTTCTACCTGCTGGGAGCAGGCAGAGAGTCCAAGCTCACGGGCTCCCGCTCTTACCCCCCTTTGTTGCAGGGCAGGGCTGTTTTCTATTTCCATCTTAGCCCAGGACTCAGGAAAGCACATCCTATAACCAGCCAAGTAGCTGCCCCCTACCCCAGCATGTTATTATGGACACAAAACTGCCCCACACATTCAGCGAGAACTGTGGCTGCTCAGGAAGGCACCGACACCAGGGACCGCTGGGCAGGTCCACACAGAACCCCATCCTGCATCCACACGGAACCTGATCCTGCATCTCCTCTGCCAAATTACAGTAACATCTTTGGCCCCAAACTTCAGCTTTCTGAGATTTGTCCCTTCTTGTCACCGTCATATGCCAATCATCCCGAGCTTACTGAGGGCGCTGCCTGGTTTCCAGTTGTCTTGTTTCTGGAACACTCTAGACCTTTCCTGGGAAAATACAGGGCTCTTCCAGGAAGGATAGTGGTATCTCTCTTTCTCTCTCTCTCTCTCTATCAATTTATGAGTAATAAGAGTGCTAACAGGGACTGTGCCACACCAAAACCATGCAAGAAGCAGAACAGCTAAATCAACTATGCCAACTTTGAATTCTGACTTAAACAAGTCAAAACAGAGAAATTCATCAATTTTAATTTTTAAATAAGATAAAAATGAGGTTAAGTCTGAAAATGCTCTCAGTGTCTAAAATTATGTCTGAAGCGTCTAGCATACCTTAAAGTACTTTTGTTTTTCTTCTAATTTTTAACAGTATTAGAGACCAAACCCAGGGCCTACAATGTTAGGAAAGTAAGCTACACTCACAGATTAGTAAGTAGATATTGTCTAAGATAAATGATTATTACACCTAAGCAATAAACACAACACTGGCCTTATACACATCTATTTTTCTGGAGGTTTAAATTTCTTCATAGTAAAAATCGAGGTGTTGATAACAAAGTGAAAATAAAAATAGGTGAAAAGCAAGAGTCCGGGTAAAGACTCCATGCGGTGTAAAAAAATGAGTCACCTTCCTCTGCTGTTACCAGAAGGCTGTTCCTCGGGATAAGCTGAGCAGCCAGAGATGGGGGGTGGGGGTGGGGGGGCAAAGGTAAGCTGAGTCAGCAAGGATATTTCAGTCTGTGTTGCTCCAAAGGCATAGCTCAGGTTCCCCTTTGGTAGCCCGAGCTCCTGTTTTCCTCCTCCTCTCGATTCTATTTTGAATCTGGGCCTGTAGAGCTCTGTTCTCCTGGGTCTCCGCAAGGAAAGGCTCTATATGATTCCAGAGGCCCTGAACTCAACAGTCCTGGGGGTAAACAGCGATTGAAGAACTTATACACCAACTTGAGAAAAGCAACACTCCTTCAATAGACCTGAAACTCCAGAACACCTCCAAATGTTCACCCCAACACGATGAGCACTGCCACCTGCCAAGGAGGCTGTAAATGGCAGTGTGCTGACACCTATCAGTTAAATGCCACTACTGGCAGAACACAGCACAGGGTCCCTGCTGTGTTTGCTAATAATTGTCTCTCTGTTTATCACATACAAGACTCAAGCCACAGTGGCTGCTGCTTCAAGTGTCTGCCTTTTCCTTCTATGGGCAAGCAACTGAATCATCAGCACCAAGCACAGTGCTGGGCATAGCCAAGGTGAGCAGAGTAAGAGCCCTCTGTGGGTTGACAGCCCCTTTAATGGGAAGAGAGGGCAGAGCCTAAGAACACAGAGACTGCAGCTGCCGGTGTGGTCAGCTGAAGGAGGACCCTAGGCAGGCCTGGAGACATGTTTGGGTGAGCTTAGGAATAGTGAGCAAGAGTCAAGAGAATTTAGGACATGTCCCACAACTGCCACTTTGTATGGAGCATAAGTGCATGAAGGACGAAGTCAGTGGGACAGCTGTGTCCCCTCTGCCCACCCTCTCTAGAGAGCAGATCTGTCACAGGAAATAATATTCCACAACCCCACAGCCTTTCAGAGTCTACTACAAAAGGCCCTTCCTTATGTCCATCCTGTTTAATGTATTTCCTCTATTTTAGAGTTGTCAGTCCCTTTTGCTTTGTTCTCAGAAGACTAAAATAAGCTACACTCTCTCCTCAGCTAAAGCATGCTTTGACTCTTTCTATATCATTTCAAGGCCTGTGACACAAGTTGAATGGTAGAGTAATTTCAAGCATGAGGCTTTTTGTTTTTTTGTTTTTTGTGGGGGGGTTGTTTGGTTGGTTGGTTGGTTTGGTTTGATTTTTTTGAGACAGGGTTTCTCTGTGTAGCCTTGGCTGGCCTGGACTTGCATTGTAGACCAGGCTGGCCTCGAACTCACAGGGATCCACCTGTCTCTGCCTCCTGAGTGCTGGGATTAAAGGCACGAGCCACCACTGCCCAGCCAGTTTCAAGCATGTTTAAGATCCTGTGGTCTGAGCCATGCTTGGACGCACACCCCTTTAATCCCAGCACTTGGCCGGGCAGAGGCAGGCAGATCTTTGAGTTCGAGGCCAGCCTGGTCTACAGAGGGAATTCTAGGACAGCCCGGGCTGCTACACAGAGAAACTCAGCCTTGAAGAACAAAAAGGAGAAAAAAACCAGTTCAACACTTCACAAGAAAGCATTAAAAGTGGAATATTTCTCTAGAAAAGTTAGTGACTCAGAGCAGCATCAGGAAGTATGTGAGGGACTGAGACAAGGTCCATTGTCCCTGGCCACCTGTCCCCGGTTGCCACGGAGTCACCATCAAGAAGCGTCTTACCACCTCATTATTTCTAGTTAGGGTTTTAAAAATCACATATATTTTCAGACCTAGGTTACAAAGCCGGCAAGTGAAAAGTAGATCTATAGTGTCCTAGGGGATAATTAAAGTAAGAACAAAGGTGACTCATCAGAGACTGAGTTATCTCTGCCCACAACCTTCAATTAGAGTGCATCTGGGATCACTGGCAAGAGAGAAAAGCCAGCAAATGAACAGCAGCCAGGGAGAGGGCAGCCCAGGGGGAGGGGCTCCGATGGGAGTGGGCCGCCCAGGGGGAGGGGCTCCGAGGGCAGAGGGCAGCCCAGGGGGAGGGGCTCCGAGGGCAGAGGGCAGCCCAGGGGAGGGGCTGCGAGGGCAGAGGGCAGCCCAGGGGAGGGGCTCTGAGGGGAGTGGGCAGCAACAGCGCTGCTGATGAGAGACAAGCGGTAGGGGTGCTTGGTAAATAGAATCTGGCACTAGAGGCTCCAGGTGGCAAAGGCCTCTGGGCTTTCAGTGTGATGTACACACGGCCTACTGCGCTTTTTTATCATCTTCCAGGAGACAGAGGAAACGTACCCACCACAAAGGCCACAGCATTGTCAGCTCCCCAAGTAATCCAAGAAAAAGTGAACAGTTGGTCCACTTCCTTCCTCAAAAATACCACATCCTCCCCCTCCTCGCTAACACTGGCCTGGTTACCAGCCATTTCCTCCTCAGGGTTATTAACTTGTCATCCTACCAAGGTCACTTAGGAGTCCCCCCTTCACCAATGACAGTCAACAAGCACGGGGCCACAGCATTAATGTCTCCACCCCCACCCCTCAACTGCGCATTGGCTTGAGATGAGCAGGAAAGATTACTATCAAGACTGACTCAGCCGGGGCGTGTTGACGCATGACGCAGGCAGGCCGACAGCTGTGAGTTCGAGGCCAGCCTGGTCTACAAAGCGAGTCTAGGACAGCCAAGGCTACACAGAGAAGCCCTGTCTTATCTTTGATGTCAATTTCCAAGTGATGCAGCAGGTGTTCCCCAAAGCTAAAGGAACAGCATGAAGGTATTTCAAAGGTCATGCTATACACGCCCCCATCTGCACGTGACCTTTATATTTTTTAAAACCTCACTGGTTCCTGCTACAGTTAGCACGAGCTCGGCTTAGCCTGGCCAGGAATCTCCATACTACTCCCCAAAACTAAGGGTCATCCTCACATTCCCAGGGGATGCTTACTGGGGAGACACGGATAGCAGACAGGATACTGGGGTGTGGGATTGTCCTGCTGATCTGACGGTTAAGAAGGAAAGCTTCGGAGGGTGGATTTAAGCTGAAATCTGCGTATCTGGTGTGGAACCACTCAAGGACATTGGTGGATGGAACAACATGGGCCAGGGGGGAAATCCAGCAAGTCGCAGGAAAAATGCCCACCTACCTAACAACCGAAGAATGGCCTCATGTGTGGGGACTAATTGCATATGTCTTACCCAACAAAAATAGAAATGGCAAAGCTAATTCTGCTCAACTCTCAAGGAGGCCTCCCTGACCCATGAAGGAAGAGGAGACCTGGGGGCCAGGCCAGCTGTCTGAAACTTGACCTACCGGAGGAAGCGAAGTGGGCTTCTTGGGATCAAGGTTTACAAAATAACCATTCTAGTCTCTCAGGAATGAGTCAGGGTCTGAGGATGTGACCCAGAGGTAGCGAGGATGCCAAGCAAGCAAGGCTGGGCCCCAGGATTCCATCCCCACCCCCACTGCCAATGTAAAAAGGAAAAGAAGAAAAGGATTTAGTCTCTCAGCTGCTCAGGAGGATGGGGGGGGGGGAAAGCACAAGTTAAAGGGGAGCCTTTCTCAAAATAGAAAATAAAGAGGGAGGGGGAGGGAAGGAAAGAGGTAAAAAGAAAAGGGTTACATGAGTGGGAAATGGTACCCACCAAGACAGTGCTGGGCATACAAGGTCATTCTCAGTACACAACACTCAGGGCTACACAATAACATGATATTTGACCATTTAGGTTTTTCAAAACCTCTTCAACCTTGCTGTTTTGCTTTGTTTCCTGGGTATATGCGGAGCACACTGGCACACACAGGGGCGGGGTTATCCCTTCTGTCCCCTTCGCCAAGCATCTTTTAGGCTCTGCTCTGAGAGTCTGTAGACACTCAGGTCAGAATTCACGTACAGAAGTGCAAGCACTTTGGAAATTGAAAAGCTATATTGATGCAGTGGATACTGTAAATGGTAAATACCAGTTCTACAGTGTGCAGCCAAATAAACAAAACAAGTCTAATAATAATTGATGCCAAAATGATGGCTCAGCAGGTAAAAGCACTTGCCAAGCAAGCCTGGTAACCTGAATTGGATCTGCAGATTCCCCGGTAAAAGGAGAACAGTGATGCTCAAAGACCCGTGTGCATGTACACACAAACACATGTGTGCATGAGCACACACACACAAACAAATAAAATGTTTTTCCTGGATGTGATAGTGCACACCTTTAATCCTAGCACTTAGGATGCTGAGTCAGGTTGATCTCTGTGAGTTCAAGGCCAGCCTGGTCTATAAGTTTTAGCCCATCAGGGCTACATAGTAAACACTTGTCTTTAAAAAAAAAAAAAATAATAATAATAATAATAATAACGATTGATTATAACAAATAAATGAAGTTGGATGATGGTTAGAATAAGCTTATTAACTCTCCACATGTGTGTGTATAATTCATATATGTATAAATCACTCTATAAATAGCCTAAAATAATAAAATCTATGTAGCGCCTTAGAAGGTCAGACTAAGCCCTTTTCATTTTTGTAAATGAGAAAAACCAGTCCAGAGAAGTTTGATGAGCGTCCTGAAGTCACGCAGCTAGCTGCATAGCCACATGCTTTAAACTCAGCTTCAGCACTGTCCTTCTATGGTCCCACACTAGGGGCCTGAGCTGAGGTGGCTTCCTCTGGTCACTCTCTCTCCTGTGTTGCCAAATTCTTCAAGCTCCCAGGTGTGTCTGGGAGTGTGCTTGGGGAGTGACAGCTAGGCTAAGAGGTGGGACCAACAGGAGGACCAGCGCCAGAAAGTCTTGGGCACTCTCCCAAATGAACAGCCAGAGAGGAGGAGGGTGGCAGGAAGAGGGGGAAAGAGGAGGGAGGACGAGAAAGGAGAGGGAGGAGGGGGAAAGGGGAGGGAGGAGGAAAAGGAGGTTCTGGCCGGCTGCTCTGTCACTGACACCGGAGCAAGTGGCTCAGAAAACCTGACCTTGGTCTGTGAGATACTCTTAATTCTGCCCCACCCTCCACCCTAACCTTTCTGTCCCACTTCACTGCGGAAACACTAGGGCTTCCAGGCGTCGGGGGAAGGGGGCGTCGTGGGGGGGCGGGGGCGGGAACTGAGGGCAACAATAGTCCAGGCAGCGAGTCATCCCAGGGGCTCCTGCGGAGCTGCCTTGGAGCTCAGGAGCGGGGAGAATGGGGGGGGGGGGGCAGCTTGAGGGATGGAGGTGGGGGTGTCTCTCTAGCTTATAAAGGTTGCCACAGCTAGTGGAGACAGCTACCAGTAAGGAGTCCTGACTCAAAGCCAGGAAAGGAAATAAAATTAAAAGGCTGAGGTCCCCTGGTCTCCGGAGAGGGAAACTTCCGAGTCCCAAAGTCTTTCTCATTTTGACCGCTGGGAAAGGTGAGGAGCCTACAGCAGCGCCAGGCGCCGGCGAAGCTGGTTGGGTCCAAAGGACGCAGCTCGAGCTGAGGGCGTTCCAAACCCAAGCCGCTGACCGGAGAGCTAGCACCGGTGGTAGGCGCCTGCGAAGCTGGTTGGGTACGCAGGACCCAGCTCGAATTGAAGTTGCCCCCAACCCAAGCCGATGGCAGGATGATGAGGGCAGAGAATGACCTTAGTCTGCAGCCTGTCACTTTTGATTCCGTTTGGAGACTTGATTCCATCTACTCCGGTAGCCACCCAGATCCAGGCCACCTGTCCCGAACCCCATTTCGTCCCACCCTGGGCCATGAGTGGCGGTCCCTCAGATTCTAACTCGCCTCTCCACCCGGCTCTCCGGGTCCGCGCCCCCCGCCCCCCTCACCTCCTTAGCAGATCTCCCTTTAGGTGGACCGGCCCCTGCTCTCTGCACTCTCCACAAAATATAAGGAACTGGACAACTAGATATTCCCCCACTCCGGAGTACAAAAGCTTTGACCCTAAACTGACCCACACCCCCTCCAGGAGACTTGGAGCCCCAGTAGATCCAAAGCCACCCTGCAGCTACCCAGTGGCCTCGCAGCTTTGGACCCGGCACCTGCGCGCGTCCCTGCCCAGCCCGGACCGGGAAGTCTCACCATCGTGGCTGCTCTCCTTGCGCGCTCGCCTCGCAGCTGGGCCTGCCCACCCCAACTGCTCCAGATACGGCCGCCTCCGCGTCTGTGACACACTGAGAGGGAGGGGGCCTGAGACAGACATGCTAGGCCAGCAGTTGCCCTACAGCATCACAGTGCCCGCGGAGGGGAGGGACCTGGGTAGGTCACAATGGCACTTCTCCTCCCACCGGCGGCTCCCTGCTCCAGCCCGACTGCTTCCCATGCCCCGGAGCTGCAGCTGAGCTCCTGCGCCTCACTGAGTCGGGGAAGCAGTCCTGTGACCGTGACACACGTGCGCACACAAACCCCCCACATCCACTCCGAGATCAGCATTGGAAAGCAGTGGAAAAATACTTCAAAACAAATGCTCATTTCTCCCCAAATGTTCGCAGTCTTCCTGATGCCAGCACTGGCTAGTGTGGTGGGAAGACGCTGATCTGTTAGCCAGAATAACCCCCCAGGAGAGCCCGAGGGATCAGGGCAACCCGGGGTTAGGGCCCGCGCTTCCACCACCGCCTGCCTGGTGACTGGAGAACTCAGCGAGATGCCATAAACCATGGCGCCTGATCTATGGCAAGCACTCCATAAGGGGTTCAGGAATTCAGTGCTGTTTAAAATAGAGTATCCGCTCCCCACTCCACGATTCTCAAATCTCTCTTCCTGACCCACTCCTACAAGATCCCTTCCTACTTAATTTCCAAATGTGTCACCTCTCCTACTCCAGAACATGGGGGGTCCTCAGTGCCTCTGTCCCGTTAGGACCTCTTCTTTGTGACTATAGATGACATTGATGAGCAAGGGATTTCTGCACTCTCCATCTAGTTGGGTAGGAGTGAGAAGGTATGCCTGGCCTGGTTAAAAGCCTTTTTTTTTTCCCCTCCCGGAGACCGGGTCTTTCTATGTATCCATGGGCAACCTAGAACTCACTTTGTAAACGAAACTGGCCTTGAACTCAAGAGTGGTCAGATTAAAGGCGTGTGGTACCACACAGTGGCCTAAGAGCCTCTACCCTTTAATTGCCCACATTACTAACTGGTTCCACATGTCCCTCTGTCTCCAAGCGGGTGGGGGCTGGATGGCTCTTATGCCCTTGACCTCAACACTGACTTCCCTACCAAGGGCCATTTCATACTTAACAGATGTAACCCAGCTGTTCTTCTCTCCCAAGATGTATGTGGAGCTGCTGTGGCCAGATGTTGGGCCATTCTGTTTCCAACCATAGATAAAGATACACCTTTCTTCTGTCCTCAGGAACCAGCAGAGTAAAACTTATCTATGTAGTTTATTCTGTTGGCCCACCATTCACGTATTTGCCTATTTATGAGTGAATTGATGGTAGAATATGTGTTTTAATTATCTTTGCCCATGAGAAACTATTGAACACACTTCCAACTGAGACACAGCCTGCAAGCCAAGACTGCCCACACCAAGGGCTCCAGATAAGCCGCCCCCACTGCTGTAACACACTAAGGAGACTGCTGGGCCAGCAGCTTCCCAGCAGCATCACAGAGCCCTCAGAGAGGAAGGACCCGGGAAACTAAAAAATCTTATAATAGCTTAAAAATGGAGACTTAGCCAGCTGGTGGTAGCACACACTTTTAATCCCAGCACTCAGGCGGAGAGGCAGTCGGATCTCTGTGAGTTGGAAGCCAGCTGATCTATAGAATAAGTCTCAGGACAACCAGGGCTACACCATCTCAAAAAAATAATAAAAAATAAAAAACAAAAATAAAATAAAAGTGGAGACCCATAGTTGAATTGTGTCGAACTCCTTGCAAATGCTCAATAAAGAATGGTCATTATTATTATTATTAATTCCACAATTTATTTCTCTTCCAGACTATGGGATATTATATTGCTTCTTCCATTCATTTATTACTTACTACTTTATATGATTTGGATTACAGGTTGTGTGTATATGTGTTTCAACACGCCTATAAAATTGCAACACCTGTGATATATTGTTTAGCTCACTGCCTGCTCCACCAGGGCTCAGAGAATGTGCCTGGATAAGTTAATTTTCAAGTCTTCTTCATAAGCCATCATATATTAGGAACAGGCTCTTAATGTCTCAGGAGAAAGTTGATGATACTGGTAACAGTGATGACATTCAATTGCATCCTTTAATGATGATATCTTTGAACACCTCGTCTCTGCAGGGTTTGATGGAGCCATGGCCATACAACAAGTGCTAAACATTTTGTTTCCAGAGAAATAAAAAAAATGTTGACGGTCATTTATGGAACTGTTAGCATCTGCCCCCTCCTCCCAGTTTCTGAAGGCCTAATCCCCAGTGGGATTATTTGGAGATAGGGTCTTTAGATTAAGGAGAAGACTCTACGGTGGAAGGCTCAGCCCTTAAGACCACTTGTTGCTTAGGCTGAGGACCAGGGTTCAACCTCAGCACCCACAAGGCAGCTCATAACACTCTGTAACTCCAGTTCCAGAGGTTCTGATGCCCTCTTCTGGCCTGCACAGGTACCACATGTGTGTAGTACACAGATATACATGAAGGCAAAACATCCATAAACACAGACGGGCAGTGGTGGTGCACGCCTTTAATTCTAGCACTTAGGAGGCAGAAGCAGGTGGATCTCTGTGAGTTCAAAGCCAGCCTGATCTACAGAGTGAGTTCCACGAGATCCAGGGCTACACACTGAAACCCTTCTCAAAAAACTAAAAATCCATACACATTTTTTAAAAGGCCCTGTAGGCCGTACCACAGCCGGGGGCCATATTGACTCAGGTCGCCTGTACTGCCACCTGAGGCCATGTCTGGATCCCTGGTCCTACTACAGATGGGGACAGTGTTAGTGGTCTGTGCTGTCTGTCGCCAGAAACCATGTGAAGGTCCATTATCCATGTTCCTGCTCACCATGAAGAGCAGGCGGCTACCTTTGTGTGATAGCGATGACTTCAGACACACAGTTGAGGGGGAGGGAAATGGAAGTCTTCTGTGACAACCACTACCCATACCTCACCTCACTCCCCCAAAAGCTAACAGCCTGGACAGGAAACCATCAAAAAAGAACTTTTAAAAGTGTAATTGGCGGGCTGGAGAGGTGGCTCAGAGGTTAAGAGCACTGGCTGCTCTTCCAAAGGTCCTGAGTTCAATTCCCAGTAACCACATGGTGGCTCACAACCACCTGGAATGAGATCTGGCGCCCTCTTCTGGTGTGCAGGTATACATAATAAATAAATGTTTCTTAAAGTGTAATTGGGGATACTGAAGTGTAGCTCTCCACAATTGATGGCTTCTGGCAAGGGTATAGAAGGGGAAGGACTCAGTTCTATTTAAGGGGCAGGCCAGGCTCCAGTGAGTATACAGGTAACACAAATTAAGCTTGGGGTTTTTTTTTCTATTTTTTAAATTTTTTTCTTTTGTTTGTTTGGTTTTTTTTTTTTTCTCCAGACAGCGTCTCTCTGTGTAGCCTTGGCTGTCCTAGACTCGCTTTGTAGACCAGGCTGGCCTCAAACTCACAGAGATCCACCTGCCTCTGCCTCCCGAGTGCTAGGATTAAAGGCGTGTGCCACTACGCCTGGCTATCTTTTAATATTCTTGTTTTTATTTTTTTAGGGGGAAGTCACAGAGTTGGGGGGCGGGGGCAGACATGGAAGGACTGGGAAATGAGTGTGATCAGGGTGCGTGATATGAAATTCCCAGGAAATCAATACAACAAGGGATGAGGCCCTAATGCAACAGGATTTACAGGGAGAGGGAAAGGGTCTAGAGATGCAGTCCCACAGGTCACGCGAGGACACAGCAAGGTGGCCATCTGCGCATTAAGGAGACAGGACTCAGAAGTCTCTCATCAGCACTTGTTCTTGGACCTTCAGGCCAAAAATCAAAAAAACAAAAAAACCAGAAACCCACATTTGCACCCTTTAAGCTGCCCTGCTTGTAGCATTTTGTTTAGCAGCCTGAGTTGATTGGCAGTGACTAGAAAAAAAAAATGTGTACTGGGGGCTGGGGAGATGGCTCAGCAGCTAGGAACACTGGCTGCTCTCCCAGAGGACCCAGGTTCCATTTCCAGCAGCCACGTGGCAGCACACAGCTGTCTGTAACTCTAATCCAAAAGGATTCAATGTTCTCTTCTGGCCTCCCCTACCACTGCGTACTACATGCACATAGCACCTGGACACATGCAGGCAAAGCACCCACACACATAAAATAAAATGGAAAAAAACACATCACATCATACAGAACTTCATAAATAAATATGATTAAAAAGAATAAAAGTGTACGCTTCATTTTGACAGTTAAGTCCTCGTTTTAAAAATTATTTGACCTGAGCACATCCATCATGCTCACTGATGCTCCTCCAGCCTAGCCTTACCCGACGTGTCCCTTCCTGAGTAGAAAAACAAAAGGATATGTTTTCCCCATTCCCGTGTGTGTGTGTGTGTGTGTGTGTGTGTGTGTGTGTGTGTGTGTGTTTTAACTGGGCCACAGGGTGTCAACATCTGGGTTTATCGATGAGAGCATTTCTGAATGAAACTTACATGAAGTTAATGGGATGCCTTTCTACGTGTGGATGGACTCACCCACATGAAGAACAGAACGGAGTACAGGGCTAAGTTACAAGAGATGTTCTGCGCTCTCTTGTATTTGAATTAGAACTGATGCCGTTGACTCCTAGATCCGCAGCCTACAGATTGCACAGCTTAGCACTTTTTAGCCATCACAATAGCATGAACCAATCTTTATGGTCAGTCCTATTAGAGCTGGGTATGTGGCTCAATGGTCAAGCGTCACCCTGGACGGCGTACGTTTCTGGGTTTGATTCCCCAGCACTGCACATGTAAATTAAATAAATCTCTCTCATCTATATCTAGGTAGATAAGTAAATAAAGACATTTCCATTCCTTGGAAGAACCCAATATGATGTCCTTTATGTAAATAGAGAAACTATGTGAAACCCAGGCTGTCTGTGGGAAGGCAGCCACCCATACTGCATTTGAAGAGCCTTCTGAAGGAATTCCCTCCCCCGACTACCTCCTGCTTGGCAGGTGTGACATCCATACCTCTTCTGGTATGCATTTCTGCAGAGTGAGCTCCTGTTACTAGAATAACTATGACCTAAAAGCTGAGCCACGCTCATTTGAATAGGAGATAACATCTACAGATGGTACAAGAAAAGCTAAGTCTTCATAGGAATGGATATGTAGGTGCGTATTTGTGTTTGTGATAGTGAGGACTGTCGGCGCTGCACCGTCCAGCGGAAATAAGACGCCAACAACCAGACTTCTTCTCGAGATCTTTACTCAGGATTAAGCTCAGTGGGAATGGCCCCGAAGAAAGGAAGGGCCAAGCTTAGGTACAACTCAAGGGCCAATCAGCTCATGCCAGGCGCCACCTCCTCATAGGTCTGCGTCAGAGTAAGACTGCTCGTCATCAGATCACCAGTTACCCTTGCACAGCCTTTTGCCATATAAGGACTTGTTTATCTTAGAGAGCGCTCAACGTCGAGATGGCGGAAACCTGCGCCTTGTTAAGGCGCGGCACCTCGCAGCTCTCCACAGAGGACTGAACCTAGAGCCCGCGTGTGCTAGGCAAATGCCCTATACCTGCTATAGCCTCCGTCCTTTTTTTTCTTCTTTCCTCTCTCTCTGTCTCTCTCTCTCTCTTTCAATAAAGGGTTTCTCTGTGTAGCCTTGGCTGTCTTGGAACTCACTCTGTAGACCAGGCTGGTCCCGAACTCACGGAGATTCTCCTGCCTCTGCCTTCTAAGTGCTGGGATTAAAGGCATGAGCCGCCACCACCTGGCTTCCCTTTTACCTTTTGGTTTTGAGGCAGCCTCACTATGTTACCTGGGCTAGCCTTAAACTTACGTGTAGAATTTGGATCTGGCAGGCTCGGCTTCCTGACGGGCTGGGATCCAGGCCTCCTGGTGACATTCATGTTTATTTGTGCAGTATTTCCTGATCTTGAATAAATGCTGTTGCTAGGGGTTTTCTGTGCATTGTTTCCTTTACTTCTCACAACAGCCTACAGAAAGTAAAATTGTTATCATTTTCACTGTACAGATAGAGAACTTGAGACCTACAGGAGTTGATTCTTAGTGCTTATTAAACAGCTGGTAAAAGGCCTTGAGCTAGACTTTACACCCAGGAGTCTGATGCCAGAAGCCCGAGCTTTAATGTCATTCTTCACCGTGAACCCACACTGGGAAGCTGAACCTCACATGCAGAAGCAAAGTGCACCAAAGATAGAGTTTACCTTGCGGAAAGAACTAAGAAGAGGTTTCCATGCCCAGGTGCCCACGGCCTGTGACAGACCTCAAGCCATATCTTATCATGAACTGGGCCTGGATTCAAGTCCTTGACATTGGTAATTACGGTTATGTATCCTCTCCCACCTTGAGTAGGTTCATATTTAGGTGCTGATATTCAACCTTGTTATCGCAGAGTCAGAGGGGCATTTAGAAAAGGAAGGGTAAAGATTTGGGCCATAGCATCACGGACACAGTGGCCTCCTTTTCAAGCCTCCATGGTCAGAGCAGCTGTGATCAGGGAGAAAGCAAACGTCAGGACAACAGTAAGACCACCTCACCCCACGGGCCCTTCTCCTAGGAAATACTTCCAAAATCAACAGTAGGGTGGCTGGGCATCTTTGTCTTTTTTAATTTTTTTTATTATTTTATTTACATTGGTGTTCTGCCTCCATGTATGTCTGCATGAGGGTATCCGATCCCCTGGAATTACAGACAGCTGTGAGCTGCCCTGTGAGTACTAGGATTTGAACCTGTGTCCTTTGGAAAAGCAGCCAGTGCTTACAACCATTGGGCCACCTCTCCAGCTTCCGGGTCTTCTCTTAAGTTGGAAAAGGCAGTATCTTCACACTGGCCCTGATTCTTCCCCGCTCCCACTCATGCTGACTGGACGATGTCACAAATGGCAACTTTCAGGGCATTGTTGCTTTGGCTTCAGTTTCAATTCATGTTCAACTCACCTGCCTGAGAGTAGGAAGTGTTTTCCTCCCTCAAACAATATTTTTTTTTATTGATTCTTTGGGAATATTACATCATGCACCCCAACCCTCATTTCCCAGTCCTTCCATGTCTACCTCCACCCCTGTAACATCCCTGGAAAAAAGAGAATAAAGAATAAAGTATAAAAATTAAAACTAACAGGGCTAGAGAGAGGGCTCAGCAGTTAAAAGCACTGTCTGCTCTTCCAGAGGTCCTGAGTTCACTTCCCTGGCAATGACACTGGTGGCTCACAGCCATCTATAATGTGACTGATGCCCTCTTCTGGTGTGCAGGTGTACATGCAGATAGAGCAATCAGACATAAAATAAATAATAAATAAATAAATAAATCTTTAAAAATAAAATAAAATTTAACAACAACAACAAAAAAGTCTTGCTGACCCCTCTGGACAACAACCTGCTGCTCTATGAACTGCAGCTTTCTCTCACACCCATCACAGCTGTTGTGTCTTCAGTTCTACCTTGCATATACACCCCCCAGCCTTCCCACCCCAATCCTCTCTGTCTTTCCCACCTATCCATCATATATTCCTTTCTCATTGTGGTATTGGAAGCTGCAGTGTGTCACACAATATACCCTTTTCCCCCAAACAGCTTTATTTACAAATGTTCATTGCAGTGAGTCATTGGCCTGGCTCAAGGCCTATGACTTCTGCTACACCATCAATACAGGACCCTTGCAGAGAACTCACCTCAGATATCCTGCCGTGGTCCTGAGTCATGGAGATCCTGCAGCTTCGGTTCAAAGGACTGGCTCTTTCACAAGCCCCAGTAGCTCATATATGAGGTAGATGTTGGGATGGGCCAACTCAAAGGTCTGGATCTGGGCCTGGATGGAAACCTCCACTAGACACCCACACCATTAAGTGGTGGCCATTGAGGAGCAGGGCCAGCTCTCCTGCACCCACACCACCTAGGCCAGCTCTCTCTTGTGCCCACGCCATCAGCACCTCCATGCAGTGGCCATTGAGGGGCAGGGCCAGCTCAGCAAGGTCCCTGGACATCAACATGGCTTCAGTCAGGAGTCCAGAGCACAGACATCCGCATGGCCTTCAGTGGTAATAGGGGCCACAGACATCAACACAGCCTCTGGACGTATCTAGAACACCATTCCATTTACGGCCCTCAGGGGCAGCACAGACCCTGGGACTCATCATGGCCTCAGATGGCTATATATACCACCCACATCAACATGGCCCCCAAGGCAGTGAAGCTTGAGGACATCACCAAGTCATCAGTTAGCAGCATGGACCACTTATATCCATAGGCTTCATCATGGCCTGGGGCAGCAGCATGGACCACAGACACCAACATAGCCTCTGATGGCATCGCAGACTACTGGTGGTGGGAAGGGCTTTTTAGGATGCCAGTTAACCAACACACACCACCCAGAGAACTCAGCAGATGGGGAGGGGAGGTCGTGAGTGCTAAGAGCTAAAAGTCAAGGACAGCAGGGAAAAAAAAATGCAGAGGCCATTAAGGTCAAGGGACCAAGAAAAACATACTATCTCCTTCACCAATTGCTCGAGGTGCCTAGAAGCCAGCACCTAAAGCTTAGACCCCACAAGGCATCCAAAGTAAGGTCAACTCAGGTACATTTTTTAAAAACTGAGGCACAGGAAAGAATGATTTGCCAAAGCAATGAGAACCAAAATATCAATTCAGGTCTCAGGAACCAGACTCCTAAATACCATTCCACAGTGCTCACTCACTCATGTAGTGAAAGTACTCCATTGAGTACACATCTTTAAAAAAAAAAAAAGCGGGCTGAAGAGATGGCTCAGTGGTTAAGAGCACTGTCTGCTCTTGCAGAGGTCCCAAGTTCAATTCCCAGCATCCACATCATGGCTTATAGCCATCTATAATGAGACCTGGTGCCCTCTTCTGGTGTGCAGATGTACATGCAGGGCAGAACACTGTATATGTAATAAATAAATACATCATTTAAAAAAAAAAGGCCCTGAAGGGATTACTTATCCTTGCATCTGGGCAGTTTATGTTTAGCACGATCAAGACTCTGAGTTCCAAAATGCACATACACACACACATGCACACACATACACAAACACATGCACATACATACACACATGCCACCATGCCACAGACACACACACACACACACACACACACACACGCAGGCACGCATGCACGCACTTGCAAGTACACACATGTGAGCATGTCTTTCGGCCATTGTCTGTAGCACCTATGAAAATAAGTCATAGCCAAACATGGTGGCACACACCTGTAATCCCAGCACTCGGGAGGCAGAGGCAGGTGGATCGCTGTGAATTTGAGGCCAGCCTGGTCTACAAAGTGAGTCCAGGGCAGCCAAGGCTACACAGAGAAACTCTATCTGGAAAACACCACAAAAAAGAAAGAAAGAAAGAAAGAAAGAAAGAAAGAAAGAAAGAAAGAAAGAAAGAAAGAAGGAAGGGGAAGGAAGGAGAAGGAAAGGAAAGAAGTCATTGTTACTTTGCTAGAAGCCCATCAAATTCACAAATGGGACAGAAAACTACTAGAAAGAGGAGAGGGGCTAGGATCCTGTTTCCTTGAGCTGTGAGTGTTTGCTGAAAGGAGCCTGCCATCCACTGCCAAAGGCAGGCTGCGACTGGGTACTGCGGTGTCTCTTGTGGGATTACAGGCAATTTGACCAGCTCTCAGCTCTGTACTAGACTAGGGAGAGGAAGCAGGATCTGGGACAACCCTGTGGAGAGGACCAAAGGCACCAAGTGGCTCTCTCGGAAGAGGCAGCTTTATCTGCTGGAATCCAGCTAAGGCCAGTGGCACCCAGGAGTACGGCTCATCCACCTGGGTCATCTTGGGGGAGCTACCAAGCTGTCTTTGTCATGGCAGTACAGCGCTGGTGAGCTGAGCAAGGGCACTGCGTAACAGGTACCAAAGCTGGTCCCTCCTCCTCCTCCTTGCCTTCACCCCATAGTCTTAATGTTTGCCTTCATTGCTCCCCAACTTCTGCTGCTTCTATTCCTTCCTTCCTCCGACTCTCAAGGCCCAAATCCAACTTCATTCACCTCATCTTTATTACATGCCCTATGGTGCATTCTAGGTGCAGCAGTGGAAGGTGAGAATGTGGCCTCTGGTGCCAGTCAGCCTGGTTTCCAAGCCCAGCACCACTTAATAGCCAAGCGAAGCTGAGCATGTAAGTTATTGAGCCCTACCACATCTGCTTTGTGGCCTCCAGCCCTGCCTCACTGATGTGTTGCAAGATACAATTTGCTGATATAAGGAAGTACTTAGACACGCTGCACAGGATGACATCATAGGTCCGAGTTCTCTCTGCAGCTGGAAATGGAGTCAGGCAACCCCTGAGCTGTCAGAACAGAGGTGAAAAAAAAAAAAAACTTCCAAATAAAGGTAGTGGTGGTTGAATTCACAGAGGTCAAGAGAGAACAAAAGGTAAGAAAACGCCCCTGCCACTCACCCACCTCCCTACAGATATGCCACACTGCTCAGCGCCATGCAGGAAGAGAAGGCATGGCGCTGCCACCCTGGACAAATAAGCATCTTAAGCAAAGGTAGAGGGCTGGAGGAGAGGCTGGGGGCGGGGCAGGCTGCTGCCTGGAGTGCTCCAGATCCTGGGCCAGATCCTAGGTTCTAGGCCCAATATGAATGCTTTCTTCTAGAACCTAGCACCTTTGAGGGTGAGAACTGTTGGGTATAGTTTAGCCATACAAATTGGTTTCTGTCCAAGAAATGTCACCATATAAATAACACTGATATTATTGTTAAAGTGGCTTCCCCCTGCCCCCCCCCCACAAAGTGAAACATGTCTACAAAAATTCTTTAGGTTTTCAACCAAGTCTTAAATATCATCCTCCATCTAACTTAACACCCCCACCTCAGGTCAGATGAAGGGGACAACGGGTGTTAAAACGCTTCAGAAAGCTACCAGAAAGTAGGAGAAAGATGTAAGCGCCAGTCTGTAGCATCAAAAACTAGACGTAGGCCACCAAACCCCTGCCTGTGTATTCAGATCTGGCCCCGGGAACTGAGAGTGCACACACGTGGCCCTGTCCCCAGCCGGGCCCTCCCACATTCACCTCCCTTCGCCCAGAGCAGAGCATGCCCCCGGCTATGCCTCATTCCCTCTCAAGCGCAAAGGACTGACTATTTCCTCCACAGGGTCTCAAGCTGCCAAGGTTATGTGTTTATATTAAGAAACAAACAGCTTTAGAAAGCTAATGGCCATGGTGGCCCAGGCCTATAATCCCAGCAGCTGGGGAGTAGCCAGGAAGCTCAGGAATTCAAGGTTATTCTCTGCTACATGGTGAGTTCAGTTTGAGGCAAGCTTGACTAGGAGGATCACACGCACATGTACACGCACATGCATGTGCACACACACACACACACACACATACAGTGGATGTCTGAGGATAGTGGCATATCCTAATATTTCTTATTTTTATTACCTTTATCATATATGTAATATATATGGTGTAACATAGTACATCATAAATAACGTGATAAAGATACTATATATTTCTCATATATCACATATGTGATGTAATGATAAAGATAATAAAGTTGGGGGCCAGCAGGATGGCTCAGGAGGTAAACATGCTTGCAGCCAAGCCTGAAGACCTGAGTTTGATCTGTGGGACCCACACTGTGAGGGGAAAGAACCAACTCCCACAAGTTGTCCTCTGACCTCCACACAAGTGCTGTGCTAAGCCTGTGCTCACACATAATGATTAAACAAAATTTTAAGTTTATAAGTTGGATACAATATGAGATCACATACTTGATAATAATATAGACCGATCACAGCAACACTGTAAGAAGTGATAGGCATGTTCTCGGTCTGTCTGTCTGTCTGTCTGTCTGTCTGTCTGTCTCTCTTTCTCTCTCTCTCTCTCTCTGAATCTTACTGTACTGTATGTATTCAGTTTGCTACCCTCCAAGGTTAACCAACAGCAACCGGACAGGCTGAAGCAATGTTCTATGACAGGGAAACCAGGTCTGGGGTACAGCTATGTGGCAGAGGTTATGTTCAGCACATGTGAGGCCCTGAATGATTCCCCAGCATGTAAAAGAGCAGAGCACGTGTTTTAACTGACAACATGTGGATCTCCTTAATCCAGAGCGGGGCTTACTAAGCTTCTCAAGGCATCACGCCCATTGCATTTAATGGAGGGAAACAAAATACAGAGGGAGAAAAGCATTGGGGGGCGGGGGAGGAGTGGGAGAGGAGGTCACCTAGCATTTCCCAGTTAACTTCCAAAGAGCAGGGCAAGGTCACCTGGGGCCAGGCCACAAGCAGCTTGTCTAACTAAGGCAGAGATAAACTCACCACACCCCCAAAGGGGTACAGAGATCAAACTCCACCAACCCTCAGCTTTTCCATGCAAAAAGAGAAAAGTCAGGCCTGCTCCCTGACAGCCCACCTATAGGCCGTTCGCATCAGACCTTTCTCTTTCAGTCATTCCTTCTGGCAGCTTTAGAAACAGAACCTCAAAGCCCAGAGTATACAGTGGCCTCCCTCCACCCAGACACGCAGCCACTGTTGCTGGGGCAGTGACCAGGTGGCCAGAGCAGCTGCTCTGTGCTTGTGGGTTTATCCTACGCTGTCCTAGACTCACTTCACAGAGATGCGCTAGCCTCTGCCTCCCCGAGTGCTTAGGATAACAGGCGTGTGCCACTGTGTCTTCTTTGTCTGTGGATCTTAAACCTGGGAGGGGGAGTAAGATTCCAGCAAAGCAACAGGAGAAGGAGGCTGAAGCAGGGCTATCACCCCAGCCATGCCGGCGCCTGCCGAGAAGCAAGCCAAGGTCCTCGTCAATACTAACAAGTGATCTTAACGGCTGAGCCATCTCCCCAGGGCCTTTTTAAGGGAAAAAGCCATCTTGTTATACAACTGTGAAAAATGAGGCAGGTCGACCTGTGTTCTCAGGGAACAAAGACCACTTGATTAATGAAGTTGTTTTTTTTTTTTTTCAAGTGTATATACAGGCAGTGGTGCACTATCATTGTGTAAGAGAAAGGAAAACTTGAAGGATGGGTGAAAATATGTGATGACGCCAGCAGAAGTTGCCCTGGGACAGGAAATGGGGCATGGGAACAAATACACGGAAGGGACAAGTTTTCTTTCCCATGATTACCCCTTTATACCTCATGCATCAGTTTGCACGTGTAAAACTAATATATGAATGTCGTCATACACGTATGTGCGGGCAGGGGACGCTACGCATCTCATCTCAGAACTTCCTGTCTCCTTCAGGTGCTGGCTGTCCTGTGCCTGCCCACCTCCCCCTGATCCCACCCCCCACCCCCCACCAGCCCAGGGGACACTGCTCCTGCTGTCCTAGGCACCCCGTAAGTCAGAATGCCTACTCTACATCACGAGCAGCAGACGCCTGAGAGTTGGTCTACTCTCTCCACTTTTCCCTGGTACATCTGCCTATTTAAGGAGGGACTCCAGCCAGAGGATGACAGAGAAGCCCGCGGTGGGGGGTGGGGTGAGAACACTAGGAGGGTCAGGAGGCCTGGGTCTTATTCAGGCTGTGACTTAGGACAAACGGTTTCACCTTTCTGAGTCTCAGTTTCGTTAACTAAAAAAGAAGGTGGTTGCAAGATACCATCTGCAACTGAGACTCTCTAGGCCCAGTGTCTCCCAATCCCAGCATGCACTGCTCTTCTTGGACATCGATCCCCCTCTGAAATTGGCCAGTACATGCAGTATCTTGAATGACACTATCCAAATGCAAGCAGCACCAGACATTTTAAACACAAACCTCGTTACAAAAAGTAGAAACAGCTGAAATTAGTTTAATAGGTTTTATTTAACCTGATATATCCAAAATAAAATCATGTCAACAGACAATATAAAAATCTTTGTATTTCCATTCTTTTTATTTTATTTTTAATTTTTAATACATGTTTTACAATTACAGAATGTGTCCACATGGATGAGCCACATTTCAAAGGATCAAAAGCCACCTTTGGTTGATGGCTACTGATCTATCAAGAAGGCCCTCCTGTCATTTTGATCTCATTAAGCCCAGAGCTGAGGACCAGCCTACATCCTTGGAAAGGTCAAAGCAGCAGCAGTAGTTTGGGTTGTGAGTTCCTCACCTGACAGGCAGGTGGTCAGGGTACAGGCAGCCCTGCAGCACTCAGGACAAGAGTAAGCAGAGCCCCACGGTCCACCTTCAGAACCGTGATGAACATCAGGAGATAGCACAAAGACAGGCTAGCACAACCAAGCCTATACGTCCAGGGTTTCACAGCACAGGACAGCACACACACCAGAAGCATGTGCCCTCCGAGATCAGTCCATTCATTTATCCCTCCGAGAGCCTGCCACACCCAGTTGGGCGTGGGAATAGCCACCTCTCACAGGAACTCTTTCTCAGGGCTGGAGAAGCTTCCTGAGTGCCCATTCATCACTGAAGAAGCCCTGTGTGATGCAGACTGACTGACAGATGAGCAGGCTGCATTCGGCACAGCAGTCACCCACACAGAAGAGCAGGGCACTGCACAGCCTTGCTCTGCAGCCCCAAAGAGCTCACAGCACTGGAGGAGGCAAACAGTCCCCCAGCTACCAAGCCACTGCTGCGGGAAAGCAGAAAGAGCTGGGAAAGGATGACCAGGTGACCCTTGAGCAAGCCTGAAAAGTCAAGAGCCTGGGGCAGAGCTGCTATAAGACCCTCGAGCAGTAACAGCCAAGCCATGGCAGAGAGGCCTGAGGACAGCCTGGCAACGAAAATGCAGCCTGCCCAGGGAAATGGGCAACACAGCAAAGGCACTATCAGCCAAACCTGCAAACACTGGGCCTAGGTTTCCAGTAAGACGAATCTGGATTTTTATCCTGTGGGCCATGGAAGCCTTTAAGGAGTATGTTCAAGGCCAGCGAATGTCCAAGTTCTCATTTCAAAATCCTTGTCAGACGGTGCATGAGTCACAGATATTCACAGGCTGGTGGGTGGAGTTCATCCCTTGAGCCCAGCAGCTCTGGGCCAAGTTGGACAAGTGAGACTCGCATCTCAAAAGCAAGTGAGGAGGGACCAGGTCAAGGGATCTCAACCCTTCCTGAATCCCTCCCTTTCTTCCGCCGGCAATCTAGGGCTTATTCAACAGTCATACAAAAAATGATCTGGATGCCAGGTCTCCAGGATTTAGATGGAATTCTAAGTGTCTGTCAAGTTTCCTCTTCTATTCTTATTTTTGGTTTTTTTAGACAGGGTTTCTCTGTGTAGCCTTGGCTATCCTGGACTGGCCTTGTAAACCAGGCTGGCCTCGAACTCACAGAGATCCTCTGCCTCTGGGGTACTGGGATTAAAGGTGTGCACCAACACACCAGGCTAGTTTCATCTTCTAAAGAAAGGCTGTTGACTCACAGTTCCAAAAAATGAACCAACAAAAAGCCAGTAAACCCTCTCTGCATTCTCTTCATCCACACTGACAGATCGAGTGTGGGTGGCCAGCTGCGGGCCCCCATCCTGATGCCACCACAGTGCTCTGTATTTACTTATCCAGAAGAACACGAGACCTTTGTGGTCATCGAAAGGAGGAGGCCAGTGCTCCCCCCTCAGATCTGTCCCTTTGGCCCCATCAGCCCCTCAGCCCAGCCCCCACAGCTCTCCCAGCTCACCTGATTACCCAGTTCCATTTTCAGCTCTCAGCTCCGAGACTGGCCTACTTTTCACGCCACACGAGCAAAGAAACTTGGGCATTATACAAACAACAGAGCACAACTAGGACAACAGGCCACAGAGAAGGGGCCTGCCACCATGTGGACGGAGGAGAACACGATGAGACAGAGTCTGTTGGACAGGTCAAAGGGTGGTGAGGTACAGCGGGAGAACACTGGGTCCAGGAGAGCCGTGCTTGGCCCCTGGCATACTGGAAAGCTGAACTAAGACTAAGCGGCACCAAGCAAGATCACATTCCCCAGAGATAAGGTCAGGCAGGCTCACTTTGCTCCCAGTGGCCACCTGGGTAGGTCAGAAGCCACATCCTGTCTGAACAGCAAAACGCCTCAAGCAGAAAGCCTCTTGCCCCACTGCAGGACCAATGGGAGGGACGGGTGGACTGACTCGGAATTACGGCATCTGTGGGAGGAGCGTGGGAGAAGAGGCTCCTCTGGTTTCACTCCATTCAAATACTAACCCGTGTCGCAATTTTCAGAGGTAAGTGGCCAAGGGCCACTCCACCACATTTGTGAACTCCCAGCTCCCTCAGCACCCTGACCTAGAAAGTAACCCTCTGCCTTTGTCAAGAAGACTGAATGTCTCAAGACCCATTCTCTGCTCCTAAGCCTCTCCTTTTTGAGGAGCTGTTGCAGTCAGAGGTAGGAGAACTGCCCTGGCAGCCGGAACTCTGCTCTGGGTAGCCGGCACCACTGTTCCCACATTTCCTTTGAGGCCAGCCACAATGGGATGCTAAGGGAGGACTCAAAGGCAGCAAGCCACACTCTGCCTGCCTCAGTCACTCTTTAAGAGACAAGGTGGGCCCCAGCCACTGGGCTCAACTTCTCTGCTTCTGTAGATGTGGACTGCAAGAGGCCGAGGCAGCCACTCAGTCCTGGAGGGCAAGAGGGTAGAGCCGAGCAAGTGTGGCCTTCTGTATCCTGCGGAAGAGCTGGGCCAGCTGGTAGAGGAAGGGCAGTGAAGAAGGAGATGCTGTGGGGAACGGAGAAGAGAATGAGCGCTCTGCCCTCAGCCCCGCCATGCTGGCTACAGCACACATCTGGGCTTCCAGCTATTCGCAGCCTCCTCAGCAACAAGGAATTCTCTTTCCCTGAGATAAGTTTTCTCCACTTGAATTACAGTAACCTTAAATATTTTAGGAAAAAAAAATCCAAAAATCATTCAGATATATACACATTTGCTGGTAACTCTCAGAGAAGCCCACACCGTACCTCCAGGTGCCTCAGGTGTGTCTCACTTTCTTCTGAGTGCCTCTTCCTTAATTCCTATGTTCAGGCCTATATTTTAAAAAATTTTTATTGGGGCTAGAGAGATAGCTCAATGGTTAAGAGTACCCGCTGCTCTTGCAAAGACCTGAGTTCAGTTCCCAGCACCCACATGGAGACTCACAACCATCTGTAACTCCAGTTCCAGGGGACCCAAGAGTACAGGCATGCATGTGGTGCACATATATACATGCAGCCCCATGCATATTTTGGGGGAGAGGTTTTGAGACAGTGCTTCTCTGTGTAGCCTTGGCTGTCCTGGACTTTGTACACCAGGCTGGCCTCGAACTCACAGAGATCTGCCTGCCTCTGCCTCCCCCAGTGCTGGGATTACAGGCATGTGCCACCACTCATGGAGCATTTCTTTTAAAGTCTAAAAAAAAATGTTTATTAAGCCCAAACTCTACTTCATGAAAAGATAAATAAAAAACACTGCTAACAATGTCTGCCACTGAGGAGAGTCATTTGGAAGACTTCTACTACATTTGTACCTTGCTACACTTTCTCCGTTTGGAGCCTTTTGCCAGCATTACCTAGTTTACCACAAATTAACTACACTGAAAATAAAGAAAAATCTACCATTTATTTCTTTTCCTTGTTTGGATTACACATTTAAAAATCAAACAAGCAGGAAATATATATTTCTATCTTGCTTTGGTTTGATTTGGGGAGGTTGTTTTATGTTTGGGATGGGGTCTCATGTAGCCCAAGCTGGTGGAACTTTTACAGGCCACGATGGCTGAGCTGATCCCTCTGCCTTCATCTCCTAAATGCTGGGAATACAGATGTGAGCCACCACACCAAGTTATATCTGGTGCTGGGACTTGAATTCAGGCTTTAATACATATCAGGCAGGCATAGTACCTGAGCTCATTTGTTCCTTAAACAGAACAAATATCCCAGCTCCTTAGAAGGCTGAGGCAGGAACTTCAGCCTGGACCAGAGGTTGAGGCCAGGCTGGGCAACACAATGAAACACACAGGCCTGCCCCTCAAAACAGGGAAGAGCAGCATTTAGGGCTAAGGACATGGCTCAGTCGGGACAATGCTTGCCAAACAAGTGTGAAGACCTGAGTTTGAATCCAAAACATCCATGCCTGGAACCCAATGACAAGCTCCAGCTTCAGTGAAGAGACACTCTCAAAAACTAACGTGGGCAGTGATGGTGGTGATGGCGGCAGCAGTGGCACACACCTTCAAGCCCAGCACTTGGGAGGCAGAGGCAGGAGAATATCTATGAGTTCCAGGACAGCGTGGTCTACAGAGAGAGTTCCAGGACAGCCAGGGTTACTCAGAGAAACCCTGTCTCAGAAAACAACAACAATGCAGAATGGAAGGGTTGGGGCTGTAGCTCAGTGGTAGGTAGAAGTATGAGGCCCTTCATTTAACCCCCAGTCACCATTGTCATCATCGTCACCATTGTCATCTTGTGGAGAGTAAGAGAAGCACCCAACACTAACCTCCACCCTCCATGCATGTGCACACCTGCACGCACACACATGCACACATGGTGGGGGCAGTAAAGAGAGAGATGTCTTTATTCCTCTAAGGCTGGAAATGAGACCCAGTGCTTCATACATGCTGTGTATGCCATCTGCCACCAAACTCTACCCCCAGCCCCTCCAGACATGGTATTTCTCTTTAAAGTAACTGACCTCCTTTCTTGCAAGTTTGCCTTGCAGCCCACCCCCAGTCTTCCTGAGGAAGCTCTGAGCCGCCCAGTACACACCCACATTCAAATGGCTTTCTGGTCACCGTTCAGGAGTCAGGGCTATGACACAAAAGGGTTTAGGGGAAGTCACAAGGAATTTCTAAATTCTTATCAAATCTGAAAAGTGAGAGTCAACATGGTGGGAAATCACACACACTAAACTTCTCTTTTTGACATGTGTCTTCCCTGTGCTGAGAACGTACTTCCCATGTTAGGTGTGGCTGCTCACGGTTGTTTTTTTAGTGTTTGTGGAAGCTGCCAGCAACTCTCCGGTATAACCAACAGGGCTGTCCAGGGGGGGACAGGCCTGCTCAGAGTCCAGCAAAGGGCTTAAACAAACTCTGACTAAAGAAAGGGAGAAGTGAGGAACACAGGGAACTACAGTCCAAAGCAGCTTTACAAGCAGGCAAAGTGTGGGACTCTGCTCTAGTCATTTTGCCTCTCTGGATATTAGATTTCTCAACCAAAAATGAAAGAAACTGAATGGACCAAAATAAAGGTTTCTCATTTCCCCTTGGTTTTGAAAGTTGCATAACCCTATCCTACGTCTAAATTCTTGAGAAAAGTAGAGACTAGCTCACAACTCACAGAGGGCAAAGCAGAAAGCTGGCTCAGTGATACACACTTGTCATCTCAGCATTTGGGAGGCAGAAACAAAAATGGTTGATGCCATTCTGTACTATGCAGCAAGACCTTGTCCCCTCCCCCCCCCTTTTTGTTTTAAGGGAGGGGCAAGTCTCGAACAGCAGTGGCCTAACTGTGGCCCATGTCTTCGTATCTGAGTGACCACCACTCAGGGCGTGGCCAGGTGTGCTCCCAAGTCTCATCTCTACTTCACAGTGAGGCAGAAGAGACTAACCATCTAATGGCCCAACACGAACCAGTCAGGGACGGTTCTGTGAACCACAATAGCATTTAGCTGTTTCAATTTAATTTCCCACCTCTTCCAAAATGCATCGGATTTTCATTTACAGTTTCCAGGCCACACTAGCCAGGAGACACTTGGACCATCCTACTCTTTCCCAGGCGTTACCATGAGGAAGATTTTTTATCCTGCACTCTGACTAGAGGCCGCTCTGGATGGAGCAGAGGTGACTCCCTCAGCATGGGGGTCAGCAGGGGAATGCTCTCCAACTGCTCTCCTAGGTTCTAGGCCTAGTCTCTCCTTCCAGGTAAATTACACTCTTGTTCTTTGTGAAAGAGGCTCCACATCACCGGAGGTGGCTCCTTCCCCAGCAGCACCTGCTCTCACAAGCCAGGCTGACAGACCCCTCCACTCACCTGGGTCAAACCGCAGAACCAGGAGACAGAGGATCAGGGCAACCAGGAGGCCCTTTCTGAAGGGCTGAGAGAGGAGGTGGCTCACTGCAGAGCCCCAAAGCCGGCGAAGCAACATCAGGAGAGACAGCAACTTACGGGAGAATGGACCTGACCAGGGGACAGAGCACTGCACATGAGTAAGGCAGATTAGCTTCCTTGGCACTGAGCTTTGACACTGTTTGTTTGGGGGTTTGGTTTGGCAGTGCTGGGGATGGATCCCATGATCTTGCGGATGCTTGGCAAGTATCTATCACTGGGCTACATCCACAGCCATCCAAAGATGTTTTAAGGACAGGCCGTACAAAGACACTGCCAGTGCATGCAAGACCTACTCAGCTGTGTAACTATTCTTCATATTAAGAATTGACTTGAGTGAAATAACTCAGGGCCTTACTTGTGACACAGTAATAGAGAAGTGAAGGCCTTTAATATACGCAGCACAGAATTCAAGACTGGGGTTGTGAATACCAGCAGCCCAAAAACAAGTGATGCCAGGCCTGACAGAACCTCCTCTTGCCACATATGTTATGGTTGTGCACCTTTTCATGTCAACTTGACAGAATAAAATCATTTGGAAAGAGAGAACCTCTACAGAGAAAATGCCCTTAGCAGACCCACCTGTGGACAAGCCTGTGGGGCATTTTCTTGATTAATTATTGATGTGGGTGAGCCTATCC
This sequence comes from Acomys minous, assembly GCF_964271855.1. NCBI lineage: Eukaryota > Metazoa > Chordata > Mammalia > Rodentia > Muridae > Acomys > Acomys minous. Next base: position 24,376,020 of record NC_140500.1, read on the forward strand.
CACTGGGGGTGTACCATCCCTGGGCTAGTGGTCCTGGGTTATATAAGAAAGCAGGCTGGGCCAGGCGGTGGTGGCACACACCTTTAATCCCAGCACTCGGGAGGCAGAGGCAGGTGGATCTCTGTGAGTTCAAGGCCAGCCTGGTCTACAAAGTGAGTCCAGGACAGTCAAGGTTACACAGAGAAACCCTGTCTCAAAAAAACAAGAAAAAAAAAAGAAAAAGAAAAAGAAGAAGAAAGAAAAGAAAGAAAGCAGGCTAGACAAAGCATGAGCAACAAGCCAGTAGGCAGCCCTCCTCCATGATTCCTGCTTCGGTTCCTGCCTTCAGGTTCCTGTCTTCAATTCCTGCCCTGGCTTCCTTTAGTGACAGACTGTGATGCAGAACTATAAGATGAAATAAACCCTTTCTTCAAGTTGCTTTTGGTCATGGTGATTTATCCCAGCAATAGAAGACTAACTGAGCAGTGGTGAAGGGCCTGGCAGCCACAGGCAACTCCTGAAATCAACAACCTGCTAGCAAAGAAGTGAGCCTATCTCAGCCAGTCCACAGAGAAAAGTGCCTTGATTATAGTTTGCTGATTAAAACAACAGGATTTCATGTAAACCTTAAAAAGAAGAAAGCTTAATAACCCCTAAGCTGTCCATAGACAGAAGAGAGTACACTAAAAGAGAGTATAAAGCTAATTGTTTTTCTAGTTCTACTCTGGAATGGTCATTTGTTTCTGATGGTGGCTAAGTACATAAAAACATAATGTGCAACAGCTTCTGTTCTGAACGGCTGTCCAAACTGTATAGAAGTTCATTGAGGGCTGGAGAGATGGCTCAGAGGTTAAGAGCACTGATTGCTCTTCCAGAGGTCCTGAGTTCAATTCCCAGCAACTACATCTATAATGAGATCTGGTGCCCTCTTCTGGAGGGCAGGCACACAGGCAGGCAGAGCACTGTATACATAATAAATAAATAAATCTTTTTTAAAAAGAAAAAGAAAAGAAGTTCATTGAATTGTAGTCTTTCGGCCTGGTTTATTTCTGTGTTTTCTGTTTTTTAATTTGCAACCATTTTGGTCATATCTAAATTTTTATTTAGTTTATTTATTCCACCACACAATAAAGTGAGATCATAGCACATAAAGGGGATGCAACCTATCCTATAATCAAGTTTACACACACACACACACACACACACACACACACACACACACACACTATGTTTGTTCCTGGCACCCACACTGTGGAGCTGATAACTACCTGTACCTCCAGCTCCAGGAGAATCTGATGCCTCTAGCCTTCATGGTTATCCATATTCACATGCACATATCCAAACACAGATATATACAGACATAATTTGAAATGAAATAAATCTTTAAAAAAACAAAACCACAGACACACAGAAGGCCCTGCTTCGGGAAGCAAGTGGTTTTCTAGCCTTGGAAGTATTCACACTCAGGCTGAGGGCAAAGGAACTGAAAAGGCTGAGGAGGAAGGAAAGTATGGGGCCAAGGGTTTTAAAGTTTTTTAACAGAACAACCGCATACCCAGCTCTGCGCCAATGCCTTGTAAGGATGCTACCAAAAGCTGCTGCATGCTAATGAGCAGGGCAGACCTCAGTGGGAAAAACAAAATAGTCAAAAACTCAAGTTAAGTGAAGGCCGATAGAAGGCCGTGCACAAAGACCCAACACTGAAGGAAGTCATTTTATGTCGTGAGTTACTGAGTTAAGCTGCATGTGAATGAGGGCCAACATTTCAGGAGACAAGTCAGGGTTGAGAGACTCAGCTACACCTCTCCATATGGACCTGCGCTCCAACCTCAGAGTCCGGCTCAGTTTTCATGCAGCCTAGTGACTTAAGACTTATTCCTAAGTTCCTACGCTTAGGAAAGCCAGAAAGGTACAGGGGATGCCCAGGGAATCTCTCTGCAGAGGCCACAGAGCCCTGAAGTCCTACCTTCCTGGCTCAGCTTCTGAGGCTCCTGGGAGTTCAAGGTCTCCTGCATGTGCTGTCGCTGCCGTGCTGCAAGGACGGCCTGCAGGGCTGCTGCCCGCTGCGCCTCACTGAAAACCGGGGAGCGCACCGCCAGCTCCTCCGCCTCTGACAAGCGGCCCAAAGGTAGCAGCACGCGGAGCAGGTGGAGTTCTGCCAATGATCCATACTCAGGAAGGCCCTGGTTGTCTGGGTCTTGGAGCCAGGCATCCGCCACATCCAGCACAGCTGTGGGCTCTTGCATTTTGCTGTATAAAAGGATGCTGTGTCCCCAGACAACACAACCCCCAGAAAAGGAGAGTCAGTGCTCTGCAGGTGTCTGCAATCTACCCTCCCAGTCCTCCAGCCCTTCCCTGTGGGGCACAGACGGCACACCATTATCCATTAGAGACTTGGGGAGGGGAGGGGCTGGAGACAGTGACAAGAGTGAGCATGGCTCTTGCTGCGGATTGGAGTTTTATTCACAGCACCCATATGAGGCAGCTCACAACCACCTGTAACTCCAGCTCTGGGGTGTCTGAGACCATCTTCTGGCCTCCAAGGGTACTGGCAGTCATGTGCAAAAACACACATAACTTTTAAAAATAACATTTTTTTAAAATAGAGATTGAGGGCTGGAGAGATGCTTAGAAGAGCACTGGCTGTTCTTCCAGAGGACCCTGGTTTGATCCCCAGCACCTACATGGAGGCTCACTATAACTGCAGGTCCAAGGAATCCAACACCCTTTTCTGGCATCTTTTTGGGCACCAGGCATGCATGTAGTACAGACATACATTCAGGCACAACATCCATACACATAGTAAAATAAAGGAAAAAGTAATTTTTTAAAAAGAGTATTTGCTGTGCAAGCCTGAAAGGTCAGAGTTAGGAGCCCAGCACCCATCTAACAAGCTGGATGCGGCTCCACCCGCACCTGTAATCCCAGCATTGAGGGGAAGAGACAGGAGGATCACTGGGGCTTGCTGGCTAACAGCCTAGCTAAGAAAGAAGATGAGCTTCAGGCTCAGGGAGAGACCCTGACTCAAAGGAATAAAGCAGGGGGTGACAGAGGACTCCAAATACCCTTCTCTCATCTCCATGCACACATCTGTGTGCACCCACATATGTACTTGCACATACAGCACTTATACACATACCCACATACACAAAATACACACATACACACACACACACACACACACACACACACACACACACACAATGTTTTAAGAATTAGGAGATTTCCCAGGAGGCAACAGGAGGCTTGACTGGCTCTGTCTCTCATCAGCCTACCCCATGTCTGCACTCTCTCTTCGTCTATCCTAACCCCAAATGCCTGCTTCCTAGTCTTGTGGCTTGAGGTCCGCACAAGGTGGGGAAACCTGAGTTTCAAGGGAACTGCTAGGCAAGGGGGACAAAGGAGTCGCGAGCCCCTGAATGGGCCTGTGCTCCTACACCGGACCCAGTGTCAGCACAAGGACCTACCACAACTCCAGGACTCTAGGAGGCAGCTCTGCAGGAAGCCGATAATACCGGAGGACCCAGGACAGGACTTCTCTCCAGCGATTCATTTCCGCCAGAGCCTGGATCCCCACCACACACAGGGAGCATTTCACCTCCACAGCACTGTCAGCAGAAAGACACAAGTCGGGTTCAGAAGTGTTTCCCCTCTCTCCCTCCCTCTTCCACTCTGGGATTGGTGGCCCAGGCCTCACCACAGGTCTCTTGGGCTGCCCTGCCCCCCAACCCCTAGAGTTAAGTTCTGGAAACCTTTCAGAGGCAAATGACCTATTGCCCAAGACACATGTTTGCACCCAGGTAGAATCAGAATGAAAGGTAATCCTGGGGGCTGCAGAGATGGCTCAGTGGTTAAGAACACTGGCTGTTCTTCCAGAGGACCTGAGTTCAATTCCCAGCAATTACATGGTGGCTCAGAACCATCTGTAACAGAATCTAATTCCCTCTTCTGGAGTGCATGAAAGTGAAGCACTCATATAAATAAATAAATCTTAAAGAAAACAGAAAGGACGCCAGGTGTGGTGGCACATGCCTTTAATCCCAGCACTACTTGGGAGGCAGAGGCAGGTGGATCGCTGTGAGTTCTAGGCCAGCCTGATCTACAAAGTGAGTACAGAGAGTCAAGGCTACACAGAGAAACCCTGTCTCGGAAAAAAAAAAGAAAGAAAGAAAGAAAGAAAGAAAACAGAAAGGTAATCCTGTGGGAATGGCACGAACAGGTGTGCACTGAAGAAAACTGGAGTCCAGGGTTTGCTTGGTGAGAAAAGAGCCTGGAGCGAGGATTCTGGCTATGTGTTCATCTGGAAGCCTAACTGGTCTTTTAGAATTATCTACATCCAGTCAGGGGGTGGTGGTGGCACGTGCCTTTAAGGCAGTGGCAGGTAGGTCTCCCAGTTTGAGTCCAGCCTGGTCTACATAGTGAGTTCCAGAACAACCAGGGTTACAGGAATCCGTCTCAAAGGGAGAAAAATACTATATCCAGATGTTCATATAAGCAAAGCCTCAACATTCGACGTGCAACCTCCACCCCGCTGAAACCACAGCCAAGTCTCTACAGTTTTCGCTGCTCTGCCGCCAACTTTGACTTTTATGCCTACGCCCTCCCTCAAACTGCTCTGAGGAAGGTTTACACTCCACAGAGTAATGGTGCCCCCCAGCTGCCAGAGGCGGCTAATGCGTTAGAAAGAGCAACCCAAATCCTAAAGGCAAATCATTGCGTCCTTCGACAGGAGTAGAACAGGGTGTTTGTGCCTTGACGCCCATTTTCCATGATCTGCCCATGCCCAAGAGTGACTAGAAGGTGGGTCCTCGAAGGAGGCCTTCCGGGACCTGCTTACGGAACCTGCTTACGACTGAACACTTAATAGACAGCCACCCTGGTCCTCCCCTCGCTAAAATAGTGGGCAAAGAATTGGCTGGGCCCCACCCCTCCAAACTGTTGTTGAATGACTGACTTCATTGTACAGTAGCATGGGTGCAGGATGAGCAACCGGCCTTTCTCAGAGGGAGGATCCCCGAGTGAAAGCACGGTGTGAGGCTGATGCAATCTGGCAACGCCAGAGATTCTGAGACCGAGTTCCTCCCCCAAAGGGATGCAGAAAGGAACACCACAGCCCAGCACATACGTGCCATTCGAGGGCTCCTCGGTCAGGTTTTGCCAGGCCCGTTCGCAAGTCTCTAGTGCGGCAGGGAAGTCCAGGTGCACCACCAGCAGGTCGGCCGCCTCCTCCAGCAGGTGCACCGCGGGTGACACAGCCGGGAGGGCGCGCGCCGGCTCGCTGCTCCGCAAAGGGCCCGGCCCGAGCCCTTTCAAAGGGGCTGCAGAAGTCGAGGCGTCGCTCTTCATAGCCAGCCTAGGTTTTGCCGGGTCTCCTCGCACGTCAGGGGGACAGCTTCTCCAGAACCTACTGGAAATCCGGAGTGGGCCTGGTAGATGATCGGCAGGCCTCGCACTCTTTCTTCCCCTCCACGCTTCTCCAGGTCTGTTCCTAGGGAAGGACCATGAAGACGCTGGGCCCGAGGCACTACCTGTGCTCACGCACAGCCTAACTCTTGAGGGATTGGCCTACTCAAGAGTTAAGATGTTGCCGAACCCCTGACACCAGCTCCTCCCTCTCCTCGACCTGTGCTGGAAGAACCGGAGCTCCCAGAGTCGTGAGCGCTCCAGCAAAAGCCGTGCACCAGGAACCCAAAGAGACCGACACCTCCGATAACCCCCACCCTCGCCACTATGGCGCCTGTGCCCGCCCTGGAGCATGGGATTCTGGGAGTTGTAGTCTCGGCCTCTTGGCTCCGCGAAGCTTACAGGAAACGTTCCGACTCAAGCCCGAGCCGCCCAGAGACTGTCATCCTCCTGAGAGAACGTACCAGATCACCAGCTTCAGAGTGGAAAAGACGGGGAAATAGTGAAATAGTGAAATGCCTTTGTCCTGCGAAATGCGATCTCTCGCTCACTAACCCGGAAGAGGCCGGATGGAAGAAATTACAGCAAAGAGGTGGAGCTACCTGCACCTTTATTCTGACCTCTGAAGGGGTGCATTGAGGATGTCAACTGAATGCAAGGAAAAACAAAAAGGAAACCCTGGAGCCGGCTATTTTCCCTTTCTGGGTTGGATGTTTCTAAAGTATGGCACAATGCAAAGAGCTTTCTATCTCAGTTATTCATCCCTATGAGTTAAGGACAACAACTATTATGCCAGGTGTGGTAGCCCACACCTTTAATCCCAGAATTCAGAAGGCAGAGGCAGGCAGGTCGCTGTGAGTTCGAGGCCAGCCTGGTGTACAAAGCGAGTCCAGGACAGCCAGGGCTACACAGAGAAACCCTGTCCCGAAAAAAAAAAAAAAGATCATTAAATAAATAAATAAAAAGGATGACTGGGACTGGAGAGATGGCTCAGAGGTTAGGAGCACTGTCTGTTCTTCCAAAGGTCCCGAGTTCGGTTCCCAGCAACCACATGGTGGCTCACAACCATCTATAGTGAAATCTGGTGCCCTCTCCTGGTGTGCAGGAACACATGGAGGCAGAATACTGTATAAATAATAAATGAATAAAATATTTTTCTTTTAAAAAAAGGACGACTATTACTCTATTTACAAGCAAGATAGGTCACACAGTAAGTTCCAAGAACATTGTCAAACTAAAATAAAGCACTTGTGGGCTAAAAGGAGTGCCGGACAGATGTAGAACTGATCTATGCTCTGTGTTCAGCAGATGAGCCATCAACACACAAGTGAGTTACACAAGCTTCTGGATCCTGCTCTGTTTATGTAAAATGAAGATATCATAAAAACAAAGGCATGCATGTATAGTGCAGCTTTTCAGTACAGTACTGGAACCAACCTAAGAACTGATAAGGTGTGTGTGTGTGTATGTGTGTATGTGTGTGTGTATGTGTGTGTGTATGTGTGTGTGTGTGTGTATGTGTGTGTGTGTGTGTATGTGTGTGTGTATGTTGTTGTTGTTGTTGTTGTTTGTTTGAGACAGACTTTCTCTGTGTAGGCCTGACTTTCCTGGAACTCATTCTGTAGACCAGGCTGGCCTCAAACTCAGGGATCACCCTGCCTCTGCCTCCCGAGTGCTGGGATTAAAGACATGCACCACCACAGGTGGCTTGCTAGTGTATAATTTTACACAGACTCGTAAATCACTAATTGTCTGCGTGCTTCAGACAGGGTTCTCTTCTATCTCTTCCACGTTTATACTCAGCCCCCTGGCCTCACTCTCGTCTAGTTGTCTGCCTTCCCAACTCTCTCCCAAGCTTTTCTAGAATCCTTTGTTCCAGTAGTGATTGGGTAAGACAGCTGGGCACCAGGCCAGGACCTGCTCACCTCATACGTATCTTTTTCTTATTTCTAACACTGACACAACAACCTTTAAAATCTCTGCAGAAAGTTCTCAGATAGCTAAGACAGAAACGCCAAGTCTGTTGAGTTTGTGTAAGGTGAAAAGGCCAGGCTGTCACTTGTTCAAAAGTACTATTTAATTTTCCTCCTAGGCCCTGGAGAGAGAGCTCAGGAGTTAAGAGAACTTGTGTGGGAAAGAGTGTAAGCTTTGTCACAGGTGAAAGCAGTCTTGGCGGGCTTTGCCCTAGGACATACCACGGATATTCCCAGAGATTAACCTTGAGATAGACTGGGTGGAACCATCCTGGGCCTGAAATTCAGGCAAGGGGGAGACAGACACGACACTCCACCTGGATTATTGTGTTTCTAATTGACCCTCGATGGGAGGAGGAGACCGGCTCTTGCAGATGAGAGACAGACTGGCAGCAAGGACGGGAGGAGCAGCAGGTTCAGACCAAGCTCAAGCGCACGTGGATCAGGAAAAGGATCAGTGAACAGGCCGGACTGGCACACAGGCCAGAGACACCTAGAGACCCGTCCCTGGAACGGATACCGGAAGGTTCACTCTTGTTTCCCTTTAACCGTTTTTCTGCTCTTGTGTAAGATAGTTGGGTTGTATAATAAAGTTTAATTGTTAAGAAACAGAGCCAACAAACTTGGTTTTGTAGAGGACCTGGGTTCGATTCCCAGCACCCACACAGCGGCTCACAACCACCTGCAACTCTAGGCCCAGGAAATCCAATGCCCTCTTCTGACCTCCTGAGGCACCAAGGCTTGCACATACATACATACATGTAGGCAAAACAGCCACACACGTCAAATAAGATAAGATCTTAAATATATTTTTTAAATGTTCTGCATTTGTTTGTGTGCCTACACATGGGTACACAGCACCCACCTGGAGGTCAGAGGTCAGGCTGCAGCAGTCAGTTCTCTCCTCCCTCCATTTGTGTCATGGGGATCAATCTCAGGTCAGCAGGCTTGGTGGTCAGCTCCTTTACACACTGAGCCATCTCACTGGCCCCATAAATATCTTTTTTGATTCTAGAAGGTGGCAGGCATTGTACTAGACACTAAGAGTCCCACAGAAATTAAAGACAAAGCCTTGGTAGGCTTATAATGTAAGGAAACAAACAATAAAATAATAATAATAATAAACAAGTGTACATGTCTGTAGAGCCAGCTGACTCCTGAGTTGATGTGGAAAGACTGTTTTGAGACCAGGAATTGGAGACCAGCCTGAACAACACAGCAAGGTCCCTGTTTCATACATATGTGTGTGTGTGTGCACATACACACATACATACATTTAAGCAAGTAAAATACATGCAATTATGTTGTTAGGTGATAAAGACAAAGAAAAAAGAGAAGGGATCTGGGGATAGCCATGGAGAGACCAGCACAGTACATGCACGGAACACAGAGAAAACATGGCCTTTTTGCTTTGCACTGGCCCTTGTTATTGGGGTCAGTATTTGGAGCATCTCATTTGGGACCAATGCATTCTCTGCAGCATTGTGAGGAGACCTTCTTCCTGGACAACATTTACCCTCCTGCAGCAAACACTAAACAAAGCAGAGATATTTGGAATGTAAGTTGCGTAGACCGAGGCTGCCAAAACGTCCTGCCTCCAATTGAACATTAAATGATAAAGATCACTGGTAATAATTATGGGGTGGCAAAACACAACAGCTCACTTGTTTCTCAAGCTCAATAGTATTTTTTAAAAAATTTTATGTGGATGGGTGTTCTGCTGCATGTATGTCTATGTGCCTCGTGCATGTCTGGTGCCCACAGGGGCTGGAGGAGGAGTTATATTGGATCCCCCAGAAATGGCGTTACCGATGGTTGTGAACCACCACCTGGGTGCTGAGACTCAAACTTGGATCCTCTGGAAGAGCTGCAAGTGCCCTTAACCTCTGAGCCATCTCTCCACAAACTGAGTTTTAAAATGTGCCCTAGCCGAGTATGGTGGCGCATGCCTTTAATCCCAGGACTCAGGAGGCAGAGACAGGTGGATCACTGTGAGTTGGAGGCCAGCCTGGTCTACAAAGTGAGTCTAGGACAGCTAAGGCTAACACAGAGAAACCCTGTCTCAAAAAAAAACAACAAAAAACAGAAAACAAAACAAAAGAAAAAAAGACAAACAACAAAACAAAAATAAAAGTGTGCCCTGAGAAATTAAAAGAGCAAGGATTGGGAGATGGCTCAGGTGCAGAGGCACACCCCTGTAATCTTGGCATTGGAAACAGGAAGATCTCTGGGATTTGCTGGCTACCCAAGATAGCCAAATCAATCAGCTCCAGGTTTAGTGATAGAGAAAGACACACAGTGTCAATCTCTGGCACACACACACACACCCGCATGCGCGTGCATGTGGGAACATCAAAAACAATCAGAACTGAAAGAGCAGCAAAAGATAGGACATGTAAGCAAAGCGAGACCTGCCACAGGGAAGCTGCTATGTGATTGAAGGCCTGGAAAAGCCATTCTTAATTCCTGACAAATGCCTCGCTGTTGCAAGTTTATCCAGCAGATGGCAGAACAGCCTTAAAAAAAAAAAAGTCTTCTTTGCCAGAAATAAATTTCTCTATTTAGTGGTACCCTAACCAGAATGAGGTCAAGATATTTAAAGCAGGAGTGGGATGTGCTGAAACTCATATAAAAATAAGATTGTGCCAATGTGTACTAAACGCATATTAAAACATCACAATGAAACCCATTATTTTGTACAATTAATATACATAGTAAATGTTAATAAAAGCAAGCTTGTGTGGGGTTTGTGGTGGCATGCAGGCCTTTAATCCCCGCACTCAACAGGCAGGGGCAAGCTGATTGCTGTGAGTTCGAGGCCGGCCTTGATCTACAAAGGGAGTCCAGGACAGCCAAGACTACAGAAAAACTCTGTCGTGGGGGGGTGGGGGTGGGGAGGGAAAGCAAGCTTGTGTTTCATTGGTTTCCCTTGATCTTCAGCTATGTGTATAGTCTAGTGAGAGGCATCATAATGGTCTCTATGTTCACGCCTAACCTTTGACAACTAAGCCCACAAACTGACTGAACACACCACTGCTGTGACTCACTGCCCCTTTTCTGAGTATACCCAGAGTTTCTCAAGTGAAGACATATCAATCCTAAACAGAACGCAGTATGTTCTATGTGTGTGAGAGTGAGCATGTATGACAGAGTACATACTTGGCCGGCCAAATTTCCTCCTGACTTGCGGGGCCCTTGATACAGCATGTTTGGAAAGTACCTACCTTTCTTTCATTGGCTCATCCTTTAAATAAAGCTAGGAGTAGAAATAAGTACAGTTCTCCCAGTCAGCAAGGCCTGGGCCCAGTTAGCATCTGTATCAGTGAGATCATCTCATTGTGGGAAACCAGCAGAGAGAATGAGACGGCAGCCTCCCCATCGCAACCCAGCTCCTAGTGCCTGCCTGTGACTTGGTGTTCTTTATTCTATGTGACACCCTCAGGACTAAGCTCAGGGCACCTCTTCACAGGCAGTGTAGGTTGGTACCTACAGGATGGTACCCTGCTGTGACAGAAGAAAAGTGAGATAAGACACTGGTTAAAATCTTGCTTCAGTCTGTGACAAAGCTGGCAGACTTCCGTGTGACCACCCAGCCTCCCTGTGCCTCAGTCCTCTCTGAGGACATGGTTGCTTAGCACCTGCCACATAGAAAAGATGTAATCATCAAGGGAGAGATTGGGATAGCCCACTGAACCTCTAAATCCCTGGCATCCTTCAGGCTAATGACTGGCACCCTATATTCAGGCTCGAACAGGAAGAGAATATTCTTCACCTGCAGGTTCTAGAATCTTGCCTCGTGACGCTCTCAGTTGTAAGGTTTCTGTTGCTGCAATGAAGCACCATGATAAAAAAAAAAGCCAGAGAGGAAAGGCAGTTTACTCAGTTTGCATATCCATATTGCTGTTCATCTCCAAAGGAAGCCAGGACAGGAACTCAAACAGGGCAGGAACCTGGAGGCAGGAGCTGATGCAGAGGCCGTGGAGGGCTGCTGCTTACTGGTTTGCTCTCCATGGCACAGCCTGCTTCCTTATAGAACCCTTAGAGAAGGCAGGACCACCAGCCAGGGAGTGACACCACCCTCAATGGGCTGGCCCCCACTTCACGCTCATCAATTACTAAGCCAGAAAACGCCTACAGCTGCATCTCATGGAAGCATTTCCTCAACTGAGCCTCCTTCCTCTCTGATGACCCTAGCTTGTGTCAAGTTGACACATAAAACCAGCCAGGACAGTGACCTTGTTTTAGGAACAGGTTGTCTTTTGGGGGGGATTGGGGGGGTTGTTTTGTTTTGTTCAGTTCTATTATGTTTTGTTTTGTTTTGTTTTGTTTTTTGGTTTTTCTTTTTTTGTTTGTTTGGGGGTTTTTTTGTTTTTTTGTTTTTCGAGACAGGGTTTCTCTGTGTAGCCTTGGCCATCCTGGACTCACTTTGTAGACCAGGCTGGCCACGAACTCACAGCAATCCGCCTGCCTCTGCCTCCCGAGTGCTGGGATTAAAGGCATGCACCACCATGCCCGGCTTGCTTTTTGGTTTTTCAAGACAGGGTTTCTCTGTGTAGCCTTGGCTGTCCTGGACTCTCTCTGTAGAGCAGGCTGGCCTCAAACTCACAGTGATCCACCTGCCTCTGCCTCCCAAGTGCTGGGATTAAAGGCATGCACAGAACAGGCTGTTTATGAACTTGCTATCTATCAAAGGATGACCTTAAACGTCTTCCTGCCTGCCTCTCCAGAGGGCTACAGGCATGTCGCCACACCCAGTTTATATGGTCGCAGAGACTGAACTCAGAACTTCAAGCATACTAGGCAGTCTACACACTGAGATACATCCTCACCGCAAGTCCAACGCCAGACTCTTCTGGCCAAGGTCAGAAATGTTCACATCTCTGGTCAGCCTGGCCTGTCTTGCTCCCTTCAAACTGGATCGCCTTCCAAGCCAGGAAACTGTCTCCAACAGCTGCTCTTTCAAACCTGTTCCAGTCAGCCAAGGGCCCCCCATACAGGTTATCTGTGCCAATGCTGCACAGGCGGTAGATAACACTAGGTGTGGACCTTTGGCCTGGTGCAAGCCAAAGAGGTAAGTATGGGCAGGGTGGAGCAAGAAGGCTTTCCCAGGACTTCAAGGGTGTGCCTCCAGGCTCCAGACTTTCCAGGCATTTTTATGGCTCTTTTGGTAAAGCTGAGACTCAAGGTTCAGGGCAGAACTCAATCAATGCTCCTGTTTTCTCCTCCAACTTCAGCTGCGGCTTCAGTGCCCAGTGGTAACCGCCGTAGTTGTCATCCTCCTGCAGAGGACATTAGCGTAATGGTGTCTCAGTTTATGTGGCATGACATAGACTCTGTGCTAGGAGACATTACTCATCCGACAGCCATGGGTCCCTCCCCCACCCCCACCCCGTATCATCTTTATTTTGTAGATAAAGAAAGTGAGATACAGAATGCTGAGTAACTCGCCAAGATCATCAGGAGTGCGGCAGAAAAGGACTTGAGCCGGGCACTTGAGCCCCGGAGTCTCCTCCTTTCCTAGGATGTAACGCTGGCTCTTCAAACCCCATGATGCGTGTCTTGTTTGCTCCTGCAGCAACCGTGTAAGGCAGATGACACTGCTACTGACTGGAGGGCAAGGACACCGTTGTTACTGTCATTCCTACTTATCGTCTGTTTCTACTAAAGCTGAGAAACTTGCTCAACTCCAAATCCTTGTCTTCGATGGCAAAGCTCCAATTTAAGTTTCCCAGAACTCCCTTGGCTAGTTTATATCCAACACTAATATAAAAAAAAAAAAAAAACCAAACATACAAAGTAAGGCAAGCTGTGGGTGACACACACCTTTAATCCAAGTACTCAGGAGGCAGAGGCAGGTAGATCTCAGAATTTGAGGCCAGATGGGTCTACATAGGAAATTCTGGGCCAGATAATGAGAAACCCTCCTCCCTCCCCCACCCAACAAAAAGCGTTTTATAATTTTCATCCAGAGAGCCCCCCTCAAGAGACACTTCTTCAGGACGTCAAGAATCTATTCAGAGGCCGAGCATGGTGGCGCAAGCCTTTAATCCCAGCACTCAGGAGGCAGAGGCAGGCAGATCTACAAATCAGTTCAGGACAACCAAGGCTACACAGAGAGACCCTGTCTCGAAAAACAAAACAAACAAATAAACAAACAAACAAAAAAGAAACTATTCAGAAAAGATGGCCTAATCTCAAGACAGACAGACAGACAGACAGACAGACAGACAGACAGCTGTTTGGAATATGGAAGAGATGCTCAGGACAGATGTTCATCCTTGACTCTGCTGCCAAAGGGGTAGAAATGCTCTGAGTTCAAGCTCATTAAACCTCCCTGCGAACTGCGCTTGGCTTGTTCATGCCTCCCCTAACACATCTTTCCCAGTTTCCATATTTCTTTTTAATTCTATCACCCCCATATCTGTGTCCTTCCTAAAGACAGAGGCCAGGTCTCATGTTTGGATGCCTGAGCTCCTCAGCTCCTCTTGGGGAGGTGGAGTGGGGTGGGGTGGGGTGGGGTGGGGTGGGGTGGGGAAGGGGAGGGTGGGGGGGTGGGATGGGGAGGGGGTGTGGGAAGGGGTGGAGTGGGGTGGGGTGGGGAGGGGGGTGTGGTGTGGTGGGGGTGGGTGGGGTGAGGGTAGGGGTAGGGAGGGGTGGGTGGGGAGGGGAGGGGTGGGGTGGGGAGGGGTGGGGGGCTCTCTTGCATGGTTCCCACCATTCCTCTTCATGTTGACGGCACCCTTGCTGGAGAGTGATGAATGAAAACATGCCGAGCCCTACCCAGCCCAGCTCCTGAGAAAAGAGAAACATCTATTCCTAACCCTCAGGAGGCTGAGACAGGAGGATCAGGAGCTCAAGGCCAGCCTGTGCTATATATCAAGACCCCGCCTCAGGAAGCAGGGGAATTTTTAAATGATTCCCAGATGTTGCTACCTGATCCTTGCTTCTTGCCTACACGTGATTTCCAATGGTCTTTCTGAAGTATTTTTTCTTGTTTTCTAGGAAACAATCTAATTAAGCCTATATCATTGGTTTTATAAAGATCCTTTCTGGCCTGGAGAGATGGCACAGCGATTAAGAGCACTGGCTGCTCTTCCAGAGGTCCTGAATTCAATTCCCAGCAACCGCGTGGTGGCTCACAGCCATTTATAATGAGATCTGGTGCCCTCTTCTGATGTGCAGGCACACATGTAGGCAGAACATGGTAATGTAGTAAATAAATAAGATCTTTAAAAAAAAACAACAACTCTGCTAAGACAACAGGGAAATCACCTGCCCTGGGATTCTCCTGCCACACCTCTAGAAGGTACCATCTTATCAAAGCTGTATAAATGATGCCCCCTGGAGCTGTGTGCTTGACTGCCTTGAGTGTGTGCATGTGTGTGTGCGTGCAGGCACAAGGGCTTTGGTGCTAAAGTGCTAAGTACTGAGCCCTTCCTGAAGGGGTGTGTGTGGGTGTGGGTGTGGGTGGGTGTGAACAACAAAAAGCCTTCCCAGCCCCCATACCTCTTGTTCTCAGTGGGGTAATGGGATCCACAGAAACAAGCTGTCTCCAGGCACATACAGACTTGCCAGCGGAAAGTTCTCTGGGGCGAAGGCCGTCACGCACAGTAGGCTCACCGCTGTCATCCCTTCCATTTTGTATCTTGTTGAGGAGCGTATTTGCTCCTGGGCATCTGGCTCTAAGCGGTGTAGGCAATGGTGGTATATTACAGGTAGGCTCGCCACACCCTTCACCTAATCCCTCAGGACAAAGGGTGATTACGGGGGCAATGGGAATGTGTGGGTGAGCTCCCTGCATCCTCTTCCCTGACAGGCAGGATCCAAGGGACCACAAAGAATAGAGGTAGAAAAACAGGAATCCCATGTTACTACAGCAAACAAGGAACTGCCTGTGTACACAGGCTCTGCCTGAAACCACCATGTTATCACAGCCCATGAAGCAAACAGGAGTGAGAGGGAAGGCTGCCCGTCCCACCCCGCACCCCTGCTCCAGGGCTGTCTAGAAGGGCCCCCACCACCATTTCCCTCTGACTCTCTGTCATTACAATCTTCTCCAGCTCCTCCTTGATGCCAGAGACACCATTTTCCTTTCCTGGGGAGGCATTCTCTAGGCTCGAGGGAGCCCCTGGGGCCCTCCTTTCCAGTTTTCTGCAACTGCTGAGCACTCCATTCCGAGGTGGGGAGAAGGAAGCGGCCTGCAATGGATTCCCAAAGTAGATCCAAGTCCTCCTTCACGTGGCTTTCCTGAGCTTGTCTTACAGAGCAGCCGTGGTCTTTGTTTTCATAGAGGAAGGAGAGCCTTACTCTTTAGGACACGAAACTAAAGATGATGACAGATCATAGAATGAGATGATGCAGGCAAGCCATTTAAATACAGGGTGGGTGGAAGACACGGGAGGAATTAAACCTCGTTGTCCTGATGTGTAGGCAGAGTTGGTTTGTGGAGATCATTAGGCAATCAAAATTAATATTTTCCCCTTTAGAGATAACAATTTCCCTTTTTAAGGTCCTCCTTGCTGGAATGAGCTCAAAGGACTTCATGGATGCTAGGTAATTACCCTACCCAACAAACAATTTGCAAAGTAAGAAAAGGGAGAGGTAATTATTCCCATTTCACAGGTTAGAAGACTGAGCTGTGGAAGAGTGGCTGGTGCCTTGCTCAAAACCAGAGCAGAAAATCAGCAGGCCAGCCTCCTATATGCACTCAGGTTTCCTGTGGGTAGACATCCTCTCGAGGAAGGACAGCCCACCGACTGGCCAAAGAACTACAGCTCCCAGCAGGCACCGAGGAGAGAGAGAGGGCTGTGCCTCTAGTGCCCATTTCAGATTCCCAAATATGGAGAAGGACTGGGCTTTGGACAAGGAGCAGCACGGTCACCCTTAAGAGAGGGGGGAGGATGAGGTAAGTTTGGGATACTTGATTGTGTCACCTCAATGTCTGTCCAGCATTTGGAATGTGGCAGCCTGAGGTCGGGGTGTTATAAAGTTGAAGCAGTCGGTTCAGTTGCACGCCCTTCTCAGGGTAGATGTGCCAGGAAAGGCCACTTGCAGACCATCAGATGCCTGAGTGGGAGGTGTGAGGTGTGAGCAGCTCAGAAAGTGGAGGTGGGGGGGCGCAGGAGGAAAGCAGAAGAGAGGCTGGGGCTGATGCCACCCAGGCTGATCCAGAGATAAGGCCAAGGAGGGCAGGTGCTCCCTCCTTGCCTGCCCTGGAGGCTGTGAGGCTGCCTGGTGGGAAAGGCACGAAAGTGCTGCTTCTACCACTCCTGTTTTCATTCTGTCATCAAACACAAATGAGAACACTCACCTGGGCTGGAAGCACTGAAGCCTACCAGGGAGTGGCACCCAGAAATCAGAGCTCTGCCTTCAGGAGGCTTAGTAGAGGTTGGGACAAAAAGATGGATGGAGCAGAGGAAAGCAAATGACAGACGATGGATGGCAGTGTGTGGCGTGTGTGCCTCCCAGCCACTGTGTATCAACCAAGCACCTACATGAGGAGCCAGGTACTGTTCTAAGCCACTTGGGACATCAAAGGCTCCTGTCCTTCTAGATGTCCTCTGGTAACCCTGATGTCTGGTACAGGGAACATATAGCAGTCCAGAGCCTGGGGTGCTGGCAAATGAGGAAAGTCTGGTGCTGCTGAAAAAGTCTGGGATCATATTGTGCATGGCTTCAAAATGACAGAACCTTTCCTCTGAGTGCTGTAGGAAGCTGTGGTGGTTTACATAGGTTTGGCCCCCATAGATTCGTGTGTTTGAATGCTTGGCCCTTGGGGAATGGCACTATTAGGAGATGTGGCCTTGTTGGAGGAAGTTTGTCGCTGTGGGGGTGGCCTTTGAGGTCTCTGTGCTCAAACTCTGCCCAGTGTGGAAATCCAGTCCCCTCTGTAAAACTCTTGGCTCTTCCAGCACCACGTCTGCCTGTGGGCTGCCATGCTTTCTACCGTCATGATGGACCAAACCTCTGAAACTGTAAGGCAGCCCCAGTGAAATGTTTTCCTTTATTAGAGTTGCCTTGGAGCCAGGCTCGGTGGCGCATGCCTATAATCCCAGCACTCTGGGAAGCAGAGGCAGGTGGATCACTGTAAGTTCTGAGGCCACTTGGTCTACAAAGTGAGTCCAGGACAGCCAAGGCTACACAGAGAAACCCTGTCTTGAAAACAAAAACAAAAACAAAAAGAATTGCCTTGGTCATGGTATCTCTTCCCAGCCATGGAAACCCAAACTAAGACAGAAGGCATAGTTGTTCCCCTTTGGTTTGCTTTTGTGGTGTCTGACCAAACGCGGGGCAAGCACTCTACCATCCAGCTTCATCACCAGCCTTTAATTTGTTTCAGTGTTGGAGACAGCCTCTCAATATCTAGCATAGGCTGGCCTCACATTTGTACTCCCTCTGCCTCCAGCGCCCCGACACTGGGATTACAGATGCGATGTGCTATGAATCCCCTGCTGAAGTCATTGATCCTAAGCAGTGATCTGTTGTCACCTTGGGCTAGTTGAGTTCAGAGGATGGATGGTGGGGCGTCCCAGAGCTCGACTGGCACAGAAGGCCAAGCTGCAGATCCCTTTAGCATGGTGCTCTAGAGAGGCATTCCAGGTGGGAGGAGCTTCTGAAGGAATGGGTGGAGTCAGAATGGCATAAGGCATTTCCAGGTCATTCATCTGCCCTGGGGGGCGGGGAGTGGTGGGTGCTGAGGCTTGAAAGAAAGAAGAGGGGAAACATTTTTGCAGCCTTTATGTCAAGAGACTCTGGGCCTCAGTCCAACAGTATGAGGACTCAAAAGCTCAGCGGCACTTTTTCATCAATTTAAACGTCCAGTCTGAAAACCTGGCTTCTACCAGGCAGGCGATGTTGTTCCCAAAAGATGTGTTGCTTTGGTTTTGAATCTCAGAGTGAAACGAAGGCATCTGCCTTGCCCAGCTCCCAGGAGCACCATTTACTTTGCATAAGAAAGGCAAGCCCCTGTGCATGCTATGACCCACAAGGTGAGTGGTAGCACTGTGAGGGACAAAGTGTCACTCCTGTCAAAGCACGTAGTGGGGCTGAATAGATGGCTCATTGATCAAGAACACTTACTGCTCTTGCAGAGGGCCTGGGTTTGCTCACCGTCACCCATATCAGATGTCTTACAACCACCTACAGCTCCAGTGCCAGGGGATCTGACACAGTCTGACCTCCTCAGCCATGCACCTGTATGTATGTGGGGCACACAAACTCACGCAAGCACATGTGCTACACATCTTTAAAAAACAAACAAACAAACAAACAAAAACCTGGTTTTTTGTAGCCTCCTCTTCTTTCTAAGATTAAAGCCCAACTGACCAGGGCACAGGAGAGGAGTCAGGCCCACGATGAAGGAGAGGAGCAGTGAAAGGGAGATGGAAAAATCTGGGAGTCAGGTGATGACACTGCATGAGAGAAAGGCAGTTATCTTGGGTCACGCAGCTCCTGGCGGTGTGGTTAAGCTGAGGTTCACCTTAAGCTCTTCAGCAAGTGCTTTCGTTGGAACTGTCTTTCCTCTTATCTGAATTCTGGGAAACGATGGCACCACTTCAACAGGCCAAAGTCAACTACAGCCAAAGTCAACTACAGCCAAAGCCAACTACAGCCAAAGCCAACAACAGTTCTCTCCAGGCGTTCTCTTTCTCCCAACCCTTAGCACCTAAGAGAGGAGTGTGCAGTAGCAGGGAACAGCAGAGTATGGCATGTGTGGCATGTTTCCCCAGGAAAGGCCAGGGCTAGAGAGCTGGCATTTACATGTCCACGGCAGACTGGATCCCCATGTAAATTCTCAGTAACAGGAAGTAAGCAACAGGACTGACTTTCCCTTAGACTATTATGCTGAGGCTCCCTATTCTCTCCAACCTGGTAGACCCAAAGGGTTCCAAAGAGGTCATGGTGTTTAACAGTGAGTACCCAGATTTCAGTGACACCACTTCTCCTCCTCCCACAGTCACTACACTGGAATGTGCTGCCCTTCATGCGCTGAGTACAGCTGGCATAGAGCCAAGCCCCACCCCATCCTACAGGGACCATCTTCCTGCCCTGAAACACACAGGAGGAATCCCTGGGCCTCTGCTCTTCCTGGGGGTACAGTGCCCGTGTGTCATGGGAGCTGAGCACCTCTGCCCACCTGCCTTCTCCCAACCTCAGTGTCATGCCCTGTAGCTCAGTCCTGGGTCAGGGCTCCAGGAAGTGACATATCTTTAATTGAGGAAAGCAGCCACCAGTCACTCATGGGTGGGCGAAGCTACGTGGGGCCTCTCAAGGACGCAGTCTCATTTCTGTTCGGGAAGCAGTTTGCCTGTTTTACCCCTCTACGGTCCTGGTCTCATTTCTTGCCACCACCTCTTGTCCCCATGCCCAAGGTCTAGTCTTGAAGCTCAATATGTTTTTCCTCATGGTCTACTCTGCTTTCTCTGTTGTACATACGACTTTGAGTGACGTATTTCTTCTTGGAAGACGTGTCTCCTTCCTAGGCTATTTCCTTGAACCTTCTTGTTATGCTTTGAATCTGAAGTGTCACCCAAAGGCTCAAATGTTTGCAGACCTGTGGTGCGACTGGGGCACGGTGTATCTTCAGGAAGGGGAGGGGCATCTATTGGGAAAAGTTATGTCATTGGAGACTTGGTTAGGGTCACTATTGCTGTGATGAAATGCTGTGACAAGTACAGCTTGGGGAGGAGAGGGTTTGTTTGGCTTATGCTTTCACATCACAATTCATCATCAAAGGAAGTCAGGGCAGGAACTCAAGCAGGACAGGAACTCAAGCAGGGCAGGAACCTGGTGGCAGGAGCAGATGCAGAGGCTGCTTACTGGCTTGCTCCTCGTGGCTTTGCTCAGCTTGCTGTCTATAGAACCCAGGACCACCTGCCCAGGAATGGCATCACCCACAATGGGCTGGGCCCTACTCAACTAATTAAGAAAATGCCTTACAGCTGGATCTTAAGGAGGCATCTTCTCAATTGAGGTTCCTAGTATGTCTTGTTGACGTAAAACTAGCCAGCCCAGAGATGTACCTTGAAGGGGTTATTGGAACCCCAGGCCTCTCCTCCCCCCTTTGTTGCGTCTTGGCCACAGTAAGGTGAGTAGTTTCTTCTGTATGCTTCTACCATGATGTTCTGCCTCACCACAGGCCTAAGAGCCAACAGGACTAAACAATGATAACTAAGAGAAACCATAAGCCAAAACATCTCTCCTCTGTGTGTGTAGTGGGGCACGTGTGTATTATGCCCCTGCAGAAGCTAGCGTCCGCACTGAATGGCTTTCACATTCATTTTCCTTTATTTTTTGAGACAGAATCTTTTTCTTTTTTCCTTCCTTCCTTTCTTTCTTTCTTTCTTTATTTCTTTTTTTTTTTTTTAAGTTTTTTGACACAGGGTTTCTCTGTGTAGTCTTGGCTGTCCTAGACTCACTTTGTGGAGTGGAACTGACAGCGATCCACCTGCCTCTGCCTCCCGAGTGTGCACCACCACACAGCTAGCACCAATTCTTAAGTGAATTCTCACTAAACTATTAACTCCTTCAGGGTTCAGCTGTATATGTTATTTCTGTATTTCTAACTTCTGACACTTGGAGGGAGTATGTGAATATGATTTTTTGCTTGCTTGTTTGTTTTGTTGTTTTGTTTTTCGAGACAGGGTTTCTCTGTGTAGCCTTGGCTGTCCTGGACTCACTTTGTAAACCAGGCTGGCCTCAAACTCACAGCGATCCGCTTGCCTCTGCCTCCAGAGTTCTGGGATTAAAGGCGTGCGCCACCACATCCGGCCTGGCTATTATTAACGTTTTATTTTATGTGTGTGGCTGTTTTGCCTGCGTGTGTCAGTGTCCTGCATGCATACCTGGTAACTGAAGAGGCCAAGAGAGGGAGTCAGATCCCCTAGAACTGGAGTTACAGATGGTTGTGAACTGCCCTGTGAGTCCTGGGAATCGAACCCAGGTCCTCTGGAAGAACAGCCAGTGCTCTAAACCTCTAAGTCAGCTCTCCAGACCCTGGCTCTGTGAAATGTTTACCGAATGAATAAGAAGAATGCATTGGCTTAATGAGTACCCAGGTGTCCTGAAATAAAGAAATAAAGCAGTGTGGATTTTCCAGGCCTAATCGCAAGCTCTCCAGGCCGTCCACTCCTCATCCGCGTCTTGTCCGCCCCGGGCTGCCCTAAGGGAATTTACCAAAGTAGCCTTTTGAAGCAAGAGCACACGGTGTTCTGGATGCAGCTGCCTTTGACTTCTCTTCCTAAGGCAGGAGCATGTGGGTGGCCTGAACTCTCTCTAAACCTCAGCTGGGTCTCCTCCCTCACCCTCAGAGAGGGAACAGAGGCGAAAACTTGATTAAGTTTAAAATATAGGGCTGGCGGCAACAAAATAGGAGGAGAGTCAGTACTTAGCTGGGAGACGTGAGGACAGAAGACAAGGCTGAAATTAAGACGAACCCTTTCGATTCTGGCAGTGTGCTTAAATAGATTTCCACAGCAGGGACCATGTGCTCGAAGCTAATGTGAGACACCCCCCTCCCCAAGAAAGCACTTCCTGCCCTGAATTCTTTGCCGGAGGCCAGATGTGGCCTTCCTGGGACACGGCTTCCACTGGAGCTATTTGGATCTGCAGTAAATTAGCTAGCTTGTCCTGAGAGGGAGAAAGCATGGCTCCCAAAGACATTCATTCACTAGGTCAGGATGCCCTGCGGCACCTCCCCAACACAGACAACGAGATACAGTGTGCAGAGCGGCCCGGGTTACATGGCCCTTCCTGAGACCTATCTCTGCTGAGGGTCAGCACCGAGGGACAGAGGCTCCCAATGCCTTTGTACCAGCAGCTTCTTCCCGGGGTCCTAAAGCTGACTACTACTCATTGCACTATGGGCCAGCCCTAATCTGGTTTGTTTTGTTTGTTTTCCTTTTTTGAGACAGGATCTTGCTCTGCTGTTGCCCTAGCTGATCCTGACAATCCTGGGCTGAAGCAATCCTTCAGGCATGGCCAACAGTCAGGCTTAACTGTCTTCTTCTAAAAAACTGTGTGATGCTGGGGGTGGATCCCAAGGTATCCGGTTGGTCAGTGGGGAGAGAGTCTGGACCAAGCTTCATTCTTCTCTCCCAGAAGTACATGAGAGGACCAAACTATTGATGCCGGTCAGATGCGCTGACCGGGCATATACAATGCTACCTGAGCAGACCCACATATGAGGACGCCAAGGTGTCCTTTCCTTTCTCCTAGCTAGGTCAGGTGCAAGCAAGGGCTGACAAGACTAGGCAGAGGAAGCAGGGTTGGAGGCAGGAATCTGGGAGTAGTATAGAAAGTCCTAAGTTTGGCCCAGAGCATCCAGGTGTTTTGTTTGGTTTTTGGTTTTGGTTTTGATTTTGGTTTTGGTTTTTTACTTCACACAGACAAAGCTACTCACACTTTGACTCTAGGTTCTTTATCAAGGAAAGGGCTGGGGCTACGGGGTTGGAACAGAGCTATGAGGTTGCCATTGAGCACTCTTACCGCCCCAGGGTCATAAGGGTAAAATGCAGTCGTTGCTCAAATAGAGCCTTGAGTAATGTAGAGTGCAATATTGCAGAATAGTTGCATAAAATCTTTAAGCTTTTATATAATTGAATCTCCACTCCAATTAGAGTGCTTTACGGATGCTCATTCTCCCCAGCCTGTTTTCTCTCCCTCTGCTTTCTCTGCCTGGTGCTGGGGCTAGAACCCAGGCCCTCCTTTGTATCGGACAAGTGCTGTGCTGCCCAGCTTTCTAGATATTCTCACGTTATGACAGGTTTTTGTTTTGTTTTTTTTTGTTTTTTTTTTTTTTTTTGCTACTCACACGACCCAGCCTGAGGTTCTCTGTGATTGGCTAAGTCACTCAGCCTCCTCATAGTCCTGGCGAGCTCCCACCTAGTCCCTGCCTTGCTGGCTTCCGTTGAGTTCTAAGTGTGTGATAGGAACAAGCTCAGGCCCGCTCCCCCCCCATCCCTCCATCCCCCCTCATCCCCCCATCTCCCCCCCCCCAAGTAAGTCAAATTCTTCC
This sequence comes from Acomys minous, assembly GCF_964271855.1. Lineage (NCBI taxonomy): Eukaryota > Metazoa > Chordata > Mammalia > Rodentia > Muridae > Acomys > Acomys minous. Next base: position 24,399,390 of record NC_140500.1, read on the forward strand.
TCATCCCTGGACCTTTGCAAACTCCAAGTCCTCAAATGAAAATGCTCGGTGTGAGCCAGGTGCGGTGGCGCACACCTGTAATCCTAGCATTCGGGAGGCAGAGGCAGGTGGATCACTGTGAGTTCGAGGCCAGCCTGGTCTACAAAGTGAGTCCAGGAGAGCTAGGGCTGTTACACAGAGAAAGCCTGTCTTGAAAAACCAAACAGAAAAAGAAAAGGAAAATGCTCAGTGTGACCACTCCTACACCACTCTTAGGCCAACACGCCAAAAGCAGAGACTGCCGTGGTGTCCTCAAGAGCCACAGCTGCGCAGAATGCAGGAGGTGCCAGAGGAATAGAGCCGGATTCCCCTCCCCTGCTGCTTAATTCTTCTCTGCTCTTCACATGCTTACTGGCCTGACCTCACCCTGGGAGATGCCACAGAGATTAGCTAATTAATGATAGTGACTCTCTGGGGACATCGGGTTGTTAATATTTAACAGATACAGCTGAGAGAGCAGTGACCCAGGAAGGCAATGGCTGAAGGCTCTGACTGTCCTGGATGCGAGGCCTGCCCTCTGTTCTCAGCGCTTCCCAAAGCCTGCACTCACTCTTAGCAAGGCACAGCCCAGCCTGCAGCCAGGAGGCTCAGCCTCATCCCCACCATCCAATCCTGGGATTCAAGACCTCTGAGAATTCTGGGAGATCTGCTTTGGATCCTACTCCCCATTCCCGGAATAGACAGTAGAGCCTGAGACTACAAAGGGCATTTGAGAGAGAGAGAGAGAGAGAGAGAGAGAGAGAGAGAGAGCGCATTCACAGCTCACAATGGTCACTGGCAGTGAATAAATCAAAGCAAAAAAACCTGTGCCAGCTTTGGTGCCCTGGGAAAAGTCAGCATGCCCTTGAATTATTCTGTTTATATTTAATACAAACTGATAGTCTGGACTTAATAGATCGCGATGGAGTCGCAGGCCATTCATGAAGACAAACGCGTGGCGCAGTTTTTGCCCCCCTGGATTCATTTAAGGCTTTGGCACTACTCCACACCAAGTCTTGCTATTTTCCTGGATAACTTCACTGTCTAAACAGACCAATTATTTACAAACTAGGGATCAGAGCGCATTAGTGTGTCATGAAGTTGATTAGAGGGTTGTAACAGCATTTTTTTTAAAAAGGAAACAGAATAGTAGTATGCCGGAGCACTTCACCTAAAGGAGGTGTGGTTTGAGTCTAAAATAGTTACTTAGTAATATACATTATCCAACACATACCAATAATTTCCTTCTTCTTCTTCTTCTTCTTCTTCTTCTTCTTCTTCTTCTTCTTCTTTTGTTTTTTTTTTTTGTTTGTTTGTTTGTTTGTTTTGTTTCAGGGTCTCTCTGTGTAGCCTTGGCTGTCCTGGAACTCTCTTTGTAGACCAGGCTGTCCTGGAACTCACAGAGATCCACCTGCCTCTGCCTCCCAGAGTGCTGGGATGAAAGACATGCACCACAACTGCCTAGCTTAGTGAGATAATTTCAATAATATATACATGTGTAATGCATCATAATGTAAACTACATTTTTTGGTTGTGCAGCATAAATAAAATTCAAAGTATATATAATGGGATATCATTTGGCCTTATAAGGGAAGAAAATTCTGACACTTGAGAATTTTCTATAAAAAGAAAATAAGCCGGGCATGGCGGCACACTTAATACAAAACACTTGGTTCAGTTTTCAAAGGTTAAAATGGCAAAATGCTATGTGCATTTTTGTTGTTGTTTTGTTGAGGTGGGGGTCTCATTATGTAGCCTTGACTGGCCTGGAACTGAGAGAGATCGGTCTTCCTCGGCCTCCTGAGGACTGGGGTTAAAGTGGTATGCCACCATGCCTGCTGCTAAGTGTGTTTTACCACAATTTATTTTAAGCCATGGGAGAGGCCTGCTAGGTCTTGAACCTCATTTAAACCAACCTTCAATCTCCCTTCACACTCATTATCTAGCTGAAAGCTGGGCCCACTCATTGGCAGGAGCCCTCAGATTTCCTCCTGTTTTCCCAGCTCTCTCACTGTCCCCCCATTCCCATACAAAGGCATGCCTGCTTCTTCCCTGTTCTCTTGGTCAAGCTACCTTCACGACTTTGAGTAGCTGCCGGAGCCTTCATGACTACTGTCCTGTCCCTCCAGCTCATCCTCAAAACTAGAATGACATTTCCAAAATTTCAATCTGACCTTAACACTGAACAAGGCGGGTATGACACTGTGGGCTCCTGTTGCCTTGCCTCCCCTCCTCCTTGTCCTCCTGAGTTGGGGGACACATACCCCAAACTTACTTCTTGCAATACACTAAGGGTTTCAGAACTGAGCCCGGTGGTGCACACCTGTAATCCCCGCACTTGGGAGGTAGGTCAGTGCCACGCAGCAGGCCTACAACGACTGCTGGTAGAGGCTGTACAAATGGGCCGGATTTCACAGGTTTTGAGAGTAAAACCTGCCATCAGTTTCCACCAACACTTCCAAATGGAAGCTTCTCAATTAGAGCTTAAAGGAGGGTTTATCCACGGAGACCGCCGAGCTTTGCATTTGTGTAAGACTCGACAGTTTATAGCCACTGTCCTATTTCATGTCTTACTTGACAAATTTATGGCCTGAAAAGTAAGTTGGAAAGCTATTAGAAGCACCACGGGATCAATGCGGAAAGTGGGCTTTGCACAGGATCAGAAAGCTAGCAAGTGGTAGAGGCGGAGCGGGTGTTCACGTCTCTCTTGTACTCGATTTCTCACTCTTAAGCTTCATCTAACCAGCTGAGTGGAAACTATCAGAATAATTAAACCTAAAGTCAAAACATGTCAGAAGACGGCAAGCACAAGATTTTCCTGGATTCTAGGGTGCCCTACCACGGTCCTGGCCCTCAGAAAACTTAACTGGCTTCAGCCGGAAGCAGTGGCACAAGCCTTTAATCCCAGCACTCAGGAGGCAGAGACAGGAGGATCGCTGTGAGTTTGAGGCCAGTCTGATCCACAAAATGAGTCCAGAACAGCCAAGGCTACACAGAGAAACCCTGTCTTGGGGGGAAAAAAACTTAACTAGCTTCATTGAAACAATGTAGTTCTTCCTGTGCCTAGATCTTCCACAGTGTCTAGAAAAAGAAAAACAAAACAAAACAAAAACCTAGGTAACTTGAAGGACCTGAGCTAAAACACATCACAATCAGTACTTTCTTACACTAACCCTGCATCTCTGGAATTGCAAACTAAACCCTCTCTGCTTTGTATCTGCCTCTCAGTAGAGACATTTCTTAAAAGGCACAAATATCATTTATATCCCTTCTACAGCCACAAGTGCAGGAAAAGAAGCATTTAGCGCCATCCCCTCCAGCCCTTGCTCACACCCTAAGGAGACCCTCCAAATTGCATTTTGAAAACAAAGACCTATTTTCAAGTATTCGGTCACTTTCTGTTGTTCATTTTCAGATCATAACCAGTTGTTCCCAATCTCTTTTTTAACCTCTCAAGCCAAAGTTAGATGTGGGTTAGCACCAGTAAGATTCTGACTCAAAACTACAAGCAGAGGAAGGTGACTTCTTCTGTGGTCCAGCTTGCCCAGGAACTCATTTCAATGCACCCCAGGCACATCCCAGCTCACAGGGCATGTCCCCAGAGCTGGTGCCCTGGAGTCCTGTCTGCAGCATACAGCAAAGTGTCCCAGGCCGTTCTTCCTCCTCCTCCCTAACACACCCACCTACATTTGCTGCTGTTTCCATCTGGGTCGGCGGAGCATCGACAACTGCCTTCGGGAAGGTGAGGCTGGTCGAAGCCTGAGAGACGTGGACCAAGCTCTGTAATCAGGAGTCTTGGCTTTTCTAGAACTGGCCAGACCTCAAAACTCTGTTCTGTTCGCCATAAAAATCACCAGACTATCCAAGGGATCTTGACACTTTCATTTCTTTCTTTCTTTTTTTTTTTTCTTTGACACTTTCATTTCTAAAGCGCGTCTCCGAGGAAGCCTAACTCGTCTCCAATGAATAATAAAAGCTCTTTTGGCAGACCCCATGTCCACATCTTTCATTTTAAAGTGATGATCGGTGGTGGGTCCACGTTCTCCAACAAGCAGTGGCCCCTCTCCTCTGCTTGCTTCAACCTACAGCCCCAGCTGGCGTCCCATTCCTTCCTGTCTTAAGATGTCATCGGGCTTATTGGTGGACAAATATCCCTTAAGCTCTCTGCAGACATTTATAACTTAGTGGGAACGTGTTTTTGCCTCTTCACTGAAAGTGAAGTTTCAGGGACTGGCACAGTCGGCCACTAGGGAGTTCCTTGACTGTCCTGTCATCGCCATAAGGGCATTTCAGCATCTTCCCGCTCGTTTCCTCTTTGCACTCCTCTTTATAGATGCTTGTAAACTTGACGTCCATCAGTGCTTTCTGCATAGGCATGATGCTTTCCAGCCTCCCAGAATTTTGCCTCAGAATGCACGGCTGAGCAGCCATGGCCCAGAGGGGACCATTAGATTGAAGAGGCCGAAAGGCACCACGGCCGACTTCTTTCTGTGCAAGGATTCTGTCTTTAGCGTCTCTTTTTAGTGACCATGACACCTGTTTCTGTGCACCCTTGAGAAACATTCCTGGATGGCAGGAGCCAACACTATAGGAGGAAGTCGGCCATGAGTCTAAGTAATCATGGGAATGGTGTGCCTCCCACCCAGCAATGGTACCAAGGATGACCTAGCATCTGAAAGCATTTGACTGGTAGAAAGAAAGGGGAAATACCAAACTCCTTTCCATGAGAGGGCAGAGGTACCACTGAGAAAAATCAGAGTGCCACGCTAGAGCCAAGGTATCTTTTCTCTCTCTCTCTCTCTCTCTCTCTCTCTCTCTCTCTCTCTCTCTCTCTCTCTCGTACCAGTTACTGCCTTGGTAACTGGAGATTACAAGTTGTTTGACTTGATGAGAGCCCGACCCATGAAAGCTAAGAGAAACAAAACAGAAGAACTGGGAATCCAGCACAGCTAGGGGCATAGATAAAACAGCTGCTCCCCGACACAGGCAGCCACAGATGAAGAGAAGGTAAACAGATGATGCCAGCCGGGGTCGTCCAAGGAAACAAAAAGAGTTCTATAAATATAACCAGAAAGAAAAATATTTGTTTTAGCTGATGAGATCACCACTCATGGCTCATAACAGGGATCTTTTGTTGCTCCCTTAATTGAAGCTTGGAAAAAGAGCAGAAATCAGACTACTAGCCCACAAGGTTCCAGTGAGTCCGCCCAGGTTAAATTAGATGCAGCTGAAGTCATCAAGGCTTGATACCATCAATCTGGACTCTGGCCTGTGTTGTTGTGGACATGCTGGCTCCCACTCTTCCCACCTCCTCCCTGATGCAACACCCACCTGGCTAGTATCTTACACTAGGAAATGGAGGCAGAAACAGCAAGAGGCAGATGGCCATGGGCTGAACACAGACCTAGGACAGGGGAAAGGTCCCACATTCTCCACAACTCCCTCTAAGGGTCCCTCACCACATTACAAGAGTCAGGAATGTTGGAGGCACCCACAAATATTCAGTGCCTGCCATGTACCAAGTTAGAGTCCAAGACATAGGCGTTAGACAGATCCCTGCTTCGAGAACCTTGCATTCAAGAGTTCAAGGTGTGGCACCAGGCTATAGTTGGAGGCAGATGACACATAATGACTGCATGAGGTAGCCATGTACTGATAAATGATGCACAGGGAATTAAGTAGAGATAAGGGACTAGGGCTCCTTTAGGTCAGAAGTTAGGACAGGTATCATTGGATCCCACACCGGAAAGATGAAGATGCAACAAGTAAGATGGGGGGGGGGGAGACAGATAAGGCAGTAGCACAGGGGACAAAGGGGGCAGAGAGAGGCAGCTGTGAACAAGAAGGGCGGGCTTTATAGGGCCCAAGGGCCATGGGAAAGACTCTTGCTGGATGTTTTTAGGGGAAGAATGTGATGATGAAAGATCTGCTTTAGAAACATGGAAGCTGGGTGTGGTAGAGAGTGCTTCAGTGGATGAGACAGAATTGCAAGTTCAAGACCAGCCTGGGCTAGATACTATCTTAGAAAAGAAGGAGGGGGAGGGGGAGAAGGAAGAAGAGAAAAGGAGGAGGAGGAGGAAGAGGAAGGAGAGGAAGAGGAGAAAAAAGAAAAAATTCTCACTTTCGGGCTGCTTTGTAGAGGTGCAAGAATAGATGCTGGAATACCTGGATGGGGCATTGATTGGTCCAAGGAACAGAGAACACAGGTGTAGATGCGATGGATGGAGTGGGGCTGCCAGCCCACCAGTAAATGACGATAGTAAAATGAAGCGAAAGCGAACTTAAACTAGAGCTCTGTGAGATCTAAGAGGAGCAAAAGGTTGCTGGTCTGGTTTAGCCGCACTTCCTACCACCAGACTTTCCACAAATGGACTTTCCACGATTTCAGTTACCTTTGGTTGGAAATTACTAAATGGAAGATTCCAGAAATAAATAATTCATATGTTTTAAATTGCTGGCTATTCTGAGTAGCATGGTGAGATTTCATACAGGCCCCCTCTGTCCCTTTGCATGAGTTATGCTGGTGAGATTTCATACAGGCCCCCTCTGTCCCTTTGCATGAGTCATGTGTCTTGCCCTCGTATGCCTGCTGTAGTGCATGTGTGTACAGTTACCAGCATTCCTCGCTGTGATATGACTGAAGATTTTTTTTTTTTTTGGACTGGCAGAAGCACTCTTCAAAATCAGGATTTCAGTCTTTTCCTGAGCCCTGATATTCTGTAGAGAATCCTGTCATGATGCCTAGAATGGGTGGCCCACAGGCAAGAGACACTTCGGGAAAGTGAAACAAACAAACAAACTTTGAAAGTAGATGGGGTGGAGTAAGACAAATCAAGGACTGTGATTTATCTGAGTCTGAGTTGTCTGATGGAGAACAGGAGAAAACAGAGAGCAGAATGTGGAGTTGAGTCTGAAGCCCAGCCAATCAGATGTGAGAGCCAGCATCCACACAGTCCTGCAATTCACCAGGCTGGCTGGATAAGACTCCTGAGGGGAGTGTGCACGGAGAGAAGGAACTCTAAAGTGGAAAGAGAAAACTGGGGCTGGAAATCATAACAAAGAAAGAGCTTCAAAGCCAAGCAGTGGTAATCCCAGCACTTGGGAGGCAGAAGCAGGTGGATCTCTGTGAGTTCAAGGCCAACCTGGTGTACAGAGTGCATTCAAGGACAGCCAGATCTACACAGAGAAACCATGTCTTTAAAAAAGAAAACTAAAAAAAGAAAGGAAAGGAAAGGAAGGAAAGGAGATGGGGGAAGAGAGAAATGAGAGAGAGGGGGAGAGAAAGAGAGAGAGGGAAGGAGGGAGAGAGAGAGAGAGAGAGAGAGAGAGAGAGAGAGAGAGAGAGAGAGAGATCTTCCAGCTAGGCAGTGGTGGCGCACGCCTTTAATCCAAGCACTCAGGAGGCAGAGACAGTTGGATCGCTTTGAGTTTGAGGCCAGCCTAGTCTACAAAGTGAGTCCAGGATAGCCAAGGCTACACAGAGACACCCTGTCTCAAAAAACCAAGGGGGGGAAAAATCTTCCTCCAGCTGGAATGTGAGCTGGGCAGGTAATTGACACAGATGAGAGCAGCTGCGGGTGGGGTAAGGCCGGTATTCATAACGATATTACTGAACTACTTATTGTTTCCTTTTTACTGAGGATTGAAGCCAAGGCCTTGACCACGTCAGAGACTCAGCTGAACCCCTCACTCTCCTTTTATTTCTTATTTTGAGGGAGTATCTCATTAAGTTGCCCAGGCTGACACTGGCCTTTCAATCCTCCTGCCTCAGCCTCCTGAGTAGCTAGGATTATAGGCCTGTGCCACACACTCTCTATCTCTGTCTCTAGATGTGCTGGAATCAACCCCCGTATTCAAGGTATGTATTCACCACTCAGCTATGCAACCCCCCCGGCCCCCGATTTTTCTTTAAGTTTAAATGATGAGAGAGAAAGAGAGATTAAGATTTTTTTTTTTTTCAGAGAGAACAAGATGTCAAAACCAAAATCTTGAGGAGAAAAGGGATGGGTCCCAGAGTCAAAAGAGAGGATGACAACAGACAGAAACAGACAAGAGCATAGTGAGTGCTGCTAAAGCAAAGAGCTGCCATCTGCGAGGTGTGGGGGGCGGGGTGGGGGGCGGGGCTGGGCGCAGGGTGTGTGAGTGATGGGAAGAAATAGGTCCCTTCTGACCACCTGGTTATTTTCCACAAAGTAGGAAGCAAGGTCCTTATCTCATGTGAAACACAGGGGAGGAGGCTAGAGATTTAACAGAGCGTGGTCCTGACCTCTCCAAAGGCAAGAGGGCTGACTGTGGCGGTGGAGTCTGGCGGGTGGAGACACTGCATCTCAGACTACCTCTCCCAAGGGCTGCTGTGCCACGGGCTCCAGTCATTTCAGTTGAGCAGATGTTTTGTGAGTAGCTTATCTGGGAAGGTAACTGAGTGCTGTAGGCATGTTCTAGTCTGTTGAAGAGAGAGTTGTTGTTGTTTGGTTTGGTTTTTCAAGATAGAGTTTCTTGGCTGTCCTGGACTCGTTTTGTAGGCCAGGCTGGCCTCGAACTCACAGAGATCTGCCTGCCTCTGCCTCCCAAGTGCTGGGATCACAGGCATGTGCCACCGTGCCCAGCAAAGAGAGAATTTTTATAATATATTAAATACCATTTACACTTTGAGTGCAAATAGAATCCTTTTTGGAGATGAAAAGTTATACTATCAAGAAGTGTACTCCCAAAGCAGAGGAAGTGGGGACTGGCCATGGGGTGGCCTTCCAGGGAGGGGAGTGAGAGCCAGGACTGGTGCTCAGATTTAAGGAGCAGGTTCTGGAAGCCCATCCTTCCCAACACCAGGGACCACCATTACCTGTAGCCGTTAGCTCTAGCCCCTGGACATGTCTCCACCCTGCGTTTTACCCCAAGAGTGCTTTCACCAGCCACCTGTTCTATCTGATGACAGGCCATCTATGTCCTCAGTAGATGCAGCAGCTAGAGCCCTCGGGAGTCTCCTGGGAGTTCTGTCAGGTCACAGACCGCCTCCTCCTAACACTGTAGAGCACATGGCAAAGAGCTAGCTGAGAGACTCGGGGAGAAACACAACCAGAAAGAACACGGTGACCCAGCCACACAGTTACTAACAATTATCCCTCACCTCCAACTCTGAGGCCTTGGGGACCCAGCCCGGCAGAAGACCTGTGTTGTGGCAGGCTAAGGAAAATGGCTGGAGGACACTTGGGTCTTCATAACGCACCAGAGAGAAGGAGGCAAGGCTTTGCTCTGCCCCAGCGAAGTGAATTCTGAGCCTGGACCTGCTGGTGAGGCCGCTTCCCTAAAAGGCAGCCCTAACCCTATCTTCGACTTGCCTTTCCCTGGAACTCTGGCTCCCTGCCACCGCCCTGCTACCAAGATTTCTTCAGATGTCGTGGGGGCAGGGTTTCTCTCGTCCACTCCCTAAGCTCCATCCTTTGACTCCCTCTTGACCCCTTGCCAGCCACCCAGGATAAGACAAAAGAATCACAAAGCCGCTCCGACCAAACTCTAGAAAGGCAAACAACGTCTCCTGTTATATGGAGTATGAAGCCCATAGCTTCGGGTTCTGGTTTAGTCTCCAGGATTCGGAGACACACACACCCCCGCCCCCCGCAAAATTCTTCATTCCATCCCAGGACTCTTTAGAACCTAAACCCCAGTGTGACATGGTCTCAGCATGTCCCTGGTCATCCCAGGTCTAGCAGGTCACTTGGACGTGAGGTGAGCTAGGGTTGTGACTCTAAAGCAGTGTGTGGATCAGAGCCTAAGGGAAAGAAGGCTCAAAGGTGCTGTAAGTCTCCAATCCCATGCCCTCTGAAAAGTGACTGAAAAACAGGAAGAGGAGGCATAAGGGGAAGTGTCGCCGTTGCCGAGGCCTCTGGAGGCTTTCTTGGGTACGCACTGGGATAAGGACAGTGCCTCAGTCCTCCTGTGTACAACCCAGCCTTGCTACCTTTCTCTTCCCCAGTGCTGCCATGTACCCCAGAAATGAAGTCTCTGACAGGGCTCCCTGAGTTTCCAGGTCCCAGGGTGGGAGTAAGAAACGGGAGGGGTTTTTAATGAAATTAAACTGATGACTGAGTTGGTATGTGCAAAGGGACTGGAAGAAGGGAAGCCTGTTAAAGTAGCGCGGGATGTAACCGGGCGTGGTGGCGCACGCTTTTAATCCCAGCACTTGAGAGGCAGAGGCAGGCGGATTGCTGTGAGTTTGAGGCCAGCCTGGTCTACAAAGTGACTCCAGGTCAGCCAAGGCTACACAGAGAAACCCTGTCTTGAAAAAAAAAAAGTAGCACAGGACAGATAAAAACTAGAGAGAGATGGGTGAGGAGTGGCCTCAGCTAGCAGCAGCAAGCTGTGCCTGGCCTGCTGAGCCACACAAGCTCGTGTGCGTGTGCGCGTGCGCACGCGTGTGTGTGTGGTTTATCCTCTGGTCAGAAACTGCTCTAGCTTTGCGGGCCTTGCACAAGGAACTGTACTCTAGGTGCTCTTGGATCTGATCTAGCACTTGCTTAAGTCTTTTTCTTTTCTTTCCTTTAAAAAAATGTTTTTATTATTGAGAATTTCATACAGTGTATTTTTGATGACATTCATTCCCTCTGCCAGCTCCTCCGAGATCTACCCCCACCTCCCGACCCGCCTAACTTCCTGTTCTCTTTTCTTTTTAAGCCCATCAAGTCCAATTTGTGCTGCCCAACTTTTAAAAATTTATTTATTTTTCATTTTTTGCTCTTTCATTGCCTGAAGGAGTTACACCAATCCCAAATTAAAAATGACTCCCAAATGGTTAAATTATACAAGCTGTGAAAGCTGTGAAGTTTTTTTTTTTAACCTGTTTTTAAGTACATGACGAGACAGAAGGGAACCCCCACTTAAGCTTCAGAGAGCCACCAGCACTCAAAAAACATGAGCCTTCAGCTGGCAGTCCTTTGCCAGGCCAAACTCCTCCAGAGCTAGCATGTGTTCTTGCGCTGGGCAGCCTGTTGCTAGGTTCCGCCTCCATATACCGGATGCTCAGTTGCAGAACCACGGCAGTTGCACTTCTCGAGTAGCTTCTCGGCTCGCTCCATATCACGGTCATCAGCAATACCCTGGACCATAGTCAGGCCTTGCTGCCCTTTCTCCGTGAATCCTCAAGGCAGCAGGAAGCAGGGCCTCACTGTTACTTGTATCCAAGAAGGATCTGAAAGACAATCAGAGGAGGCCAGGTGGTGGTGGTGCTGGCCTTTAATCCCAGCACTCTGGGAGGCAGAGGCAGGCGGATCTCTGTGAGTTCGAGGCCAGCCTGGTCTACAAAATGAGTCCAGGACAGCCAAGGCTACACAGAGAAACCTTGTCTCCCAAAACAAACAAACAAACAAACAAAACCATAAAGAAACAAAGACAAGAAAAAAATGGTCATACTGTAGATGTCTGGTCACTTTATCACCTTTTTAAAAAGGACAAAACTGGGGAGATAGATGTTTCTTTGCAAGCACAAGAACTTAACTCAATCTCCAGGACCCACATGTCAGCCACAAGCTGGGCGTGTGTCACACACCTTTAATTCCAATACTTGGGAGGCAGAGGGAGGTGGAGTCTATGTGTTCAAGACAGCAGGTTCCAGAGGTAGACGCTTGTAATCATATCAATGGCAGTGGGGAATGGAGACAAGCAACTCCTTGGTGGTCAGTGGTTACCTAGCTTCACCTGTCTCAATTAAAAGTGGGAGGACAAAGGTTGTCTTCTAACTTAGACAGACAGACAGACAGACAGACAGACAGACAGACAGACACACACACACACACACACACACACACACACACACACACACACACACACCTCAAAGTCTGTCCCCCCAAAAAAGGACTTTTGGCTTTGTCATTTTGGCATTGTCATGCCTGGGGAGTGGCATTTTTCAGAAACTATTCCACCCCGAGGACTGCAAATAATAAAACATCATGACATCTGACAAGTAAAAGAGGTAGAAAATGTGTGTCTTACAGGCAGACAAGTTCAATGTACCACTTTAAAAATAGTCATTGAATTATTACGGCCCAGGATGCATGACATCTGTACCGATCAGTGTCTGTCAATTTGACACAAGCCAAGACAAATCTGTGAGGAGGGGGGTCTTACTTGAAAAAAATGCCCCCATTAGATTGGCCTGTAGGCAAGTCTTTGGGGGCATTTTCTTAGTTAATGATTGATGTGAGAGGGCCCAGCCAAGTGGTCCTGGGTTGTATGAGAAATCAGGCTGAACGAGCCAATAAGCATTGGTCCTCCAAGGCCTCTGCTTCAGCCCTGCCTTGGCTTTCCTCAATAGGCTGTGACTCAAGATAATTACACCCTTTCTTTCTCAAGTTGCTTTTGGTCATGGTAGGTTGATGTAGTTGTTGTTTGGTTTTTCAAGACAAGGCTTCTCGTGTAGCCTTGGCTGTCCTGGACTAACTTTGTAGACCAGGCTGGCCTCGAACTCACAGCGATCTACCTGCCTCTGCTTCCCAAGTGCTGGGATTAAAGGCATGAGCCACCACTGCCCAGCTGGCTGATTATGGTGTTTTATCACAGCAATGGGAGCCCTAACTAGGAAACATCTCTCACTTAATTTATATTATAACACTTCATGGTGGGTTTTTGGTTTTTCCTCCTGCAGACCAGGCTGACTTTTAACTATGTAGCCAAGGATAACCTTGAGCTCCTGACCCTCCTGCTTCTACCCAGAACAACTGCTGCCCTCAGCCAGAAGGAGTATTTTGTAAAGAAATAAGAATAAACTTGCAGAAAAGGGTTGGCCCTGAATCCAGCCAGCCTGACTGGCCTGACACTGCACTGGCCTCGGTGTTCTGGCAAGCACACTTTGCCAAACTCCCCTTGAAGAGCCTGCCTTCCGTCCCTCTCCTGTACCCCCAAACCCTGAACTCTCTAGCAGCCGCTCCCAGAGAGATAGCTGTCCGGCTTCTAGAGAAGAGCAAACAGCTTGCTGCCAGGGTGCCCAGTCTGGCTTGGAGAATAAAGGGTGGAAAAGTGCCCCAAGGGGAGGGCTGGGCTGTCCAGATGAAGAGAGGGACCAGGGATGAGCAGTAGAGCCTTGCTGTTCTTTGTCCACACGGGGAGGGGGTGGCCCTGGCAGTTGGCTTTGGCCCTGTCCTTGGCCTCCACTTCACTAGGCTCTTCTTCTTGCACAGCTGCAGGCTTTCAGTGTCCTGTTTTCAGGGTCACATGACCAAATCTTTGCACAGCTGCCTCGAGGAAGAGAGTGCGGGGAAAGGCTGAGACAGAACAGCCACTCGGAAGCTAAGTGATTCTCCTGGGCATGGCTAAAAGCTGTCACACAGAGCTGGGAGTGTGGCACAGTATGACAGGGCTCATCCAGCGTGGTCCTGGGTCCAATGTAGTGCAAGGAAAAAAGGCTAACCCCAGAGCACTCTTTCTCTGATGTGTTCTCAGGGCACACAATAAAATACCTTTCCCCCTCCTACTCCTGGCCTGTTCACGCCCACTGCATTCTCTGTCCTTCACATACATGCTTCTGGGTGGTTGGTTGGTTGTATTGAGGCAAAAACTCAGGTTTCATATCAAAAAAGAATAAAAGTCTATTCTGGAGCCAAATTTGAGTGACCATGACTCAGCAGCACGTTTAGGTCTCTGCAAACGCCTTCCAACATGAAGGCAGTTTTATGGAGTAGTTTGGTGGTGATGATTTTTTGTTTTGTTTTTTTAAAAAGATTTATTAGCCATGGGGTGGTGGTGCATGCCTTTAATCCCAGCCCTCAGGAGGCAGAGGCAGGTGCTGTGAGTTCAAGGCCAGTCTGTTCTACAAAGCGAGTCCAGGACAGCCAAAGCTGACACCCTGTCTCGAAAAACCAAAAAAAAAAAAAAAAAAAAAAAAAAGTAAGAGATTTATTGATTTATGTGTGTAAGTACTCTGCATGTACACTTGCATGCTAGAAAAGGGGCATCAGATCACATTGTAGATGATTGTGAGCCACCATGTGGTTACTGGGAATTCAACTCAGGACCTTTAAGTGCTGAATCATCTCCACACACACACGGAGGTGGTTTTGTTTTGTTTTGATTTTTATAGTAACAGAACAAAGAAAGTTATAAATCAAGGCATTTTAAAAATACAGTGGTAGGAAGCTGGGCATTGATGGTGTACACCTTTAATCCCAGCACTTGGGAGGCATTGCTGTGAGTTCGAGGCCAGTCTGGTCTACAAAGTTAGTCCAGGACAGCCAAGGATACACAGAGAAACCCTGTCTCAGGGGGGAAAAAAAACCCCCCACAGTGGTAGGGGCTGGAGAGATGGCTTGCAAAGACAAGATTTGTAGTAAATAATTATTTATGGCCTTGGTTTTGGTTTTTTTCCCCCCAACATAATATTTTTATTGATTATTTGGGAATTTCATACAATGCACTATGATCACACTCAATTCCCATTACTCCTAGGTCCATCCTCCACCCTTGTGCCACCTCCACCCCCAAAACCCACCAAGTCCACTTTGAGTTACCCACATACTCCTTGGAGCATGGTCAACCTTCCAATGGCCAGCCCCTTACAGAGTCCTTCCTCACCCCCTCTGCCACCAGAGCCATGGAAGAGCTGGGGTTGCTGCAGATGGACAGTTCAGCAGTGGGAGTGCTTGACTAACCTGTCCTAGGCTCTGGGGTCCATCCCAGAACTGCAGAACTGAGAACAGCAAAGACCGGTCTTAAATACTCAAATGAAGTCTTGTGCACTATTGAGAAAGGGGGACACTGGCTCTATTCCTTCTCAAGGGCGCCAGTGGGAAAGCAGCATTCATTTAGAGGTGAAAATGTGGACGTAATTTAGAAACTAGTGGCCTTACATTATAGACATCTAAGACAGTTTTGAAACATAGAAGCAGCAAGGCTCAGCAGAACGGACCTGTAATCAAAGCTACTGTGTCTCCAAAATCAAAAGAGCTCGTAATGTAGCTAAATGTATTTGCTTTGTCATATGCAAGGCCCTGGGCTGAGTCCCTTGTGCCATAAGAGAGAAAGTGATGGGAGGGGTGAAGGTGGGAAGGAAGGGTGGAAAGAAAGAGGCAAAAAGAAAGAAAAGAAAAAAGAAGCAAACAACTAACAAGCAAATGGTAAAGGCTCCTTTGCTCAATCCTTGGTTGATCCATAGCAACTGTATCCTATATAATGTTGATTAGCAAATTCCAGCCATGGCCAAATCCTGATTTAGTGTTATCTGCAACCCAAAGATGGGTTTATGTTTAAGAAGTCAAAGGCAGAATAGTATTTCTTGACATGTGAAAATTAGCCGGGTGGTGGTGGCAGCGCACGCCTTTAATCCCAGCACTCGGAAGGCAGAGGCAAGCAGATCTTCAAGAGTTCGAGGCCAGCCTGGTCTACAAAGAGAGTCTAGGACAGCCAAGGCTACACAGAGAAGCCCTGTCTCAAAAACCAAAAACAACAACAACAAAAAGACATGTGAAAATCATATTTATCCCCAACTTCAGTGTCCACACATAACAATTTATTGGAGTGCAGCCATACTCCTTTATTTACACAATCTTTTGTTCCTTGTGCAAGAGGACAAGTGTCAAGTGGTTGTAACCAAAATTGTATGGCTCTCAAAGCCTAAAATATTCACTGCCTGGCCTTTTACCAGGAACATTCACTAACTCTGCTCCAGGCACTGCTTTTCAGTCCTTTGTGTCTTTGCGACAGGTATGTATGTATCATTTACAATGAAGCTGGCTTTTCTAGAAACAGAAGCCTTTAACCAGAGTGGCCTTCAACAGAGGGGCTTAGTTTTCTCTCACATAAAGAAGTATGACTGTGTTGGGCGTGGTGGCACGCATGCCTTTAACTTCAGCACTCGGGAGGCCGAGGCAGGCAGATCACTGTGAGTTCGAGCCCAGCCTGGTCTACAATGTGAGTCCAGGACAGCCAAGGCTACACAGAGAAACCTTGTCTTGAAAAACCAAATAATAACAACAACAACAATAATAGCAATAATGAAAGAGTGGGGGGGTGGGGGCGGGGGAGGGAGAAGAAGTGTGGATGAGCTGGGGGTCTGCCTCCATTGGGAAAGTAGTGCCAGGCAAGCATGAGGTCTTCAGTTCAGATCCACAGTGCTCAGGTAAGAAGCTAGCCACAGCAGTGTACCTACAATCCCAGGGGAGTTGGGTCTCTAAGATAAGCTTAGTTATATGTGTTTTAAGGCTTGATTCATTCTTTCCACTCTCCCAGATGAAGAGGGATGCCATGGAGTGTGACAGTTCCACTTCTTGTTTAAACTGCCCATGGTTCCCTCTAATGTCTTAGAGTAAAATGGCTGCCATTGTCCAAATCTGTATTTCCTACAAGACTGGATTGTGGTACACCCTGTTCTTAGGTTACCTAGGTGATATTGCCAACGAGGCAGTTGGGAGAGAGTCTTGGATATCCTTATTATGCCATGTAGAGTCTATATTTGGAAATTTCTGCTCTGCGGGAAAACTCCTCCTGGAGATAGCTGTATTTCTCAGATGACCAAACCTGCCCTTGTAACCATCCCCTTCCTTCCCCTGTGAAGAGGATGCTTCAGATAGACCTCACCTCAGCCCAGGTATAGAAGCTAGGATCCAGGGCTGGAGAGATGGCTCAGAGGTTAAGAGCACTGGCTGTTCTTCCAAAGGTCCTGAGTTCAATCCCCAGCATCCACATGGTGGCTCACAACCATCTATAATGAAACCTGGTGCCCTCTTCTGGCATGCAGGTACACATGCAGGCTGAATACTATATAAATAATAAATAAATCTTTAAAAAAAAAAAAAAAGCTAGGATCCAGAACCTGGCTCAGTTGTTCTGCCAGCCCCAGAGGCTCCTCCAAGAAGGGCTTCATGTCTTTCTTGATGCTCCTCAGCCAGTGCTAGAGAGCAGAGCATCTGCAATCTACTTACCACTCTTGTCCTACAGACATTTTAGGGATGTTTTCCTTTTATTTTTCTTTTAAAGATTGTTTATTTATTATGTATACAGTGTGCATTAGATCATATTATAGATGGTTGTGAGCCACCATGTGGTTGCTGGGAGTTAAACTCAGGACCTCTGGAAGAGCAGTCAATGCTCTTAAATGCTGAGCCATTTTTCCAGCCCTTGGGGCTGTTTTCTAGAGGGTTATTTTCTATGTCCTTTCTACGTTGTTCTAATTCTGAGGTAGACTAGGGATTGGGGTTAGGGGCTGAATCTTGTCTTCTCTTCATTCCACAGTTTCTTGTGATCTGACCCCTCAGCTGTCCCTAGGGCTTTCTGCCCTCCATTTTGTGGAAAGGTGGTGAAGAAGACAGGAGATCCCAGGACCTTTTATCTTGATCTCTTCTGTCCCTTTTAAAAACAGTGTGTATTAGCCAAGCGGTGCTGGCACACGCCATTAGTCCCAGCACTTGGAAGCAGAGGCAAGTAGATCTCTGTGAGTTCCAGGCCAGCCTGGTCTACAGAGTAAGTTTCAAGACAGTCAGGGCTACACAGAGAAACCCTGTCTCCAAAAACAAAACAACAACAGAACGATAGGATGAAAAGGGATGTATTAGTTACTTTCCTGATGCCGTGACAAAACACCATGAGAAAAGGCAACTTGTGGAAGAGTTTATTTTAGCTTACGGTCCCAGAGGGATGAGTCCACCAAGGCGGGTAGGCATGGCAGGCATGGTGGCCAGAGCAGTAAGCAGAGAGACATATTCTCAACCGTAAACATGAAGCAGAAAGCACATCAGAAGTGGGGCAAGGCTACAAACACTCAAATCCTTGTCCCAGTGACATACTTCCTCTAGCAAGGCTCCACCCCCTGAAGGTTCCACAGCCTCCCCAAACAGTATTGCCAACCGTGGGCCACGTGTTCAAATACCTGAGCCTATGAAGGACGTTTCTCAAATCACCCTGCAGGATCTCACTATGTATTAGAAATCTTCCTGCCTCACCTGCATGTGCTGTCATTGAAGACATACACCATCACACCTGGCTCTCCCTGGTCCTGTGTGTGTGTGTGTGTGTGAGAGAGAGAGAGAGAGAGAGAGAGAGAGAGAGAGAGAGAGAAAGAGAAAGAGAGAGAGGAGAGAGAGAGGGGGGAGGGAGAGAGAGAGAGGAGAGAGGAGAGAGAGAGAGAGAGGAGAGAGAGAGAGAGAGAGAGAGAGAGAGAGAGAGAGAGAGAGAGAGAGAGAGAGAGAGAAGAGAGGAGAGGGGGATCTGGTCACTTTTTTAAGGGGAAAGTAGTTAACCCCTCCATCACACAGAACACATTGTTTCTCTCTGAGAGGTTGGGCTTTTATCATTAGTGTAAAGGATTAAAGCCTATCGCACCCAGTCTTCTGAACAGCATAGGCTCCATTCTGCATCCAAATTGTCTCATCCCTGCTGCCTCCAAGCAAGTAATGCTTCTTCTCATATTCATTTTAGCCCCCAGAGCCTAGTGCCAGAGTTCCCATAAGGAACCTAAAGAATGTGCAAGACCAGCATTTAGTCCTCTGGGTAGGAGAAAAAAAGGACCTAAATAAACATTGACCAGGCTAATAGGGACTCTTGAACTTCCTCTGAACTCACGTTAGAGTCCATTTAAGGCAGAGAGAAAAATGACACAGGACAGTTTCCAGAAATTACAACCAAAGACTCATAGCCTGGGGATAGAAGTGTGACAAGCCTTCTGGAAAAGCTAATTGTACCTTCTGAGAGATAGTCAAATCCTGCGTCGGAAACTGGCCTGTGCTAAGGGGTACAAAGGTCACCCCAAGAGGGCAGGTGTTAACTGTAGCACTTGCCTGGCTGTGGGTCAAAACAATTCCTTTAAGAGGAAAAAAAAATGACCTAATAGAGAAAGAAATGGAAATCTTAATTTACTTAATTTAAAAATGAATAAAAGGGATTTATAAATAAATAAATATAAATAAGCAAACAAATAAAACCAATGTCTCGTGTAGCCCAGGCTAGCTTTGGAAAGGGTTTGTGGCTCAGGATAACCCTGCCTCCACCTCATGAGAGCTAGGATCTCAGACATCTGACACCATGCCTTGTTGGAAGAGGCAAATTTCATCCTGTTTACAGGAGTGTCACCACTTACAGAGGTGATAAATCAAACACCAGGCAACGTGAATATACAAATTTCGCTGGGGACCAGAGAACTGGGAGGAGACAGTTTGGTTCCTGGTCCAGGCTCCCAGGAGTGGTCACCCCAACTCTTACACCCTTCTTCCTAATCCATGGGGATCAGTCACAAATGAAGAGCAGTGGACAAGGAGGAGGGCAGCAGGTAGAGGCACAGGCCTAAACTGGACACTTTGTGGACAAGGCCTACAGACTAGGTTTGCTAACAGTTTGTGTGTCAAAAGAGGACCCTGAGGTGGGGCATGTCACTTCCCCTGTTAGCATACACGGAGTCTCTGGGTTCAACCCCAGATGTGCAACAAAACAAACACACACACACACACACACACACACACACACACACACACACACACACTAAATAAAAGCAGAGGCCCCTGCATACCTCAGCCTCCCAAGTTCCAACCCAGCTGGTCCTCTGCCCTTCACCTGACTAAGGGAGGAATGCTTTCAATAGGCTGCAAAGCAAAAAAAAAATCTGACTTCTACAGCAAAGCATGGAGCGAAGGCATGAAGCTGAGTCCAGCTGTGGGCAGCACTGCCTGACAGCTGCTGGGCCTCGAGCGTCTGCGTCCCAGGATGACCTTCCTGGGGAAAGACAGAGAGAAGGCTTGTTAAGGAGAAATATCACAATGGGGGGGGGGGGCTGCAGAGAACATGCTGTAAAGGCAGAGGCAGCCATGCAAATGGTGACTCAGAGCTGCTGTGTGGAGAACGGCAGGAACTAGGCTGGTGAGGCAGCCAGGGCCCATCAGGGACTTTGTGGTTTTCCTTTTAAAAAGTGTGTGTATGTGTATGTGTACATATACATACATACATGCATATACATCATATATATATACATTTAAGATGGACACCTGTGTTACCAGGCTGGCCTTGAACTCCTCTCAAAGCAATCCTTTTGCTTCAGTTTCCAGAACAGCTGGGACTATAGGCACATGCCACAATGCTAGGCAATATTTTGTTCTTGACCTTGAGAACAAAAGAATCATATTAAATATAGGCCCCCCCATTAATGTGAGGGGGGAGAAAATAGACCAACTGTGTTGGTGATGAGAAAATAGGAAGCAGGAGAGAGATTAATGCTCAAGCTCAGACAACCTCCTCCTCCTCTTCCGAGCTTCAGAATCCACCTCAGTTGGCCTAATCTTCATCCCTGGAAGGTGTGCCCTTTAGTGCAGATTTTGTCAGGCCAAGAGGAACCATCTGGGCGCTACAAGGCAGCTCCCGGGGCCTGAGGAGAGAGGGGTAGCATGGCAGAAGCCTGCACGGGTGGGTGGAAAGGCATGTAGAAACCAGACTTGTACATCCCTGGCTGGCCAAAAGTCATGGTGCCAATGGGAAGAAGGCGACAGGAGAGGCCCTTAAAGAATGATTAGTCAGGCCCCGTGGATGAGGGTGGACCAGTCACCATGATCTAAATCTGATGGAATTTCCTAAGGTCTTCCTTCAGCCGGCTTCCTTCCGCGTCGTAGTTCTTTTAAGGGCTTGGAGGTGCAGGTCAGTGGGAAAGCACGTGCATTGGTTGGGTGGTACTCTGTCCCCAGCACCGTGTAGATACCCAGAAGGATACGATTAGTCCAGGCTCGATTTGATTTGATTCTGAGACAGGGTCACACTTTGTAGCTCCGACTGGCCTGGAACTTACTATGTAGACCAGGCTAGCCTCTAACTTTCCAATGTCTCCGTGCCTCTATCCCCGGTGCTAGAATTGAATGCATATGACACCATATCTGGCTCAATTCAGATTTTAGTCAATCAGGAGACGCTTTTGTCCCCACTCGTCCTGATCTTTGCTCCACGTGTTTGTCCCCATGATAGCATCGTGGGTGTGGGTTCTCTCATAGGAATGAACTTCCTCCTTGATTTCTCTCTTATTCATGTGTGTGTGTGTGTGTGTGTGTGTGTGTGTGTGTGTGTACACGTATATGCCACATCCACACCAGAAACACTGTTTGTTCCTACAGAAAAATCATACCCAGACATGAAAACACAGACACAGAAGGCCTCTTCTCCACAAGTGCAGCAATTTATGACTGTGCTGCAACTGAGGAAACTGAGGTCCTCTTTGTGGCCTGTGGCTTGGGGAGCCAGGCCCTTCTCGGGCTTCTGGAAGCTGTAAGGTGGAACGGGGCAGGGAGCGCTTCACGGTTCTGAGGAGCAGGGCAGACAGATTAGGAATCTGCAAGGAGGCAGGCCTGTGAGATAAAGTCCTCCACTGTCCTGGCTCCTGGCTCCCTGCCACCACATCACAGAGGCCATTAGGACGGGGAGTGTCAACAGCTGGCCAATCAGATGAGGACTGAATGCTGATGGGGGAGGGGATGTAGAAACGGCTGTCCTGGAACCCTGGGTGGGGGTGGGGGTGGGGGGCACGGAGGACCTGTGTGCTTATGCAAAGCCAAAGAAAATCCTGAGGGAAGAGGAGGCATGTAGACTTGTTCTGTTTGTTCTATGACGACATGCTTCCGACTTTCAGCATCCTGAACGTAATGTCCCGATGAGTGTATATATTAGCTTGTCTACAGACACGCATTCTTACCTAGCTGCGTGTGTGTTAGCTATATGCACCCATGTAGAACAGCACTGACGGCGCACGCGCACACACACACACACACACACACACACACACACACACACACACACACACACACACTAATGTCCTCCAGGCAGCGTGGAGACGGCACAGATCTGGGCGCATGTAAACGGGTGTGAGGGCAGTGATGGGGGAGGGACAGGCTGCGAGCTACACTTTGTGTCAGTCTCACCTTGACAGTGTTTGAGCACAGACTCTTCCTGTTTGCTGGGAGGCTTCTGACTGCCTGTGACAGCGGTAATGCCTCTAGCCAGTCTTCCTCAAAGCCCCTCCCTGTTAAGGAAAGGAGGAGCTAAGGCACTCTAGCCAACTAGGGTTCAGTGCTCTGCTCAGAGGAGGGGGAGGGGCAGTGCAAAGGTGGAGGCTGCCAGGAGCCTGAGCCACAGCTCCAAAGTTTCCCCTTCGGACCTTTGATTTAAGGACTTTCGAATCAGAGCCAATTTTCTTGCTTAAGTCCATTGAAAAATCACAAACTCTTGCTCACTCCCAGTTCTTTCTTTAAAAAAAACAAAAAAACAAAAACAAAAAAAATACTTAATTTAATTTTTTATTGGTGTTTTGTCTCTATGTCTGTGTGAGGGTGTTGGATCTGGAGTTACACACAGTTGTGAGCTGTCATGTGAATGCTGAGAATTGAACTCAGGTCTTCTGGAAGAGCAGTCCTGTGTTCTTAACCGCTGAGCCATCTCTTCTGTCTCAAATTCGGTACTGCAAGCACGTTGGTCTGTTCAGTGACTCCCGGACATAACTGGAGAGTCCCCGCTCTGTGGCTCGGCTTGCTCCAGAATGCACCTGGCCCCCTGGCCCTAATTCCAAACAGCAGACCCTTTCCTCTGGAAGCCTTGGCAGATGGAGAGCAAGCTCTCCCTCCTCACTGAGCTTGTTGTCAGTGGCAGTGAGGTACTGGTTGGAGACACAGTTACCCAAAGCCGCCCAGGGATTCTTTCCAGAGACACAGGTGAAGGCCAGGCGTGGTGGCGCAGGCCTTTAATTCCAGCACTTGGGAAACAGAAACAGGTGGATCTCCATGAGTTCAAGGCCAGCCTGATCTACAATGAGAGTTCTCTGTGTACAAAGATACACAGAGAAACCCTGTCTCAAAAAACCAAAACAAAACAAAGCAAAAAACAGTAGCAACAACAACAAAAACCAGAGACGCAGGTGATGCAGGATTCTTGACTGTGCAACACAAGAGACTTTTGAGAGGAACCAGTGTGAAGCAGAGTTGAGCTTATTATAAAGAGAATTGTTGTTGGCTTCAGTCTCTAACAGACTTAAGCACAGTGGTTCATAGAAACAATCACAAACAAGTTACACGAAGGTGGGGCACTGCACTCCAGAGAGAGAGAGAGGGAGACAGAGAGAGAGAGAGAGAGAGAGACAGAGAGACAGAGAGACAGAGAGACAGAGAGACAGAGAGAGACAGAGACTTACTTAATTTTCTTTACAATTATCTTACATGAAAGTTTGGTAAGCTCTGAACTTACATCTTAAGGGGTTGCTAAGAAACTTAAGTGAGATGAAAGGGTGGCTCCTGGAATGTACTGGATGGAATTACATCTGATGAGGTACAACCCAAAGTCCTGGAGATTGCTGAAAAAGTTAAGAGATTTTCATTGTAAATAATAGTTTGCTCTTGTTTGGAAATTTTCAGAACATATGTGGGAAAGGGAGAAAGTCATGTACACTCGCCACTGTTGTGTTAGTATTCTTATTAGAATGTTTGGTTGTTTGCTTAATCTTATTTGGTGTTTTGAGAAAAGGGCTCAGTATGTAGATCTGGCAGGCTGGCGCTCACTATGTTGACCAGGCTTGCATCCATCCCCCCACTCCTGACTCCTGAGTTCTGGGGTTACAGACGTTCATGTTCGCATTTAGCTGAAAATATCTCTATAGAAAAAGAATGGCATCTGCTTGTAGGCAGCCTTCACAGTGAATTCTGCCGAAGTGCTGGCCTCTCAGCTGGCAAAAGACAAGATGACGGGGTTCTTTCCCCTCCCATAAACCTTCATTTGCCTGTATTCCTACCTTGCCTCTTGCCTCTTGTTTACAGGACTCTCACCACTAGCCAGTGGGGATCACAAAAGAGTTGCTTTCTTGACCATGTGCCCATCTCCTGAAAGCAGATAGTGAACTCAGCTTCCTCATCAAAACCTGCCTGTGTTGATCAGACACCCTGCTACTTCGGCTTTCCCAGGCCTAGAAAGTACCCTGTGTCTGTTTCAACCAGTTTCTTAGATCCAGTGCCATTCCTTTAAAAGGCTGTGCAGGCTTAATAAAATAATTACGATAAAAACATTGCCCCTCCAACCACACGTGCCCACTACCAACTTATAACCAACAGTTTACTGATTGTCTCTTTCTTCTTTGAAGTACCTCAGGAAGAAAAGCCTAGTGCCTCTTCGGTTTGGTTGTTGTTGTTGTTGTTTGGTTTGGTTTGGTTTTTTTTAAAGATAGCATCTCACTGTGTGGCTCTAACTTGCAATCAGAAATGAAAAATCAGAGTATACCCCACATAATACCTTAAGCCTGGCTTTTATGATCTGATCCATGAAGAAAAATGAATTGTCTCCAGCCCAGAGGTGCACAGAGGCCAGGATCATAGGATATGACTTTCTGGCTGGTTGCTTAAAGCCATAAAACCCCTCAGCTCTCCACCTCTCCGCCCCATGGGGCCTCTTACAATGGAAGATTTATCCCATCTCAGGCAAACCTGTGCACAATGGAGGACAGGATTGACTCCAGACTGTGTGGGAAGCTAACTGAAGGAGGATGGATCTCCCAGGGCACACCCTCTGTTTCTCTCGGTCCTTGAGTTTAGCTATGTCTAAGAGCAACAGGAGCAGGATTCCTGGCACAGACCTGTCTCTTCCACCCTGCCCTGGACAAAGCCCTGGGCAGGGCTGCATCCCAACCCTCTCTCTACCTGGCAGGAGATGTCTTCTTTAGAAAGCTCTTATTACTGGTCTGAGTGGGACACGCCTATAGTCCCAGCACTTGGGAGGTAGGGGCAGGAGAATCAGAAATTGAAGGTTACCTTTAGCCTGTTTAGGGCACATTAGATTTTGCTTGTAGAAAAAAAAAGCCTGAAGAGCTCCCATTATGCACCTTCCCTGCCGGTGACCTGCAATGCCACACCCTCCAGCGGCAGCTGGACATCCCCATCCACCCCAGCGGTGCAGCCCTATGGGGAAGAGGTGTCTAGAAAAGCCAAGGCCAAGAGGGAAGAACCAGTATGGAGTGAAAGGACAGGGAAGTGTTGGTAGGCTCTTAAAGCTAAAAGTGTTGAGATTCGTTTATTTTAAAACATTTACCAGCTGGTGTGGTTGCACAGGCCTGTAATCCCAGCACTTGGAGAGGCAGAGACAAGCGGATCTCTGTGAGTTTGAGGCCAGGCTGGTCTACAAAGAGAGTTCCAGGACAGAGAAACTCTGGAAAAGCCAAGATAATAATAAAATTAATAATAATAATAATAAAAACCACCACCATCACTACCACCACCCTCCAGCATTTTTAGGAAAATGAAGAGCTTGTAGGTTTGGAGAGGAAATTAATTGCTAAGTGGTATAAAAACAGGCCATAACCACCGCAAACAGATGTGAGTCACCCAGAGGCTTGGGCTGGTGTCTTTCATTCCAAGTCCCTGAGCCAAGCAAATCTGGGACCAGCTTGGACAACAGCTTGAGCCACCAAGGCCTGGAGACTGGAGCCCGGCAGGTCGATGTGTGTCTCCAGGGAACAGAGAGTGAATGGAAAGATGTGCGGTAAAGGAGACCCGGTACCACCTGGCATCTTACTATGAAAAGGCAGAAGTCAGGCTGGATTTGGGATCCCTAATTGATGAGGTGCACTGATGGACAGTGTGCCCGAGAGCACAGTACCAGGAGCACAAACCTAGCATTGAGTGCTTGAACTGAGTCTCTGCAGAAATCACCTAGATTTCTGCATCCTGCATCCTGCATCCTGCATCCTGAGCAAGTGAAGTGCCAAGCACTGTGGCTCGGTTTGTTGTTTTGTTTGCTTGCTTTGATTTGGTTTGTTTTGGTTTGGGTTTTTTTTTTTTTTTTTTCAAGACAAGGTTTCTCTGTGTAGCCTTGGCTGTCCAGAAACTCACTCTGTAGACCAGGCTGGCCTCCAGGGCAGAGATGCCCCTGGAGCCTCTCTGAGTTCTGAGTATGGTGTCCCACAACAGAAGAAAGCAAGCCCAGGTCCTCTGCAGTGCAGATGGGTTGAAGACACAAGCCTGCTCTGACAAGATGAGCGCATCCACATCCACATGAACGTGGTGGGCGCTGGCACCCACAGCCCACTGCAGGCCAACTTCAGGCTGCCTTGCAGAGAGATGGACCATACGTCCTTTCAGAACCAAGACTAAAACCCTGGCCAGGACATTCCTTCTACCAGAGCCCACCTCTTACTCATAAAGGACGAGAGATGGGGGGATGGGTGACATTCCAATGCTGCTTTTGAGAATGTCTGCTTACTTAAAACAATGAATACCCACCATAGATGAATGAATGTGTTCCTGTGTTGTTATTGGAGTTGACAACGAAGAAAGGAGTTGTTCCTGCTGGGAAGAAAGATTAGCACCCTGTATAGGTGTAGTCTTCACGCACACTGTTAACATTTCCTAGAAGAATAAGAATCGAACATCACAACAGCCGGGCGTGGTGGCGCACGCCTTTAGTCCCAGCACTCGGGAGGCAGAGGTGGGCGGATCGCTGTGAGTTCAAGGCCAGCCTGGTCTGCAAAGTGAGTCCAGGACAGCCAAGGCTACACAGAGAGACCCTGTCTCGAAAAACAAAAACAAAAAACAAACAAACAAAAAAAAGAATCGAGCATCACATTGTCTCTGTGTCCACACTGAGTGGCTTTGATTTACATTCAGTGTCCCAGGGCTGGTGAGTTGGCTCAGGAGTAAAAGAGCTTTGCCACGCATGCGTGAAGGCTGAGATAGATTCCTGAAACCCAGGATGGAAAACTCTGGGACGTAGTCCTCTGATATCTACACACACACACACACACACACACACACACACACACACACACACACACATACACACACACAAGTCCTCTTAACCACTGAGCCATCTCTCCAGCCCCATAAATAAAACTTTTAATAAGGACATTTTGTGGCCTGGGTTTTGAAGTCAGGCAAGCAGTCTATACTAAACTGTATCTCCAGCCCTGAGACATTCTCTTAAGGAAGTTAAACTCTGAAAACAATATAGTAACATTAAAAAAAATAACATTAATTTTTGTAATTAAAAATTCAATTTTTCATAGCTCTATTCTGTAGGAGGGAAAAAAAGCTATAAAATTTTACAGACAGTTTGTCCATTCCATTATCATCAATTGAGTTTCTGAGTTTACTCTGTTATCCAAAATTGCCTGACATTAGTCTTCTATTGAATATGGTTTTTCCATTCAGAACTTGACTCATAAGACAATTTATGAAGGTTCTGTTACTATGCCACATTACCTCCTAGCAGCTCTGCGACAGCCTTCAGCCCCAGTCAAGAGGCCAGCCTGGCATACACAGTGAGACCCTGTCTCAAAAACAGGGCTGGGGTAAGGAAGGAATATAGTTCAGTAAGTACAGTATTTGTCTACTAATTTCCCTCTTTGGGCCTGGCCTAGTTTTTAGAAATTAATTTTCAAAAGATTCAAAAGCGATGGCTTCTTTTTGTGTGTGTGTGTGTGTGTCTCACTTCCTGTGGTCATGCCCTTTCCTCCTGGAGAACTAATTGCTCAGAAGGCTTGAGGAGGTTGTGCGGGAGCGAGGCGGCACCCCGCTTCGGTCCTAGCCTGTGTGCCCCGTGTGCATCCCTGCTTTCTTTTCCTCCAGAGACCTACATCTCACCTTGGCACGGTCTGTGACTCGGGGCCAGTACACTCTGCCTCTTACCACAGAAAGCTCGCGTCATCCAGTGGATTTGCCTAGTAGCTCCATCACGCTCCCATCCAAGCCCAGCCCTTCCAGACAGCAGCCTTGTTTGTGTAATGATCGAATCAGTGGTAAACAATGAAATAAGAACATAGAGATAAAGCCGGGCGGTGGTGGCACACGCCTCTAATCCCAGCACTCAGGAGGCAGAGGCAGGCGGATTGCTGTGAGTTCGAGGCCAGCCTGGTCTACAAAAGTGAGTCCAGGACAACCAAGATAGCACAGAGACCCTGTCTCGAAAAACAAAAACAACAACAGCAACAAAAAAGAACGTAGATATACAGCTCAGGGTAGAGCCTGTGCTCAGTGCTCAGCTTGTATGAAGTCCTAAATTCAACTTATACACGCACACACCCACGCACGCACACATGAAGTTTAATATCAGAGGATAACCAAGGGTTAAACCAAGGGATTAACCAAGAGGATAATCATGTAAGATTTAGTGTTTTGTTTTGTTTTGTTTTGTTTTGTTTTGTTTTGAGACAGGGCTTCTCTGTGTAACAGACCTGGCTGTCCTGGACTCACTTCGTAGTCCAGGCTGGCCTCAAACTCACAGAGATCCACCTGCCTCTGCCTCCCAAGTGCTAGGATTAAAGGCGTGCGCCACTATGACTGGCTTAGTCTTAGTCTTAGTAATGGGTTAAGGGCATCACTTGAGTCAAAGTGGAAGAAGTGCCAAGACCCAGCCTCTGTGCTTTTCTTTTGGGACCTGGAAAAGCTCATTATTTCCTCAAAGCCACTTCCTCCAATGTTCCCTCCCTAAAACCTGTTCTACTGCTTCTTGCTTTTGAGGACCTTTAAACAATAAGGGAATGCATGTTTTTTTTTTTCTTAATAAACCAACAACAAACCTACGAACAAGTCACTGCAGTGTTCCAGAGAATTTTTACAAGATACAGTGTGGGCTTTCCAAACACATACGATGGCTGTACCAGTTTGAGGGGCAGATGGTAAGTGAGAAAGAGAAAGGTTAGAAAGCTTTAAAGTCTAAAAATGTTCATGCCAATTGGATAGAGTGGTACCTGCCTGTAATCCCACTACTACTTGGGAGACTAAAAAAGAAGAATTTTTGTTAAGGTATGGTCTTACTATGTGGCTCTGGCAGACTTGGAATTCACTATGTGGTCCAGGTTGTCCTTAAGTACTAGGAGTGTGAACGACCACATCTTGTTTTGAAGCAGAAGGATCAGGCCAACTTGGACTACATGGTGAGACCCTGTCTCAAAAACAGAGGAGGAAGGGAATGTAACTTGGTTTGCCTAATGATTTCCCCCTTTCTACCTGCCTTATATAATACAAAATGCATATGGAATATAAATTATGAATTATCACATATGTTAGGTACTGATTTTGGTTAGAGTCACTATTGCTGTGATGATACACTATGGCCAAAACAACTTGGGAAGGAAAAGATTTATTTGGCCTATGCATCAGATCACATTATAGATGGTTGTGAGCCACCGTGTGGTTGCTGGGGATTGAACTCAGGACCTCTAGAAGAACAGGCAGTGCTCTTAACCACTGAGCCACCTCTCCAGCTCCACCCAGTGCTTTCTTATAGAACCAAGACCACCAACCCAGGGATGGCACACCCACAATGGACTGGGCCCTTACCCCATCAATCGCTAATTAAGAAAATGCCCCCTCAGGCTTGTCTATAGCCCAATCTTATGGGATTTTCTAAGTTGAAGTTCCCTCCTCTAAGATGACTTTCGCTTGTGTCAAATTGACATTAAAGTAGCCAGGACAATATTACGCATCACTTTAAATAATGGTTTTGGTTGGTGTTAGGACACAGGTCCTATCCCCAACAGCTCCTCAGTTCCATCCAGTCTATCAATACCACATATATCAGCACAGTGGCATGCACCAGTCATCACATGATTTAGGAGGTGGATGCATTAAGAACAGAAGTGTTCAAGGTCATCCTCAGTGAGTTCATATTCCCTTTGGCCAAGTACTCTTCTAGGATTCCATGGCAAAGAGATGTGCACAAACATGGGCAAGAGTTATCAGGGGCAGAGGTGGGGCTCGGCATTCTTGTTGCCACTGATTAAAATTGGAAACCAATGTGTAATAGAAGAGAAATTATGCTGAAGGTTGAAATCTCAAAGATCAAAATTCCTAACATTACAATCCAAGGACCTCAGAAATAGAAACAGGAAGGTCTCTGGGCGTGGTAGCGCACGCCTTTAATCCCAGCACTCAGGAAGCAGAGGCAGGTGGATCACTGTGAGTTCGAGGCCAGTCTGGTCTACAAAGCGAGTCCAGGACAGCCAAGGCTACACAGAGAAACTCTGTCTCGAAAAAACAAACAAACAACAACAACAACAAACAAACAAAACAGAAAGAAACAGGAAGGTCAGCAGTTCAAAGCTCGACTGACTCTATCTCAAACTCGTGATCCTCACCTCTAACTCCAACACTAGAGGCAGAGGCAGGCAGATCGCTGTGAGTTCGAGGCCAGCTTGGTCTACAAAGTGAGTCCAGGACAGCCAAGGCTACACAGAGAAACCCTGTCTCAAAAAACAAACACACACACACACACACACACACACACAGAGAGAGAGAGAGAGAGAGAGAGAGAGAGAGAGAGAGAGAGAGAGAGAGAGAGAGAGAGAGAGAATAAAACGTAAGCCCACGGGCACTCTGAACCAAAGACCCTAGCTGATACAGGGCACCCTCAGCATGCAAAGCACAACAAATGACAATCTTCTCTCAGTCAGGAACTCAGCTATCAAAGCAGATAGATCTCTTACATTTCCCAACAAACGTGCATAGAAGTAGTTCAAAATGCACTTTGGCTAGCACTGTCCTCTCTGTTTTTTATCAGATATAAACAATTCATGTCCCGCAGATCTGAAAATTTTGAAATGTATTTCCTCAATCATGTATTAATGACTATACAGTAAATGACTTTATAAAGTATTTGAAGGTTTGGTGAATTTTGTAGAAAAAAAAGGAAGGGTTCATTTCAAATGAATCTGTAAATCATAATGATAGGTTTGGAATTAGGTATGAGCAAGCCTTTGGTAAATGAATGTCAAGGTATTACCAATAGAGTTTATTTTTGTTCCACTCAGCCCAATGCATTTGGCAAGTCAGATGAGGGAGGAAAGAAATATGAAAACTTCATGTAAACAAGCTTCATTTTGCCCAGAACTCATGGGGCAGAGGCAAGAAAACTCAAGTTTGAGATCAGCCTGGACTACATAGACTCTGTCTTTATTTTTTTATTTTTGGTTTTTCCAGACAGGGTTTCTCTGTGTCACCCTGGCTGTCCTGAACTCACTTTATAGATAGACCATGCTGGCCTCAAATTCACAGAGATTCTGCCTCCCCAGTACTGGGATTAAAGGTGTGTGCCACCACACTTGGCTCAGACTCTGTCTTTAAAAGAAAAGAAAAAGTCAGACATGGTGGCTCACATCTCTAATCCCAGCACATAGGAGGCAGAAGTAAATGGACCTCTGTAAGATTGAGGCCAGTCTAGTCCAAGACAGCCAGAGCTATATAGAAAGACCCTGTCCAAAAAAAAAGGGGGAGGGTGGTGGCAACAGCGGCAGCGCACCCCTTTAATCCCAGCACTCGGGAGGCAGAGGCAGGCCAATGGATGTGAGTTCTGAGGCCAGCCTGGTCTACAGAGTGATTCCAGGATAACCAGGCTACACACAGAGAAATGTTGTCTCAAAAAAAAAAAAAAAAAAAAAAAAAAAAAAAAAAAAAAACAACTAAAAAAAGAAAAAGAAAGAAAGAAAAAAAAAAGGACCATTTATCTACATTGGCATTCCACCCAGCTGATGAAATTCCAGGAGCTTCTAATGAATTAAAAGCTGCATTAGCCTGAAGAAGCCAGCCAAGTTTATAACTGGTTAGAAAATAATTATATGCACAGTAGGACAAGAAGCCACTTAAGCAACACTGTGGCTGCTCAATCACTAGCTTTGTTTCTGCCAAATCTGTGGTCTCTGTACGAGAGCACGCGGAGTGGATGCCATATGCCCAAAACAACACAGATGCAGGCCTGGGAGATAAGAACATTCGATAGGGAATGCTCCTGCCGCTGTGCATAAAATCATAGGGGAATTTTCAAAAGAGCCCTGGCACATGGACGATGGGTGGGGATGGATTATCTCAGGAGATCTGTGCGTCACCACGATGCAGGACTTTACGGTTAACGATCGTGGGAGGCAGGCAGCTTTTGTGGACTACTTGCGCGAAATTGCCCTTGATCTCTGTTTAATTATTTTCTTATTAATATTATTTATTTTGTGAGGAATATTGGGAGTTCAGAGGACTTAGGGTTCCATTCTCTCCTACCAGGTGGGTCCTGCAAATCACACTCAGATTGTCAGTCTTGGCAGCAATGACCTTTACTTGCTGAGCCCCTTGAACTATCCTCTCTCTCTCTCTCTCTCTCTCTCTCTCTCTCTCTCTCTCTCTCTCTCTCTGTCTCTCCTGTGTATGGGTGTTTTGCCTGCATGTATGTATGTCTATGCACTATGTGCACAGAGGCTAAAGGAGGGCATTGAATCCCTGAAACTGCAGTTACAGATGGTTGTCAGCCATGAGGTAGATGCTAGGGATCGAACCTAGGTCCTTAGGAAGAGCAGTCAGTGCTCTTAATCACCGAGACTTTGCTTTAGTCCTCTGATCTATTGTTTAGTTTTGTATGGTTTTTGTTTGTTTGGTTGGTTGGTTGGTTGGTTTAGTTTTGGTTTGTTTGGAGGCAAGGTCCCACTATTCAGCTCCAGCTGTTCTGGAATTCACTCTGTAGACCAGGCTGGCCTCGAACTCACAGAGAAAGAACCACCTGCTTCTATCTCCCAAGAACTGGGATTAAAGGTGTGCACCACTACACCTGGCTGGATCTATTTTGAAGTACACTTTTTTTTTTTATTCACCAAATTTGTCTTTAGTTTTTTGTTTTGTTTTTCTTTTTTCCCATTGTTGGATGTAGAATCCAGGGCTTTATACACACTGGGAAAGACTCCACCTATTGAGTTGCCTCCCCAGTTCCTCACTTAAAATTTTTTCTCCCTATTATTTTATTGTTGTTTTTAAGTTATCTTTTTGAGGGTCAGGAGTTCAAATAGTTAAGTTCTCCCCTAATTATTAATACACAGAAAATTCAAGGCCAACCTTTTGTATTTGTCTTTCTTCTTCTTCTTCCTCTTCTTCTTCTTCTTCTTCTTCTTCTTCTTCTTCTTCTTCTTCTTCTTCTTCTTCTTGTCTTTTGATTTTTCGAGACAGAGTTTCTCTGTGTAGCCTTGGCTGTCCTAGACTCACTTTGTAGGCCAGACTGGCCTTGAACTCACAGCGATCCACCTGCCTCTGCCTCCCAAGTGCTGGGATTAAAGGCATGGGCCACCATGCTTGGCTCTGTATTTGCCTTTTAAAAAGGAAAGAAGAAAGAGAAATCGAATCGTTTTTCAGAAAAATTATATTGTTAAGGGGTTAATCTTCCAGGGGTTTAGAATGTAGAACTATTTTATCGTTTAGGATTATGGCCTATGGGTTGTGTCTTTGGGAATCAAAGCCTGCATTCACCACCGTCACGATCATAACACTGTAACAAGAACAACTTAATTTGATAAGCATTTTCTAAGGCAACTTTGTGTCTTTCGTAGTTTAAATCAGAGCGGTTGAGAGACCTGCTCATCACCATCATGCTTGGTCCCCTTTCCTCGCTTCTCGAGCTCCTTCGCAGCTGTCACCCGCTGGGAGTTCTGTTTTCTAGAGGGATCCTAGCAAACATTCCGCTCTGTGTACAGCAGGATCCTCTGGGGCAGGGAGCCTCGGATAGTACTGGAATTTCTAGTCGTTAAGCTATTCCTATGTGTGTTGACTGGAGAGGGAGAGGAGGAGAAGAAAGACAGCAGCGGTGGTGTGGTTTGGATTTGAGTCTAAAGAACGTGTTGTCTGGGGGGTACCGTGCAGGAACTTCACTGTTTCGATCACTTGAGGCTCAACCGATGCCCAGGAGAGAGGCCAGTGCGTCATCGCTTACCTTTTCTCCACAGCCTTCCTTAGTCACCAGGGCAGGCGCCTGCTCCTGGTTACCGTGGCAACTGCGAGGAGCCCTAGCCAGCTCTGCGACGGCACTGACTTCTGCAGCCCTAGCTGAGATGCAGCGGTGAGGACACAAATCCCGGGTTCTCCTTTCCTTCCTCGCTGCTCCGGACCCCGGGAGAACAGGGGAAGGCACAAGGATGAAAGAAGTGTGCTTTGGGACCACCGGATGAGAACCTTTGGTGGGATTCGAGCTGGAAGGTGGAGCCGCCACACTTAGGATGCGTGCAGCCACAACAGCAGCACCTGTGTCCTGAGGACCAGCCAGGCTGGGGAGGCAAGCACTCACCGGCGGGGAAGATGCGTGTGTGAAACACCAGTCCGTGAGTACCATTAAATCTTTCCCTGGGTGAGCAAATCCCTTAAAGAAAAGGGTTTTGTGTCTTGATTGCCGCCTTAAAAAAAAAAAGTCACATCCTTCCATTGTTTATGCTTTGCCTTGCCTTTCTGATATATGGGGAATCTTAGAACAATTCTGTCCCCTTTAAATGCCTTGCTCTCTTAATCAGTGGGAGCTACACACCGGTATCGGCGCGTCCTTTACTGCACAACGCCCTACCAGCGGATACTATGCACCACAAGCACACGCCCCAAAGACAGAAACACAGCGTTCGGTTTCTCAGCCAATACCATGAAATTTTCTTTATGCTCTTACTGCCCAATCAAAGAAATAATATCCTTGGGCAAGGCAGTGGTATGCCAGATGTCAGAGAGCTGCCCGGGGATCCCCAGGGCTCCGTGTCCTTTCTGCGAGCTCAATGTGAGTCCATTAGCTCATCCGCAGGCGACAATTGTTACACTCCGAGAGACATTTCTTTCAGTCCAGTAGAGGGCGCCGGCGCTCGCCTACAATGCTCGGTAAACAGTCCAGAGATGCCATCCCGACACGCGTAGGCATGCACGTGCCCCTGGCTGCGGAGGATTCAGCCTCTGTCGATCGTTAACAAAGGGATGGTTATGTTGGGTCCCCTCCGCCCCTGGAAGTCGAGGGAAGGGCGAAAAGACTTCCGGAGCACTGTGTTTGTTTTCAGAACCGAGTGAGCGTGTTTCCAGGGCAAAGTACTTTTCTGTGTATCCATCAAGTACTCTCCATCCCGGTTAACCCCTCCTCTCCTACCCCCTAGCCCATTCTTAAGACCCTAGCACTTTGATGAAGTGTTTAGAATCTACAGTGTCTTGGGAAGTCAAGAGGAAAATGGGGAGACCTAGTTAGAATGAATGATAACCCAACCGCTGCACCGCTGGCTCCCGCAGTGGTCCGCCCGAGCTGCATATTGAAAGGCCCGGGGTCTCTCCAGCACCAGACAGTCTGACTTAGCTCCCAGGTGGTTCTGAAGCACCAAGATTGCCAGCCACCATTCCATTCCAATAGGATGACGTATTTCCAGGTGAAGTCGGTACTTGGTTTAGCCTATCAAATATGCTGCTGCTGGAGGGCGTGTGTGTGTGTGTGTGTGTGTGTGTGTGTGTGTGTGTGTGTGTGTGTGTGTGTGTGTGTGTGTGTCGGGGCGGGGGCTGGGGCTGGGGGCGGTAGGGGTATGTTATTACTGTCATGCCTGACTAGCCCCTTGTGTGGAAGAAAGCACACAGGACTTTTGACTACCTGCAGCAGCTGAGGGTGAAAGGGATGTTTCGAAGGAGGGAGGGCGCGACTCTTTCAGAATGGGCTCCTTCTCTGAAGAAAATGTTCTGACCTATAGTCCAGATCAAGGAGAAAAGGAAATGTGGGCCTCTGCCGCACTGTAGAGAGAAAACTGCAGCTGCTAGTGTAAATAAATTCCATGTCTGCGTGCTTACCAGCGTCATACCTGTAACTGTGCTGCTCTCCAAATGCGAGGAGCAGAGCGTGGCTTCTGGAAAGAGCAGCTGGAGGGGGCGTGGTGAGTCTTGCCTATAACCCCAGAACTGGGGAGGTGGAGGCAAAAGGACCATGGGTTTGAGCAATTAGTTGATCAACGGTTGAAGGCCCGCGTCAGCTATAGCAAGTTTGAGGCCATCCTGGGCTGTGGTAGACCTTGAAGAAAGAAGAGAGTATCAAAAGGAAGAGAGAGAAGGCAAGAATATGGTAGGCACTTGAACAAAGGAAAAAGCCGACAAAATGACCTAGAAATTACAGTCTTAGCCCTTTCCCAGACTGAATTAACTATGGCTTTAAATTCCTCCTGCACCTAAGGGAAATGATTTTTAAAAAAATTTTTTTTTCCCTCTCACTGAGAATTGGAATACTAGGGTGACTCCCTCTTCATAAACACACTTGCCGACCATGAAGCAAAAAAGCTTCTTCTAAACTTTGCCTTCTAAAGCTATCTCATGAATATTCATAAGTCATAAATGCCGGGAAGCAGGTGGGAGGCAGAACCTACAAGGCAAGTTCCCCAAAGCCTGCTGCCCTCACAGAAATTAGGTAAGGCCTCAAACTCCAAGCCTGAGAAGTCAGAATTGTAAACAGCTTACAAAGCCAGGCCACCGCCAAGGTGCTGCCTGCCTGTAAGCCCAGCGCTGGGCAGGAGTGGCGGGAAGATCAGGAGCCGTTCTCCACTGCATGTTGGGTTCTAAGCCAGCCTAGGCTACATAAGAGTCTCAAAACAAAAACAAAAACAAATAAACAAACAAACAAACAATGAAGTTTGACCAGGGGCTAGGACTTTTCCCATCACGATTTTCTAAGGCTCTCTCATTAATTTTGATTAGAATGAGAAAGGGTTAAAGTCTTCTTTTTTTTTTTTTTTTTTTTTTTTTTTTTTTTTTTTTGGCGGGAGGGGAGATGGGTGCAAATGACAGCCCTGCCTGTTCTGAAAGCCTGGCCTCTGTCATTCACTTCATAGATTGGAAGGAGAATTAAGTAGCCACATAAAGAGCACCCACCCACCCAGCCAGCTGGGATCACAAGGCTTCTTATGCCAGGCCTGGGGGGGGGGGCAGCGATACCCACACAGAATGGCCACAGCTCTCCCACATGCTGTACCAGAGTACTTTGTCTCCACATTCCCAGCTAGTGACTGAGACAAGCTACTCCTTGTGCTTACTTAGCAAGCAACTCCAAACAGTTACAAGCACCTCCTTCCTTCTTTTTACTTATTGTTCTTCTAGTCTTGTTACATCACACACACACACAGGCACACACACACACACACACACACACACACAGAGGCACACACACACACAGGCACATGCATGTGCGCAGGATTATGTTGCCCTGCTCTCTGGAGACAATGCCTCCACTGCCCCTGGGGCTCCTACGGGGTTTCCCCAGCACTCACCCAGCACAGGGGCCCACATGTGGTCATCCTTTGCCTGGGTATCTCTTAGCCTGGGCATCTCTTAGTTTTCCTCACTGACCTTGGGCTCTTCTGATAAATTCTGCCAGACAGGGTGGCTCAGGGAGGCTTAGGGTAGCTTCTGATCTCCAGCCCTAAGCCCTTTTTCTGACTGGTCACCTCAGAGATGACCCACCTCACAAGGCAGGACGCCTATCCGCTAGCTGGCTAAGGCAAGGACGGTTTATCTGTGTCTCATCTCTTGCCACCCTTCCCACCACACCCACCAAGAGCTACTCCCTGAAAATGCCAGCTTACGTACGCTATAGCTCAGGAGAGAGTGTGCAGGAACCTGGCTCCAAGCATACCTCAACTTACTCTCAGAAAGAGCTGCCCAAACTCAGAGGGAAAGCCCCAGGAGGCTCAGGTGCTTCATTAAAAGCACTAGTTGACAGTTTGGCAAACTAGACTGTTACTCATCAGTGCGCCAGGAAATCAATTTGGTGGGTAATAACCAGAACTTAAAAAAAAAAAAAATATATATATATATATATGTATATATATATATATATATATATATATATATATATATATATATATATATCCCAGTATACCACATACTGGGGGGTGTTATTTCCTGAAATTTGCTGGATTTGCGCATATGTATATTTGTTGTATGCTGAGTCATGAAGCGTTTGTTTTATTTATTGTTGGTCATAGGGACCATGCCCATACTAAGCCACACCCCCAGACACCACAAGTCAATTCTTTGCGAGGGTCACAATCCAGCAGTCACTACGATCATTTCTTTGCAGTGACCACGGAGGGAAGCTAGAACCAAATCAGGAATAGCGAGGAGCCAAATTCTGGAAGAGCTGACAAAAGATAGAATTAAATATGTTTTTATATTGATTTAGTGCTAGGAATTGAAGCCAGGGCCGGTGTATGCCAAGCAACCATTTTCCCACTGACCGTGGGCTGACTCTGGCCTTTGGAACGCCCAGTTCTGAGAGGCCTTTGTCCTGCTGCTGTGAGAAGTGTGAGTTTCCAGGCTGCAACCCTTCTGTGTACTCCTCTTTTGATGTGGATCCAACCCTCCTAGTTTGCTCGCTTCTTTTTTTGTGTAGAAGATCCCAGAACTGAACCGGGGCCTCGGCTGTGCTAAGCATCAGCTCTGTGCTGAGCAAAGCCTAGACTGCAGCAAACTTTTGAGAAGGCATTTTGAGTGGCACAGAAAGGAAATCCAAACATTTCACTATATTTTCACATTATGTAGAGAGGGACATTCACATGTTCCACATGTTCCACAGTGCTTTGTGCAGAGGTCAGGAGGCAACTTTAAGAGTTGGTTCTCAAGCCTGGCATGATGGCACTCGCCTTTCATCCCAGCACTCGGGAGGCAGATCGCTGTGAGTTCGAAGCCAGCCTGGTCTACAAAGTGAGTCCAGGACAGCCAAGGCTAACATGGAGAAACCCTGTCTTGAAAAACAAACAAACAAACAAAAAAGAGCTTGTTCTCTCCTTCCACCATATGGGTCTTAAGGATTGAACTCAGGTTGTCCACGCTTGGCCACAAGCACCTTTTACTCACTGACCCATCTTGCTGCACCTCATATAAAACATATATAATTCTATAACATTATAATTCTACGCATATCTACCCACTGCATGTTCTAGTTGTACGCTATTCCATAAATGGTTTTTATTTTTTACTTTTTTGGCTTTTTGAGACAGGGTTTCTCTGTGTAGGCCTGGCTGTCCTGGAACTCATTCTGTAGACCAAGGCTGGCCCTGAACTCACAGAGATCCACCTGCCTCTGCCTCCTGGGTGCTGGGACTAAAGGTGTGCACCATCATGTCTAGCCGATTGAGTTTTTAAAAAACGTTAGCAGGGGTTTGAAGTAGGAGTATTGCCACAAGTTTGAAGCCAGTCTGGCCTACAGACTGAAAGCCTGTCTCAAACAAAATATCAAAGCAAAACAAAACAACAAAAGCAACCTTATCACACAATGCTATGGTGTTTTAGGGTAAAACTATCTATCTATTCTGAAGTATTTTCTTCACTGGTACAGGTTGGAGGGGATGCAATGCGACACTACATAGGGAAAGCCTGGGCTACAGCCAGAGACAATATTTCAAAAAATAAAAGTAGCTGGGCTGTGGTAGCCCACAACTTTAATCCCAGCACTCGGGAGGCAGAGGGAGTTGGATCTCGGCCAGCCTGGTCTACAAAGCAAGTCCAGGACAGTCAAGGCTACACAGAGAAACCCTGTCTCAAGAAACTAAAAAATTAAAAATTAAAAAATGAAGCCAAAGCCAGGTAGTTGGTGGCTCATACATGTTACTCCAGCATTGGGGGAGCCAAAGGACAGCTGCTTTGAGTTCAAGACAGTGTGAGCTGCATAGTGAGTTCAAGGCCAGCCTGGGCTATGGTAAGACCTTGTCTCAAAAAAACAAACAAGCAAACAAAGAAAACCTCACAAAAAACAAAAACAAAACAAAACAAAAAAACAAGTAACAAAAAAGGCAACAAAGGAGGAGAAAGGGAGCTAGCCATCTCTCCTGCAAAGTAGCCGGTTTCCTTGTGTCATTTCCATGCATACTAGATTCTGGCTGACCTTGCCCTGTTTGTACCTCATTTTCATCATCCCAGAGAGGGAAGGATACCCTGGCTCTCTTCCTTCTGTGAGTGTACACTTATGTCTGCCTCATGTTCTTTCGTCCTCAGGGCATCTGAATTTCTTGGTAGACATTCCATAGAGGAAACACTGAGAAATGTCCCGGATTTTGTTTGTTTGGTTGGTTTTGGTTTTGGTTTTCCAAGACAGGGTTTCCATGTGTAGCCCTGGCTGTCCTGGACTGGCTTTGTAGACCAGGCTGGTCTCGAACTCACAGAGATCCACCTGCCTCTGCCTCCAGAGTACTGGGATCAAAGGCATGGGCCATCACACCCAGCTTGAAACAGGTTTTAAAGCTTGATGTGGGGACCATTGAGAGGACTCGCTGGGTAAAGGCTCTCGCTGTTAAACCTGAAAACCAGAGTATGATTCTCAGGACCTATGTGGTGGCAGGGGAGAACTAGCTCCTGGAATTGTCGCTTGACTTCCACAAGCATGAATGTGTGTGTGTGTGTGTGTGTGTGTGTGTGTTGTATTGTATGCATGTGTAATTGTGTGTGTGTGTGTGTATGTAGTGTGTGTGGTGTGTGTGTGAATGTGTGTGTGGTATGTGTGAACATGTGTGTGTATTGTGTATGTGTATTGTATGTGTGAGTGACTGTATATGTATATGTAGTGTGTGTGTGTGTTGTATTGTATGCATGTGTAATTGTGTGTGTGTGTGTGTATGTAGTGTGTGTGGTGTGTGTGTGAATGTGTGTGTGGTATGTGTGAACATGTGTGTGTATTGTGTATGTGTATTGTATGTGTGTGTGACTGTATCTGTATATGTAGTGTGTGTGTGTGTTGTATTGTATGCATGTGTAATTGTGTGTGTGTATGTAGTGTGTGTGGTGTGTGTGAATGTGTGTGATATGTGTGAACATGTGTGTGTATTGTGTATGTGTATTGTATGTGTGTGTGACTGTATCTGTATATGTAGTGTGTGTGTGTATTATATGTGTGTGTTGTATTTGTGTGTGACTGTATCTGTATATGTAGTGTGTGTGTGTATTATATGTGTGTGTGACTGTATCTGTATATGTAGTGTGTGTGTGTGTATTGTGTATGTGTGTTGTATGTGTGTGTGACTGTATCTGTATATGTAGTGTGTGTGTGTGTGTGGTATGTGTGAACATGTGTGTGTATTGTGTATGTGTATTGTATGTGTGTGTGACTGTATCTGTATATGGTGTGTGTGTGTGTGTGTGTGTGTGTGTGTGTGTGTGTGTGTGCTGTGAGAGAGCTGGGCAGTGAGAGAGACCCTGAGATTCTCTCTGGATATATATAGAAGCAGCAATCTTTGGACTAGATCAGGTGTCAGTTACTCTGTTCCCTTCACTATGTGGGTGTAATTTGCACTTGTAGGGCAGCCAAACTAACCAGTGCGCACCCCAGGCAGGCACTTGTGTGTCAGCACTTCCAGTGGCCCTAGAGAACTCAGAGAAGGCAGCATTGCTCACCCCAGTTTTCTCATCTGGAGTCCTTGCAGTTCTGACACAATAACATGGCTGGGGTTTTTACACAGAATATAGGAAGGCAAATCATCGCTCCCATCATGCCTTTCTACCAAAATTTGGGTTCAACTTCTGACCATGATACTCACCAGTTGTGTGACTTTGAGAAAAATCTATTAATGTCTCTGTAGCTCAATTACCTTATAGTACCTTGTGGGCAAACAGAGGCGCCAGTGACATAAGGGAGGTTAGTGGGGTGAGGGCAGTTGTTGGGAGTGGGTTGCAGACAACAGAGATAGAGGCTTAAGCTAACTTTTGGAAGGGTAAGAAAAGTGAGGGAGCGAGGCTGGGAATTGGCTTCATGACCCATACTCCCCAGATGTCAGGAAGGATGGGTACCTAAGCTAGCCAAGGGGATTCAAATAGGAAGACAACTTGCCCACCCCCTCAGCATATTCTTGGTTGGAAGAACGCTTTCTCGTTTTTCCATGGCTCTGTGCTTCCCACTCAAATTCTAGGGAGAAAGGTCAGGGTGCCTTAAGCCTGGCTACCTGCTGCCAGCTCACAGATAGGACAGCAGGACCCGGAGCTGAATGCCTACCTTGCGGAATTCAGGTCCCGTTACTGGGTGTGGTGGATGCCGGGTGGGCAAAAGCCACAAACATCCAGCACG
Organism: Acomys minous; assembly: GCF_964271855.1. Lineage (NCBI taxonomy): Eukaryota > Metazoa > Chordata > Mammalia > Rodentia > Muridae > Acomys > Acomys minous. The sequence continues at coordinate 24,441,159 of NC_140500.1, forward strand.
AAGCCAATGCCAACAAACGTCCCAGTTCAGGAGTCAAAAGTGCATGGCCTTGTGAAATCCTAGGTCCGTGTGTCATGTTTCAGCACACACAGAAGATATTTGGACAGCACTCTGGGGTAAACTGGCAAGGAGATCCAAGAGGAAGATCCTGGCAGAGAGGTTCTGGCTACCTCTTACCTTACTGCCCCAGCAGGCCTGGGGACTGATGGCAACACTGTAGGGTACTGTTAGCAACCAACGGGGCAGAAGCTTGTTGAGCTCACGTGGTAAAACGTCAGCTCGTATGACCACTGCTTTTCTTCTCCAAAGTATTTTTCAAGTTGTTGCTTTAAATTGTTGAGTTGAGTGACAGTGGCGCACGCCTTTAATCCCAGCACTCAGGAGGCAGAGACAGGTGGATCTCTGTGAGTTCGAGGCCAGCCTGGTCTACAAAAGGAGTCCAGGACAGGCAAGGATACACAGAGAGACCCTGTCTTGAAAAACCAATAAATAAATAAATAAATAAATAAATAAATAAATAATTAGTTCTCTCTTTCCACCTTATAGAGCCTGGAGTTTGAACTTAGGTCATCAAGCTTAGTGAAGTGCCTTGAGCCATTTCATGGGACCTAACCTCAAGTGTCTTTTGTTTGCTTTGGTTTGATGATTTTTTGTGACAGGGCTTCTCTGTGTAACAGCTCTAGCTGTTTTGGAACTCCCTCTGTGGACCAGACTGGCCTCGAACTCACAACGATCCGCCTGCCTCTGCCTCCCGAGTGCTGGGATTAAAGGCGTGTACCACCACGCCCGGCTCTTTTTCTTTTTTTTTTTTGTTTTGTTTTGTTTTGTTTTTCGAAACAGGGTTTCTCTGTGTAGCCTTGGCTGTCCTGGACTCACTTTGTAGACCAGGCTGGCCTCGAACTCACAGCGATCGCCTACCTCTGCCTCCCGAATGCTGGGATGAAAGGCGTGCGCCACCACGCCCAGCTCGTTACTGAGTTTCTTACGGGGTCTGTCTAGACACGATAGATAAATATTTTGGGGCTGGAGAGTTGGCTCAGCAGTTAAGAGCACTTGTTGTGGGTTCAACTCCCAGCACCCACATGGCAGCTCACGACCGTGTGTAACTCCAGTTCCAGGGAGTCAAGCACCCTCTTTTGACCTCAGTGGGGCACTAAGCACACATGTGGTGCACAGACAAACATGCAGGCAAAACACTCATATACACAAAATAATAAAATATGTTTGGCTTTTTTTTTTTTTAAAGAAATGTTTCTGTACTCACCGGAACAGCTCTCTTCCTCAGAAACACATCCGCTCAGGGAAACCCCTGATCCTGCAGATGTCTCCAGAGCTGAGACAGTTCTGACTCACAGAGGACACCTCACTGAGTATAACTTGACAATGATGCTTGAAATGTGCCGGTGCCCTAGCATCCTTGGATGACTTGTAATGTGATCTAATAAGTCGAGGAATTTTTTACCAATTATGCTAAGTTCTTTCTTCTCCTGTCTTGGAGGATAGTTACAACATAAAGATATAAATATTGTGATGAGGTAGGCGTGTGATTTCAGAGGAAATCTAAGCACCATTTCCACCTCAAGGAGAACCAGTACAACACTAAGAAACAGACTATGGCTGGAGAGATGGCTCAGCTGCCAAAAGCTAGGCATATTCCAAAATATAAGGATCAGGCCAAGGCAAGATGAAGGGTATAGTGAGATACTTCGTTCATATTATTTATAGGGCATTTAAATCATTTTTCGGTAATTTTCTTTAACCTTCTCATCACACCTACTCTAAGTGTGTAACAGTGGAAGGAAAGAACATATGGCACCCTGAAGTTTCTCACATCTATTACCTAATTGTCTCCTTCATTCTGTCAATCGGTGTCTTTTTTAACACTTTTTATTTGTTTACTTATTTTTTTGTGTATGGGTGCTTTGCTTGGTTCCTGCTGAGGCTGGAAGAGTTGTTAAATGCCCAGAACTGGACTTAGAGATGGAGTAGCGAGCTGTCATGTGGGTGCTGGGAATCGAACCAGTGTCCTCTGGAAGAGCAATCAGTGCTCTTAACTTGGGAGTAGCAGTAAGTGCTCTTAGCCGCTGGGCCATGTCTCTCGGTCCAGTTGACTTCGTTTTTATATTTTTGTTATTATATAAAATGTATCTTTTGGTGGTTTGACTTTTTTTTTTTAATAGAGACTTTTTCTGGCTGACCTAGTTTTATTTGATTTTTATTTTTAGATTTGAACCTGTGTCAAAGAAATCATTCTGAGTTCTGTCAAATGCCACAAAAACATTTATCATAACAAACTCCTTGTGACTAAAAAAAAAGAAAAAAAGAAATCACATTATGTTCAAATTTAATGTGTCAAAGGATAAGGTTAGGGCCAGTGAGATGGCTCAGTGGGTAAAAGATGCTTGTCACCAGACTTAATGACAATTCCAAGAATCCACATGGTGGAGGGAGGAGAACTGACTCCCACAAGCTGACCTCTGACCTCCACTTGAGCACTATGGCCTGTGCCCCCTCCCCCCCACGAAAAAATAAATAAATGCTTAAAAAAATAAATAAAAGGGACAAATTCAGGCCAGCCAATCTGCATTTTAATAGGATTTATATCAGATTGAAGCCCTGGCTGGTCTTGAACTCACAGAGACCCACCTGCCTCTGCCTCCTTAGGGCTGAGATTAAACATGTGTGTCACTTTGCCCAACCTCAAAAGCATTTTAGATGAGGAACTTGCCTACCTAATTATAAACACAGTCACCCACATGGGAAGGCGCTGCTGAACCAAGAATGCTTTCCAGTGCCTCGGAGCTAGTGGGGTGTGATGGTCACTTGCGGTAGGTCACATTCCTGGCTAGTGTGACAGCTCTGAAGAATGTCCCTGTTGGGAGTCTTCAGAACCTCATACAAAGCAAGTCTCTGGTGAGTGAGCCAAGGATAACACGCCTTCATTCAGCAGCACCTCTCCTTGGGATTCTGCCTTGGGAGTGTTAGCATTTTTTTTCCCCACAATGGTAAAGCACACATATTAGATCTGAGGCATAAGGTACAGTACCGTGTGCCCATGTTGGAACTTGAGGTGGCAGCTGTGAAGGCCTCCTTGTCATTGACGTAGTTCACGAGAGAAAGCAGTTCTCTCATGAGGGCCAAGGACGGTCTCTGCATGGACAAACTGGAGGATAATTGCAGAAAAAAACAAAAAAACAGCTGAGACCTTTCCATCTGCTCGACTGCAGTGTCCGAGTGCTGCAAGGTATCCTGGGACAGGGTGCTGCTGGATAGGTTATTACACTATACCCTTAAGTTCTTTTCCAATGTTGTTTCAGATCACTCGACAATTCCAATACCTTTGTATTGTCTTTGGAAAAAAAATTAAGGTTTATTGTCCCCCCACACAAAGTGTGTGTGTATGTATGAATGACTGCTTCTTCTGCATGTAGGCATGTGCACCACTGTAGGTGCAGTGCCCATAGAGACCAGAAGAGGGCGTTGGATCTCCTAAAACTGGAATTACAGGTTGTTGTGAACTGTCTCATTCGTGCTGAGAGCTGAGAACTCAATGAACCCAGGACCTCTGGAGGAGTAACAAGTGCCATTGAGCCATCTCTCCATCCCTAGCCAACAAGATTTAACACCTTTAATTGTCAGGTCAAATGAACAGGTGAAAAAAGTTACCTAAGTTAAATATGCATTTTTTTTACTGGAATTTGGGGTAACAGTAATAATGATAACAACATCAACAAAAAATATCCCTTTTTAAAAAGTGTTCTGAGCTTTGGGTTCAGTTTTAAAGGATCATATGTGCTAAAGAACCAGAGTTCCTTCCCACTTCAGTTACAAATCTCCCACAATAACCAAAGAATCTCGTTAATTATGTTGGAAGGACCCCAAGGCTCTCTCCCTGACTCCATCTGGAGAAGGTCTTTAGGCATAGATGCCCCTAACCACATTTGATACATGGTCCTTGACACAGCTCCCTGCTAGCTCTCTCCTCCCTGCCCTATAGGATAATTAGGTACTGTGTTCCCATTCATATGATTGGAGCGTGCTGCCAAATGCAAAACAAGCACCTTTAAAGTGCCTGGTTTCAACCAATTATGTTCACCTATCCTGGAAGCCCCACCCCCACCCCAAGGGCTGTATAGCCTTTGTTCTCCCTGATTAAAGTTGCACTCGCTCCTGGAGTGGTTCCCGGAGTGGTTGATCTCCATCATGCTCACAGCCTTCCAAGCCCTGGGCCTCGTCTTCTGTTCCTCTTGCCTCAATGGGCCGGTGGCCATCAGGCCCCGCCCCCCCCCCCCCCCCCGTCCCCCTTCGCCCCAGAGAAGAGGAGAACCACATAATTTGTCAATAATTCTTGGAAGGCCACCCTCCTTGCCGTCCCAGATGGCAGTGCAGGAAGGGGGCGCTGCTGCCCACACAGCAGCACTTGGACATTCTCCCACAGCTGCGGTCCACCGGGCCAGCACTACTCCCGGGGCCATTGCAGGGCCCACAGGCCTGCTGCTTCCTCTGCACGCAGATCCTCCTCGGGGGGTCACAGGATTGCTGATATTGTAGCATAGGAAAGCGACCAGCAACCCATGCTGAGACTGTGGGGGAGTTCCTGCTGAGCCTGGAGGACACAGGGTTCGAACCAAGAGAGCAGAGTAGCCACCAGGGCCACACACCCAGGCATCGTGGAACTCCCCTAATGTGTTTTTGTTGTTGTAACTTGAATTTTGTTCTTTTTGAGACTGGGTGGCCTAGGCTAGCTTTGACTCTGACCCTCCTGCCTCAGCCTTTGAGTGCTGAGATTAAGGATCTGTGCCACTACTTATGTTTTACTAATGTGCTTAGATTTTAACACTTGATCTTATCCAAGAGGTAGACAGGCAACGTGTTCATCTTGGTATTATTATTCTATTTGCTATTTTGTGTATGTGTGTGGGCACGCTTGTGGAGGTCAGAGGAGAACTTAGGAGGGTTGGGGCCTTAGGGCTTGTGCCTGTACTCACTGTGCCATCTCTCCCACCCTTAGTGCTTTTATTTAAAGAACACTATCCTAAGCAAGTAGAATTGGAAACCCTTAACCGGTCCTCCCCCTCCTCATGAGGATGGGTTTATTTGTGGTCTCTGTAAGTACCTAGTACTTAGTCTGTAAGTACCTAGTACTTAGTCTGTATGGATGTGAGGACCAGGCACGTGTGTATCTATGAGCCCACGCCCATACTCAGCTATAAAACAATGTTCTGACATGCAACTGCACGTGAAGGGCTGAGGATGCATGCAGCTCAAACCCTTGGTTCTAGCCTCAGCACCACTAAAATAAAAACAAAGACGTAAGCCCAGGAAAACAAAAAAAGCTGCCAGAACCTGCTGGAGCTGGCTTTGGGGAAGTGTTTCTGGGAGGCTAATGGGATTCTAGGATTCTGCAGTGGAGGGTGAGGTGGCAGCTCTAGACTGCACAGTGGCTTTGGCGACCACTGCTTGCTACTGCACAGTCCCATCTTGGTCACACCCACCACTGTTGTACAGAACTCTTGACTACTACAAAGCATACGCGGGCTGGTGAGCTTGAGGAGCCCTTTCTCAGCATTGGGGGTTATTGTACTGTGAGAATTGGATGCAGACATAGACGTGTGATTTTTGTCAAGTTGTATTTTAATTTCCTTTCTGCTGTCAGGGTTAAAAAACTTGCGAGTTGGGAATTAAAAAGTAAAAGGTGGGTCGGGCATGGTGGTGCATGCTTTTAATCCCAGCACATGAAAGGCAGAGGCAGGCAGATCTCTGTGAGTTCGAGGCCAGACTGGTTTACAAAGCGAGTCCAGGACAGCTAAGGCTACACAGAAAAACCCTGTCTCAACCCCCCCTCCCAAACCAACAAACAAAATAAACAAAAAACCAAAACAAAGATGAAATAATTAGCTCAACCTGTATTTTCAGGGTTTTGTTTTGTTTTTTTTTAAAAAGATTTGTTTTATATATGTAAGTACTCTATCTTCGTGTACACCTGCATGCCAGAAGAGGGCATTAGATCACATTATAGATGATTGTGAGCCACCATGTGGTTGCTGGGAATTGAACTCAGGACCTCTGGAAAAGCAGACAGTGCTCTTAACCACTGAGCCATCTCTCCCGCCCCCAGGGTTGTATTCGAACTGCCAGCGGGGCTGGATATTTCACTAAGCATGTGGTTCCGAGGCAATGCACCCTGCTCTTCCTCATGCGCCTAGAACCCATCCCAGCTCTGAGCATGCAGGTGGCAGGAACACTTTTCCTCTGCTACTGATGGTGCCAACACGGCTGAGACAGAAGCTCACCCTAAGCACGCCTAATGCCACAGCCGCTGAACCTTGCAGCCCGCGCACTTTGCTATTGTGTATTTCTTTCCTCGTTGCTTACAATTGTTGCCTAGTTGTTACATGTTATAAAAGGATTGTGAGGGAGTGGGAGATTGCAGTGGACAGAAGGTACACTTTGGGAAACCAGGCTCCTTTTTTTTTTTTGGCGGTCTCAGGATGGAACCCAAGGCAGAGTGTACGGTCTGTAATGACTCTGCCACTGAGTACAGCCCAAAGCCCTGCTTTTTCCTCAGGCAGGATCTCAGAATGTACATCAGGCTGGGCTGGAACTTGCAATTCTCCTGCTTCTGCCTCCCAAGTACAGGAACCATTATTTGGCAGCCTTCCTAGCTTTGTGAGCTGTAGTGTCCTTCCTCGTGTAGACAAACTTCTGTCAGTGCTCCACACGGTCTTGTTTATTTGTTTGTGCTTTTATTTTTCGAGACAGGGTTTCTCTGCATAGTATGGCTGTCCTGGAGCTGGCTCTGTAGACCAGATTGGCCTCCAACTCACAGCGATCCACCTGCCTCTGCCTCCCGAGTGCTGGGATCAAAGGCGTGTGTCACCGCCCACCCGGTAGCACGCAGTCTTGCTTTGAGGTTCAAATGATATTACAAGCAGAGAAACCTAAGTTATGAAGTTATCTCTCCTTCGTCCCACCCTTGCTTTCCTTTCTCTCCCCTTCCTTCTCTTGCTGGGCGGTCAAACCTGGGGTTTCAAGTAAGCTAAGCATTCCCTCTTCCACAGCGCCCCACCCCCCTCAGCCCTGGCATCATCTTTTATTGGAAAGAAGTAGATTTATGAAAAATAAGAGACAACGTTTGTCTTAGTTTACTTTCGGTTGCTGTGATAAGACACTATGACCAAAAGCAACGCGAGGAAAATGTTTACTTCAGCTTATAGTTGTGATCCACCGCCAAGGAAAGTCAGGGCAGAAGCTGACACAGAGGCCGTGAGGGAGACCTGCTTACCAGCTACTCCCCCATGTTTCCCAGCCTGCTTTCTTACACACCGCAGGACCACCTCCCCAGGGGTGACACCGCCCACAGTTGGCTGGGCCCTCCTGTACCAATCATTCATTACTCAAGAAAATGCCCTATAAAGTTCCATACAGGCCAGTCTGATAATGGTCATCCTTATTTGATCCTGATCGTCCCTTTTCCCAAATAACCCTGGCTTGTGGCAACAAACCAAACCAAACCAAACCCCTACCCCTACCCCACACAGTGTGGTGCTGCAGCTGAGGCTTCCAGGGTGGTCACTAGAGTCAGGCCTCTCTGTGCCTTGTGCAAGTTAGTTTTTCCACACTTTTTTCCCCTTTCTCTCAGGAGGAATAACAGAATAGGAACAACGCACTTTGTAGCATTGATGTGAAGCTGGAACGAAGTGGCGCACACAAACCTTTCCCAACAGCACCCAGCACGTAAGACACACTACGTTTAGTCAGCCTCTTCACAGTTATGACAAAAATACCCGACATAGACCGTTTAAGGGAGGAATTCTTTTAATTCATGACTTCCGTCTTTGGTTCCTGGCTCTGTTGACTTGGAGCCCCTGCAGAACACCATGGCAAGAGGAACGTGTGCACCTCACGGTGCATAGGAAGCAGAAAGACAGGAAGAGGCCAGGGACAAGCTAACTCCAAGGCCTGGCTCCTAATGACCTGCTTGAGCCAGTCAGGCCCCACCTCCTAAAGTTTCCAGCACCTCCCAAAATAGCATGCCAGCTGGGGACCGAGCATCAAATACATGAGCCTTTGTGAAGGACACTACTTATCTAAACCATAATAGTTAATAAACACAAGCGGCAGCAGCTGCTGGATATGAGGGGGAGAGAGGGGTCACATCTGGGGCAGAGGGGTCGTGGGGCCACAGGGGAGAAATGGGCGTTCCTACATGCCAGTAGGTACGGTTAGTGCATCCAGGAAGGCCATCCAGGAAGGCCGCAGAGCAGAACTGGATTTTCTGGCTGTCTTTGGACAACAGTTGGAAGATGCGTTGTCTAGCAGCAAGATGAACTCTCAGGAAAGGCATCCTGAGTAGTTAACAGTTTGGGGTGCAGGCTGAAAAATTCTGAAACGAACTGGAGGGGCCTGTGAGTTTGATCCCCAGAACCCACGGCAGAAGGAGAGAACAGATTCCTAAAAGCTGCCCTCTGCCCTTCACATGTGCCCCAGCACCCCCACATCACCCCATCCCACGCCCACTAGTACGTTTGAAAATTGTAAATAGAGTGAAATTAGTCTGTGCTGGCCCTTGCTTCTCTGGAGTAAAAAGGAGCGGACTCGGCCTCCAGGAATGTTTGCAGGCTTTCAGCTAGACACGGAGGGTGACTGTCAGTGCAGGGAGCCAGAAAAATTGTGTGCTACAGGCTTCAGCCAGGAACAAATTCTTCAGCAGGGCCCCGGGGTCATCAGCCCGTGAGATTTGTTGCTGAAGGCCGGAATCCAGCACAGTCCAGCGGACAAGTAGAGAATTAAGTGATTCTGGAAGCACCGACTCTAGGAGGCAGGGACGGTCTACACACCCGGATAGGAAGAATGCTCTTCCTTGGAATATGAAACGGCCTCCAAAGACTGTTCAATCTGCCTTCCAGCAATAAGAGACTATATACGGTAATATCTGTAAAAATGTGGTGTTAGTAGGTCTACCGACTTTCAACCAAAAACTTTTTTTTAATGCCCGGAATTGAAGAGATTAGCAATCTCGAGAAAGGGATGAGGAAATAAGAAAAAAGGTTTTCTAGAGATCAAATGTGGTCTAACATCCTCACCGGGTTGAAAAGGAACCTGAGGTAGAGAGCTGGCGTTACCCACACAAAGTCAGATAGATACCTAGATTCAATTCTCAGAAGGTTTCTAGGGCCTTTCTCCCTAAAACCCAAGACTTCTCTACTTTGTCTTATCTGGATGAGATCAGGACAAAAATTCCAGCCTTGTTTTCTGGCGGCTTCTGAGAGCAACAAACAAGTCCCCTTTAAGGGTGTATTCCCGTCTCGTCTCTGGCCGGCTTCGCTATGCCCCCGGCGTTATCCCGTTGGCCGTTTTGTGCAGCTTCTTGCCCCTTCCAAGATTCCCAGCCAATCACCGCTTTCCTCGCCTACCCTGTTGGGCTTTCAGGAATATACCATATGGTCCGTGCAGAGGGGGGGGAAAGAGAGAGACCAAAAAAGAGGGAGTGGCAGCTTTGCATTCCTTTACTTTCTACTTGTGACCTGTGAGATTTTAATAGGACCTATCCTGGAGATGGCAACCAGGTCTTTGAGAACAAGAGGCATGAGCGAGCTGCGGGAGCACTGCTCACGCCCGCCCCTTTTGGGGTCCGTGGTCCAGCCTGGAAGGCCGCAGCCCCCGCCTTCCCAAGTATTGGCCCCGCCCCGGCGGCGCCGCTCCTGCCGCCACCGCCGCTGTTGCTGCTGCTGTTGCTGCTGCCGCCGCTGCTGCTGCGCCGGACGCTGCGGGCTAGCGCGCGGGGGCTGCGGCTGCGTGTCCGGGCGCGCGGCTGGGTGGCCCCGCGGGCCACGAGAACACAGCAGCATGAAGCAGAGGTGAGCGCGGCGCTCCCCGTGAGCAGCTACATCCCACCCACGCTGCACCTCGGTGTGCCGGGGGTCGGCGGCTCTAGCGCGGATGGCCCCGGCACCCCGATGCGTCGATGGAGAAGTCCCGCTCGCGTTGCCCCGGGGTCCCGGTCCGCCCTGTGCCCGGCGCCTCCCTCTGGCGAACGCGTGCGCCCGGAGTGCTGGTGGAGCTGCGGCTCCGGTGAGGAAGCCTCTCAGAGCTTCCCGCGCTGCCGGGCCCGTGTCCGGGTTCCTGACCTCCAGTAGTCGGGTGCTAGGTCAGGTCGCGCCCTAGGAGAACTTAAAAGAACCATCTCGCTAGTAGGAGCGGGACTGAGCGGTTTGGACTGGGTGTGCCCAAGGAGGCTTTGTAGGGGCGAAGACCCAGTCTAGGGAGTAGGACTGCGCTCCCCATTTCCCTAGTCTGGAGCCCAGCAGGCGCAGTGTGTAGGTTGCTGAAGTCGTTATGGCAGGTGGCCATGAGAGAACTCTTGACATTTCCGTCTGCTGGTAGACTGAATGGGGGTACAGGCAGCCACCGAGGCCTCTTATCTCAGTGCCGCCCCCCTCCCTAACTGCCTTACCAATTGACAACACTGTTGGAGCTCCCAAGTGGCACATAAGACATCCCAAGCTTAAGAATAACCTTGGAGAGCCCTACTCAGATATGGGCTTGTCTGGTATTCTCAGACAGCCGGCGTGATGGCCGATTGCAGGTTTCTGGCGTCTCTGCTTGGCTGGCATCGTCAGCTCTTTCACAATTGTTGCTGGGAAGAAGGGGTCCTTGAGGCGCCTCAGCGCAATAGGGGGCGTGGGTCAGCCTTGTATCTTGGCTAATTTTACTCTGGAGACAAAGTTATTTCCAAGAACACACACCGCATCCGTATTGCTTTGATTTTGGTGTTTAAGTCAGGCATTAATTATGGCTTCTGGGACACGGATTAATGCAGAGCAATGGAGATCATACAGATAGTGGTTTTTGTTGTTGTTGTTGTTGTTTACTTAAAGTGTGCCGTGGATGGGGAGAATAGCACTTAAATAACCAAGACATTCGTGTGTGTTTGGGCCCCATTTGGCTGCACGTACACAGTCATTTAGGCTGACGGGGAGAGAGAGTGAGATTTTATGATGAGAAAGACATCTTACAGATTGCTGCTGCCATCAGAGTAAGTTCACTCATGACCGGGTCACAAAGGATGCTGTTCCTCGTGGCCCGCCTTCTGTGAGCACTTCTCCCAGGGGCCTTGAAGAGGATATCATAAATTCCATGTTTGATTGCCACATGCACTCAAGTCAGTTATTTTAGCCCTCCAGTGAGCTTTTCTTATTCTTGAGGTTGCAAAAGTCTTAAGCTGGCTTTTAGTGGTGTACTAACTAGCACGTGTTGATTTTTCAGAATTATAGCTGAGGCAGTTTGGTCGGTCCTGCAAAGAATCGTCTAGAACTTGGGCCTGGTTCCTCAGCTTTTCTGTGTTTAGCACAGCACTAGTGTTTGAAAAGTCTAAGACTTGACTGCCAGCTGGTTGGGGTTTTTGCTCCACCAGGATGTTTGTATTGTGTGGTTTCTAGGTGTGGGAGAGAAAATGGCCTTGGAAATAATGCCGGGAAAGTGCTGAGCACAGGGCCAAGCACATAGTAGGTGTTCAGTTAAAAAAAAAAAAGACTTTTCCTCCCTCCTTGATTGAAGACCTGGGTGGGTATGGAGTTGGGCCTCATACCCGCTCTTCGTCCCCATCCCCCAACTGGGAGATCAGCTTCGCCCTCTTTTTCCCACTTCCTGGTTTCCAGACATTTTAGTAGGAGGTTGTCAGCGAAATACTTCTGGATTGGGAGAAATTAAACAAGGAAAATTGAGGTTTTTTTTTTCCATCTGTCTTGTGTATTTTCTTGTTATTGGTTTGGTTTTGGTTTTTCAAGACAGAGTTTCTCTGTGTAGCTCTGGCTGTATTTGAACTCATAAAGATCTGACTGCTCCCAGCACTCTGGAGGCAGAGGCAGGTGGATCCCTGTGAGTTTGAGGCCAGCCTGGTCTACAAAGTGAGTCCAGGACAGCCAGGGCTACACAGAGAAACCCTGTCTCAAAAAAAAAAAAAAAAAAGATCTGACTGCCTCTGCCTCCCAAGTGCTGAGATTAAAGGTGTGTGCCATCACTGCCTGCCTGGCCTTAAGTTGCTAAGTAACCCAGGCTGGCTCATTTTTTTTCTTTCTTTTGTTTCGTTTTGAGATAGGGTCTTGTATAGTTTGGGGTAGCCTTGAACGTCTTTTCTTCTTCTTCTTCTTCTTCTTCTTCTTCTTCTTCTTCTTCTTCTTCTTCTTCTTCTTCCTCCTCCTCCTCCTCCTCCTCCTCCTCCTCCTCCTCTTCCTCCTCCTCTTCCTCCTCCTCCTCTTAGATTTATTTATCCATCATTATGTATACAGTGTTCTGCCTGCATGTACACCTGCAGGCCAGAAGAGGGCACCAGATCACATTACAGCTGGTTGTGAATCACCATGTGGTTGCTGGGAATTGAACTCAGGACCTTTGGAAGAGCAGGCGGCTCTCTTAACCACTGAGCCATCTCTCCAGCCCCTAGCCTTGAACTTCTATACAGACAAGGAGGACCTACCTGATCCTGCTTTGTGGCAGTCGAGCTCCTGAGTCTCCTCCTGCCTCTGCTTCCTGACCACAGAGATTGCAGGTGTGACCCACTACACCCAGCAGCGTGTTGCATTTTACAGATTTATTTTTTTATTTTACAGGTATGTGCATGAGTGTCTGGTGTGTGTGCCACCTGTGTGCAGGTGCCCTTGGAGGCCAGAAGAGTGTATCAGGTCCTCTTGAGCTCTGGAGTTAACAGTGGCTGTGAGATGCCTGACATGGGTGCTGGTAGCTGAACTTCAGGTCCCTGGGAGAGCAGCAGCACGGGCTTTTAAACAGCTGAGCCATCCCTCCAGATGAGTGCTGTGCATGAAAGGATGGTGTGTGCGCCAGAAGAGATCCTAGCTTCCAACTCCCAGTAGGCTGGCGGGCGGGGGGGACACGGCCGACGACGACAACGACGACACCCTTTCTTTGATCTGTTGATTACGCCTGTAGGTGAGGGTTTTACGCCTCAGATTGACATGCCCCAGTGGAACTAGAGTCACCACTTCATGTTTCCAGGCAATGTCGTCTGAGAGGAGGCCAGGATGGCTGACGCTGGACTGGCAGGCAGGAGTAGCCGCTTAGCTTTCGTGGACTCTGCTCTGGGCTCGGCAAGGAGCCCACGTTTGCCTCCTCCCTTTATGCAACTGGTTGTAATCGCAGATTAAAAGGCTATCAGCGCTAATGTACTTGGAAAAGTAAGACCCATCATTGGTTTGTTTATGTTGTGTGATATTGGGTGTGACGTTTTTTACAGAAGCCAGACTCTGGCTTCAATTACTGCTTTTTTTTTTTTTTAAAGAAGTGAGCTTCTTTTTCTTCCTGCTTGGTCCTCTTTGGAGGCAGGTGCTTGGGCCTTTCTTAGCCTGGCAAGTGCTCTACCACTGAGCCACACTCCCAACCCCTAATGTATAGATGAAGAAACAGAAGCATTGTGATTGGCTCTGAGTACAAATTCTTTGATCCTTCCATTGATACCTTTGGAGGGAAACACCTGTCCCCACCCCTCTTGTTTTCAGGTGCTGAAAGGTTTCTGGCAGGCAGGCCACTGTACCTTCCTGAGTGCTGGTGAGCAGTGGCACCACTCTTTGACTGCTCATCAGTGCCTGTGCTAGGTGCACATCATCCGTTTACTCTTCATAGCTGTGTATAAGTTTTTCAGCCGGGCGTGGTGGCACACGCCTTTAATCCCAGCACTTGGGAGGCAGAGGCAGGCAGATTGCTGTGAGTTCGAGGCCAGACTGGTCTACAAAGTGAGTCCAGGACAGCCAAGGCTACACAGAGAAACCCTGTCTCAAAAAACAAACAAAAAACCAAACCAAAACAAAAAACCCAACAACAACAAAAAGATTTTTCTAGGTTTGACTCCTGTTTCATAGATGACAAACTATGGTCATCTATGAGCTCCCATGGCAAGGAGGAGACAGAAAGCTTTGGCTGAAGGCAAGGCTGGGGTCAGACTTAAGGTCTTCTGGCAGGCACGGTCCCAGCCCCATGTCTCTCGGTCGGTGATTAGTGGGTAGATTTGGGAGTCTTGACAGTTATCTCTTCTCACTGCCAGTGAGACAGTCATTACTTCAGAAAAAAAATAATGATAACCATAACTGAAAAAACCATTTATACCTGGAGGGTGTGACATACTTTATAAAACCGGACAGGACAATGAGGACCAGAGAGAATGGAAATAGTTTAAGGGTGGCAGAAGTGCTACTCAGACCTATAGCCTACCCTTAGTGCTTTTGCTATTTGGTTTTGTTTTTTGTCTTTCGAGACAGGGTTTCATTGAGTGGTCCTCCTGGCTTTACTGGAACTTCCTCTGTAGACCAGGCTGGCCTTGAACTCACAGAGATGCTCCTACCTTTAGGCATGCACCACCTTGCCCACCTGGCTAATGCTCAGGTTTGTTTGTTTGAGATAGGACTTCTCTGTGTAGTCCTGGTTGTCCTGGACTTGCTTAGTAGACCACGCTGGCCTTGAGCTCGCAGAGATTTGCCTGCCTCTGCCTTCCTGAGTGCTAGGATCATAGGTGTGCGCCACCGAGCCAGGAAAATTATTTATTTATTTTTATTTTAGGTAGATTGGTGTTCTGCCGGTTTGTATGTGTTTGTGAGGGTGTCAGATCCCCTGGAACTGGAGTTAAAGGCAGTTGTGAGCTGTGATGTGGTTGCTGGGAATTGAACACGAGTTCTCTGGAAGAGCAGCCAGTTGCTCTTAACCATTAAGCCATCTCTCCAGCCCTGAGACCTGGCTTTTGTGTTCAGGTCTACTTGGGTTTTGTAAGGCAGCTGCTTTTTTTTTTTTTCCTGCTTTAGCTGGGAAGTTGGACACCTGCTTCTTTTTTGGAGTTTAGCTTTCACAGATAATACAGCACATTATGGGAGTCATGTGGGAACTGGCGGGGAGGGCATTGTTTGGAAATTTACCTAAATTCATCGACCGGACTTTCCCTCCCTTTCCAGTCAACCCACTTGTCAGTCTTTGGCTCCATTGATCAGAGTCCTCTGATGCCGTGGGATTGGGTGGGGTGGGGTGGATGTCACACACCTAGGTGCTTGGCTGCACCGTTGGGCAGAATGGCATTGCAGTGCTGGCGAAGGCTCAGCCATGCGTCATCATCTGTTTTCTTCAGGTGGTTTGTGTGTCTGAAGGCACACAGAGGTGACCGCTGAAGGCAGGAAAGCCGTGCTCTCCAACCCTGCTATTGGATGAACTTTTTCCTCATTGGCTGCTTAGAATTGCCCAAGAGGACAGGGGACTGCTACATCTTAAGAAAGGAAAGGAAGGGGCCCTCAGAATAAAGACGGGAGAAGGAGGACTGCAGCCTTTACCTCCTCGAAGGAGGCGAGGATCGAGGTTTCTGCTGAGCAGCGGGAGCCTCTGTGAGAGCAGAGTTTTTGCGTCTTCCCTCTATAGTGTCTCGCTCTGGTTGAGACTGGCTGTGAAGTTGAGGAGAGGGGGTGATGGCCAGCAGGGGGGGGGGCTTTCGGCACTGGGAGGGTCTGCAGGTGCTGTCACATTGTCTATGTAACAAAAGACTCATTTTGGGGAACCAGTCACTGCTACGGACTTTTCCTTACAGCTTTAAAATAAATAACACAGGGCTGTGGGCTGGTCCTTGGTAGCCCACTTGAACCCCCGTTTAAACTGACAGAGTTCTACTTTGTTTGGCCCAACCTGCCCTCTCTTTCTTGCCTCTGCCTCTGGAGTCCTGGGAGAAGAGGGAGAGGGGAGGAGTACCTCCCCTCTGCTCCCCCTTCCTCTAGTGGCTCTGTGATTGGGGGTTTCAGGGTTCTGGAATGGGAAAGGGAGAGGTAGAGAGAGAAGCCTGCAGGAGCTTTGAGGCTAATAACAGTCCTAATAAGAGGTCAGGTGATCATGGTGGCAGACACTGACTGCAGACTCTGTCTTGAGTTCTCTGCAGAGTCCTAAGCCTGCCTGGGTGCAGCCAGCGTGGCTAGTGTTGACACATTTTTAAAAGCTTTTTTATTTGGGTTCTTATATCTCTACCTCCGTTCAAACCCTTTTCTCCCTGATCCCTTCCAACTCCTGGACACTAAGTAGGAGAGAAAGGCTAGAGGGGGAAGGTTGTAGACCTCTGCCTCTGTAGGCTACTTCCTGCTGCTAGGGATGTAGCGCTCCTTGAGACGGTCCAGTCTTCATTGTCAGAATCTCCAGCGGTCCAGCAAAACAGAAATCCAGCAATAGCAAATGCAACAACAGGGGCAGCAGCTGCTGCCACAGGCCCTCTCAGGGCTCCCCCATTTATACCCTCTCCAGAGTCTCCCGGAGGAGGCAAATCATAATCACCTGCTGTCAAACAGCCTCTTATCCCACAACCTGGGATTAAAGCAAAACCATATTCACATAACATAACTGGGTTTTTAAAGAAACCAAAGCTCTCACTACAGGGTTGGGAGCAGGCTGTACCATCCCTCTTTCGATTGGGAGGATGGTGGCCTCAGGCCTTTGGCGCTGCGCCTGTGCCCTCATAGACTCTCCTGTGTCTTTTAAGAACCGTAACCACACTTTTCCCTTCCCTCTACAGTCCCTTGACGGAAATGCCACTGGGCAGATGAGTTAGCTAGCATCAGATTTAGTTATTTATTTAATTATTTTCTTTTCCTTTTTTAAAAAAAGATTTATTTATTATTATGTATACAGTGTTCTGTCTGCATGTATACCTGCAGGTCAGAAGAGGGCATTAGATTACATTATAGATGGTTGTGAGCCACCATGTGGTTGCTGGGACTTGAACTCAGGACCTTTGGAAGAGCAGGAGGTGTTCTTAATCACTAAGCCATCTCTCCAGCCCCCTAACTTACTTATTTTCTTTGTGACAGGGTCTCACTATGTTATTCTGGGCCTGAAACTGGTTATTGTAGACAAGGTTGGCCTTGAACTCAAAAGATCCTCCTGCCTCTGCTTCCCAAATAAAGGTGTTGGGATTAATTGTGTCCCACTGTGTCTGGCCAGGTTTTTCTTAAGTGTTCCATTCTGGAGCAATTGGAGGACCGACATAGTCCCTAGCATATTTCTCAAAGGGCAGATCAGAGCAGGAGATGTTGAGTAAGCCCTATTCATATCGTTTTCTTCCTCTATTTGGACTCACATGAGTTTTTCTTTCTCCTGAAATTTTTCAGTGATTATATTTTCTGTTACTTCGTGTGTATGTATATAGTGGTTAGTGGTGTCGTGTGTGTGTGTGTGTGTGTGTGTACACACAAATAAAGGTAAGAGTTGGCAGTTGGCTGGCTCCACTCCAGTGGTCAGGTTTGTGCAACAAGCACTTTTATCCACTGAGCCATCTCACTGGCTGTGGTGTCGGTTTGTCATTCCCAAGGCTCAAGCCCAAATCGGTTGACCCTGCCTTAGTTTCTTTATGGATAAGAGGTCGTCTAGGGAACCCACCGCGCTGTGTACAATTAATTGGCAAGTGAGCATTCAGAGTGGAGCCTTTTACCCAGTTAGGCCTGGACCAGTTGAACTCATTTATTTCCCTGTGAAAGTGGAAAAAGGAAGTATTTAACTAGAGACTTGAATTCTGTCAGGCTGTTTCCAGAACAGATAGGCTGTTCTCAGGACCAGTCTTACAGAGGTGGGGGGGTGGGGGTGGCGGTCAACTTTATGCCTTTAGTGTTTGCCTCTGAACAAGTGTGCCCAATGGTCAGTGATAGGACAGCAGCCACCATATTTCCTAGTTACCAGAGTGACCATACTCTGGGGCGACTGCTTCATGTACACACGCCATTTCCTCCTTGCCCCATTTTACAGAAAGGATGCTTGCTGTTCCAGAAAGGTCATATCCATAAACCCAGTAACTTACGTAAGCTGAGCCTATAATTATCATCATACAAGATGAACTATTAAGGATGTAAAGGAAGAGGGGTTGAGGAGGAAATAGATGGTGGTAAACTGAGTCAAAAGCGTCGGGATTCACTGACTGCTGTGTGGTGGAGAAGGTACAAAAGGAGTGCTCCTGGCCTTTGTTACACTCCAGGGAGCCAGAGAACAAAGAGCAGAAGGGAAATTCCCTAAGGGCTTCTGGTGGTGACACACTCACATTTGATACGGTTTTTTAAAATTTTGTTTTAAGTTTCCATATTTGTATGGGGCAGCACAAAAGCAGTAAGCCATGCGGTATAGTGATAACGTGATTTAATTGGCCAGGAGCCCTGAACTTGGAATGGTGACCAAGCGAACTCTGCCGCAGCACAGTACCCTCCAAGGCAGGCTGGGTTGCTTGGTCTCTTGGCACGTTACAGTGAGGCGTTCCAGACTTCACCTGCCCCCTGTGGCTGTGGCTGGGATGTTTGTATTTTGCCGGCAGGGTCAGGTTGTTTTGTAGCTCTTCCCCCAGGACCTTGGTTGCAGGAAGGGCCGGGCCACCTCCCCTTCCTGGAGACTGCCATTGGGCCCATCACCACTGGCGATCTCTTGGCTGGTGCTCTTGTCCTTGTCCAGCCTCTGCTTGCCAAGAAGAGCGACAGGTAGTCTAATGACAGTGCAGGCCTTCCTGGAGGACATGTTGCCGGCCACACCCTCTCCCAGGTGTTCTGACATTCCTGGTCCCAAGGGCCCCCTCATGGTCACTTTGGGGTTTAGAACCGTGTTTAGTTCTGCCAGGGCGCCTCTCTGCGACACTGCCCCTGCCGTGATCACAGAGCCTGGGTGGAGCCTTTGGCCCTCCACGTTTTTGTTCTTTTGAGGTCACTTGCTATATTTGGAGGCTGATGTGGACAAAGGCCTACTTGGACACTCTTACTGCTGAGTGTGCTCAGTGAGACCCAGGTTTGCGTGCGTTTTGATCCTCTGTTTGCTAAGACCTTTGGGTCACTTCAGGCCCGTTGCAGTGGACATTGCTTGTACATCCTGGAAGCAAGCCAAGTGTCTTCCAGCCTCTCTGCTCCTCGTGGAATGACTTGGTGTCAGTTGGTGACCATGTTTGCTGCACCTGTTAGGAAGAGTTTTCACTGACCAGCGATCCCAGAGAAGTGCTCTCGGCCTTAAAATGTGCCCCCTCCAATGACAAAGTTCCTGTCTATACTTCTTGGCTTAAGTAGACTCATCACAGTAAAGGACTTTTGTGCCGTAATTCTTTCTGTAGTAGGAATATGGCAATTTTTTGTCTGTCTCTGACCTTCCAGCATTCTGATCTTCCACCACTGGTACCAATGACTGCCTTATCTTTTTTGTTTTGGTTTTGGCTTTTGAAACAGGGTCTTGCTATGTGGCCAGGCTGGCCTTGAACCCAGCTTCCGGAGGCCTGGGGTTACAGTGTGGCCACCTCCCCGGCTTGCCTGTCACTTTTGCCTGCCTTTCTCTCTTTATCCCACTGTTCCATATGCAGCCGCAGGGGCGCAGAGGCCGCTGGTCTTGGCCTTTGTGGCTTCCCTGGCCCCGGCACCTTGGCTTGCTGGTGTGGTAGAGCTAGGTGCCGTCATGGGCTGTCAGTCAGGGTGTATGCTGTGCTGGCAGGGGCTGGCTGGCCCAGCTTGTGCTCATGCACTATTCATCATCAAGACGCCAGAAGTTGTCTGTGCCATCTTCTCCGACTGTGCTCATGCGCTCCCCGTACAGTCGCCTGCCTTTTCTCTTTGTTTCCAGGTTATTTTGGCAAGCTCTTGCAGGCTCTAACTTGAGCATATGCAACAGGCAGGGCAATCAGGGGGCGTAGATAGGTCTCCCATAGTAAAGGAGTCCGAGGGACTTGGCTGAAAGTGTTAAGAGTGGGTTGGAAAGGGATCGCATCTCCTGGTGCCTATTTAGAAGTGCCCTTCATGTTAAGTATATGTAGGGATATGATACCCACTGAATAGGTTGGGAGTGTGAAGGCCTGATGAGGCGAGGTGACTCACTTGCCTGAGCTCTCTAAGCTGATACATAGTGATTTGAACTCAAGAGTAGAAGCACCAGATTATGTGGTAGCTAAAAGTGTGGGTTCTGGAACTAGACTGGATGGAGTAGGACCTCATGTGTGTTCCCTAACCTCTCTGGGCTCAGTTTCCTTATCAGCATCTATTAGACAGCATGCCTGACAGGCCCGCTTCATAGTTACAGGCAGGCAGAATTCCACCAGGCACAAGGTGAGCACATAGTGGCCTTCTTGCCCTGTGCTCCTGGAAGTTGGAGTGCAGGCCTGAGGCTCTGGGGTTTCCTTTCGGGTAGGGAACCGCCCTGGGCAGCATGCGTGTGTTCAGACTGTGCGGTGAGCTAGGAAAGGAAGCTTGCTTGAGCAGTAGCCGGCTGCAAGGAGGAGCTCACCAGTCGCTGGACCCCCTCCCTTGCCGTCCCACCCAAGGTTGACTCAACCCTGCTCCCTTCTCATTGCCTCCCACCTTGCTTGCTCTCTGATCCTCGTTCCCTGCTGCTCAGCATTCCCTCTCCTACTAGTAATCTTTTAAACTTCCTGAAATGATGTATTCATTAACTTATTGATCACACCTCTTGACCTGATTCACCATCCTGGGTTTTAAGGGCAAGGGCGGCTCTTGGAGATATATGTTGTCTCTGCACTTGTGTCTACCTGCTTCAGAAGATATGAGACTGACATAGACTGTGTGTGTATGTGTCAGTGTGTGTGTGTGTGTGAGTGTGTGTGTGTGTGTGTGTGTGTATGCATGAGTGTGTATATATGTGTGAGTGTATGTGTGAGGAGTGTGAATATATGTGCAAGTGTATGTGTGGGTGTGTGTATGTGTGAGTGTGTATATATGTGTGTGAGTGAGTGTACGTGTATGTGTGGGTGTGAGTGTGCAAGTATATGTGTGAATGTGTGTAAATGCAAAGATGCTACGGGCCATTGATTTGGGGGAAACAAGGATGATTATAGCTATAACCCTCCAAGAGTCAGGTGTGTGGCCAGTGCTTGTTAAGTGTTACATGCGTGGCCAGGTCTGTGCCATCTGAGCTGCACAGGTGAGGACACAGAAACCCCAGGATGTGTCTAAGGACACTTAGGACATGAGTTTGGACCTGCTCCACACTGACCCCTGCCCTACACAGGAGGCGTGGTTCATATGCATCGTATAAGCCATTGAGAAGATTGATTAGGTGACAAGAGGGTATTTTGATTTTCCTTTTAAATCTTTGATATTTTTTATATAAGCAGTCGCTCACTTAATAGTTACAGCCTTTTTCACACTTTTTAAAAAATTTGTTTTTTAAGAATTTTGTATAATGTTCTGACCATGTTCACCCTACCCCAACTCCTCCCATATCTGTATCGCCTTCTCTTCCCACCTACCCTCCTAACTTTGTATTCTCCCCATCAAGAGTATCTGTGTTGCACCCCCTTTTCCTAAGGCGCAGGGATCATGGCTATAGAAGGTGTGGGAAGAGTATGAGAGCCGGAGGCTGTGATGAATACAGGGAAACAGTGCTCTCCAGACTCAGGAGGCAGCAGCCTTATGAACTCCCAGCAGTTATGACAGTGTGCACAAGCTCCATGTAAGATCAAGCCAGACCAAATGCCAGCATAGTGAGGGGAGGTGGATGTAAATCCTACGCCCCTAGCCCAGGAGCAATTAGCAATGATAGTTTCTGGGAAGAGGACAATTTTAAGGGTGTTGGCCCTGGTAGGCTGACTGTGTTCCAGTATAAGACTATGTAACCATGTAGCACAGAGGAGAGGGTACATAATGTAAGAGGTACCTTAGCACCGAGGGCAAGCCCAGGACATCCTAGGCAGTGAGGGGCAGCCCTGCTTCCTGAGAGCTGAGCTCAGTACCCGTGAGCCTGAACCACTGTGCTAGGCTCTGCCTGGGTGCCTGGAGCTAAGATGCATTCCTCTCCCTGGAATCTTGGTGTAGCCGGGGAGACAGACACACAAATAGATGATTCCCTCGTACTGTGGCTGTGATGAGGGTAAAAGTAGGGTGCTGTGGAGGCTGGGTAGAGGGATCCAGGAATTCTTCCCAGAGCCTTGAAAGGCAGGCCAGTGGGCATTCTAAAAGACGAGAAGAGCCACAAGCAAGCACACGGAGCCAGTCTGTTCCGAGGGCCTGGGTATGCCTCAGCACACTTTACAGACAGTGAGTTCATGGAGGTGGGGTGCGCCCAGTCATGTTGGAAGTCAGGTAATAGGGCAGGAGAGATGAGGGAGCAGGACTGTTGTGGAAGGGGTCGGCACACTTTCTGAAGGGGCTTGGGGAGTGAGCACTTTCAGGTCTGCCTCTGTGACTTTTCCTGGCAGACTTTGACTCTCCAGGGAGACAACTACCGACCAAAGAAACGTCCTGTATGTTCGTCTTGAGAATACGCTGGGCTTGTAGGAATATCGCTCATCCCAAAACAGTTGCATCACTGTAAAGTTCCATCTCAGTAGGGCCGATGGCCTCCCCAAAGCTGTATCCGTGAAGTCCTGCCTCACCCCAGTCAGCCTTCCACTTCTGTGCTGCACTGTTTTCCCACCACACACAGCTGGGGCCCGATCACGTGCTGCTGGGAATCCCCCCACTTCCACAAGGGAGCGTTAACAGGCCCAATCTTGTGAGGGTCCCATTATGGTAATGGCTTTGCCCATACTTAGGAGCCTTCCAGGAATATTGTGAAAGGCGCTGAAGATAATGCAGGGCAGATGGGTGTGGCTAGAGGCCAGGAAGCTGTAATTTATGAAATATGAATTTCATGTAATGTTCATCTATTATAGAATGAATCTTGATTCCCCTCAATCTCCTCCCCCCCCCCCGGCCCCTCCCCAGGGTTTCTCTCTGCGTAGCCGTGGCTGTCCTGGAATTACACTGTACACCAGGCTGGCCTCAAACTCAGAGAACCTCCTTCCTTTGCCTCCCAAGGGCTGAGATTAAAGGCCATCATGCCTGGCCCCCTCAATCATTTAAATATGTAAAAAACATTGTTTACTTGGAGGTTGGATGAGTTTGCCCACCCCCAGCAGTTAGTAATAGTTCAAATGTAATCTGATGATGGTGGCACATGTCTTTAATCCCAGCGCTCCAGTGACAAAACTGAGTTTTTGTCTGAGGCCAGCCTGGTCCACAGACTTAATTCTAGGACAGCCAAGGGTACACAGAGAAACCTAGCTGGAAAAACCAAATAAATAAATTCAGATGTAGCATGACAAAGGCCTGGGCCAGATAAAGAGGAAGGGACCCGATGCCAGAGACCTTTTGGAAAGAGGATTCTGATTACATAGCAGCGAGGAGAGGGAGGAGGCCAGGCAGAGCAGAAGCTCTGGTTAGCTGCTTCCTGGCCCCTTTCCGTAAAGCCGCCTCTATTTCCATGTGCCAAGAGCATGTGTCAGTGCTGGGGAAAGCCCAGGATGGCAGTCTGTCTGCCTCCAGGTGCTTGTCGGCGACGTGTGACCTGCCTGATGTCTCTTTCATGCCTCTTTGCCTGTCAGCGTCTTTTGCTGTCTTGGTTTCGGGTGCATTGGAGAGGGGGTCCTGCTGTAACCGTCTGCTGGGGCTGCCAGGGGAGCTATAGGGGGGGGGCGGGGTATCTTGGCAAATTTTCCTATTTAGGAGGAGCTGCCGGAGCAGCACTCGTGTGAGTCCCTGCTGCCTGTAGTCTTGCTGTGTGTATGTTAGATCTCACTGTTTACATTTTGCCCCGGTTGCTTTACCATCGTGCCTTTCCCTTCAAAATGCTTCAGTGCAGATTGATCAAGAGTAAGATTCCGTGTTCCATGGCCACAGTGCAGGGCACCGTGCCCTTAGCATCCATGAAGAATTGTAGTCTGGTTGTTTTCGAAGCTAGTGCCCCTCCTGTAGCTGTCATTGCTAGATGACTGCCGTACTCAGACAGTAACAGACTTTCCTCACGGGAATGCCCGCCAATAGTCCTAATGGCAGGGATTCTCCTGTATGTCAGTGCCCCCCCCCCCACCAGGACAAGCAGTAGCTTGGAGGGAGAGCAGTGTGGGGCCGGAGGGTCACCTGCTATTGCTGTCTTGAACTTGAGCAGTCATTCTCGACCTTTCTAGTGTTGGTGACACCCCTCCCCCCACCGTAAAGTCACTTCACTGATGCTTCAGAACTGTAATTTTGCTGTTATGGATCATAATGTAAATCTCCGGTATGTGACCCCTGTTGGGGTCGTGATCCCCACTGAAGTTGAGGGTCAGTACTCTGTCTTTGCTCACATAGCTCCTGCCTTGTGAGGATGTGGCACATGAGATCTGGTGTAGTTGCAGCACATCTCCCTTTTTACTCTCTTCTCTTCCCCTGCATCTCAGTCTCTGCAGCATGACTTCTTCTAAGATGCACAACCTCCCCATCCCTCACCCCAGGCTTTATCTGAGAAACAAAGTGGAATTAAATTTCAGTAATTTACTTCGGAAATAAAGTGTATATGTGGGAGAATCCTAACATTTCTGACTTGGGCCCAAGTGATTTTCTTTTCATTACTTTAAAAAGACTGGCACGGAAATGGGGCGTTTAACCGCACGCCCCTTGGTTCCTTTGGGGTAGCTTGCACAGCTCCGTGGGATGTGACTCTGGGTGTTCTGCTTGGGTGGGGGAGGAGGGAAGGAAAGGAAGGTTGTCTTCTGAGTGGGAAGTAGATGACCGCTGCAGTGAACTGAACGCCGTCACCGCACTATCTGCCTTTGCCTTTGTAGATTTGCCCGGTGCCCTTCTCTGGGCTTAGTCATTACCCACCTCGTCAGAGCTTGTCATTCAGGCCGTAGGGAACACAGGTCAGGAGTCCCTGTCATATGCAGGGACCTGCCAGGCATTGAAAGGCTGGGCAGCCGCCCGTGAAGAGGGGGGTTATGGCACCTCTGCATCTTCTGTAACCTCTTTCCCCATTCCTGGTGCTCTGTGGAAAGTTCAGAAGTCACCTGGTGATTCTGTCAGGGAAGGTGTGGGCTACCAGATGTGAGAGCAAAGTCAGGCAGCTGTGCTCTGAAGCGGCCTGAAGTGCCCTTCGCCTGCTGCTTCCCCAACACAGATGGGGACACATGCTCAGCACTCAGGCAGGAGTGCTGGTGTCAGGGTTCATCAAGCTGCCCTGCATGTCCTCCCGCACCCAGTAGTCCACGGAGTCTGCAAGGCCACACGCATACATGTGGCAGCATCAACTTACCCAGAGGCTTGGGGATGGTGTGTGAGTGTGTGTGTGTGTGTGTGTGTGTGTGTGTGTGTGTGTGTGTAGAGGTTGTGGGCTCTGTTTTCAGAGTTCACAGCTCACTCTGGAAGCCAATATAACACAAAAGAGTAGCTAGTGAGCACCAGGAAGAACACAGAACCAGGTCTAACTTCATGGACATTAGCCTCAAAGGTAGCAGTTGCTGTTCCCCTTGCTCAAGTGACTTAGGTTTGCTTTGGGTAAATTCCTGGCACGCCCCTCCTTCAGGGCCTTCTCCTCCAACAGAAACAATCGCCACGAGACTGAGAACCTAAAAACTCCAAAAGCGCAGGCCACCCAGTTTAAACATTCAGTGTGTAGAGGTAGTGTACTGACTTGGTGCTGTAGCCCTCGCTACTACAGGAGGACAGTCGCCTGAACTCAGGAGATTAAGACCAGGCTGGGCAACTATTGCAGGGAGAAATAATCTTAGCATGGCGGGGCATGGTGGCACATGCCTTTAATCCCAGCACTCAGGAGGCAGAGGAGAGGCAGGCAGATCTCTATGAGTTCGAGGCCAACCTGGTCTATAGCTTGAGTTCTAGGACAGTCAGGATGACACAGAGAAACCCTATCTCAAAACACAAACAAACAAACAAAAAACCCATTTGTCTTACAGCCCCTGTTACATTCCCCAGAGTGCCAGAGTGCCAGAGTGCTTGCCACAGACTGGCATGCTGGATAATTTGTTATTGGTGTTATTGTTTTGTTTTTCAAGACTGGGTTTCTCTGTGTAGCCTTGGCTGTCTTGGACTCCCTTTGTAGACCACGCTGGCCTCAAACTCTCAGCAATCCTCCTGCCTCTGCCTCCCACCTGGCCGCATGCCAGCTAACTTCTTTACGCTCATTGACTCATTGAGAGGCTGTCATAGCTTTGGGGCTAGAGCAGAACCCTGGCTTTTGATCTTGCATTCACCATTTACCACATGTGTGACCTTGGTAGGTTAACTCCTCTTGCTCTGTCACCTCATTTGTAAGAATAATACGTAACTCCAGGTTTTTGTTAAGGGTTGTGGCTTGCTGCCGCTGAACCGCTTAGTCAGCACCTAGCACAGAGTCAGTGCTATGTAGGTGTTTGGTCAGGAGAGCTTTTTTGTGTTTCCTCCTGTTAGCATGGAAGCTTTGTGAGGTCATCCTGTCACCTAGTCTATTAGAGTGAGTTTTAGGACAGTCAGGGTGACACAGCCAGAACAGCCAGAAAGGAGGCTGAGAGGACGCACTGAGGGAGTGAATGGGCTGTGGGCCACCCTGGCCTGGCAAAGTGGCTGGGAGTGTCAGCATAGCCCACCTGGATGCCCTGCAGCTCAGCTGATAGGGGCTGGGCTAGCGGGCTGCAGCATGGGAGAAAATGGTGTGCAGTGGTATGAGTACAGCCAGCCTGGCTGGAGCAGCTGGAGCGGCTGGAGCAGCTGGAGCGGCTGGAGCAGCTGGAGTGGCTGAAGCAGCGGGAGCAGCTTCAGCATGCTGGTTCCTTTCCTTCCTTAGTGCCTCTGGATGAAGTGATTCAGACAAGCCCCGAGTCGAGGTTCACAGAGGGGGGCAGAACAAGATGTTGGGTAGACAGGTGTGGTGCCACAGAGCAGCCTGGAGCAGCTCTTGAGGCGCTGTATGTTGCTAAGCTTTTATGCTAAGTGGCAGGTTTGGACTTCGGTGTATGTGGTAGCCTAATTTTGTTCTAAATTTAGGGATGTTCAGGGCTAGAGGGATTCCTGTTTACTCCGTGCTGAGAGACAGATAGACCCATTTGCTTTTTACATTTTTTTTTTATTGTTTTTGAAAATTGATTTCTCCCCAGTATCACCTGTAAGGTATGTGTTGCATCCCTGGACTTCCCAGTGCCGCCTCCTCCTCTTCCTCCTCCTCCTCCTCCTCTTCTTATTCTTCTTAATTAAATAATTTGAAGTGAGAAGAGCCATCTTTTATCCGGATCTTTTGAGGTGAGAAGATTACTTTTAATCTGGATTTTTTGAGATGGAAAGATCCACCTTTAATCTGGGCCACACCTTCTGCTGTCAGCCTCTAAAAATAAAGGCCTTGGAAGAAGGAGGCTCGCTCTCTTTGCCTGTTGCTCTCCATATGGCTGCCAAGTCCATCCCTTCACTGGCATTGGAGCCCACTTCTTCGGGATTCTGGCATATAGTGAAGACCAGCTGAGACATCCAGCCTTGTGGACTGAACAACTGGTGGATTCTTGGACCTTCCATTGGTAGACAGCCTCTGTGGGACTAGCGGGACCACAGTCTGTAAGCCATTCTAATAAAGATATACACACTAATAATTCTAATAACCATATATACACATATGTATGTAAATTTAAGTTTTGTTCTTCTAGAAAACCCGAGCTAATACCGTCTCCCAGATGATGTTTTTTCCCTAATCCTGGGAATGGACTTGCTTAGTAAGTGTCCTACCACCAGGCCACACACAGCCCTATAGCCATTCTTAAATAAGAAAATAGCAGGTTGTGACGAGTTTCGGGAGGGTGGGCCTGGGGCCAGGAAGGCAGACCTGGCATCCCCATCAGCTGGGCCTGGGCCTGGGGCGGGGAAGGCTCTTTGCCTTCTGTAGACTGAGCTTGGATGAAAACTAGAGGTGGCATCCCATCTTCCCCAACGAAAGCTGGAGAACTTTGAGGACTGCCGTACTGCTCTCCTCCCCAGAAGACCTTACAGCTCTGAACAGCATCTGCATTGGAGACCCTGCCCCCACCACCCTATCGCTCACACCCTGGGCTTCTCAGGTTCACACTCCTGCCTAGGGGTTTTTGGTTGCTACCTCAGCTCACCCTCACCCCCACCCCACCCACCCCTTTGCCTTCCAGGGATGTGATAGTTCAGTGAGGGAGACGGGAGAGCACCTCAGGCGGGCAGCAGCCTGTGGGGGAGGCCAGGCTGGGAAGGGTGCTGCACGCTGTAGGCTATGGGCAGGGGTGACTGTTGCTAAATGATAAGGAAAGAGAAAAAAAAAAAAAAAGAAAGAAAGAAAAAAAGTGGGTGTGACCAGAGCTTGTGTGGGTCATGTGGCTGTCCTTTTTTTTTTTTTTTTTTTAAACAGACCTGTGGGCTGCTCACTCCCACAGGCATTTGAAGGCTGAGTGGAGAGGAAGGCTATAGTATTCTTTGGCAAAGCAAACACATGCCAACAAATAGCTGTCTACTTGGACAGGCTTTGGTGGTGGTTTTCAGTGTGCCAGCTGTCAGAGTGCCCTTTGCCCCCCAGGTATGGGTTACATGGGGTGGGGGCAGCCATGTGTAAACAGTAAACAGTAACAGGGTGGGTGTGACAGAAGGTGGTAGGGAAAACTGTCGCTTCTGATAAGAGAAGAAGGCCCCACAAGCAAAGCTGTGCCTGCCAGGAGTCCGTGCTTGTCAGTTCTGCCTGTGGGAAAACCCCCAGTTAGGGACTAGCGCTTCTCCCTTGATCATCAAGGGCAGTGAAAGGTGCCTCAGAAATACACGGTGGCATCTGGTATGGGGGCTCACATCTGTAACTCTAGCACTAGGGGCGTGGAGGTAGGAGAGTAGGAGATGTTGTCTTTAAACAAGAAGGAAAAAGGAAATAAATGATACTTTTTCATATCCTTTTGGAAGCCACATATTTGGTTAGATGCTAGGCCTAAGTTTGGGGGTGAGCTAGGCTAGGAGAGTGAGCTGAAATAGGGCTCCCATCTCTTTTAGGTAAGGACTCTCTTAATGAAAAGTCACTGAATGGCGCTACGGAGATAGCTCAGTGGGTAAAAAGCCCTTACCACGCAAGGGTGAGGGCCAGAGTTCAAATCCCCCAAACCTAAGTAAAGCTGTACTCCATAGTGTGCATCTGTAGATCTAGTGCTCCCACGGCAAGATCGGAGTCCTCGCCAGGAGCTCATGGGCCAGCTAGCCTGGTGTACAGAGCTGAGTACAACAAAGATGAGACTGAGCGCATGTGCACACAGACAGACAGACAGACAGACAGACAGACAGACAGATATTTCCTTAAAATAGTTATTAGTTGCATTGGGGATTTCTCTTAATGAATTCCCAGCACCAACATGTTGGCTTACAGCCTTCCGTAACTCCAGTTAGGCCCTCTTCTAGCCTCTGCGGGCACCTGGCACACACATGGTGCAAATACATGCATGTAGGCAAAACACTATATATGTATAGTGGTTTTCCGTGTATTCAGAGCTCTGAAACACTTACTGAAACCGATTTTTTTTTTTTTTTTTTTTTTTTTTTTTGTGATCCCCAAAGCAGCCCTGTACTGTTTTGCTTTCAAGGCTTTGCAGTGTTTGTTGCCTGGAAGTCTAGGGAGGTGGATTAGCCTCCACCAGGCTCCAGCTTTTTCATCTCAGGAACTTGTTGACTTGGATTTAGATTTTGGAAACTTAAAATCCTGTGCAAGCAGAACCGAGGCCATACAGATTTTTAAGCATCTTGCTCAAGAAGCCTCTGATAAAACAAAAACCAGGTGTAAACCGATTCCGGCTAAACATGGTGGCTGGGGGCCGGGTTCAGGGTTTAGCTGGGTTTGCGGTTGGACACAGGTGTTCTGAGGTGTGTGTGTGTGTGTGTGTGTGTGTGTGTGTCCCCAAACCTGGAGAATGGAGCATTGCTGTTGCCTGCAGATCCCTGAGAACGCTCATGTCACCTAATGGCATTTTCACATCACGTGCTCCAGGAAAATATACAGCAGCTTAGTAATAGTAAGTGCACCTGAGTTATGTGGACAAAGAACCAGAGTGAAAGCTTGAAACTATCTACGCTCCTGATCCCGCCCAAATACTTAGCAGTCCAAAGAAAACATGTCACCTACACAGTGACATTCTGCTGACTGTCATATTGGCTGCTCGCTTTGTGTCACATGGCCTGCTACGTTCACTAGTAGATCTTGGGTCCCATGCAAGGTGGGGAGAACTAGGGGTGTTCAGGAGAGGCTTCTTGATGTACAGGGTCAATGTAGCTCATTAGTAGGTAGGAATACTGGGTCCTTCTTTTGAGGACACAGTTGGGGTGACTTTTTTTTTTTTTGAGACAGGGTTTCTCTGTGTAGCCTTGGCTGTCCTGGACTCACTTTGTAGACCAGGCTGGCCTTGAACTCACAGAGATCCTCCTGCCTGAAGCCTCCCAGAGTGGTGGGATTACATGCCCTGCTTGGGGTGGCTTTTAAATGTGGTACTTCACAGTCTCATTTCTTCTGTGCCTCTTCATCTCTGTGCCTAAATTGGGATACGTGGATGCGTGGGATGCTTTTCTTTGCATGTAGTCTGAACAAGCAGTTCAAATCCCATAGCTGGAAAGCGAGGATGGTGGGGTATGTAAGGAAGAGGAGAGCCAAGTAAGGAGAAGGGCTGAGTACGAGTTCAGTCTCTCTGAAGACAAGGAAGTTGTAGCATCTGTGAAATAGGAAGTCAGTCACGTAGGGCTTGGGACAGTTGAAGTGATACAGTGCTTGGCTAACTAACATGCGTGAGGTCCTAGGTTCAGTTCTTAGCACAAAATAAGTAAATTAAGAATGAACTGAAGGGCTGGAGAGATGTTTCAGTGGCTAACAGTACTTGCTCATTTTTTTGGTTCCCAGTACCTACATGGCTTCTCACATCCACCTGTAACTCCAGCCCCAGGGCATTCGATACCCTCTTCTGGCCTTTGTGGGCACCAGGCACACATGGGGTGCACATATGTACCTGTAAGCAAATATTAAAATAACATTCCCAGGTTTGGTCATTTAGCGTAAGCCGGCAGGCGTCAGCATCTATGGAAGGTTGTTTCGCAGTATGATTTGAAGTGAAGCCTGGTCTCAGAGTCAACTCTCATTCCAATGGGAGCTGCTTCGATCAAGTGGGTGACAGTGGGTGACAGTGGCGTCCAAGGGGCCAGAACTTAGGACTTTCCATCCGGTTCTGTGATCACAAGGTTGACCTGAGTCTGACAGTTCTTTCCAAGAATCACTCTTGGGATGGCTTTGGCTTCTGTGTGTTTGGTGCCTGCCGGGGACATAGTTGCGTATGTTGAAGATGAATGTGACACAGTTAAGTTCGGAGACCCTAGGGTCAGACCACTTGAGTTGTTTCTTCTACTACCGCTAACTTGTGTGTCCTTTACACAAAGTGGCGACTGATACCCACCCTGTGACACTATTGTGAAGAGTCAGTGAAGTCATGCCCCAAAGAAGAGCCTGTGAACATGTGCCTCTCAGGAAGTAGGTGCCCATGGAAGGCTAGCTGCTTCTACTGTTTTTTGTTTGTTTGTTTTTTGAGACAGGATCTCTCTGTGTAGCCATGGCTCTCCTGCACTCACTTTGTAGACCTGGCTGGCCTCAAACTCAACACTGATCTGCCTGCTTCTGCCTCCTGAGTGCTGGGGTTAAAGGCGTGTGCTACCACGCCTGGTTGTTTGTTTGTTTGGTTGGTTTTTTGAGACAGGGTTTCTCTGTGTAATAGCCCTGGGTGTCCTGGACCTCTGTAGACCAGGCTGGCCTTCAACTCACAGAAATCTGCCTGCCTCTGCCTCTCAGAGTGCTGGGATTACAGGCGTGCACCACCACTCCTGGCTGCTTCTACTGTTAGTAAGCAGACAAAGCTTTAACACGGACACACAGCCTTCTCCAGCGAAGGTCCTCAGATGCTGTAGCAGTGCTGCAGTGACACAGAGTGAAAACAGCAGCGCCACTGCAGACATTTGTAGTTTGTTGAGCCTCCTCATGTTTTTTAGGACCCTTACCTCGGGCTTAAATGACTGTGTCCTCATTTAATTCTTGCAGCCATGTCTCCCCAGCCTTGCTGGAGGCGCACGCTCAGAGTTGGACGGCTGCTCGCACACCTTGCACAGCTACCTTCCTTGTCTGTGTTCACACCTGGAGCTTAGGAATAGGATAGTCATTCTCTGCCTAGAGCTGGGGAGCTCGGCTGCTTACGTGAGCCCTGCCTCAGAGGGAGGAGGGATTCCGAACCCTGGGTCTTCTCTGGTGACTATTTTGCCTTCTGGGAGAAAGTCTTCTGAGGACTCGTCTTTTGAAAAGCCCCAGGGTAGGGGTAAGAACGGAAGGGTGGCTCTTGACCCACCTCTCTGTGTCCGTGTTGTGTCTCTAGGGTCTGGTCTAGACTCGCTTAGAAGCTTAATTATGAAGGCTCCAGAAACAAGGCTTTTCAGTGAGGCTGTGTCTACGCTCTTCTCCTCTCGGTGAGCTGGGCCTTTGTTGTCGGTAGTCTTGGGTTTTTTTTGTTGTTGTTGTTTGGTTTTGTTTTAGCTTTTTGAGGCAAAGGTCACATGAAGTGCTGGTGGCCTTTTGAACTTGCTATGTAGAGAGTGACTTTGAAGTCCTGGTCTTCCCTGCCTGCCTCCACCTTCCAAGTCTTGGGATTACAGGTTTGCCCCACCGTACTCAGTGGGACAAGGACTTGATGCTAGGCTGTCCTTGAACTGCTGCCTCCTGAGGGCTGGAATGACAGGTATGAGCCACCAAGCTTGCCTTCTAGTCACCTTTTTCTTTTCTTTTTTAATTTGTATATATGCTTGTGGAGTTCGTTCTTCACTTCTACCATGTGAGTTCTGGAGATCAACTCATGTTTTCAGGTTTAGCCGCAAGCTCCCTTACTTACGCTGAGCCATCTTGCCCTCCTCCTCTTTTCATCTTCTTAGTGGCGTCCTTTGACGCCTGTCACTCCCCAGTTTCTCCATGTACAGTGAGGCTTGGCTGGCGAGCCAGCGGATGCTACCAGATGGGAGAGGCGGGAACGTCGATAGCCTTTAAGCCCACGTGCGCACATTTCTCTGTTTTTTCTTGTACGAACCGGCTGCATAAACTGTGGTCATCCACCCGACAGGGAGTTAAGATTAAAAAAACCCCACAGTGGGCAGGTGTGGGTGGAGGCAGGCTGAGGGTCTGCCAGGAAGAACTGGGGCCTGCCAAGCCCGTTGTGGGCCCGGTGCAGGCTGGCCTGGGCACCAGGTGAGCTTCACACCGCAGGGTGTGGCCCTGCTGGGCAAGTGCAGACTTAATGGGGGTGCCTGCACGGCAGGTATGTGGGGCTGGCGGGAGCTACTCGGTGTGCGCGTTGGCATGATAGGTTGCTTTGGTTCTGGCACTGCCAAAGGCTACATACGCTGACGGGTCAGGTTACTGTTGCTGTGGGAACCATGACCTTTGAATTTCCTGGCTTATGCCTGGAATTTTGCTTGCATAATGCTGCAGCAACTTGGGCTCCCCCCTCCCCCTCCCCCCTCTCCCTTCTCTTTGGCATCTTTGGTTTCTCTCTCTCTCTCTCTCTCTCTCTCTCTCTCATCTCAGCAAATCATGGCACTCTCTTCTTCCTCCTCCTCCTCTTGTGGCAAACAAGTCTTACCTGCTTTCTTCCTAAAGCATGTCAGCTGGAACTGCAGCCTGGAACCCTGGCACTGCCCAGTTCATACATCTGGTCTCCTAGGGAGAGCTGAGCTGACAATGGCCTGGATGTTGCTGTGTGTGTTTTAGGGTGGGCGCAGCTGTGCTCCCATGGATCTCCTGTGAGCACCTGTTCTCCCTGTTTCTGTACTTGCTTGCCCTGCCCCGTGTGCTTGCCCAGTGCCTTGACCATGCTACCCGGTTGGCTTAGCTAATTCTTTCCAGACTTCAGCTTCCACCTGGGGTCTCACCCTCTCTGGGGAGCCTGTTGACAAGTCTTACCTTGAAGGTACCCTTTCTAGTGAGCTGCATCATGCTAAAGGAGCCAGGTGTAGCCTTGGGATACGTCTTCTTGTCTCCGGTCCCTTTTATTTATATTTTTGGTTTGGGCTGCGGCGGGTAGTCGGGTTGTTCATTTCCATAGAGTTGTGCAGTTCTTGAAGGCTACGAGTTTTAGGCGTTGGTTTACTTGTTGAGTAGTCATCAGTTTATAGTTGATGTGTCTCTTATCTTCTCGCTCTCTTGTTTTCTTCTGAGACAGGGTCTCAGATCGCCCCCAGCTGGCTTTGAACGTCAAATCCCCCTGCCTCAGCCTCCTGAATGCTGAGGTCACGGGTGTGTGCTGCTGTGCTCAGCCTTTTTATTCCCCTGCCCTCTGTTTCTCTCCTGTCCTCTGTTCTCCCTTAGAGATGGGGTCTTGTCATGTTACCCAGGCTGCCCTGGAATTCCTGGGGTCAAGCAGTTCTCTCTCCTTGGCCTCCCAAGTGCTGGGGTGCTGTGTGTGTGCCGCTGTGCTCAGCAAGCATGTGTAAGTGTGTCTCGAGGAAGGCCTTGGCCTCCGGAGCTCTGAAGGACATAAGAAAAATGCTCGTATCCAGATCTTTGAGATGTCCAGCCTGGCCTCGAAGAGCCTCACCTGCCCTGCTGCCCTCCGCACTGGACTGTAAACCCACACTGGCTTTGTTCCCGGAAAGCCTGAGTCTGGGTTTACTGGGTGGCCTGGGCATGCGTGTTTCCTTCTACCTCCAGCTCAAGTTTCTGCCTTTGCTTGGCCCAGCCATGTCATGTGAGGCAAAGCAGCACTCCCCTTACACCTGAGCCAAGGAGGACCATCCAGGCCCTTTCCTCAGCGATGGTGGTTGTTTTCCTCAGAGACCTTTCAGGGCACACAGTTCTGCTTATAGGGAAGGGCAGTTTTTAAACTGGCTGTGCTTGTACCTACCTCCCTTTCTTTCTTTCTTTTTTTTTTTTTTTTTTTTTTTTTGGTTTTTCGAGACAGAGTCTCTCTGTGTAGCCTTGGCTGTCCTGGACTCACTTTGTAGACCAGGCTGGCCTCGAACTCACAGCGATCCGCCTGCCTCTGCCTCCCAAGTGCTGGGATTAAAGGCGTGCGCCACCACGCCCGGTCTACCTCCCTTTCTTAAGGGGAGAATTTTATTCACTTTGTGGGCTCAGATCCAACACAGTACCTTACACCCAGTGAACTCAGTGGATGCCGGGCGTGGGGAGTTTCTCTAGAACACACAGAGAAACGTAAGACAGCCAGCAGTTTATTTATGCTGCTTAAGTCGGCCAGGCTTCGAGGGGTCATCTGAGGCACCCCTAGACATAAAACTGAAATTTCGTTGACCTAGGCTCTCCCCCATCCCCCAACCTCACCCTCCTTTTGTCCGTTTTTGGCTTGTCTGAGAGTGATTTGAGGCAACCAGTGTTCTTGATTCACGAGGAGGGCGAGGCAGATTATGAGTCTGGCCTGTGGAATCCTAGACACTTGTTTTGGGACTCATTTTAGGACACTCAGTTTTTCCTAAACTCATAGAGTCGTTTGTGTGAGAGACAGCCTGGACTTCTGGCAGAGCAGAGAGATAGCAGCCCAGTTCCTCCTCTGTGTTCTGCATGTCCTGGCAGCTCGGGCAGCCATGTGCCTTTTTCTGGTTTCCTGAGGGATGCTCCTGGGCTCAGCCTTTCCCTCTGCCCCACGGGAGCTACCTGTGAGAGCCTGTCAGGAAAGAACCCGAAGGCTTGGTGAAGTAATGTCTATCAGGGTGGCAAGAAAGGCTCTGTGTGGCCAGTGCCAAATCACTAACCAGTGGGGTCACTCACCCTGGATCTGCTTGCTGCTGCCATGCCACCAAAAAATGCCAAAAGGAAGTGCAGTGGCCCTCCCACCCCTGCTGCCTCAGGACCTCCGGACACAGTCCTCAGACTCTGGTCCTGCATGTTCCGGGCCACAGAGCTCTGACAGCATCTCCCAGATAATGTCTGTCTGGGATCTTCGCTTCTGCTGCCTCCTGTTTACCCCTATAGTCTCAGAGCCATCCACACCATTTTTCTTAGCCTGAGGAAGGGGCTGGTGAGGTGTTTTTAGTAGTTCCCCCCCCCCCCACATTGTTGACCTGGAATCAGGTGTTGATGCCAGAGTTCTGAGTTTCCTATGTGTAGACTAAGCCTCTTTCTCCATCCGTTTTTCCAGTGAGCTGTTCACAGCTGTGGAGTCTGTCTTCCTATTCCTCAGCTAGAGGTCCTTTGAGGGTCTCTGTGCTCGGAACTGTGTCCATTTCCTTGCAGTGTCAGATCATCATATTTGCTGTTGCGTATCACTTTCCCCTAATGTCGCATAACCGTTTGCTGTTCCTGTGCGCTGAGGGTGACAACCAGGCCTGGTGTCTTGTCTGCTACAAAGACACTGAACCGTAGCTCACCCTCCACCTCCATCTGTTTTACCGCGGGGACGTGCAGGTCTGTCTGACCTGGCCAGGGAGCTGCAGCAGTCTGGAGCCTCCAAGATTTACAGTGTCTCCTGCCTTCCCTACCACTTGCCCCTGAGAACTGTAGTCTTGCAGTGTCGCACGCAAGGTCTCCAGGGTCACATCTTCACCCTCTGCTCACTGTTCCCTCCCAGGTAGCCTCAGTGTCCGGCCTGCCTCCTGTTTCTCTTCGCTTACTTTGATTCTCTCCTCTCTCGCCATACCTGACTTTGAGGGTCCTCAAGCGCTCCTCCTGTGAAACTTACTTATTTGTTATTTATTGTGATACTGGGCTGGAATCCAGGGCCTCTCCAGTGCTGGGTAGCTGCTCTACCACCGAACCATGTCCTCAGCCCATTTTGTTCCTTTTTACAAGCATTAAATGTGCGTGCGCGTTTTTCAGTTAAGCTTATTGAGGGGTTCGGACTGGTGGAAGTCGTTTGTCTAGTGTATGTATCTGTTTTTGAGTATGTTTTCTCCCTCCACCATGTAGCCTCTGAAGAATCAAACTCTGAGTCAGGGTTGGCGGCAAGCGCCTTTACCCACTGAGGCATCTGGCTAGACCCCTGTACGTCTGTTTGGAACTGATGTTCCAAATATCCAAGAGGTGTTTGTTCGGGGCTCCTCATACTAGGAGTGGTTAGTGTGCCCGTGTGTGTGTAGGGCAGAACCATCGAGGGTTACAGCTTGAGTGAACGGGTGTCCTAGACGTGTACGTCCTGCTCTCCTCACAGTGTGTAGAGAGGCCGTTGTGAATACCAAACCGAGGAGCCCGTGGGGAAATGTTGAGTCCATAGTAGCTTTTGATTGCTGGGCATTCTTCCAGTCAGCGGGCTGTAAGGAATAGTCTGTTCCAGAAAGATAAGAAATTGCTGATGGCAAAAAGGAGCTTTTCTGCCAAAAAAGGCTGGATTCTGTCGTGGCGCTGTCTGTCGTCCCTGCATGGTGGGTTGCAAACCCTGCAGTGTGACCTTTTCTTAGGGGATTGACGTCGCTTGGAGTACGGCCTTCAGCAGTGCCTAGTAGTCACAGAGCTGGGTCATGCCTCGGGCCTTATTTCCTCATTCCACTGGGGGATTTTTTTTTTTTTTGGTCTCAACTCATTGTTCTCTTTTTTAGTTTTTACAAATATCTCCCAACCCTCATACTTCCTTGAGCTAGTCAAATGGGACAGCAAGGCATGTTAGGGAAAGTGGGAGACATTGCGAATTGGAGTTAGAACATTCCTGTGCAGACATGGGGTGGCAGCAGATCTTTGGGGTATTGGAGGTGAGCCTTCTGCATGGGAGAGACAGGCTGGTGAGGAGAGCAGACTCGAGCCATCCGGTTTACCCTTCACCTTGTCTTCCTGGGGGTGGCAGTGGTGCCTGCTGAAGTCCCACATCGGCTGGTGGAACCTCCGAGTGTGCCACAGGTTGAGAAAGTGCGAGCTGTAGGGGGTCAGACAGCTTGCTGGACTCCTGGCCCTGAAGCTGCCTAGCTGGACGGAATCATCTTGCCTGCGTTCTTCCTATCTGTGGATTTGCAGACAACTGTAACCTCTCATTATGTGGTTTCTGGATTAAGATAGTAGCAGACACGATTCCAGAAGGCTGTTTAGTATATTGGTCATTGGCCATAGACTTCCCCGGGGTCAGATTCCAGCTGGTCTACCCCTCTGTGACTGTGGGCAAGTTATTGGATCTCACTGTGTCTCCCTTCCTTTCAGAGAGATCCAGGCTGCCATCTGCACCTCACAGAGAGCATCATGTAAAGGCCCGATGGACTAGGCCGCGCACGCACACACACACACATGTGCTTCTTCACACCTATCACATGTAGTATTTGATTACTAAATAACAGTTGCTTTGTAAAAGTTCTATTTTGTTTAGAGAGGCTCTTGTGTGACCTATGCTGGTCTCAAACTTGCTTCACAGCTGAAGATGACCTTGAACTCCCGGCCCTTCTTGTCTTCACCTCTCGGGGGCTGATACTGAAAGCTGGGGACACAAGCATTCAAGTACTAGGCCTGGCTTGACAGCTGCTGTTGCTGCTACCACTGGCATTTTCATAACCTCCACCGTACTCATATTTAGGGACAGGAGACTGAGGCACAGAGTAAACCAGGTGTGCAGTAGAAAACTGCCTGGAGCCATGGCAGAAGTGACGTCGTCTCGAACACTTGTCCTAACTTTGAAATTATAATCACACTGTGCTAATTTCAGAATCTTTAAAAAAAAAAAATCCAAGCCGGACATGGTGGCGCACACCTTTAATCCCAGCACTCGGGAGGCAGAGGCAGGCGGATTGGTGTGAGTTCGAGGCCAGCCTGGTCTACAAAGTGAGTCCAGGATGGCCAAGGCTACACAGAGAAACCCTGTCTCGAAAAACCAAAAACCAACCCCCCCCCCAAAAAAATTCAGATATTTCTGGGCACAGTAGTACATGCCTTTAATTCTAATGCTCCCTGAGGCACAGGCAAGAAGGTCTCTGAATTGTTGGCTAGCCTGGTCTACATGGTGAGTTCCAGGTCAACCATGGCTACATAGTGAGACCTGACTTTAAAAAAAAAAAAGTTTGGTTATTACTGAAATTCTTAATGTTATACCTAACCTGGCCATGGTGGGCCTGGCTCTAACCCCCATGTCCAAGAGTCTGAGGCTAGGAGTTTGAGGCCTACTTGGTCTACAGAAGGAGGTCCTGCCTCAAAAAACCAAATAAGGCAATCACATGTTCTCTCAGGCACACATGAGAGGAGCTCTCAGTCAGCAAGTGTCCTGCTCCAGGATATGGGGACAGGCCAGCCTCTGGACTTGCTGCAGGACCTCACACCCACACTGAGCCTTCCGCTCCTCTGCCTGCTAGCTGTGTGTGCGTGTGTGTGGGTCTCCTCTAGGCTGTTGACCTCTGTCTGTCCCAGTTCAGGCTGGCCACCTTTAGCCTGAGCAGTGTAGTCATACTCAGGCTGTGCAGCCAAAGGCAGAGCTTAAGGCCTCTGGGTTCCTGTTCTTGGCCTTGGAAGAGCAGCCATGTCTGGGTCTGGAATGTATCTGTGTAGAACAGTTCTTTTTTTTTTTTTTTAAATGAAACTCAAGTCATTGAACCTTGTCCTCTGTAGATGAGGTGAGAGTGACTTTCTGAGGATTGGCTCAGACTAGAAACCAGCTGCTGTTCAGTGGCTATAGCCCGTGAAGAAGGAACATCTTCGCTGTTGAAGCCTGGGGTCTGCGACCGTCGTGTGTACTGCAGCTGGTAGAGACGGATGACAGCTGGCACAGTTTCCGGGAGGCGTCATCTCCCAGAGGGTCAGCACTTCAGTGAGCTGATCCTCTCGACACCCTCTCCCACACAGCCGAGGTAGGGGTAATGCCTGTGCGCACGAACTTTGTGTGGAGACGCAGAACAAAACCCAAACATGTAGGTAACCCAGACACATACTTTAGTTACCAGGGCAGATGGTCATCTGGTGACCTGGTGCTAGCTGTGGTGTCCTGGGTAGAGGGATGTCCTCAGTTGGCAGCTGTGTTATAGATGACTTCAAGATTGGGCTTAGAGGGTATGCCTACACCGAGTGTGACGGGGACAGAAATGCCATTGGGATGCAATGGGAAGGCGGTGACAGCCTAGTACAGCAAAGCTGCTTTTCTTGGCTTTGCCATGCCAGGATTTCCTGCTTGAGCCGAGGAGGAGACACTGGGGTTGGCACTGTTGTCCAGCTCCTTGTGAGACACAGACCCCCAGTGCCCTTGCCCCACGGGGTGAGGTGATGCCACTTTGTTTCCTCTGTTCAGTGGCATGTGGCCTGGATTGGAGAGCTGGCTTACTCACTCCCCTTGGCCAAAAGCGTGCAAGAGGCTCCGGATTTTAACTGTAAGTTACAAATGCGGTACAGTGGGGAGTGCGTCCTTAACATATGTCCCTAGGAAACTTGTGCCCATATGAGTGAGCTGGCTGCCTGGTTGGTTAAGTCAAGAGCACCTGCCTGGAAAGGGGTTTTCTTTGGGCCTGGGTTTAGGTGAGTGGCGTCAAGATGCCTTTCCTGTCTCTCAGTGCTTTGGAGTTTCTCAATGAAGCCTGGCTTCCCCCAGGCACCAGCCCTGAGATGACACTGGCCTGCCCTTCTCAGGCTCAGATGAGTGGGAGGCCTTATGTGAGCCCCTCGGGGTATCTGAAGTCAGCTTGCTGTCCTCGCCTCTTTGGGTTCCCACAGAGGGAGGGTAGTGCCTGCCCATGTATTCCAGTTTGGATTTTGAGTGTCACCCCAAACCCCCCATGTTAAAAGGCTTCATCACCGGCTTGAGGTGGCAGAACCTGGAGAGGTGAGGCATGATCCTAGTAGTAGGAAATTAGGCCACTGGGGACATGCTGGCTCTCCTTTGCTTTTTATCCGCTGTGAGATAAACAGATTTCATCTGCCTCACGCT
The DNA here is from genome assembly GCF_964271855.1 of Acomys minous. Classification (NCBI taxonomy): domain Eukaryota; kingdom Metazoa; phylum Chordata; class Mammalia; order Rodentia; family Muridae; genus Acomys; species Acomys minous. The sequence goes on from NC_140500.1 coordinate 24,481,750, forward strand.
AAGGCTGTGACGTCTTGAAACACCACAGGGTCCAGAGTGATGGGGCCAAGTGATTGTAAATGCAAACCTTGGAAACTGGTTGATTTTTTTTTTCCAAGTCTCTGTCGCAGCAAAGGGAGGCTAACACCATGGCAGAGTGAGGAATGGGTTATAACAGACCCAGCGCATTAACAGTCACCCTGCTTTACTACTTGGGGAGGTAAGGCTTGCCGGAGCTGCTTCTGTGTGCATGAAATGTAGGAGAGAGAGAGATGACGTCACTAACATCTCATCTGCCTTCCCCATGTGAAGCATCCCCAGCAGAATCCTCTCTCTAAACCTTGAGTTCTTGGGAATGTCACGGATAAAGCACGTCATTGGCTAGAGAACTGTGCGGCTGCCTTTCTGCTCCCTGGGCAGGCTGCCGAAGGTACAGTTTTGTGGTGTGCCCTGTGCCACCCAGTCCACTCTTAGTTCTTTGAGAATCTGTTGTAATTGGTGCACAAAATTTGCTAGATGGCCCCCACACCCCCACCCCTTTTTGAGACAGAGTCTCTCTACATAGCCCTGACTGTGCTGGAACTCACTCTGTAGACCAGGCTGGCCTCGAACTCACAGGGATCCGCCCGCCTCTGCTTCCGAGGTGCTGGGATTAAGTTGTGCTCCACCAGGCCCAGCTGATGGTATTTTCTTTTTTAGCCTTGTCTCCCCATGGCTTTGATCTGGCCCGCCTTCATCCCAGCAACTGCTCATGCCTGCTTGATATCACCTGGCCACTTGGATGTTTCTGGGCGGTATCCTCTTGGCTGGGCTCTGGCCATGCTGCTGTGAAGGCCACTGTGCTCCCTGGCTCCCAACAGCCCTGGAGGAAGCACTTCCCTGTGCCTTGACTGTGTGACCCATTTTGTCCTGTCCTTGGGGATCCTGACTCACTAGCTTGGCACACCATCAGCCCAGTGCTCAGAAGAAAAGGTGCTGCTGGTGTGCCACAGCCCTTAGGCTCAATCTCTTCCTGGTTGGGAGTGGTGCCTCACTCTGTGTGTGCTGCTTTTGGCTGTTTTACAAGTGAGCGTCGAGCAGTGGCAGACGCTTGGTTGGGAGACCTGCCACTCCGCTACTCAGTGGCTGAGGAGACTGTCAGTGGGGAAGGACTTCTGGTCTACCTCCTTGCCTGTTCCTTTTCCTGTAGGTCTTTTAGTCTGTCTCAGTTTGAATGTTCATGCACAGGGTTGTGTGGAGCAGAGCAGTGTGTCTCCTAGGTGACTGGTGATGCTGGCTCCCTTTGCTCTGTAGATGGGTACTGAGGACCGGTCAGGGGTTGGTGCAGCGGGGTAATGTGGCCCGAGCCACTGACTCAGAAGTAACTGGCAAAGCCGAGTGTGGCTGGGGCATGAACTTTCTGGTTTGCTTTCTTCTCCCTGTCCCCTGCTCCTTTGCCTGCTCCCTGAGATGGGGCCACCTTCTGATATGTGGAGGTGTACTTGCCTCCTTCAGGAGCACTCAGGTGCCCGTATGGGAAGTGTGATGTGTGCTAAGAATAAGGTTTATACCTTTAGAACTCTGTTCTTCAGCCTGGTGTTTTGGGGTGGGGGTGGAGGTTATAGGGGTGGAGGGTTGACACAAGGTCTCTCTCTATAGCACTGGCTGGCCTAGAACTTACTATGTAGACTAGACTCAGAGACCCACCTGCCTTTGGCATGCTGGGATTAAAGGCATGTGCTCTCACACCCAGCCAGCTGTCTTGGCTAGGGCAGGTGAAAGATGGATTGATTTGGGGTCAACAGACATGTGGGAAGACAAGAAACAAAGTAGGTGGGAGGCTGGCTTGGCCTGCCCCACGTGGAGAAGGACCTCTGCCAGGGACGAGTGCCCTGCTTACCCAGGATTGACCTACTCCTCCACACCCTGGGAGTGCCAGGGTCAGCCAGCCCGTTCTTCCTCTAGCTGGCCCCAGCAGGAAGAGATGCTTGTGTGTAGTTAGTTTGTTTCTTCCTTTCTCAGGTATGTTCTTAGACCAAGACTGTCAGGAGGGTCATGCCTGTCACCTGGCCATACCTCATAGCCTGCCCCACCTGCCCCCAGAGCCACCTTCTGCTTTTTTCATTCTGCCTGCCATGGGCCTCTGCAGGGAGGGGCCTCTGTACTGGACAAAAAGCTAACACATTCATAGAGCCCCATCCCTCCCAGCCTGGCTGGCCTTCTCACTGACCCCGTTTCCTGTGGGGTGCACACTGCCCCTTGTGCTGCCAGCCCCATAACTTGCCCCTTCATTTCTCTGTGTCCCAACACTCCTGTCTGCCCCCCCCCCACCTTGCCCTCCTCCACAGTGTGTGCATGTTGCACTTCTTGCTAGGCCCTGGGTGTGCTTACGTGTGTCTCAGCTCCTGAGAGCCGAGCCTCCAGGGGTACAGAGTATCCACTCTTTTGTCCCTAGCACCTGACACTTAGGGGCTGGACACCAGGTGTTTGTGAAATCCTTGTGTGTGTTGTACGGTATACGCACATGTGTGTGGGTGTGTGGAGGCGGCGGACAACCTAGTGTTCCGCTCTTTTATCTTCTGTCATGTTCTCTTGAGACAGGCTCCTTCACTGAACCTGGAGCTAGGCTGTAGCCACTACATCCTAGCAATCTTTCTGTCTACCCCTTCACCTCCTGTGTTGGGGTTTCTGGTATGTTTGGCCATGCCTAGCTTGTACTGTGGATGCTAGAGATTTGAACTCTCAACCTGTTGCTTGTGTAGCATACTTTCTTAACTGCTGGACCAGCTAGCTACCCAACCCTGTCAGCTTCTTTCACAGACTCTGTTGACCACACGTGCATGCGGGTGCCCGCACGCACACACACATGTATATTTACACACACATATGCAGAGGCGTTCATTGCCTAGTGAGGAGCAGGAGCGGTGTTGGAGATGGAGGACCACCAGGAGGACTAGATTGTATAGCAGCTGGCAAGGAGGGAGCTGAAAAGATCCATCCTGCTAGCAGGACATAGTCCTGTTCCACAGCCCCAGGCCCAGAGCATCTCTGCTCACCGCTCTTGTATTCCTTCTGCTTCTCCAGGGGAGAATGGAGGATAAATGGGAAGATGCAGCCTCCTTGCTTAATGCTGGGCTTTTTTTTTTTTTTTTTTTTTTTTTTTTTTTGGTTTTTCGACAGGGTTTCTCTGTGTAGCCTTGGCCATCCTGGACTGACTTTGTAGACCAGGCTGGCCTTGAACTCACAGCGATCCGCCTGCCTCTGCCTCCCGAGTGCTGGGATTAAAGGCGTGCGCCACCACGCCCTGCTTAATGCTGGGCTTTACCACTGAGGGCCTGTTACATCACAGATGGAAGAGCCCATCTTGCTTTAGGTTTTCTCTCCCTTTTATTTACCTTTAGTTTTCTGTTCCAGGAGGATCCTGCTCACACACAGTTAAAAGCTTTTATTTCCTTAACCTGTCATGCTATGGTGATGATAAGGTGGTGGGATGAACTCAGGGGCCCCCAAACTCTCGGCAAGTGCCCTCTGTCATGGAGGCACAGCCCCGCCTTGACCTCTTGAATTCTTGCTGCCCCTCCTCCACTAGCAGCCGGCTACCACAGGCATGTGCCCCTCATGGGCCCACGTTTGGGTCAGTCCTGCCTGCTAGCTGCCGTTTGCTTGTGCTGTGGCCCATTCCACCAATGCTTGGCCAGAGTCACCTCCACTGCTTTTGCATTAAAGAAGAGACTGTGTTCCAGCCTCTGCAGAATGTGGCCGAGGCCAAGGAGGCTGGGCCTCATAGCCGGACTGGGGCTACAGGTCACTGGTCATTGTTTCCTGGCAGTGAGTTCACTTCATCTTTGGGAGCATTGCCTTTTAAGGAACCATGTATGGACCACATGGCCTGAGGCCCTAAAGTAGCCCTGGCCTGGCGGAGTCTCAGCCACAGAGTTCAGGAACCTTAGGCTAGAGGAGCTTCCTGGTGGCCAGGCTTTTCTGCAGGAGGTGACTGCAGGAAGCCAGCAGCCGGCAGTACCTGTGCACACTGCACATTGAGTCACCCTTAGATGCTTTGGGACCACAGTGTCTTGTCAGATGTCAGTCTCTCTGGTCTGTTGGGATATCTGCATGCATTCAACACTTAGAGCTTTGCACTTTGAAGCATTTCAACTTCAGGTTGTCAACAGGGGTGTGAAACAGTATTCTAAAGTTGTTGAGGAGCCCCTGGAAGTTTCCATTATTCAGGGTCCTCTCAGGAGGACACATCTGTGGTCTTGTGACATGTAAGAGTTTAAGTTGACCGAATTTCATACCCTGGGACATAGGATATTCTTCAGGTTACCTTATGGCCAGGTGTGGGTGCTGGATCCCCAGCTGTCTTATTTCTGTCTCCAAGGAAAACAAAAAGACAGGCGTCTTAGTCCATTTTCTATAATTTATAAAGAATAGAAATTTAATGAACTGTTTGTGGTGATGCACAGCTGAGAACCAGCAGTTCAAGGTTATCTTCTGCTGTGTTGCTAGATTAAGGATAGCCTAGGCTACGTGAGACTGCTCCCCGTAACCCCCCCCACACACACACACACAAAATAAAGTTTTAAAATTTTGGTTCATGGCTCTGGAAGCCAAGAACCATAAAAGTGACATTGGTATCTTTTCAGCAGCTGGTGAGAGCTTCTTGCCTTGTCATGATGTGACAGAGGCCACTGGGTAAGACAGAGCAGGCACACCAAGGAGACGCCAAGCTCTGAGTTTATCTAGTCTCAGTTTCCCTCTGGTGGTTCTGCCTCAGGGCACACGAGCTACCTTGTCACAAGTTTAAACCAGAGCAGGAAACAGTTGGAAGACAGATTTCTCTGGGACATGTGGATGGTTTGCTCTTTTAAAAGTTCTTTCTGGAAGACACATCCATGCCTGCTGTCTCATACCCGGTATCTATAGAACAGTCACGCTAGCCTCAAGGGAGGCTGAGAAATGCCATCCTTCCCCTCAGTTTTGTAACCAAGCAGCTTGCTGAGCTGGAGTTCTCCTGTAGTGCGTGCTTATGTGCTGGGCTTGGAGTGTTGAACATTGTCGCTTCCTGCCCTTCCTGGTTTTTCTTCTGTGTCCTCGAGACCTGGAGAGGACCCAAGCACACTCTTCATGCAGACCCACCGAGTCTGGAAAGCCATATCCCTCTCTTTTGTCCTTACGAAGGTCATTTGGAAGCTGTAGGTGAAGTCTCCTTGGTTGCCAGTGACAGTGTGCCTCTACAACTGCGTTGTGATCTGTGAGACCGGGTACCACTAAAAACACTGGAGCCACTGAGCACAGTGGCGCATGCCTGTAATCCCAGAGCTCAGGGAGGCAGAGGCAGGTGGATCGCTGTGAATTCGAGGCCAGGACAGCCAAGGTACCTGTCTCAAAAAGACAGAAGAAAACAAAACAAATCAACCCCACCCCCAAACAACCACTGGAGCCCCTTTTTGTGCTCCTTTTATTCTGCTTTGCATGTAAACAAAGTTTCCTAACACCATTTAATGGCCTAAAATACAGATTTATGGCTCAAACTGGAATCATTCTTCTCCCTGCACCCTGGGCCTTAGGAAACCTGGGCCCTGCACCTCTACTCAACTAGAAAAGTCTCAGGTGCCAGCCTTCTGTGACCTCAGCCTGGGGCTTGCAAGCCCGAGATGTGTTTCCACTTCCTACCACCCTTGAGGTGCAGAGAAATAGAGCTGTCAAGAGAAACTTGGGGTTCTGATTTGCCTTCATGAACAGTGCTCAAGAGTGGCCTGAGAGAGCGCCCACCTTGAGACCTATAGCATACTAGAGTGAGTTGGATGGCATGCTGGGCGTGGGCAGGGGTGTAGGCGAGGCACTGGGGAACACTGTCCCATGCGCCAGTTTCTTCAGTGAGTGGAAGAGGGGTTAGGCCGGTGTGTGTTTGACAGTATGGTGGGTGGGTAGGAGCTGGGCTAGACCGGAGAGTGACAGCTGCCCCTAGTAGCCCTTTGATTCCTTGCTGTGGCCACTTAGGGAGAGTGTGAAGGCACCGGCAGGGGAAAGCTAGGAACCCATAGTGTTCGTTTCTCAGAAATTACCGTGCGCTAGACATCCTGTGAGGATTAAATCATTGCCACTTATCCCAACAAGAACCAGAGAGGCTGAGCGGTTTATCACAGTCACTCTGCTTCTACAGAGCTGCACAAAACGATCCGAATCCAACTCCGTTTGACTCAAAGCTTTTGGCTTGAACCATATGGGATTTTTTTTTTTTTTTTGGGTCTCCTTTTCATTCAATCAAGCGTTCCAGGCACAGTTTCAAGAGCTAAAGATAACAGCAGCAAGCCAAGCAGACAAAAATTCCTACCCCCATGGAGCGTGCCTCCCTTCCCAACTCTCAGATCCCTCGGTCCGGTTTTTCTAACCCCACCGTTGGTATGAATATCACAGCCTTTCTCCAGTTCCTTAGGGGGTGTCTCTACCTGCATCCACTCAGCCCAGAGAGCATCAGGAAGGCTCCCACATTCTGGAGTGTCCTATGGGGTGTGGTTCTTTCTCAGCCATCCATGGAAAGGAGCTGCTTGGCCATCCCAGCATCCTACGTTAGGCTCTCAAGGTGGGGCACCCAGGGCTTGCCGTGAGCTGCTCTTGGGCTTATTTGGCAAGTCCACTTGCTGGTGCTTTTCCTTTGGGCCTGGGCCTTGTGGATAGAGGAGGTCAGTGACGTGGTTTTGTCCCTGTGGGGGGTCAGTCAGTGCCTGAAGGCTGGCGCTTTCCTTTGATTCTTGGACAGAGGAAGGGGTGGGCCAGAAGAGCACTTCCTGCCATCCTGTGTTCTAGGCCTGCTGGGTGAGAGAGCTCCAGGTTTGATTTTGCCCCCAGTTTGTTCAGATGTTGGAGTTCGACAGGAATTGTAGCTGTTGTCATCGCTAGCTTTTCACGTGTTACTACCTTCCTCTGAGGTGTTTTTCCCCCTTTAATTTTTTTTGTTTTAAGTCATGTGTATGGCTGTTTTGCCAGCATGCGTGTCTGTGTACCATGTACATGTGCATGCAGTACCTGCAGAGGCCAGAAGAGAGTTTGGATCTTCCGGCACTGGAGTAACAGGCCACCTTGTGGGCTCTGGGACTTGAACCCGGGTCCTCAGGAAGAACAGCCAGCGCTCTTAACCACTGAGCCATCTCTCCAGCCCCTCACATTGTCTTCTTTTGCCATCAGGAAATAGGTTAAGAATCCCCTCAGAGCCAGGCGTAGTGGCGCACGCCTTTAATCCCAGCACTCGGGAGGCAGAGTCAGGTGGATCGCTGTAAGTTCGAGGCTAGCCTGGTCTACAAAGTGAGTCCAGGCCAGCCAAGGCCAACACAGAGAGACCCTGTCCCCCCAAAACACTCCCCCCCAAAAGAATCCCCTCAGGTCAAGGAAGGCTCATGGTGTCTTCTGAACTTCACAGTCGCCTCTCACTTTTCCACCGGCACTCTCTAGCCCTCCACTGTGCTGACCAGCTTGTGGGTCGATTTTTCTATAACTTTGCAACAAACCACAAAATCTTAGGTAGTTCTCATGACACGATATTGTTGACTGGTGAGCATCTGAGCATCATTGTATTTCATTCTTCCCTCCTTTCCTTCGTTCCTCTGCCTCCCCTTCCCCCCCCCCCCCCCCCCCCCCCCCCCGGCAAAATGTCCCCAGGTTGGGCAGGCTCTGCCCCAAGGCCAGAAGTGCAGCAGGTTTGAACAGACTGAGCGGAGTGGGTGAGGAGTCTGAGGATGAAGGTCACAGCTTGTCTTGTGTCTTAGTTTATTTTCTACTGCGTAGTCAGTACCATAGCCTGGCACAGATCCTGAGGCCAGGAAGTCCCAAAGTGTGGAACCCAATCAGAGGGCCTTCCTGCTGCTGTATTATCATGTGGCAGAGGGATGACCTGGCAGGTACCAGTCAGAGGAAGCCAGCCCAGTCTTTTCTCGGGGACCCATCCTGTGACCATCACATTACAGTCATTCATAGCGGTGGAGGTCTTTTTTTTTTTCTTCTTCTTCTTCTTCTTCTTCTTCTTTTTCTTTTGTCTTTTCTTTTCTTTTCTTTTTTCTTTTTTTTTTTTTTTTTTTTTTTTGAGACAGGGTTTCACTTATAGCCTTGGCTGTCCTGGACACGCTTTGTGGATCAGGCTGGCCTCGAACTCACAGCGATCCACCTGCCTCTACCTCCCAAGTGCTGGGGTTAAGTGTGCACCGCTATGACTGGCTAAGAGTGGAGCTCTTAAAGGCCTTTGTTAGTTTGTTTGTTTTTGAGATGATCCATGCTGGCCTGAAACTAGTGATCCTCCTGCCTCAGCTTTCCTTGGGCAGGTATTGTAAGCATGAAGCACCACACCTAACCCCTAATCCACCCCTATTTGTGACTGTTAAGTTTCAACCACAGCCCCTGGTTCAGAGCTAATAAGTGTGTACAGAGAGGCTTGCCTGGGGAGTCCTAAAAGAAAGCAAAGGCCAAGTGTGGGAAGAGTCTGGAGAGGAGAAGGAGCTGCAGGGAGCCTGGGGCATCTTCCCGCTTAGAGCAGCTTGCTCCAGGTTGGAGGGGTTGGCTGCCTATGAAAGGTCCAGTCCCATGGATCTCACTCAACCTTCCTAACACTGTGGCCCCTTAATACAGTTCCTCCTGTTGTGGTGACACCCCCCACGATGAAATTATTTCATTGCTACTTCATAACTGTAATTTCACTACTGTTATGAATTGTAATATAAATATCTGATGTGCGTTTCACCCAAAGGGGTCTCGACCCACAGATTGAGAACTGCTGCTCTTACAGGAAGTGGCTCCAACCCCAGCATAAGGTACATGAGGGATTGTGGGGTCTGTGAGCCCTGGGACTCCCAGCTTTTCATTCGGCTCCACTTTGGGATTGCAGTTGTCACCCAATTCTTGGGTTGTATGTTTTTTGTCTCTGGCAGGGCACCCCTAAGAGATGTTACTATTGGATTTTTCTAGAAGTGAATTAGTATGGCTGTCTTACTGTACCATAATGGAAAAGCATTTGACATTATGATAATCTGTAGCAATTGTTTCTTTCCTCAGGTGGATTTGAGGTTGGCCTTGAATAAGCAGGTAGTTTCTTTGTGTTGAGCTTTTCCTCTTGAGTAGAAACTACTAAGCAGAGGTGGATTTGGAGCAGGCCAGCCATTTTTCAATGTCAGTGCCCCTGCCTCAGGTCTGTCTCTAATTCTTAGTACATATTCTGTCCCCAGGCCTTACCTCTTTACACACTGTGCACTGCTGGCTGCAGTGGTCTGAACCCTTGGGTAAGGGTAAATGCCACCGTCTGAGACAGTGAAGGAAGTGCTCCAGCCAGGAAGCTGACAGCATCACTAGATGGCAAGGCCGCTGTTCCAGCCCTTCTCCTGGGAGACTTGACACAGGGTGGAACCAATGATGGGGTTTCTTTTTCTGTTCACTTCAGACGGTGGGAGTTGAAGGGCAGAGAGCTCGCAGAACAGTCTGACTGGTGGCCTGGTGTGTGTGGAATCCATGGCTCTAAGCCTTGGTGCCAGTGGCGGGTGCAGTGGAATCCATGGCTCTAAGCCTCGGTGCCAGTGGCAGGGTGCAGTAGTTCATGTTCTATCTCTAAGACACTGTTGCTTGGCCTGTGGGCACCATGTACCGTGGTGGAAGTGCCCAGTGGGAGAAACCAGCTCTCTTCATGGTATCTGGGAAGCAGAGATAGGAAGGGACTAAGGTCTCAACATCCCTTCCGAGGCCATGCCTTCAATGAGCTAACATTCCAGCAGGTCACACCTCCTAATAGTGCCATAAACTGGTGACTAAGGCTTCAACACATGGCTTAGTCATGTCCAAGATCCAAACTCTACTAAGCAGGGAAACAATGGGTACATTTGCGTCTTTCCTAATATGCATCTTCCCAATATCTTTCCTACTTGGCGTCTTTCCTCCATGCCCTGAATGGTGAGCATTTGTGCCTTTCTTTACCCATGTGTCCTGTCCCCCGCCTTTCCCCAAGCCCTGAACGATGAAGCATGTGTGCTTCCTGTTCCCAAGGTGTCTTCTCTCCCTCCTCACTTCCCAGTGGTGCGCGCCGTCCCCTAGGTCTCCACACTCTGCTCCGCCCTGACTTCCCCATCCGTACTCCAGCCCCTTGCCAGGCAGCAGCAGGAACAGGCTTGTTAGAGCACAGCCTTGCATCGTGCCCTTGGACCTCTGGAATCCAACCGCGCCATGCAGGACACACTAATGAGTGTCCAGCAGCGTGGCCTGTGCAGCCATCCTGGGCTCTACTCATTTCTCACCTTTGATACCGAGTTAGGTGCAGTTTCAGTCTCTTATAGGTCCCTTTTGTTTGGGTCTCTGCGTCCAGGGCAGTCTTGGTACAGAGCAGGCCCCAATCAATACCTGCAAGTTAGCATCACCGTTTATTTTCTAGAACTCTATAGATGCATAGAGGTAGCTGAATGACAGATCATGACATGCGTGCCCATTTAAAAAAAAAAAACAGCAAAGAGTTCCCAGTACGTTTGAATTTACTGAGTGATGTTGTGTTGGGAGGGCATAGGCGCTAGGACCAGCCAGCCACCGAGTCTCCATTGCGTCATGGCCCTTGGGAGTTAAATGGTCTTTTCTGAACTGTAATTTAATTGCCGGGCCTCCAAAGTGAGGGTAACCCTATATTTTAGAGTGTTATTCCAAAGACAAAAATGACCTAATGCACGTCTAGCACACAGCGTTGTTTGGTACATAGGTGCTTTGTAAGCGGTAGCTGATGAATGTATTCATGCGCTCTGCTGTAACTGGTATTTTCAGGTACCTCAATCAGACCCTCGTTAATACTTGTGATACCTTCTGTTTTATAAAGGGAACAAAATAGAGACAGTCTCTGAGGCCACGCTCCATCTCTCTCTCTCCTTGTATTGTTTCCTAGTTTGAGAGGAGCAGGATCGGGGACTTGTGTGGTCACACGGTGCGGAGAGGAGCTCAGGCTGGGTAGTAGTCAATGCAGCCTGGCTGCTGGGTGAGGATTTGGGAGAGACTGAGGGAGAACATCCCTACCTTGCCAAGCTCCCTCTTAAGGGCATCAGTGTTTTGGCGAGTGCTCCCTGCCTTTCCTCTCAGAGCTGGCACAGAAGCAGTGCCATCGTTCCTCGGTGGCAGACACCAGAGAATGAGGGAGAGCAAATCATCAAAGGGTTTCTACCCCAGTGGCAAGTGGGGGGGGGGCGGGAGGAGGAGGAGGGTGGGCTGGTACTGGCTCCTGGTAGATCATCGCAGAGGTCCGTGGCTCGCACCTACCTGGCGTGAGCAGGAGTGAAGAGTTGCCTAGTTGGCACTGATGACTTCAGTTGTGTGGAGTTCGTGGCAGAGGACACAGTGTGATCCTGATGAACTCACATGTGCATTGCATGGTGCTTGGAGGAAAAAAAAAGTTACACCCGCCCGCTATCATTTCCTTTGCTCAAGGTTAAAAAGGAAATCCCATCTTATCTGCATGGTATCCATCTCCTTTGTTGTGCCTAAGTCTTGTTAGGTACTGCTAAAATCCTCTGATTCTCTTCAGGGGATCAAGGTGCCTGCATTTTCAGGTTTTAGAGTGCTGAGTCAGTCCGACTCAGCCAGGATGAACAAACCCCCTGCAGTCGACTATGGGGCGAGTCTGTGACAGCTGCACATGCGTAGAGCTGTGAGCTTTAGTGAAAGGAGCACAGCATGGTAAGGGGTCTAGGGCAGTGGCTGTCAGCATTCCTATGCTGCGGCCCGATAATATACTTCCTCATGTTATGACTCCCTCCCAACCATAAATGATTTTCATTACTACTTCATGACTGTAACTCTGCTGCTGTTATGACTCATGCTGTAGATATCTGATATATAGGATATTTATATGCTGTCCCTGTGAAAGGGTTGTTCCACCTCCAAAGGGGCCGTGACCCACAGATTTAAAGCCACTGATGTAGAGGATGACACCACAAGCTTCCTCCCTCCTCAGAGAACCACGCCATAGAAAGCGGCACCACCGCTGCGTGCCTGGAATTGCTTTCATCCTGTCCGGTGAGTGACTGCTGTCTTGGTGGGCAGAACCTCAGCTGCAGAACACAAGGTATAGTGTCAGTCACCGTGGGCAGGGATGGGGGGCCAGGCCGGAAGACGAGCTCGGCACCACAATGGACAACAGATATTTCGTGCACTGCTTCTCTATGGCCACGTCGTTTCTTGCCTTGTGAAGTTAAAGTATTTCTTCCCCCTGTTTCTGGTCGAGGTTCTCAGTCTATACTAGGAAGTGTGAGGCACGGGGAGGCAGTGCTGAGGCTCCTGCAAGCCCTACCTTCCTACTCAGTGTCTAGCTCCTGCTGGTGAGCAGTAGGCCAGAGAGCAGAGCGAGGGGCCTTCCCTGGGGAAGAACGCAGGAAAGACCAAAGGCTAAAAATAGGCGGCTGTGAGAACCTGGGACTGCTCTCTCAGACCAGCCTTGTACCTCCCATGATGGCTGTGCGCTATGCCCAGCTGTGCTTGGGAGCTTGTTAAATAATACCGCTGGCCCCCTAAGTGTAAGCTTTTACTGCTGACCGCCTGTCTAGGGATGCAGAAGTTCGTGATGTCCTTGTGCATGTGTCCACATGTGTGCAGCCGATGTGTCTGCGTGTGTGTGGCACCCAGAGGCCTTGCTTAATCTCCCACATAGCCACTTAATAGTGAGCCCCTCAGGCGCAAGTAAAGCGGTCCTCCGCCCCACCCCCCGGGCTAGGTTTTGGGAAATGTGTGGGCAACCTCAGTCATGGGCTGCTACACAGGGGGCCACACGCTGTAGAACACAGGATCAACGGCGTGCTGTGCTAGCTGTTCTAGAAAGTCTTGACCCACAAGCTGCCACGTTTCCCCACGTTTCCTTTAAGAAGTAGGGGTTTTCCCCACTAAGGTAAGGAGAATAATCAAACCTTCCCAGGCTTAAAGCAAGGTAACTAGACCTGCCATGGCTAAAATGGCAAGAGTTCTTTCTGCGCCTTCTGGCCATCTAGAGCTTTCTCTAAGGACATTTATTACAGCTCTTTATGACACCTGTTTTAGAGGATTTGCACATCACCAGCCTCCAAATGATAGAGTCCCCTGTCTTCTGTCCCAGCGTCCACGTCTGTGTCCTTCTGTGGGTCCGCCTTTCGCCCTAACCTGGGAACGTCCTGTTCTTCAGTTGGCTGTCCCTGGCTCTGCTCTGGCCTGCTGTGGCTTCTGGTGGGCCGACCCCCATGCCGAGCAATAGCTAAGCGCTTGAGCCGCGCTTGGCTTTGGTGACTCATCTCGTCTCTTTTATCTTGGCCCACTCACTAAATATAGCCTCCCTTTTCGCTCATCCCTTCTTTTCCCCATCTCTGGGCAGAAAAAGAGCCTTGTTTGGGGTCTTTGATGTGGTGGGCTAGGCTGACAGCATTCTTGGTGAGATTGGGGGGTGGTTTCACACTACTGCCGCCAGGCTGGTGTGGAGGACGCCTCAGTCCTCAGGTCTCTTGGAGCAGTAGGTCCCTGTTACTCAGGCCAGCCAAAGGTTAGGGTACAGCTCTTGGGGACAGCTGCCAGTTCTTTGTGAGACTTTTGTTTTATTTGGGAGGATCTTGGGGGCTCAATAGGAGTGGATGGTCTTAGTATAGGCTCGTTTGGTTTTTTTTTGTTTGTTTGTTTGTTTTGTTTTGTTTTTCTCCTCTTAGGGTAACTTGTTATTCTCACAGGGCCCCAGGGGGCTAAGAATCAGAGAGCAACACCAGCAGGTGTCGGTTCTGCCTGTCAGTGAAGGAGCCTCACCCTAGCCTGGGTCACAGTGAACTTCAGCTTGGGCCCAGAGCCCCGAGGTGTTCCTTCCCTCAGAGTTTCCCATGCATGGGTGTGTGAATGCAGGCCTTTGGATGGTCTTGTCGCATTGCTGGTCCAGCTGAGCTGGGGAAGTGACATCCCCTGTAGGGAAGACAACTTGAGAAAAAGTAACCACTGAGCCGAGAGTGTGAGAGGGAGCCAGGTCTTTCCTTTTGGGAGCTGTGGAGAATTACAGTCCACAGGGATCGGCCCTGAAGTGTATCACCTCTGTCTAGCTTGTAGTAAATATTAGATTCTATATTTATTGTCATTGTCTTTTTGTATTTCTGAGGCACGGTCTCAGTTATGTAACCCTGGCTGGCCTGGGGCTTGCGACATAGACCAGGCATCGGATTCTAAGTCTTGCTCTGCTCTGCCTCCCAAATGCAGGGATTTTAAAGGCATGTACCACACTCATACACTCAGCTACATGTTTATTGTTTTTTTGTTTTGTTTCGTTTCGGTTTTTCAAGAAAAGGCTTCTCTGTGTGGCCTTGGCTGTCCTGAACTTGCTGTGTAGACCAGGCTGGCTTTGAACTCACAGAGATCCGCTTGCCTCTGCCTCCCAAGTGCTGGGATTACAGGCATGTGCCACCTCGCCCAGCTTTATTTATTGTCTTAATTTTGCTCCTATTACCTAACTTTTATCATTGTTTATTTGTATTTCCAGTCTTGATCAAGTTGGCAGGGAACTCATTATTTAGGCCAGGTTGACTTCAAACCTGCCTCAGCACTGAGATTATAGGTATAGACCACCGCAGCCTGCTAGTCCTTTTTTTTTTTTTCCCCTAGACAAGGTTTCTCTGCAGAGCCCTGGCTGTCCTGGACTCTCTTTGTAAACCAGGTTGGCCTCGAACTCACAGAGATCCGCTTGCCTCTGCCTTCTGAGTGCTGGGATTAAAGGCATGCGCCACCACACCCGGCTCCTAGAAATGTCCCGCTGTACATGAGTAAAGACATTTTTATTTGATGACATTTTAAATATATATTAGTGGCATAGAGAGAGTTTTAGGAGCACAAAGGTGTACGGTGTTGTTAAGTATCTGAGCAGTGATATCCATGTGGCTGTTTTGAGAGCCCTGTTCTTGTCCAGCTGTCTTCCATCTCTCATCACCATGGGTGCTGTGTAATAACTTTCCCTTAAGGTGCTCGGCCGCACCCTGAAAAACACAGTTGCTCAGGGCCGAGGGTGTGACACTTGCCTAGCTTTCATGATTCTTGGGTTTGTTCCCTAATACTTCAAAAACTATAGCTAAAAATGAAGACAAGCAAAAACCAAAAGAAAGTATTTAGCCTGCAGGCTTTCTTCTGTGTCTTTGGTGGCCGGTGTGGGCCCATGTCTTGAACCTTGTTCCCTTCAGCCTGGCCGCTGCTGTCTCACACCCAGGAGTCTGTCTGCGTGGCTGCTGGGCAGATCACACAGAGTGCTTTGCCGAGCTCTGTGCTCCCTGCCTCTGATTTTATTGTATAGTGCTTCATGTAATAAACACTATGATGTCTTGGTGGCGGAGTGGGGGTGGGGATGCCGCTATCAGCACAGCTTTGCTCTTATAAACAGTGTTGCCTCTGTAGTTTTCTTCTGGAGCCCTGTGCCCGCTGCTTCTCTCTCTCTCTCTCTCTCTCTCTCTCTCTCTCTCTCTCTCTCTCTCTCTCTCTCTCTCCCTCCCTCCCTCCCTCCCTCCCTCCTTCTCTCCCTCCCCCCCCCACACTTTTGTATTCTAATTTTGGCCATATATCTTCATTCATAATAAGATTGCCAGGCCCCAGGTCCTAAGAACCTTCAGTGGTGATGTCCCACTGGAGACAGAATCTGTGTGTTGGCCATGTTCTCGTCCTTGTCTTCCCTCCTGCCTTTGATGCCTGGAAGCCCTGTTGAAAACACACCTACACACGTGCGTGAGCAAAAGAGCCAGCTTTCCTGAAACGCTGGCTGGCTCCGTGCCTGGCCAGGAGGAGCACTGGGAAAGATGTCACTGGCTGCCTCCTGGAACAAAGGCTTCCACTGTCAGCAGCAGGGGGGAGGGGACAGGTACGCTCCCTGAAGGTCTGGGCCGCACACCCAGGGCATTTTAGGTTTCTGATTTTCTTTTTCCCTAGTGAGCATCTCCGTGTTGCTTCTCAGCTTTCTTCTACAGTTTCACACAGAGACTGGGGTGGGGGTGGGGGTGAGGGTAGAAAATACCCACTTCACACCTGCGCAGCCATCTGACTAAGGCAGGGCAGAGCGCTGTTCACAGACAAAACCTGCTCCACCTTGTCTGTGGTGATTGGTGGCTGATGATGTCATGGCATAAAACTCAGCCTCATTGTTCCGTCTGTGGGAAGGCCCCAAGAAGCGGGCGGCAGAGCTCTTGCTCTTTTGTTCCCGTCAATTGGCTCCCTCAGCTGAGGTGGGAAAGGTGGGAGTGGAGCCCCTGTGGCTCCCTTTGACTTCATCCACAGAGCCCAGACTCCGATGATGCTGTAGATGCAGCTGATGTAGAAAGAGCTAAAAAGACGGTGCTGGTCATAGGAGTTCATCATCTATTGCACGGAGGAGATTTTGTTCTGTCTGTTTTAAGAGGAGGCAGGCCTTCTGAAAGAAGCCACAATCCTCTGGCCCAAGAAAGGGCAGGAAAGGGTGTTTAGGAAAATAAATAATAATTATTAATGTTTTGTTGTTGTTCTTTTTTTTTTTTTTTTTTAAATCCAGGGGGAGGGATACCGCAGCCTGGGCAGAAGGCCTTGTGTGCATGAGGCAAGCGCTCTATTGCTCAGTTACAACCAAGTCCTTTTGCTTTTTATTTTGAGACAAGCTCTCTGTAATTCGCTCTTTTGTTCTTGGAGGTGTTGCTGGTGACTGACTGTCTACGGACTTGGTGAGGTCTCCGATCCTTACTCTTTCATGGTCATGAGTTAGCACTCACTCCTAACAGCCACGTCCAGGTGGTAATTAGCAAAGCTACCCCCTCCCACCAAGTAGGCGGTGTGGGTGCATCTGACAGGCAGGCGGCTCAGTTGGCAGGACAAGAGGACTGGACAGCAGTCCCTCCCTCCTAACCCTCGGGGCTGACCTTGGTGAGACTCAGCTATATTTGTTCTTCCTTGGGTACCCACAACTTTGATTTATTTGGCGGAAGACAGCCCAGAGCTGGCCGGGCGGCCATGACGACTCAGTCCATGGTCTTCCTGCAACCCACATGGGTCGCATTGGTGCTGGGGCTCCTTTGCAAACCTACAATCACCGGGCTATCTTTGGATGTGTGTGTGGTGTAGCTTTGCCTCAAAAGAGACAGGATGGTACAGCTAGCTGGTTTACTTCTTCCTGAACAAAAAAACCCAAACCCAAATCATACAGGTCGTTTTCTTGAATTCTTTGGCATGTTGCGCAACAGTCGTTTAGGCGGATCTCTCCTGCGTTGCTGGTGTTTTCTGCCTGGAGGAAGCGGAGATTTGCTGAATGGGTGGTGATGTGTATGCAGGTAGAGATGCTTGGCTCCAGCCACTCAGATCAATGTGTGCTGTGTCCCCCTCCAATCCCCTCTCCTCCGTCCCCTGTCCCCTCTTCTAAGCCTGGTAGCTGTTAGGACTAGTTGGGGTGGAGAGAGAGACCTAGACCATGTCAACACAGAGATCTGGATTTCCTGGTCACTAGAGTTTCTGCAGTTTATGATTCTAGCCAACCTCATGTCCAGGTGGCTGAGCAGCCATTGTTTGTCTTTCTTCAGTCTTCACAGTGGATTTACCCCAGCAGTGGCATGTATAAAGCACAGCGGCAGTTTGGGCGGGTCCCTCAGTGGAGGAGCACTGTCTAGCATGTGAGAGATCTTGGGTTTCATCCCCAGTATAAATTGAACAAGGAAGCAAGCAACGTGGTTTTATTCTTTTGCAAATCGAGAATTGTTTCTGTGTTATAAACAGTGACCACTGATGCCTAACATGACCCTTGAAAAGCTCATCTTAACTGGTCAGAACTTCCGTCTTTGCTGGAGAGCCCCACCTCCCACGGAGAACCCAGCTGAGGGTGCTACTAAGGGTCTTTCTAAGCAGCTGGACTCCACCTCTAAGCCTCAGGCCCATTTCTCCAGAAAACTGGCATGAGAAAGTGCTGAAGACCTTGGCTTGATACCTTGCTGGCTGTCACCAGCTGATGGACAGGCAGGTCCCCCACACCTCTATGCTTGGTTTTCACTGTAGCTGATGTCAATGCCTCTATCCCTGTCTAATTGCAGTGTCTCTTTGGGATTCAGTCTTCAGAGTCTCAAGGCAAGTTCAGGCTGGAGAAAAGTCATGTGGAACAGTTGTGACCCTTTGTCCCCCGCCTGCCCCCCCCCCAACCACACACAATGAAAATGGGACTCGTGTAGGACAAGGGTCCCCACATGGTGAGCAAGCAGGTGCCTGTCCTGCAGTGTTGCAGTGGGCGATGGGGGGGGGGTGTGTCTCAGTTTTGCCCACTTATCCTTCACTTAACCTTTGGCGATGAATGGGGAGCAGTGGGCTGCCATTCTGTCACGGGGTCAGCTAGCTCGGGAGTGAACAGGGTTTTCGGTTTACCTTGCATAGCCCGCCTACTTGGGTCAAATAGTTCTCAGTGGACATCTGGTACCAGCCTGCCCTGAGATGTGGGACTCACAGCTTTTCCTGCAGGGACTCAGGCTCACGGATGTAGATGAGCTTCGGTTGATGACTGTGATGCCTAGTTCCCTCTCAAGCATTTGTGTTTATACATCCTTGGGTTTCTGTCGTCACTCTCTTTATGGTGGGTTTCCTTTTATTCTTTGCCCCCTCCCTTTTTAATTAAATTTTATTATTCAGATTACATCCCGATTGTTATCCCCTCACTTGTGTCTTCTCATTCCCCCCTCCCTCCCTCTCTCACCCTGTTTCCCTCCCCTAGACCTATGACAGAAGGGGACCGCCTCCCCCACCGTATGGCCATAGCATATCAGGTTTCACTGAGACAGCCTGCTTCCTCTTTCCTCTTGAGTGCCACCAGGCCTCCCCGCCAAGGGGAAGTGGTCAAATAGGGGGCACCAGAGTTCACGTCAGAGTCAGTCCCCACTCTCCACACAACTGTGGAGAATGTGCTGTCCATTGGCTGGATCTGAACAGGGGGTTCTAGGTTTACTGCGTGCATTGTCCTTGGTTGGGACAACAGTGTGTGCAGGCCCCGCTGGGCCCCGATCCGTCAGCCTTGATGGTCTTCTTGTATGGCTCCTGGACCCTCTGGGTCCTTCTATGTCCACATCCTCCCATACCACTCTTACCTGGAGTCCCAATAGCAAGTCCCAGCATCTGTCCCGATCCCCAGCTGAGTGAAGACTCTCAGAGGACATTAATGGTGTTGCTCACCCCCTTTTTATCTCTTGCCTTTGGATGTTCATGGGACCTAATCTCTCCCTGCTCCCCTGGAGGGTGTCTCAGAGGACCTGCTCTCTTTCTTACACTGCATGAGTTCTTTCCAGGCATTGGAATTGTGTCCAGTTGGCCCAGGGAGAGCAGGCATTAAAAGTGGAAGCTGATTGGTTCATTGGAAAAATCAGGCTTCAGCACTCCACTGTGGTGTTATGAAGTCCAGAGGCCATTTCTGAGGGTCTGAGGCCTATCTGACCTGGGAGCCACACAGGACAAGTGGCTATGGTACTGCGACGCTAGGGACACACGTGGCCTGCATGTATTTTTGGTTCTAGTGCCTTTCAGATTGGGTGTCCCTTGTGGCTTGAGTAGAGCGTCTTCCTGCAGTAGGCTAGATGTCGTGGATAGGCCCCGAGGACCGGGATTGCTTTAGGATAGTACAAAGATAGGATCCTTCCTTCCCAAGTCCCTCCCCTGACTTTCCACGTCTTTCATTTCTGAGTGTGGGAAGAAGTGTTTGTCTGGCTCCTTTAGACGTGGCTGAGGTCATCCTGCAGAAGAGGACAGATGAGTTCTTCAAACGCTGCTGAACCAGACCCTGGCTGAAGTCACCGCTCACAGTCTCATTCTGCCTGTGTCAAGACTCTGACCCTAACTTGTAGACAGGTCCACACTGAATTTGGTGACTCTGGGCCCCCCTACTTAAAAAAAAAAAAACGGAGCCCTCTTCTGAACTACAGAACGTGGCACAGGGAGTGGAGAGAGCTTGCTAGGCAGGGAGCGTGTTTATAAGGCTCACACCCCTGGCTCTGGTCAGAAGCCGCACCCCACTGGGCTCCCAGCTGTCTGCCAGATCATATGCCAAGCAGTGGGTCAGTGCTTCCCCAGTGTGCGATGTCCAGGGTGGCTGCCCTTCATGCATGCTGCTGGCTGTCCCTTAGTTGTGCTTGGGACACTTAGAAGATATCCACCTGCCTTTTATGTGCTTGCGTAGTATCCGAATTGGGTCTTGAAGAACTATTTTGGGTTATGTGTATGCATGTGTCTTTGTGTGGCTGGACACAGGTAAAAGCACAGGTGCTCGTGGAGACCAAAACAGGAATAGGATCCCCAAGAGCAGGAGTTACAGGTAGCAGTGAGCCAACCAATGGGGGTGCTCAGAAGAGAGCTCAAGCTTTGAGCAATGAGCCATCGTTCCCAGAACAGACAGGACAGGTCAGGGGAGCCAAGCCGGTGAGATGGTAGGGATGGAGGACGCGTGACTGGTGTCTGTCTGTCCTTCTGTAGTGTGTGAGGAGTTGGGAAATCGGGTCTCTAGACGTAGAGGCCTGTGTGTAGGTTTGAAGTTTTGTTAGTTTTTAATCCTTAAATAAGTGGAGTTATGCCATACCGTCCTCCTGTATCTGTCTTCTCTCATGGGACGTCAGTCTGTGTACCTCGTTTGCGTCGTTCTGTGTCACAGTGCAGGGCCTGATGTGCATGGACGTCCTCCTGTTCCCTAAGCGGTGCAGTAGGATATTCACTATGCACAGACTTAGTCAATATTCCTTAAACAACACACGATAGCCGCTATTCGCATAAGATTAGCATTGTGTTGTGCTGCAAGCTGTCTGGAGAGGATTTAAAATATGTGGGGTGCAGCTGAGCGTGCAGCTTGGTCGATAGAATGCTGGCCTACTATGCAGGCGGTCCTGTAGTCAGACCCCACCATTGCACACACAAACTGACGGGTAACTGTTCCAGGAGGTGGAGGCAGGAGGCTGCCGAGGTCAGGGTTATCTCACCTACGCAGCCAGTCTGTGGTCGGCCCGGGCTATGCTAGGCCCTGCCCTAAGCTGAGCAAACGAACGGATGGATAAATAAACAGTGGGTAAGTGAATAAGTGAATGAATAAATAAGACCTTTGGAAGGCTTCGCATAGATTATCTACAACTGTTGTGCTGTGGGGGACTCAGGTATTGTGGGGTTTAGCACTGGGGTGGGGGGGGTACCCTTGTTACTAGTCCTGCCTGGCTTCCAAAAGACAGCTGTCTTTTTTTCTTTTCTTTTCTTTTTCTCTTCCCGAGCCCCCCCACCCCCCTTCTAGATAATACTCTGTTCTGCGGTTTAGTTGCAGTGACTTAACCATTTTGGTTGCTGTTGGTCATTTGGGTTATTTCCGATTTTGGAGTACTAGAAGCAAATAACTGACATGAGAATATTACAATAAGTGACATGAGCATATTACTGTGCTGTCCTTGGTCAGCATAGACTTAAGTTTTCTTCTCTCCCTCTCTGCCCCATGCTACAGTTTTTGCCCTTTCTTAAGTTTTGTTTTTGTGTGTTTTTCTTAAGTGTTGTTTGTTTGTTTGGGTTTTTGCTGTTGTTGTAAGGTCGTTGTTTTAAAGTCTTTTTTTTTTTTTTTTGTCTTGTTTTGTGTGTGACCACTGGCCTGCTGCTCACTCCGTAGCCTCAGGCTGGCCTCCAGCTGAGTGCTGGGATCACAGGCCTGTCCCACCATGCCTGGCTCACACTCATCCCCGTTGCCTGTTTCAACAGGAATGGAATTGCAGTTTCAGGTGGGTGTATGATGGTTAGCATCCCTTGACGCTTAGCAGTTTCCCAGAGAGGTTCCAGGCCTGTGTCTGAGTTCTGGCTGCTCCCTCTCCTTGCCTGCTCTTAGCATCGTCAGTGTTAGTCATTTTCCCAACTGTGTAATAGGTCTCCTGGCTTGATTGACATTTCCTGATGTCAGTTGTTGAGTACTGTTTGTTCACGTATGTTGAGGGGATGGATGGTTTCACATTTCTACGTCCTTTAGCCTGTTTTCTACTTGTTCAGACATAACTGTAACAGCATCATTCAATCACCGAAAGGTACTCATTGGTGGGTGGATGAATGGATAAGCAGGAGGCAGTGTTGGCCATGGTGGAATTTTATTCCACCACAAAAAGGGAAGGAATGCAAGAAAACATACCAAGTCAAATGAACCAGAGGTAAAAGGCCAAATACGGGGGCTGGGGAGAGCACCCACTGATCTTGCAGAGGACCCGGATTTGGTTCCTTGAACCCAGTTCACGTGGCTTATTGCCACCTGTAACTCCAGTCCCAGGGGGATCTGACACATACCCACACATAGACACATAAAAGTTGCTCACACTTAAAAACAATATATCCTATTTTTAAAGGATGAATGCATAATTCCACATACTGGCAACACCTAGAGTTGTCAAGTTAATGGAAATAGAAAGCAGAATAGAGATTTCTGTGTGCTGGAGAGGTGAGGGAATAGTGGGAACAAAGGCTCTGGTGGGCATGATAGAAAGTTCTGGAAGCAGGCGATCATCATACATACAGTATAGCCCCTAATGTGCGCTTACAAACGGTTAAAATGATAGCTTTTGTGGTAAATCTTTCTTACCACCAAAGACAAACAAGCTGAACAACCATTCTCAGGAAGAGCTGCATTTAGGAGCCTGTGCCAGAGCTCAGGGGCTGGTTCAGTACAGTGAGGAGAGAAGAGGGGAGAGTCTGGGAGAGACGTGAGGAAAATGAGCAGGAGTGTCTCTTCCTCCTCACAGAACTCAGCCAAGCAGAAGCTAGACTCTGGGAGACATCACCATTCCCGAGTGTGGCCAGAGACGTCCAAGGCAGATCTGGAGAGAGCCCAGCTGGGATGTGCAGCTGCAGCATGCCCACCCGACCCCACCCCCACCCCTAGTCCTCTGCCACTGTGGTGGCCGAGGTGCCCGCAGCAGTGGCTACTGATACTGCCGCTCCTTCCCCTCCCCCGTTTACAGTTTACAGTGTATGGGTATTTTGCCTGCATGTATTTCCATATGTGTGTCCGGTGTCCATGGAGACCAGAAGAAGGCGTTGGTTCCCCTGTCACTGGAGTTACAGATGGTTTTGAGCCCATGTAGGTGCTGGGGACTGATCCCTGCGCCTCTGGAAGAGCTGCCAGTGTTGTTTTGTTGTTTGTTTGTTTGTTAGTTTGTTTGTTTGCTTTCGTGACAGTGTTTCCCTATATAGTCTTGGCTGTCCTGGACTCACTTTGTAGACTAGGCTGTCCTCGAACTCACAGTGTCCTCCTGCCTCCGCCTCCTGAGTGCTGGGGTTAATGATGTGCGCCATCACCGCTTGGCTGCTGTCAGTGCTCTTAACCACTGAACCATCTCTAGTCCCCACTGTGGTCTCTTGGTTGACCTTAATGGAGTCACATGGCCACTCTGGGGAACCCCCATTTCATGTGCTCGCAGGAGGGCAGATGGATGAGGCGCTGTGTCTCCATCCTCACGTCTAAGCCGTTGGCTTGTTCATTGGGTCTGTCAGGCCAGTTCAGGGCTTTTGATGTCACTGTCCCTTCCTCGCTGCTTTTGCTTAAACTTGTACATGGAACCAAACTGAGGGCCTGGGCCAAAGTCAGCCTCAGGATGCAGGACATCTGTAAGGCCCTGTGGCTGTGTGGCTGCATCAGTTAAGATGCCTCTGCCTCAGGCTAAAGCTCAAAGCACTCCCTCCCCCTCCCCCCAATAAATTTCATTGTGTTTCTTTGATCAGCTATTTAGCAAATTATGGGGCTAGGAATTGACAGCCTGCCACCGCCCTTCATTGTGCCTAAGAAAGTGTACAGTCGTTGGGAGGAAGGGACATCACCCGTTTGAGGCCTTATCTGACTGCCATGGCTCTAATACTGAAAATCTCTCGTGGTAGAGAGATTTGTGTAACACTCAGATTGGAGGGTAGGGGGTAGGGGCGAGGTGGCCGAAGCAGACAGGATTCTGTTTCTTTATTTTCTTTTGAGAGAATGTCTCTCTGCATGGCCCAGGCTGTCCTTGAATAGTCCTGCCTCAGCCTCCCCAGTGCTGGCTTCCAGGTGCATGGCCCTTGGCCCATACTAAGGAATTCTTTCTTTTTATTTGAGAAGCTCTTCTTCTACTACTTCTTCTTCTCCTCCTCCTCCTCCTCCTCCTCCTCCTCCTCCTTCTTAGTAGTTAACTTTTTAGCAGATTGCATCAGGCAAGGTAATTCAGTGGTAAAGGCGGCCAAGCCTGATGACCCAAGTTCAGTCCTTGGTATGCACACGGGGAAGAACTGTCTCCTGCAAGTTGTCCTCTGAGCTTTCCGGTGACCTAAAAGCAAGGTGCTCAGGTGCCGCAGGACCCAGAGACTAGTTACCCAATGTGGTTTGTTCAGACCCCATGATTCCTTTCACCATTGTCTCTGTATCTGTGGATACCAAGAGTCAGGTGTGTGGGATGTTTGGGTAACCTGAATTCTCACAGTCTGAGGGGATACTTCACCCTGTAGGTAGGCAGTGATTTCAGCTGTCCTATAAGTTCCCAATGTCTGGTCCCCCTCTCCATTGCTTATCCAGATGATTGTAAGCAAAGTGACACCTCTTTCCTGCCATCACCTCAGATGCCTCATGGCTCCCAGGGGGTGAGAATAGCAACTGTGGGTTGGTGTTAGCTTGCCACGGATGCTCTCTGCGGAGCCGTAGCTTCCTCAATGGCAAAGCTTCTTTGTTGCCCGAGCACACTCTTGTCATTTGCTGGGAGCGATGTCAGGAGAGAAACTCGATTGAGGAGAGGCAGGCAGAGTCCCATGGGCTGCCCTTTCTCCTCTGTTAGCCTGTGGCTCCTGGGCTCTGGTCCCACACTTCTGGATCCACTGGGACTTTTGAGATATCTCCGGTAACATGGGGTCACTTATTTTAGACCTTTGACAATAGTACCGTATGACAGTAGTTTTTATATGTGGGTCAAACACTGAGTTGAACAGCATGTGCCCTCTTTTCCCCAGGTGAGTAGTATTCCTGAAAGGTACCTGTTAAATCTGTACCTGAACTGGGGGCTAGGCACATTCAGGTCGGCTTGCCCATTCCTGGAACAATTTTCTAGCTGTGGTCCTTGGCGTAAGTGTTGATGCTGCTCAGGTGGCACATAGGAGGATAAGTGGTGGGGATGTCTGAGAGGGACCACAGTAGCTGAGAGGGAGTCACAGCAGTGACACTTCCCAACACCCCCTCTCCAGAACACATGTGCGCTCCTAGACTTCAGATTTCAGCCTATTGGACAAGAGTGTTCGCCCGGTGTAAACAGGAGCCAGCAGCATCCTGCTACTCTTAGAGTTTTAGAAAAGCAAGTGGTGGGCCACCCCAAACAGGGCCCTAGCCATCCGCATTGGCAATTTAGGATGTGGCAGACACGGACTGAAACCTGTTCCCTCTTCTGGGTCTGCGCTGATTAGTCTTGTTGGTAGCGAAGTGAGTCTCCCACAGAAACCTGGGAGGTGTCTGGATTAGAGTTCAGAACGGATGGAACTTTAGAACTCAAAGAGCACGGTTGACTTTTGGCAACTGGATTTTAAGAGAAAAGAAATACAAGTTTAAGCTACCCTTCAGTGTGGTCCTGGGGTGGGGGTGGGGAAGTCTTCTTCTAGGAGGGTCCCCGGCAGGAAGGGAAAGGTTGTAGCCTATGCATTTGCCATACCCGGGCACAGCAAGCTGGGGTGTCACTGTGGGAGCAAGAGCCCTGTGGGAATGGGAAGAGTGGAAGACAATTGGCCCCGACAAGCACTTGGTGCAGAGGAAACTTCTGCTTCCCTGGTGACATTGTGGGGACCCAGGCTTCGTTGCAGCTAGAACTGGGTTAATTCGGTTTGCAAGCTGTGGGTGTCACAGGAGACGCACGTGACCTTGCTGGGGCGCTCAGGTTTGCCCCTTGCTAGCTGCCCACCCCTGCCAGCTTTGTCCTCCCCTGGCCCTCCCTTCCCAGAAGCTTGCCTGTCCTGACTCTTCGTGTTCCGTCCTCTGCATCTCTAAGAAGCCCGTAGAACATTTGGATAGGCCTCTCTGTAGCCCTAGTATCGGGAAAAGTCCTAAACTGTCGGGTGAAAACAATAATCCTTTTCATAATTAGGGAACATCCTGCGTGCCTCAAGGAACTCAACTTTAGTCACTTCCTTGTCCTCTTGCCCCGTAAATCAAGTTAATAGCAAATTAACCATCATGCAAATGCCTTCCGTCCTTCTTACAGTTCTGTGACCTTTGACATTGCCTCCCAGAAAACCTTTCTTTCTTTTTTTTTTTCTGTCTCCTCCTCTCTGGTACCACTCTGGCCAGCATCAGCTTTTCTTTCAGAATCTGTAATAAGTGCAGATGTGAACCTGACGATTGGAGACACTGCCACAATTTGCCAGAGCTGTGGTGACTGTGCCGCCCCGCCTCCCTCCCTCCCTCCCTACTGGGAGAGTAGACACTGAGCAAGATGCCACTGGCTGCCTGGCAGGTGGTGGGTGGCATGTCTTAGTAGAATCTTGGACCCTCAGCAGGGGTTTCTAATGAGCAGGGAGGAGTGTGCCAGCACAGGTGTGAAGTATATCCCAGAAAATGTGACCAATGAAGTCTGTACTCTGGGAAGCACAGGATTCACGCTGGCACTGGGGCTCAGTGGGACCTTGATCTTTGCTGAGAGTCAAACTGTCTCCAGAAGGCAGTGGAGGAAGGAGATGCAGGAAGAGTGACCGCTCCGACATTATGTAGTGCTGGGTTGGAGAGGGGCTAAGGTGCTGTTTCAACAGTTCGCACTGGCAGTCTTGAGTACGTCATCAAGAGAGTACAGAGACGAACCTTACAGAGTGGAGGTTCTGGTGGGTGGAGTGAAGAGCAGAGACCAAGGTGACTCTGTTTCCACCTGGTGGGTGAGTGGTGGAGGCATTTGGTGAGGAGGAAGACGTGTATGACCCGGAGAATAGAGGTCTTCACTTTGGGACTTCTCTGTGTGGGTGCCTGATGTGGGGGGTGGGGTCTACATAGATGTACCTCAAAGCATTTGGTTTTCAGGAGCATAGGCAGAAGGGTGAAACTCAAGGTCATCAGGCTGTCCAAAGAGGAGAGAAGCAAGAGGCATTCCTGGCCTCACAGAGCAGGGCCGGGAGTTTCCAGGAAGAGCCATAGCGAGGGCACAAGGGAGATAATGACGGAGCCTTTCCTCAGAAAGCCACTGTCGCCTCTGTGGAGTGAGTGGTGGAGACAGAAGCCAGATTGCAGAGGAGATGAATGCAGAAGGGTTGTCCTGGGGACGTGGCATGAGAAGTGGTGACAAGAGCCGATGTGGTAGCCTAATCTCTCGGGAGCTAGCACTGGGAAGGGCCAGTGGCCCAAAGGGTATAGGGCGAAGGGAACCCTGGCATGTTAGTGTCTGAGGAGGAAGCTAGCATGAGAGGAGGTCTAAATGTGTGATGGTGGGTGGTGGTGATGGTTGCGTGTTATTTGAGTGTTCTTAGTGGGAAGAAGTTGGGGGAGGGGAACACATGGTAGAGATGACGGGGAACCGCATTCCAAGGAGACTATACAGGGGGATGAACTATATATTTTTGACAGCCTTCTCTGAGGCAGGTGTCGGGGCTGGAGAGCAGGGAGCCCTGAACCCACTTCTTCAGAGAGAAAGGGAAAAGGCCACAATCTTTTTGTGTGAGAGATGAGCTCACTGGGCGGTGGGGTGGGGTGGGGATGGAGCAGGCCACTTGAGTCCTAGGTCAGGAGAAGCCAGGGACCTAAGGAAGGACCACTGGGTACCATTGCGACCCCGCCTGTGGTGTGCCTGTGGCTCCTTCACTCATCATTACTAGGAGTCTGCAGTCCTGCACCTAGGCTGCTTCGTCTTCTGTCTGTCCTGCTTCGGAAGCCAGTGGTCCTGGTGTTAGCCGGTGGGCCTGGTGTTAGCCGGTGGTCCTGGTGTTAGCCAGTGGGCCTGGTGTTAGCGGTGGTCTTGGTGTTAGCTTTCTGTCTCATTTTCCAATGTATCAGAAGCTGAATTTTGAGATGCATGATGACCTTCCTGGAAAGACAATTCAGACGTGCCCCCCCCCCCAAGCTTATGGCAGTGCAGTGGGCTTTTGTTTTTGTTTTTTTTTCTGACACAGATGTTAAACATATAATTTGGAATTAGAAATATTGTGAGTCCTTCACTTATCTTATGGGAAGCCGGCTGGTGTTCAGCAAACACTGACACCACTATTGTTTTCTGGACGTAGGTTCTTTCTGTAGGGGCGGTAATTCCGAGGTGATTTGGCTGCTGAAGCAGAGCCGCTCCGGCTCCAGTCCTGCTCGCCACCCCCCGCCCCTCCCCCGCCCCCCTGCAACCCCGCAAGCCATCTCCCTTAAATTTCAGGCAGGAACAGGATCTGAGCCCGGTAAGGGGTCCTGGTGACAGAATCCCTTCTCCTCGTGGATTCCCAGTTTTCTATGTGTTCCTCCCAGCCTGGTGAGTTTCTGCCTAGACCCCGGCACCTTGGCACCGGGGCTGGAGTAGCTTGTGTTTTCAAGTGCCAGTTATTGGGTGCTGCTTAGGCCTGCAGCTGTTCTAGGCATGATGACAGGGCCTGCATTGGGGGTTGGGAGCTACAGAACAGCAAACAAGTGACATTTACAGCCTGTCAAATCAGAGTGTATACTTCAGAGAAAACCAGGGAGATGGCACAAAGAGTGTGGTATCTGGTGATGGCAGTGATGATGACCCCAGGCCTCAGCACATGCTAGCTGTTGGCTCTCCAACTGAGGGATATCGCCAGCCCAGGATAAGAAATTCTAAGCAGTGGTGGTGTGTGTGTGTGTGTGTGTGTGTGTGAGAGAGAGAGAGAGAGAGAGAGAGAGAGAGAGAGAGAGAGATGTTGCAACAGAGGAAACACGACAGCAGATCGAGAATCCAGCTGTCCTCTTGGACCCACATTAAGAGATTTGCAAAAATGTCAGACAAAGATACTTTCCTGTTTTAGAATAATAATCATTTTCCACATATATAACAGATTGTTGTTCTAAAGGAGGTTGTAAGTACTGACTTGTCAGTCACAGTTTCAAGAATAGCAAATATTGATCACCATGATGGGTCGAGAATAACTAGGCTTGAAGCCTGGCCATTGGGTTTGATAGTGTGAAAGTCAGTCAGGACCACTGCGCAATTCCTGTGCGGTAGCAGGGATGTCAGAGGAGAGTGGGGGAAGAAAGCTGCGGCTGCAAGCACAGACAGCTTGATCGGAATTGTTGTAGAGGGACCGGAGTGAGCGAGTTATAAGGAATGGGGGCATGGTTGAGCTTTCAAGATGAGAGGGCTTACGTGGATGGGAGTGGTCCCTGTTGTGGCAGAGGAACTGATGCAGGGGCCAGTGTGAGGTGCTGACGTGCTCAAGTGAACCATGGCTTCAGATAAAGCCCGAACACGGTTCCCCTTGAGTGTCACGGCAATGCAGAGGAGACAGGCATAGCCGCTGGTTAATAATAGAAGCTCATAGAAGAACATTATGAAGGTAAAGAAACTGGAGACTATGTCAAGAAAAATGGCGGAAAGAGCCGAAGAAGGTATGCAGATAGCTGTGTGTGGCAGTAACTGATAATGGGCCAATGTTAATACCTCCAACGGTAAATTTTGGAGTGTCGAGTGAAAACACTATGGTTTCCTGCATAACAACAGCATCCTTGAGAAGTTAGCATCTCAAAGTGCCCAGTGGCAGAAGAATCACTTGTCACTTGGGGCAATATATTGAGCATCTTGGATGAACCGAGGCATGTCTGCCAGACTGAATATCTCTCACACTTTCCAGCCTTGGCCGTGGTATGTTTTAAGATTCCATGGTGGTTGCCGGGTGTGGTGGCACATGCCTTTAATCCCAGCACTCGGGAGTCAGAGGCAGGTGCATCACTGTGAGTTTGAGGCCAGCCTGGTCCACAAAGTGAGTCTAGGACAGACAAGGCTACACAGAGAAACCCTGTCTCGAAAAACACAAAACAACAACAACAACAAACCCCAAACAACAAAAACAAAAACAAAACAAAACAAAAAAAGATTCTATTGTGGTCTTACTAGGTGGACCAAACCACTGAGAACCCCTATATTTTGTCCAAGTAAATTCCAGTTATTTTAAGCCTTTTTACTGCAAGACAGAGAGGCCATTTTACCTAGTTCTCCTTCCTCTTTTTTTTTTTCCTTAAAGTGCTTTATTTTTATTTCATGTGCATTGACATTTCATTGACCTTGAGTCACAGACACTTGTGAGCTTCCCTGTGGGTGCTGGGAATTGAACCCAGGTCCTCTGGAAGAGCAGCCTGTGCTCTTAGCCAGTGAGTCATATCTCTAGCCCCCAGAGAGGTCACTTTAAGGCAGTCCTCCTAAGGGCCCATGGCTCCCCCTTGCCTCCCAATGATGCCTTCAGGAGGTATTTGTGTCTCTGGAGCATGGCAGCTCTGTTCCTTGAAGTCTCCTCATCAGTTGCCAGCCTCTGTGTAATTAGAGCCACTTGACGGCCCACTATTCCACAGGACTTAATGAAGTATCTCTCTATTGTGTGCCTGGGACAGGATACATAGTACAGAGCAGATAAGAGCCGGCTATGTGGAGAAGGAAGCACTCAGAATTCTCTATTGCCCGTGTCCCCTGCCTCTCTCCCCCTTCCCCCACCCAGTGACACTGTCCCCAGTCAGGCCCTCCCACTCCTCTCAGCCTATGTCATTCTGCTCTGTGCATTTGACAGAAGGGCGGCTGAAAGTTCTGCCTGCCTTGAGTTCCTGCAGTGAATAGGGGTATATGTGCTGGAGCCTGCTGGAAAATGCCAACAGGTCAGTCGTAGTGTTTTCACTGCTTAGCCTTTCAACAGCCGAGAGGGGGATTCCTGGGCAGCTGGCCTTCCCTCGCTTCCATTCACGAGAGGTTCCATTTGTAAAGAGCAGATGCCAGGACAAACTGTGATACGAAGAAGAATCGTGGTTTTCATGCCCTTGCTAAATGGACTTGAAGCTGCATATCCAGAGATACGCAGGTTGATAACGTAGACAGGACACCAAAAATCCACCTTCCAGCAGACGTCCTGAGCTGAGCTTTTATTTCTAAAGCTGCACTTCCAAGTGGTTTTTAAACCGGCTAAGGCCATGGATGGGTTCTATAGAGGCAGTTCCACCTTGATCAAGGCTGAACTCCTCCTTGGGGCTTTTTGTTTGTTTGGTTAGTTGTGGTTTTTGTTTTTTTAACACATGGTTTCTCTGTGTAGTCTTGACTGTCCTGGACTTACTTTGTAGATCAGGCTGTCCTTGAACTCACAGTGATCCGCCCACCTCTGCCCCCCAAGTGCTGGGATTAAAGGCGTGTGCCGCCACCGCCACTCGGCTCCTTGCGGCCTTGTAATGTTGGTTTGAGTGCCTACCTGCGTATGCGTGTGCTGGGTACAGGAGGAGACTAGAAGAGGGGTCAGGTCCCTGCAATTGGAGTTACAGGTTGATTGCCATTTCCTATGTGACTGCTGGGAGCTCAGCCTGAGCCCTTTGGAAGCGCAACAGGGACTTTGAACTGACGCCTAACGCCTTTAGCCCCAGACTTCTTGAAGCTACGATTTACCAGGAACAGAATGAAGGAGCGAGGGCTGGGAGATTGCCCAGCGTTTAAAGCTCTTGCCATGAATGGAAGGTGTCCCAGAGTTCAGAGCTCACAGAACTCCCACGGGTGCTGGGTAGGTGTGGTGGGTAGGTAACTCGGGGTCAGAGGTGCGTAGACACAAGAGACCCCTGGAGGAGGCTGTCTTTTGGGACTAGTCTCGTTGAGGAGTTCTGGGTTTGATTGAGAGACCTTGTCTCTAAGAAGGTGGAAGAGCATGTGAAGATTTTTCGGTCTCAGCCTTGGGCCTCTATGACATCGACATTCAGCACTGTCACTGAGGAGACCTTGCATCTGCCACTTGGAAGAATGGCCGAACTCATAGGGATGTCATTCTTTTAGACCCTCCCTCAGATCGCCATCACCGCACTTTCTGGAACCAGCAGAGAAGACAGTGACAGAGCAAATGCAGTTTGAATTGTTTTCCTTTCCTTCATACCCCAGCCTGTCCACTCTCTATTTCTGTTACATAGGGTTAGCCCTTCGTGCAGACTGAAGATAACCTTCTGCTGGCTGAGGAGACCTCTCCTGTGATGACTACGCCTCATGGTCAGCCGGACTCAGTTAGACTCACTCGGGGGACAGACCTCGGTTCGTGGGGTTTCCAGAGAGTTTTAACTGAGGCAAGGAAGCAGACCCTGGATGTAAGCAGTTATCTTAGGAGACCCTGGATGTAAGCAGTTATCTTAGGAGACCCTGGATGTAGGCAGGTGTCTTAGGAGACCCTGGATGTAGGCAGGTATCTTAGGAGACCCTGGATGTAGGCAGGTATCTTAGAAGACCCTGGATGTAGGCAGGTATCTTAGGAGAGCCTAGATGTAGGCAGGTGTCTTAGGAGACCCTGGATGTAGGCAGGTATCTTAGGAGACCCTGGATGTAGGCAGCTGTCTTAGGAGACCCTGGATGTAGGCAGGTATCTTAGAAGACCCTGGATGTAGGCAGGTATCTTAGGAGAGCCTAGATGTAGGCAGGTATCTTAGGAGACCCTGGATGTAGGCAGGTATCTTAGGAGACCCTGGATGTAGGCAGGTGTCTTAGGAGACCCTGGATGTAGGCAGGTATCTTAGGAGACCCTGGATGTAGGCAGAGATCTCAGACTAAATCAAGAGGGAAGACAAGAGGAGGGGCTTCAGTGTTCACCTCCTGACTTTCCCAGATGTGAGCAGCTCCCTTGCCACAGCTGGGAGATGAATGCTCCTGCTGCTGCCTTTCCCACCCTGAGAGACTGACTGTGTCCTCTGCTCCATGAGCCACAGTAAACCTCCTCCTTCACAGGCTGCGTCCTGCCAGGCATCCGGTCACAGCACTGAGAAAGGCCGTCAGTATGCGTACATTGAGCTGCTAAATGCGGTTGCTGATTGCGCCTCGCCGTGTGCCTGGGGTAGTACATTTTATGTTCATCACCTCGGTTTCTTTAAAACTCAGATTTCTTTCATTTTTACAGATAAGAAAGCCGCAAGGCACAAAACTTACAGACATTTTCTTCTCGATGACTTAGTTTTTACGGGTTACTTTGGGGAGCATTGGCTGTTGGTAGTGGTTGTGGGTTTTAGGGCATTTGTTTCAGTGTGTGCTTTGGGCAGCAGAACCAGAGGCAAAGGTCAGTTGGTTTTTGGCTTACGTCATGTCTCAGCTGGCAGAGAAGCAATTTTAAAAAAACGTAGAGAAGTTATAGCAGAGATAGGGCTGTTCCTGCAGATTAAAGCCTTGAAAGAGAACTCAGAGGTCACGTGATCCCAGCTTTGGTGGGATATCTCTAGGGAAAGTCTGGTCTGTCACGTCTCCCAGTTCTTCTTGACCATCTTCTCAGCCATGAAGGCTCAGATACGTGCTTTACCATAGGGTCACTCCCGTCACTCTGTCGAAGCTGGGGCTGCGTGACTCCTGTCCTATACCAACCAGCTCCACAGGGATATGGCGTGCACCCATTACAGATCAAGCTACGGCCACCAAGACGTGGCTGCGGTTGTGAGACAGCTTGCTGTTAGTTAAGAGATGTCTAATGATGTGTTTGCGGAATGGCAGGGCATTGATGGCTACCAAGTGTGAATAGGATGCACAAGACGGGGCGGGGCACCACGGGGCCGGGCACCACGGGGCAAGACTGCTTTCCTGTTTCTTAGTTCTGTTGGACGTGAATTTGCTGCTAAACAGCATGAAAAGCCAGAAAAGATCCTACAATAGAGCACATTTGAAACAAATAGGTGTGGTTAGGTGACATCTCTGAAAACCTTTAACAAGCTAGGAGCAGAAACTACCTCAGCTTCAAAGAAGACACACATGGAAAAACTCACAATAGATGTATATCACCCTCACTAGTGAGGACACGGTACATGCTCACTGGTGAGGTGACTACACAGCATGCTCACTCTAGTGAGAACACAGTACACACACACCTTGCTCACTAGTGAGGTCATAGTACATAGTGTGCTCACTAGTGAGAACACAGTACACACACACCTTGCTCACTAGTGAGGTCACAGTAAATAGTGTGCTTGGTAGTGAGGACCGGGAAGCTCTCACTGCTAAGGTCAGGATCCAGGCTCAGCTGCCTACCCCACTGTTTCTGTCTAGTGTAGTGTTGGAAGTTAACCAGGGCAATTTGGTAAGAAACCGCCCACACTGAGAAGGTAGGTGATAGACTCTCATGCTCAGGGAACCACAGAGATCCCACCAGCAAAGCGCAGGAGGAATGAGGGACTCATGAAAGTAGCCGTGGAAGGCCAACTGTGTCTCCACCCTATAGGGAATGACCTGAGAAAATTACAAAAGCAATTCCATTTACAAGAGTTTTAAAAAGAATGAACTACTTGGGAATTAACCAAGAAAGGAAACACCACATACAGTGAAAACCACAAGACATTATTGAACGACCATAAACGTAAGTGAGAGTCTGCCCTACATTCTTGTGTTGAAAGATTTAAGATGCCAACATTTTCCAGATAGATAATTACAAACAAAAGCCTAAACTTTTTTATCAAATCCTAGGGGCCCTAAATATCCAAAAACAGTATTCCTGTTCCCCTATTTTAGAAATTACTACAGAGCTACAGCAATCAAGCCAGGCCTGATGGCACACACCCATAATTCCAATACCTGGGATGTGTAGGAGGCAGGAGGATCAGCGGTGTAAGGCCAGCCTCGGTTACATAGTGAGTTAGAGATAGCCTGAGCTAAATGAGACGCTGTCTCAAAAAAACAAAAACAAAAACAAAAACAAAAAACAAACAAACAAACCAAAGAGGCTGAGGCAATGGCTCAGTCAGTGAAGTGTTCTCCGTGCAAGCGAGAGTCCCTGTGTTCAGGTCCTTAGCGCCCGGGAGCCTTGGTAGCTCCACCCTGTCTAGCCAAAACTATGCAACCACCAACGCCATGCATCTGTAACTCCATTTCCCGCCCCTTCAGGCCCTAGCAGCCACTGTTGTGCTTTCTATGTCTGGTTTTCCTCTATCCTAAATATTTCACTGAAATGGAGTCATGGAGCAATAGCCTTTGATCATGGCAGTGGTTACGAGAAGGGAGTCACGCGTAGCCGAGGCTGGCCTAACCTTCCTGCCTCCCAAGTGTTGGGATAACAGGCATGCGTCACCACTCTTGGTAGTATGTGCCTTCTTGTGCTTGGTTTATCTTCCTTTATCCATGTTGTGTAGTATATTCCAGAATTCCCTTTTCAAGATTGAGTAATAATAATAATAATAATATAATATGTGCTCGCACGTGTGTACTATTTTCTTTTCTAGTCATAGTAATAATAATAATAATATATGTGCTCGCACGTGTGTACAATTTTCTTTTCTAGTCATCATGATGGATATTGGGTTTTCTTCCATGTTTTACCCATCGTGAATAACACAGCTGAAAGTAAGAGCACCCAGATCTTTGAGATCTTGCTTTCAGTTCTAAATTGCGTCATAAAATATTTCTGCTTCTAATTCTTTGAAGAGCATCCATACTGTTGAATTTGAGCTTGCTCCTTGGAGCCAGAGCCTTATCTAAGAGCTGTGAGCTGCGTAGCTGAGCACTTAGAGGAGACAGGAACCCCAGCCCAGAGGTCCCCCAACCAGGCCTCTGGCTGTCCTCAGGCCAGACAAAGCTTCATTGTCTGTACCCTGCAGCCCAGTCACTCAGCTGCAGACAAACTGTTTGAGAGCACAACCATCCTGGAGACTTGGGTGCTATTTCAGAGCCAGATCACAACCACGGAATAATCTGAAATGCACTTGGTGCGTGTTTCCTCCTAACAGTGTTCCTGGTCACCTCCTTCCAAGATCTGTTAGGACACATTTGTGCCCATGGAGTGGACCTGAGAGAGGAACGCTTCCTAGATGGCCTTTTGGGTTCAAGATTTGTACACGTGCTGGCACAGGTCCTTGAGGTGGGCCTCTACGCTTAGGCTGTGATTCTTTCCCCCACCCCCTTGGTGTTTTCAAGACAGGGTTTCTCTGTGTAGCCCTGGCTGTCCTGGACTCACTTTGTAGACCAGGCTGGCCTCGAACTCAGAGATCCACCTGCCTCTGCTTCCAGAGTGCTGGGGTTAAAGGCGTACGCTGCCACCACCACCAGGCTAGAGTGTGTTTCTTATTTTTATTCTTATACTTATGGTTTTCTCTCCCTGTTCTATTTTTATGGATCCGTCTCCTCCCTCACCCTCCCTACCATCTGTTCTAGGAGCCAGGGCAACCTTTCCTGTTAGGACTGAAAAGCACCCTGCTGTTCCCTGTGCTCTTCCAGCCTGCTGCCTCCCCAGGGCTCTCCTCCACAGCCCAGGAATGTGTAAACGACTGAGTCAGCAGTCGGCTGCCTCACGAGACAAAACACACAGGGTGTTGTCATGTTGTCGTCGGCTGGCAGAGCCACACAGATGCTCTGGGAACCTGAAAACCTGGCCTCTTCCTGTTTCTTCTTCCTCGGGCTCCTTACTTCCTTGCCGCTTTCTGCCACACCTTTAGCCTTTCTACCCCTTCCCCGCCCCCAGGAGTTCTGGCACTTTCTAGCCAGATTTCCTGCTCTCTAGGTTCCTATGATTATGAGTGTTGATTTTTCCCAGAATACTAGGGTGGGTGGCACAGTGGGTGAGGAGGAGGCAGGAAGGCTTGATGCAGCTTTGACCTTCAGGACGAGGGAAGTGACGCTGAACAGGCTAGGTCCATCTGTCGTTCCTCCTGGCCCTTTTCAGTGTGAGTCACAATGCTGGGCAAGTGCCCTGGGGAGTGAGACAGCCCTGGTACAGCGTAGCATAGGTGTATTAGCCGGGCAAACAGCGCCAGCCACCCTGGGCTGCCTTCCTGCTGTTCTCACCTGGCTCACAGAGGTGGAAAGGAAGGCAGCCCAAGGGACTGTGTCTCGTGTAGTCTTACCCTGGGTGCCTGTTGCATTGTTCTGAGAACCGACCTACTTCTGTTTATCTGGTGTCATTAGTGCCCTGCAGGTCACGATCCCTTAGCCCGGGCACCTAATACTTTGCCTGCCACTCCAGAGCAGACACTGCACCCTTTGGGGAACTGGGCTGACTATGCTCATTATTAGCGTAGTGTTCTCCACTCAAAGAAGGACTGGGATGGCTGTCCGTGAAGGTGTTCAGCCCTGATGAAGTGACCCTGTGGTGCTCAGCAGCTCCAGGGAAGGGAGTATTCACTTGAGAGTAGGCAGTGCTCAGCCCGGGGAATGTCAGCTCTGTGCCTAAAGTTGTTGTCATGGCCAGCATGGTGTTCAAAGGGAAGTGTGAGCATAACGGGTACTTTAGAAGTCAGTGGTGTGAGCCGGGCTTAGTGGTGCACACCCTGGGAGGCAGACAGAATCAGGCGGCTCTTTGTGAGTTCGAATCCAGCCTGGTCTACATAGTATAGCCAGAGCCAAATAGTGAGCCTGTCTCACAAAAACAAAAAGAAAGAAATACATGGCGTGGAATCTTGAGTGTGCTGGATTTAGCAAGAACTACAAGGTCCTGAGCACACTGAATTCTGCCAAGAGGTAGTCGGTGGCTGCCGATTAGGAACAGAAAAAAACCTTCTGGGCAAAGGTAATCAGGCCAGGTGTGTTGAAAACTTCAGAATGTTGCATTGTAACTCCGGTAGCACCAAGGTGGTTGTGGACATAGGGTGAACATAGGTTGTGGACATAGGGATGGGGGTTGGGGCCGGAAGACGTGGGGCAGTGCCTGCCCTCTGAAATCTGTTGATGTTCAGTGGTTGTTTCTTGCCACCCTTTCTTCTGCCTCATCATAAAAGCGTCTGGGTTTTTCTGTACTTACAAGCTGCCTTTTGACTGGCTACCATTTCTAAGATAAGCCTGGGCTTGTAAGAAAAAGAATGGACTCTTCAAAATAATTTGCTTGCTGCCATGACCTAAAATAAACCTTTATTTAGGGGAAACCAGAGGTCGGTTCTGATTAATTCCAGGATTTCTTTGTTTTGTTTTGTACTTCTTTTTTATTTTGGGGGTTAGGGGTGGAACCCAGAGTCTCCCACATGTTAGGAGGTGCTCTGCCATTGAGCCACAGCCCCCAGACAATTCATTATTATTATTAACTCCTTGGTCACATGGATAGTGAGACAGGCCATACCTATTAGTAATGTGGTCTCTACTCTACAGAGGCAGAGGCTGTTGAGTAAGGCACAGTGCTGTGGTTAAAACGCCAAGTCAGTGTGGGTGGTAAGAGTCACCATCTTGAATACTTTCCAGGCTTCTCCTCTCTCCGGGGAAACGGGAGGGGAAATGCTAATCCCCGTCCTTCACACAGTCTCTTCTGACGTGGTCTCAGGTGCTCTGATTTAACCTTATGAGGTTTCAGAAGGCTCTGTAGGAAAGCAGAGCATTCCTGCATCACTGTGGGTGTCCGGCTGCTCAGTGATTTGTCCAAAGAAGCAGCTTCACTCGGTCTTGGGGTTATCCATATCATAGAGTTTAGGGTCTGTCTCTGAGAGTTGGGTCCGTCGGCACCGACAGCCTGGTGGCCCCCACCAGCTTGATTCCATCCACTGGCTAGCCGGCCGCTCCTTGCCTACTGAGTACT
This sequence comes from Acomys minous, assembly GCF_964271855.1. Lineage (NCBI taxonomy): Eukaryota > Metazoa > Chordata > Mammalia > Rodentia > Muridae > Acomys > Acomys minous. The sequence continues at coordinate 24,520,267 of NC_140500.1, forward strand.
AAGTACAGTGCATCTCCTCAGCGCCTTCCATCGCCCCACCCCCCAGTAAAGCTTCTTCCTGGCAAAGCTCCAGCCGGTCTCATTTATCCCAGAGGCAGCTGATGATGAGGTGAGCCGTTCTAACTGGCGCACTCCAAGAGTGCCGTGGCCAGAATTGTCTCAGCATCAGACTTAGGACTTCAGAGCTCCCTCAGAGCTGCCTGAGGAAGACTGACTTCCCAAGGGCCACGCGGCAGCCAGTGCAGACTCCAGGCTGCACTCCTCGTTGTATGTCTCTAAATAGTAGTTCCAACAACACATGGCACAAAAGAGATCAGAAGAGGAGAAATACATAAGGGTGCTGTTTCCACCTGTTCAAATGTGTGTCTGCACGCGTACGGGGAGGTGGTGGCGGTGATTCCTAAGTACTTGGTATGGATAACACCATTGTTATTGTACAGTATGAATGTGGGCGATGGAATGGCCATAAACCCACTCTTGGGAAGCTTTGTGAGCCTTACGTGCCAAGTGACTCTGCTGTGTCTCCTGCTTCTTAGCCGGCTCTGGCATGGCCCCTTTGGCTTTCTTCAGCCCCCTCTCTACTAGTTCTTAAAGTAGTCTTTTAAGAGGGTGCCCTATAGATGAGTGCTTGTGTTTTTTTGTTTGCTTGTTTGTTTGAGACAGGGTCTCTCTGTGTTAGCCTTGGCTGTCCTGGACTCGCTTTGTAGACCAGGCTGGCCTTGAACTCACAGTGATCCACCTGCCTCTGCCTCCCGAGTGCTGAGATTAAATGCGTGTGCCAGCACGCCCAGCTCATGCTTGTGGTTTTAATCTCTAGGCCTGCTGTACTTTCTTAGTGGCCTCTGTCCTGGAACCCACTCTGTAGACCAGGCTGGCTTCGAACTCAGAGATTTGCTTGCCTTCACCTCTCAAGTGCTGGGATTAAAGGCATGCGCCGTCACCACTCAGCGGGAGTCACTCTTGGCTGATGACTCTCATGGGGCAGCCGGAGTGACTTCCCTGCCCAGTCTTCCACGCTCCCCTTGCCTGACTGAAAGCCTCCGCAGTCCCTGAATTGTCCACTGTAACACACTCTGTCATCATGTAATCAGCCTCCTAGACTGTCAAATCCCCAACACCCTGATGGTGCCTGTCAAGGACAGGAGTGTCACCACTCTTTGGGAAGGAGCATGTCTCCTGGGAAATGCTCAGAAACAGATGCTGACCATCTCGTTCTCTTCCTTGTTTTCCATCAGATTAAGGTGACAGTGCCGGGCGGACCAGCAGCCATCCCACTTGCCCCGTCTGAGGGGCTGTGCCAAGAGCAGGGGAGCATGGAGGAGAGGAAGCAGGAGAGCACAAACCAAGCTCACGTCCTCTTTGACCGGTTTGTCCAGGCCACCACCTGCAAGGGAACCCTCAGGGCCTTCCAGGAGCTCTGTGACCACCTGGAGCTAAAGCCTAAGGACCACCGCTCCTTCTATCACAAGCTCAAGTCTAAGCTCAACTACTGGAAGGCCAAAGCACTCTGGGCCAAATTGGACAAGCGGGGCAGTCACAAGGACTACAAGAAGGGAAAAGCATGCACCAACACAAAGGTGAGCCACGCTGTTCTCAGGGAGGAGAGCCAGGCCCTGGGCCAGCTGTTACCTGTGTTCATGTGACACGTCTGCCCACCAGGCCCTACGCCAAGCATATTTCATGTACTCAGCTATCAAACGTTCAGAGTCTGAGGGCAGGTGGGTAGGAACTTCTGTATTTTTCGGAAGCTCTCTCCACTAGCCTCACATCGTCAGTAGGATGCGGGTCCCTTAGCAAGGCCATGTGAGTGTCCTGTCTGAATATGATGTCATGGTTCTTGGCCTGTCATCTTTCTAGTCATCCTTCCACTTTCAGCACCTGATAAGGATTCATCACAAGTTCCCGGCTTCCTCCCAGCCATAGTCCAAAGGCCTGATGCACTTCACAGACAAGGACCCTGTAAACGGAAGCATTTCTATTGCTGTCTTCACGGTGTAGAAAGAACAGTTCCTGTGAAATAGGCTTGGGCTGAGACCTGAGATGTGCACTCACCTGCGTGGGAATAGGAGTGAGGGAGTGAGAACGTGTTACTCACTGAGTCGGGAGAGGAGTGAGGAGTGAAAGGGACAAAGGGATTTCCTGACGTCCCCTTTGAAGAGTGCCCTCTGGGAAAAGGTTAGGGAAAGTTTGTAAGCAAATTCCTACTGGCTGTGTTATTTTGGCTTTTCATGACTTTTACTTCATCCTGTCAGCTACCCAAGGAACCCACCCCATGAAGATCATAAGGCAGGATGTTCATGAACGACTATGCTTTAATTTAAAGTAAAATAAGGGGAGCTCAAGGGTAGACTATTTGCTTCACAGGCCTTGAGTTTCCAGCTTCAGCATCTCCTCTGCTCACCCCCTAAAAATCACACACACCTGTGAGCACATACACGCACACATACACACTCACAGGAAGAGAGATAGAAGGAAAAAAAAAAAACAAAGTCAAAGTGTTGTGTGACTTCTGCTCATAAAGCTCAGGCTGTTTAAGGTCAGTGTCCCTCCTCTGCGGTGGTTCTCTAGTGTGGGTTACCAAGAGCATTCCCTGGACTTTTGTTGGTCTAGAATTGATTTTAGAACCCACGTCAGGGGCTAGAGGGATGGCTCTGCTCTTGCAGAGGACTGGAGTTGAGTGTCCAGCACTGACCCTAGGTGGCTCACAGTCATTCAGCCATGATTCCAGCTCCGGGAGATCTAACAACTTCTTCTGGCCTCCTTGGGCACCTGCACGCCTGTACGTGTGTGTGTGTGTGTGTGTGTGTGTGTGTGTGTGTGTGTGTGTGTGTGTGTGTGTTTAAACAAGACAAAACAAAACTCTAATGTCAGGCCATCTGATGCCTCTTCTGAAGGAGTAAACAGCTGGTGTACATACATACACTCAGGCTTACATACATACATTAAATAAATAAATGATAGGTAGATAGATAGATAGATAGATAGATAGCTTTGGGTCTTGAGCATTGCCTCCTGGGAGTCATTTGCGTGACAGACCCAGACTCAGTGGCCTGGATGCAGCTAGGAATCTTTCCTTTGGACAGCAACATGCTTCCGACTTAGCAACTTCCAAAGGGCCCTGTCTTGAAAGACGAGACATGATTTCCATGCTGTTTGTTGAGATGCTGCCCCGATTACATCCTGCTCATCTGTGGGTTCTCTAAGCTGCTCAAAACATTTCAGGGGCTCACGCTTCTCCTCCCAGCAATCCTGAGCTCTTCCTTCAAGCCGCCGCAAGTGTTACGCCGTCCTAGGCAGGCTTCAGGCGTCTTGGTCCTAGAGCATGGCCCTAGGACTGAGTGGTATAAGTGTGTTTTGAGAAGTGTGGCCTTGGCCTTAGCCCTGAAACACCCGTTATTTTTCAGTGTCTCATCATCGGAGCTGGTCCCTGTGGCCTCCGCACAGCCATCGACTTGTCCTTATTGGGAGCCAAGGTGGTCGTGATTGAGAAGCGGGATGCCTTCTCCCGCAACAATGTCTTGCATCTCTGGCCCTTCACCATACATGATCTCCGAGGTCTGGGTGCCAAGAAATTCTACGGCAAGTTCTGTGCGGGAGCCATCGACCATATCAGTGAGTAACACCAAAACTTAGTGCTCCCTTGTTCAGTAGACAGAGACAGGTAGGTTAACTGAGGAATTCCTCCTCGTCCAGGGTCTGCATCTGCCACCAGTGTTCTGTAACCTGGCTTCTTAAAGATTATTAGCTGGGGGGCTGCAGAGATGGCTTAGTAGTTAAGGCCGCTGACTGCTCTTCTAGAGGACCTGGGGTTCAAATCCCAGCACCCACATTGCAGTTGACAACTGTCAGTAACTCTAAGATCTGACACTCTTACATAGACATACATGTAGGCAAAACACCAATGCACATACAATAAAAATAAATAAATAAGATTTTTAAAAAGTATTTTAAAAAAATAGATCCTTAGTTGAGGGCTGGCCGGTGGTGGCGCACGCCTTTTATCCCAGCACTCAGGAGGCAGAGGCAGGTGCATCTCTGTGAGTTCAAGGTCAGCCTGATCTACAGAGTGAGTTGCAAGGCAGCCAGGACTACACAGAGAAGCTCTTGTCTCCACAGATTTTTGGTTAGGTCTTGGACTTTTGCTGAATACCCATGGTATGTGCCGTTCAAAGGAGGGGCAAGAGTAGGCATTGAAAATAAGGTGGACAGTTTAGATTTCGACCCTCTGATGGTTGTGTGTTCAGTGGAAGAAGTACACAGGCTTCAGCTTTGCACTGTGATCATGTGTGCCTTCTACTAATGCAGGAAAACGGTACCACGGGGACACTGACCTGGGAAACCACACACACAAAAGAGTCACAGCTTAGACACATATGCTAAGTCCACAGTGAGAGTCTGTGAGTCAGAGGAGAGGTGGTAAATGAAGGCGGTGCTTTGTGCTTTTCATAAGAAGGTTCTGTCTTCTTGACTGTAAGTGGCTCATCTGAAACCAGTTTGGAACGGTGTACCATCAAGCTAGAAAAATCTCTTCCCTGTCATTAATTTAGTCGGGGAAATGTTAGTAAGGAGCATTTGTTCTCAGCTCCTCCCAAGGTATGTGACCTTGGGAATACGTTCAGCCATTAGGCCTTTCGCTGTTTGGAGTGGTAGTACCAACTGATCCAACACTAGCTGGCGGCTGCCACATTCCACTGGCAAGAGGAAGTGCTCTGCCCATCTGCCAGGCTGTAATTTGTAAAGCATCTCAGAACCCACAGTTGTCTGCAAAAATAAAATGTGTGCTAGCTCAGGTCTCAGCGAGTCTTTGGGAGTGTGACTCAGAAGGGCGAGGATGTGGTCAGCTGAGGAGAGTAACCAGGCTGACTTAGCAGGGAATTTGCGAGTGCTCATAGCTCATTAGTCACAGGCTGCAGGTAAATTTAGCCTTAAGAGAGGACCAGGGGTCGTTGACTGACTGGATCTGTGGTCCTTCCGTGTGGCCAGCTTTATTTTAGAGCATAGGGTATTTTAGATGAGGGAAAGGATTCCCATCTCTCTGGGACCTGGTGTTGGTTCCAGATCTGGGTGCAACTCATTAGGCATCGAATATGTTTATTACTATGCTTAATGAACAGGATTGTCAGTCCTTTAGGGCCTTGGTTTCCACAGCTCTAAGTCACTGGTGGTGGAAAATAATAAGAGATATGGTGTCCATCAGGTAGGAGTGGGTGAGGTCAGCGAGGGGTTAGAGTGGAAAGCGGATGCTGTGACATCTTACCTGTGGGTACACCTCGCCCATAGCTTGCAATAAGTAGGTGACTCTGAAGACTGGATGCTGCTAATAACAGGGGCTCTCAGTGCAGCCAGGAGGTAGGAGAGTGGTTCTCCTCGGCCACAGCCCTCTGTTGTCTCTGTCGTCATGTTTATTTGTGTGGAACATCAGGTTCCAGAGGTGGGGTAGCCTGGTCGATCCAGAGTGTTTCTTCCATTGTCTGATGTCACCTTTACAATGTAGAGAAAGAAAATGAGACGTTCTGAGACATGTCTCTGCTATGGCATCCTTTGGGAACCTCAGCAGACATGGACGGGTGGCAGCCTGCAGGTGAGCACCACGGGGCTCTCCCCTTCCCCTCCCCTTCGCCACTGAGACCTCTGTGTTCCCCTAGGTATCCGTCAGCTCCAGCTAATCCTCCTGAAAGTAGCCTTGATTTTGGGCATTGAGATCCATGTCAACGTGGAATTCCAAGGGCTGGTTCAGCCTCCCGAGGACCAGGAGAATGAACGTGAGTGGGAGTGGACGGAGGAAGAGGGCGTGAGGGCTCCGAGTGGGTGAGAGCAGATGAGATCATGGGAGGAGCCAGGAGGACTTGCAGGTGGTTTTCAGCGCTGACTAAAGGGGCTTTGTTCATGCAGCCTGGACTTTTGAGGACTTTTGGGTTACCTCAGAGGCCTTTGGCACGGTATTAGGCGTGGTGGGCATTTGTATTACAGAAAGTGCGAAGGTAAAGAAAGCGTCTTTGTGAGCTCTCTTGTTAAAACTTTCTGCCTGAGGCCACCCCTTGTTCAGTATTATGTGTACCACTCTGAATTTGGTGTGATCTGTATGTCTGGGTACGATTTAGTCTGTGCTGTGACCTTCGTGTTGCTTTTGGTCCACAGGGATAGGATGGCGAGCATTGGTGCACCCCAAAACTCATCCCGTATCAGAATATGAATTTGAAGTGATCATCGGTGGGGACGGACGTAGGAACACCCTAGAAGGTACCGGCTTTGGCCTCCTCTCCTTTGCCTGGCTCATCACAGATTGAAGGCTGACCTGCCCCGGAGACCATATCCCTAAAAATTTGCTTGTGTGCTGTCCAGTCAGTGCTGGCTAGGGATATTTCCCACAGGACACAAGGAGACAATCCCTTTTAGCCTGTGCACCAATGTGCGGGGGCTCACAGCACCCCCCACACACACACACACACTTTAAGGGTAACCTTTAGTACTGAATAAAACGTTGTTCGTGATAATGGGCGGGACTTCCCTCCTGAGTTGTTTCATTCCTGTTGGGCGAGCAGCTTACTTTCCCTGATTCTGCCCCCCCCCACACCCCCCATATTCTCATTGGAAGCCCTCACCCCTTCTCTTCTTCCCGCTAGGATTTCGCCGGAAGGAATTTCGTGGCAAGCTGGCCATCGCCATTACGGCAAACTTCATCAACCGCAACACAACAGCCGAGGCCAAAGTGGAGGAGATCAGTGGTGTGGCTTTTATATTCAACCAGAAATTTTTCCAGGAGCTAAGAGAAGCCACAGGTTGGTTGTCAGTGCCTCCGGAGCCCAGGGCTTGTAGGTGTGGGTAGCCGTGGATGTCAAGGCTCAGTCCTTCGCCCTCTGTCCTTTTGGTCACTGCCATCCTTTGTTTTTAGCGTGTTCCCACACGACTGCAACTGCCAGTTCTCAGCGCTGAGGTGACCAGGCTGCTCTGTTTTTGTTTGGTTTACCTTCCGCCAACTCATCCCCCCCCAGCCCCTCCTGCTGCTACCTCATGAGCCAGGTTTGCTGCCAGCTGAGCAGACTGCCTGTTGGCTGCTTTTGTTGACCTTTGGTGTCACTATTGGCCTTGTCTGAGGTCATCTGCAATCATCAGCGGCCATTGCTGCAGGGGAGTGGGACTGTGTGTGACCATTTTATGATGGATTGAGCTAGATATTTTGCTGCACTAAAACAAAATTAAACAGCAACAACAACAACAACAACAACAAATACCTCCATTCTGCTTTCTAGAGCTTGATTTCCTTGCATTCCATATATCTTTCAGGTTAGCTGAGTAAAAAAATTCAATATTCCTCTCTCTGCGTTTAGGCATCTATCCTGCTAGAAATCTAGGAGATGCCTCCAGCTTCCGTGATGAAAGAGGTTTCACCTGGTAAATAAGCCATCATCCGCCAGGTCGCACACCTGTAATCCCAGCACTCATGGAGGCAGAGACAGGTGGTTCGCTGTGAGTTCAAGGCCACCTGGTCTACCAAGTGAATCCAGGACAGCCAAGGCTACACAGAGAAACCCTGTCTCAGAAAAAAAAATCAATCAATCAATCAATCATCCCCTTTTGTAGATTGGCCTCTCCTTTGTTTTACTTTTCCCATTGTGGTGTCTTTGTTTACTATTGGTCGTTGTTTCTAGGATAACCTAGGATGCTGAGTGAGTTATAGGGCAGCACAAAAAGAAAACAAACCTGGATCTCCGTGTGCTGTGCAGGAAGTGAGGGTCTGAGCCTAGACAGCTTCCCTGCCTGGTACTCTTCAGCCCCTTTCTGTGAGCCCTGTGTCCAGCCTTGTGGATTCCCTAATGTCCCAGTCTCCACGAATCCTCACTCGTCTGTCTTCTGGTTGCAGGTATTGACTTAGAGAACATCGTCTACTACAAGGATGACACTCACTACTTCGTTATGACGGCCAAAAAGCAGAGCTTACTGGACAAAGGGGTGATACTGCATGTGAGCACTGGCTTTCTCTCAGGCCACAGTTTTGTTCAGCTGCTTGGTGGCATCACTAAGAAGAATGTTATAGTCTCATGGGTTTTTCCTGTAAGGGAATAAAAGTGACACTGAAACACATCTGGAAACCCATGCTATTTATTAGTTTAACTTAAAAATGTTTCTATTGGATGGGTGTGGCGGCGCACGCCTTTAATCCCAGCGCTCGGGAAGCAGAGGCGGGTGCACCTCTGTGAGTTTAAGGCCAGCCTGGTCTACAAAGCGAGCCCAGGACAATCAAGGCTACACAGAGAAACCCTGTCTTGAAAAACCACAAAAACCCACAAAAAAACAAAAAACAAAAAAAGCAAACAAACAACAACAAAGCATCATATAAAAACTTGAAACTGTAAGTAGGAGAGCTGACAGGGCCTATGTGGCTGTGATTATGATTAGCTTTAACAGTTCCCAACATGGCCACTATTGTTTAATGAGCCCAGCCCCTTCCTCTCTCCCCTCTCCTGCTCTTCCACTGTGTTCTAGTAAGTGTTAGATACCATGTCATGTATAATTAGCCAGGTTAACTAGGTACAGTGGATTCCATACATGACAACCATCGATCAGTCTGCCCTCTCACACCCACTACTCCCCCCACACAGTGACGGGGACCGAGCCGAGGGCCTTGTGCATCTCTAGGCAAGAACTCTGGCATGGAGCTACCTCTCTCGACAGGCTCTTTTCTAAGGCGCTCAGGCTGTCCTCAAAATAGCTCCATAGCCCAGGCAAGCCTTGAACATGTAATCATCGTGCCTTAACCTCTAAGTAGCTGAGATTATAAGCCTGCACCTCCAGGCCCCACTTTAGTAAGTCTTCTGTGTGTGGGGCGGGGGGCAGTGCAGGGTGAGGAGTGTTGGACCAAGAAGCAGCACTTGGTGTTTATAGGAGCCTGACAGGAACTCAGGTTTTACTGTAGATGTGGTTCCTAGAGGTCCAGGGCACACTGACCTGACCAGATTCGGGGTATATTTAAGGCTCTTTCTAGTTGACAGCAAAGGCCTACTGTCTCTCCTTAGCCCATTGCAGCTCAGCCCTTTTTCTGGGGGACTAATTGCATGATCTACCCTGAGCTGATGACCTGCAGTCTACATCCCAGGGTGGCTCCTTAAGGAGCCTGGCTGGGTCTCACTTGGTCTCACAGATCTGGATGTGAGGATTAATTGTCTCCACGTGATGAATGGATAGGAGAAGCCTCAAGTGTGCTGACTTGGCCCTGTGCAGTTCCCACCAGCCCCCAGTCAGCTCTTAGGGAGCTCTTTGTGTGGCACATCAGACCCCTTAAGAGTGAGTCACACTGCTGCTCTATCTAAAGCAGACTGGGGAGAGAGGCGACAAGCACGTGCTTGCGACACAAAGTCTCCTTTCGGTGGTGAACGTCGCGTCTGCATCTCAGCGTGGCAGCCCCGTGGTGTATGGAGAGCATTGAGACAAAACTCTTGGTTCAGAACACCCTGCCAAACAAAAGCAAGGCGTGTTTGGCTAAATGCTCCATACAGCTGGCTAGTTCATTAGCTGGTCTCTTCTATAGCTGTACAGCAGAGGTGCCTAAGGACAGAGTGAAAACTCAGACCAGCCGTCCATGCAGAGCTGAGTTACCAGCTAAAACTAAGAGCAATCTGGAATGCTGGGGTCTGGTTTACTTTGCACCCCGTGCCCCCCCATTTCTGTAGTCTAACAGGATCCTATTGCTAAATGCTAAAGCCATCGTGGCCACTTAACACTAAACAAACAATGTTTCCAGGACCGACTTGAGCATTTGTGGTTTGGCTTTGGACAGCTCATAACTGTAATTGAGTGCCATTAGGGGACACCCGGGGGCCCCTCTTTAGGGGATTGGACAGGTTCACAGGAACCTCCAAAGCAGAGCAGGGGATTCTCAGACTTTATGTGGAAAGCCCCTTTTGTGCTAGTGTCCTCTTTGTTGGCTGGTGGATGTTCATAGAGCCTTGCACAGTCCTCCATACACGATTTGGAAATCTCTGGTTCATTGTCAGTGTGAGCCTTCTCATCTTCCTGGACCTGGTCTGCTCCATACTGCACTTCTCTTTGCACTAAAGCTTACAGGTTTTTCCCCCCCTTGGTGGAGGGGTGATAAGTCTGAATTTCTTGCCGCCAAAAGCTGTCAGACACCCAGATCGAAGTGATGATGGAAACTATCACAAACTTTAAAAATGCCCTTTCAGTTTACAAGGTGCCACTCTGTGACTCTTTTGTTGGATAACTGTAACAGCTGTGATAGGTCAGGATCACAGTAGAGATTTGCTCCAAGTGAGTGGAAAAGCCAGATCTTTTTAGGCAGCAAAGCCCCCACCCTCCCTCATTCCCCCCCCCCCAGTTCTTTTTAATTGGTATAAAAGGTCCAGTTTAGAATGTAAAACCATCTTAGGGAGGAAAGCACCATGAGATGAGGTCATGTTTGGGGTTGGTTGTGGGGTTCTATCTGGCCACGCAGCTTCCCTTCTTGGGCTGCTCCATCTCTGCCTTTGCTCTTCCTGCACAGGACTATACAGACACGGAGCTGCTGCTTTCCCGGGAGAACGTGGACCAGGAGGCCCTGCTGAACTATGCCCGGGAGGCTGCAGACTTCTCCACCCAGCAGCAGCTGCCTTCCCTGGATTTCGCCATCAATCACTACGGGCAGCCCGACGTGGCCATGTTCGACTTCACCTGTATGTACGCCTCTGAGAACGCCGCCCTGGTGCGGGAGCAGAACGGACACCAGTTACTAGTGGCTCTGGTTGGGGACAGCCTCCTGGAGGTGAGTACTGAAAAGGGGCGGAGAATTGAGTGGTAGATCGAGGGTGGTAAATAGGTCTGGGTGTCCAGGGATGTGGGTGGGCAGAGACCCTTACAGGGGCTGCACCAGCAAAGAGAGCAGTGAGGACGGGCCCTTGGGCCACTGGCTTACTTCCGCTCTTTAATAGCTGAGGTACTTTAACTCTGTGTCTATCACCTTTGCAGCCTTTCTGGCCAATGGGAACAGGAATAGCCCGGGGCTTTCTGGCTGCTATGGACTCTGCCTGGATGGTTCGAAGCTGGTCTCTGGGCACCAGCCCCTTGGAAGTCCTGGCAGAGAGGTAATGTGAAAGAGCCATGGGTGCCTCTTACAGGACTGGGGAGTCGGCCCAGTTACTTACTCCTCAGCCAAGTGCAAGATCTTCTGCCACCTTGTTCTTTTGTGCTTTTTTTTTTTTTTTAAAAGATGCTTTCATGTCTAAGTAGAGGAAAGACAAGGTACTGTTTGGTTAAAATCATAGGAACCTCAGGGCGATCTGCACACACTGTTCTTGTAACTGCCCCCCACCACCTCATCTACTGTTGACATATGATATCTGCACCTTTGTGCACCATTGACTGGTCCTGATTCCTTTCCATTAATCATGTGAGCAAATGCTCAGAGGCAGCACATTGGCGGCTGTGTTCCGGAAGCCAGCATGGCGGTGGGGACACGCTGGTGACAAACATTGGAAACCGGCTGAAAGGGAAGCCCCAGAGCACTCAGGATTGTCTCCTGAGCACCCCCAAGAATGTCAGGTGTTTGGAAGCAGACGGTTGTAAAATGAGGCAAGGACACTAGGGTTTACTTCCTGTTTACCCTGCACAGGAGAAACAGAGTGTGGGAATTCCTGGATGAAACTGATAATTGATGTTACTCTGTGTCTCGGTGACATTTTTGTTGTTGTGACAAAATACCATGGCCAAGGCAGCTTACAGAAGAAAAGGTTTATTCGGGGGCCATACAGTTTCAGAGGGACCGTCAAGGCAGGGAGCATGGCATCAGGCAAGCAGGCATGGCGCTGCAGCAGGAGCTGAGGGCTCACATCGGATCCACACGCAGGAAGCAGTAGTGAGAGCTAAATAGGAAAGGCTTGGGTTTTTGAAACCCCCAGGTCCACCCCCCAGTGACACCTCCTCCAACAGGGCTCCTGATCCTTCCCAGACGGTTCCACCAGCTAGAGACAGACAGAGTGCTCAGACATAAAAAGCCTTTACGGACCATTCTCATTGAAACCACCACATTTACTCCCTGCCTCCCGTAGGCCTGTGGCTATGTCCTAATGCGAAACACTCCCATTTATCCCAAAATGTCTATCACAGTCTCAACACTGTTTAAAAAGATTCAAAGCTGTCTTTTAATTGTAAGCCTCTATAAAATCAAAAAGCAAATTATATACTTCTGACACAGAATATACATACCATTCAGAAGTGACAGGATGGGGGTATAATGGGGAAATACCAGACCAAAGCAAGACCAGGTACCCACAGGACAAACACCAGCTCTTGTAGCTCCATGGCTAATGGCAAAGGGTTTGGAAAGCTCCATCCTTCAGCCATGCTGCCTGCAACCCAAACTGGGCCGCTCTCCCTGACAGACGCCCCAAGGTTCTGTCCCTTCCAGCATCCTGGGATCTTTAGCACACAGCTCAGCTTCACTTCCACAGCTTCAGGCGCCCCCCCTCCCCCCCCAGGGCCTGCGTGCAGAGACACCCATACCATATACCTGGCCTCTACAGCTCTCCTTAACCTCCGAGGAAGATGGTACAGTGCCTTTACTCTGTACACCATATACCCTTGATGACTCTAAAGCCTGGGCTTGGAGGCTGATGTTGCCAAGCTCAGCTGCCCACCTGGGATGGAGCCTGGCCCCTGCTTTCGCCACATCTGCAGCAGCTTTGACTTGTTGCTTTTTAGGAGCAGAAAATTCCTTAGGCCTTTTCCTTTCACCAGCTGCTGGGTAGTGGGTTGGGACGTCGCCCTGAGGGCACCATTCCCCTTCCCCATTTCACACCAGGCCTCTCTTTATCTCGGTCAGCACAAGCCTTGGTGCCAACATTAAATTTTCTTGTGCTCTTATTCTCCTCAAACTGTATATTTTGCATTTCTTTCTTTCTTTCTTTTTCTTTTAGATTCCCCCCACACACACCCCCCGTCCGTTTGCTCCCTTTCATTGTAGAGCTGAGTAAGAATGGTTACTAATAAGCATGTGACGGAGTCATTTTTAGGCTGACTTGAAATCTCTTCTGCCAACAAAATTAGTCCCAAACTTTCCAATTTAGCCTCAGGCAGACTCTTAGGACAAGGGCAAAAAGCCCTTTTTTTTTTGTTGTTTTTCACCAAAATATTATAAAAATGGCTTTTAGCCCATTGCTAATATTGTTCCCCACTGAAGCCTCTTGAGCTGGGCCTCCTTAGTGCACATTGCTCTAAGTGCTATTGTCTTCTTAGCTTCTACTAGGATGGCCTGTTATGCCTTGCGTGCAGTGCTCAGCTGCTTTCCTAGTTCAGAGTCCCAAAGTCTTTTATACTTCCCTGCCTTGGCTGCCTTGTCAGGTAATATGGTGCTTGTCACTGCTGTGGGCACAGTGTTGTATGTCACTGCATGTGAGCACAGTGCTGTTTGTCATTGCAGGGAAAGCATTTACAGGTTGCTGCCTCAGACCACCCCTGAGAATGTGAGCAAGAACTTCAGCCAGTACAGCATCGACCCTGTCACTAGGTATCCCAATATTAACATCAACTTCCTCAGGCCAAGCCAGGTAAGAGCCTTCTTGTCAGTGTGTGCACCTCGGCCTATGTTCTGGATGCTCATAACTCTGGTCCACAGACCGGATAGGGATATATATGTAAACTGCATGTGTTATCATATAATATATAGCCCAATAGGGATGCCTGCAGCTGTGTGTTGTCATATAATATATAGCCCAATAGGGATGCCTGTGGCTGCATGTTTTGTCATATAGTAAATATTCCAACAGGGATACTTGCAGCTGCATGTGTTATACAACACACACTAAGTAATTCGAATTTATGTCTCTAGTGTTGAAAGCAATTATTTCCCATTAACACATTCATCACGGAGGGCCAGTCCTTCCTTCTTTGTCTTTTTGGCTCATCAGTTAAGAGTTTGGGATTGGGTTGGGGCGGCCTGAATGTGCTGTAACCCAAGCTCACTACAAAGCCCAGGCTGGCTTTGAACTGGTGATGATGCTCACGAATCAGCTTCCTGAGTGCTGGAGATACAGTCGTGAGCCACCATGCCTGGCTAAGCAAGGGGGGGGGTTGTTTTTGTTTTTGCTGTTGTTGTTGTTTTAATGACCTGTAGATCAGAGTGACAAAAGCAATAGACCTAGAACTTCACCCTGCACCTCCTAATTCCAACCAGAGTATGGGAAAGGGAACCAGCCAGTTCTGTAGTCGGGATGGGTGACTGTCACTGACGACATCACACCCACCACCCGTGGGTTTCTCTCTCTCTGCTCCTAAGTTTCCAGCTGAGACGTGTAGTGATAGCCCCTGCCTGCCCACAGCATCACTGTCAGGCAGGTGAGACTGCTCTCTGAAATGGCTTTGAAAGGCTGAGGTACTCTCTGCAGGAAGGTGGTGTTGTCAGCATTTGCTAGCGTTAGTACTGAGTCCTCCAGACTCCGTAAAGCGGCCTGCTTGTGGAGAGTGGCATCCTACGGAGCGAGCACAGCAGCCTCGAGGAGCAGGACGCATCAGGAAGCGGCTGCTTCCCACATCCATCCGTGTTCTAGAGGAGTTTCTTCTTTGCCCCCTGTCTGCATGGTGTGCACAGGTTTCTGTATCCGTTTAAACAGCGCTTATAAATATGCCGAAGGCAGGTGGCACCAGAGTAGAGTCACCGCCACGGCCACCACGTTCAACACAGCTGCTTACGTTGTTCAGGTTTTGCGTGTCTCCGTAACCTCGTTTGATTGAAGCTCTAAGGTCATCGCGTAGATTCTGCCTAAGCTTTACCATGAGACGTATAGCTCCACTTAGCCATGCCAGACCCTAACCTCAGCCCCCAGCGCTGCCAGAAAGTAAAAAGAAATATATAGACTTTACTCCCAGCTTGCTTTTATAGCCTTCCTTTGGGTCGCTCTTCTTTTAAGTGAGGTTTGTTATTCAGGGTTTGATTTTCCTTTTCCTTTTCCACCTTTCAACTTTCTGCCAGGTGCGCCATTTATATGATAGCGGAGAAACAAAAGATATTCATCTGGAAATGGAGAACCTGGTGAATTCCCGGACCACTCCCAAGCTGACTCGCAATGGTGAGTCCCAGTAACGGCCAACCCTGTTTAAAGAAGTCGGTACTCATCTGTCAAGCCATCTCGGTGACAAAGGGCCTGGGCTGCGGCCAGTGGTTACACCCCTGGGGGCCTTAGACGGTTGCCTATGTTACCAGGGTATGTTTTGACTGTCAGGACTGGGGTAGGTTTGCTAGTGGCATCTAGTGGAGAGAACTCAGGGACGTTGCTTATGCGTCCTGAAATGCTCAGAACAGTCCTCACACACAGAGAACTACTGTGGTCCAACGCAGTGTAAGGATCCCAGCAAAGAAAGAATAAGCAGGCTACCAAGATGAGACTTGATAGCCTATGACCATATAGTGGGGGAGGAGGTCCCCCTTGGTCATAAACCTAGGGGAAGGGAATAGGGTGGGAAGGAGGGAGGAATGGGAGGATACAAGTGATGGGATAACAATTGAGATGTAATCTGAATAAATAATAAAATTAAATTTTAAAAATTAAAAAAAAAAAAAGAATCCCCAGCACTCAGGCAGAGGCAGGCAGATCTCTGTGAGTTCGAGGCCAGCCTGGTCTACAAAGTGAGTCCAGGACAGTCAAAGATACACAGAGAAACCCTGTCTTGAAAAACTAAAAAAAAAAAAAAAAGAATACAGAGGTAAATTATTGTTTCATGAACTCTTCCTGGGGAGATACAGGGAACCAACAATTGACAAAAGTAATGAGTCCACTCAAGCGTAGCCCTGTGAACCAGTGAATTATTAAGCTTACCTACAGAGACACTGGTGACCTTTTCAGTTGACCTTCTGCCTCCTTGATGCTCTAGCATCCCCTAAGACTAAGCACCTGGGACAAAATTCTGTAAAGCTGGGAGGAGGTGTCTCCTTCCTATGAGGGGACATCCGGACCTTGGCAGCCCCGCCCTTAAGGGTCTCTTGCTGGTAACCACGGCTGCTCTGGTGAAGACCTTGGAGGATGGTGGCCCACACCAATCAGTTACAGATCCCGTAGATGGTGACAGAGTACCCTCACAAAATGCACGCAAGCTCCTGGGCACCCATGCACACAGTCAAGTTCTGGCAGAGGACTTGTAGAACATGTGGTGGCCTTTTAACTGGGTCTTGAGGCAGCACCGTCATGCCATGGCAGATGTGAAGGCCGTTCTGTACTTTGTGTGTGTTGATGGGCTGCCAGAGATTATCCTTGGAGAGTGGCATCCAGTACAACTGGTTGTGTGCCTTAGAGCAGACTGAGTAGGGAAATACACTCGGTCCAGGAAGGCCGTTTAGGAAATAGCTCCGTAGTCTCTATGTGATAAAGGCCAGAATCTGGGGCAGAGGCAGTGGATCACAGAACCAGGAGAACCTGGACTTTGGAGCCAGATACAAGCTGCTCTCAGTCTCAGCTGTGCTATCCGAAAAGTGTGTGGCCTTGAGCAGATTAGTTCAAACCTCAGCACCTCAGTTTTCTTGTGTCTGATCTGGGAGGAACAACACTGCTCTCGGGTTGTGGTCGTGAGTTCTCTGGCATAGCGCTCGCCACAGTGCTTGGCACGTGGTGGGTAGAGACAGCAACAGTTTGTAATAATCATTCATATTAAAAGTTTGAAGGCGCCACAGTGGATCAGCATGGACAGTCGTTTTTTAATCTGCTCACAAGTCACCACATAACGTAGTGCAAAACTAAATGCCAGCTGCCTTGGGGACAGGAACAGCCTTCTCGAACACAGATCAGTGCTCAGAGGCTGTCTTAAGTGTTAGCAGAACTCATGACACATGCACACCTGTGTGTATGCGCGCGCGCCTTTTCATTGTCTCCACTTGTGATGGTGTATAACACAGGTTGCCAGCCTGGGCCTCGGACTGTGCTGGTCTGTCTGGCTTTGTGTTTGTCACCTACAGTCTCTTCCCTTGGTGCTCAGCCCAGGCCTTAGGAAGTGAGACTAAGGCTTTGTTTGCTTGGGTTTAAGGTACTACAAGGGAAACTTTTTCTAATCTAATCTCCTGGGTGTTGCTGTGGACGCAAAGGCTTCCTCAGCCTGTTGCCAGGCAACTCTCTAGGGAGCTCTTGACTGTTGCCAGTGAGGTATCAGCTCAGCAGGTGGCATTTTGCCATCCACTTGTCTGCAGGAGTGCTGCTGGGACATGGCTTCAGTGTGGCGGGTCGTTGTCACCCTGTCTAAGGCGTTGACCCTGGAATCGGATAGGTTGATACCTAAAATTGTACTATCACGATACCAGTGGCATAAATGTACGCCTCACTGCTTTCTTCTGAAAATGGTACTGACATTTTGTCCCTACCCTCCATAAAGTTTTCAAAGTGGATGTGTGTCCTGCAAAGTGAATGCTTTGTCAATGGTATGAGGTAAGCACACTTCAGTAACTATTTTTATTGTTTTAGAGTCTGTAGCTCGTTCAAGCAAACTGCTGGGGTGGTGCCAAAGGCAGACAGATGGCTATGCGGGAGTAAATGTGACAGATCTCACTATGTCTTGGAAAAGTGGCCTGGCCCTGTGTGCCATCATCCACAGATACCGCCCAGATCTAATGTAAGTCATGACTAATTCTGTGTTTCCTTTTATATTCACCAAGGGTCCCAGAGCCCCTTATGCAAATTTTATACTTTTTCCTCCTCTGAGTTACAATGGAAAAATGCTCTCTTCAGAAGGCCCAACATTAATTTTAAAAAAGCTAGCTTTAAAAAATCGCAGCATTCAGAAAGTCAAAAACTAGTTTTAACACCCACCTGGGCCTGTTAACTTTTCAGAAAGGAAAACTGTTTATTGGCCCCGGATTGAACTCTTCATTTTTGGCTAGCTCTCTCCCCAATGCTATTGGTCACAGGGGAAACCTGGCTAGAACACTTGGCTAGCTCCACCCAACAGAAAACAATAGATATGTCCTGATTGATGATGGTCTTGGTCATTTTCTTTGTTAAAGGTTGTACTTTTTCCAAGCACTCTCCTCTGAGCCTCACAAAACATCAGCTTACCTACTGTCCCTCTGATACCCGTTTTCCACTCATCTACAGAACAGGGTGGCCTCAGGTCAGCCGCATGAACAAAGCGCTCAGACCCCGCCCCCAAGGCACTAGTTACTATGGAAGCCAAACAGATTCAGAGACAAGCACAGCACGGTGATTATCTTGGCGGCCTTCCTTTTTATCATTAGGTTCACTCAAGGGCCCAGGTTTTGCCTGTTGTTTCAGTGATTCGTTAAAGAGTCCTGGAAGACAAAGCCCCTATTTTGTGATGTCAGCAAGCTGATGCTGCAAGAGTTGGTAAAACCAGCTGCGCATGGTATAGGCCCTAGGCTTGAGCCCTAGGGCCACAAGACAACTAATTGTAGCCAGGCGTGCCTGCAGTCCCAGCATTGGGAGGCTTAAGCAGGAGAGATAGGAGTTTCAGGTTGAAACTATCTCCTGAAAAGAGTAAATAAATACGGAGAGGTTGCAAGGGTAGCCTTTGCCCAGCAGACACCAGGCTTCAGGTTTGATTCCCAGGCAAAACTAAAAGGATGGGGAAATTTCTGATGCAAAGTAAATGGCCTATGATGCTCATCCAGAAGTTGATTTTTAAAAAAAAAGTAAATGAAAGTCGCATTTTATCATTCACACTGGAGGAGAAAGGTGAGGAAGGAGAGCAGTGTCTCTGAAGCTGTGGTGGGTGGGGTGGGGTGAATCACTTCTGTCTCAAAGTGAAGGGAAGGAAGAAAAAGGAGTAGTGAGGCGGCTGGGGGCCGTGGGGAGGAGGAGGTAGAGGGTCCGATTAGATCATCCACACGGAGCCTGAAGAAGGCCTGAGGGAGCGATTCGGTGACGTTTGGACTATATTCAGGACCGAGTGTTTGCGGTTTAACAGGCTTAATCTAAGAGAAAGGTAATTTGTTTTAAATGGGGGGAAGAAATTCCATGAGGTCAGTAGGTTAACACAAAGTCAGGGCTGCCGGGACAGCGTGAAGTCAGCTGAGGGGAAGCCTCCGCGGCCCCTTGAGGAGCAAGAGCTTAGAGCCTGGAGGGAGGGCAGCTTCCTAATGGAGATAGTTGGGAAAGCACAGGGGGTTCCGCAGCGGAAAAAGCTTTGAGGAACGTTTTTAAATTTCCCCACAGGAGAAAGCTGAGTAAAATTTACCAGAACTGTTGGGACAAGTGACAATCTCAGGATATCGAGAACTCTGTCCAGACAGGGCTGTGTCACTGTTGGACATGAGTTTCCTCTGAGTTTTTTGGACAGGAGTGTGGGAACACATATTAGGATGGTTCCCCTCCTGAGTTTACATTAGAGTAACAAGTTGGTGTCCCTGGAAGTTATCTCTGTCCTCCTCCCCCTCACCTTCTAGTCATTTCCCCCCAAAGGTGTTGTGCAGTTCCTTAGTCGGGGGTAGGGGGCAGGAAGAATGGGGCTCCAGAAATGCTCTTCTGCTCCCCGATCCAGGGATGATGCCCCGGAGCTGAGAGACGACAGCAGCACAAGGTACTGTGTTCCGGTTTGAGGACAGTTAGCCCAACTGATTCCGTGTCTCCTTGTCCTGTTTGTCAGAGACTTTGATTCTTTGGATGAGCAGAACGTGGAGAAGACCAACCAGCTGGCCTTCGACATCGCTGAGAGGGAGCTAGGCATCTCCCCCATCATGACCGGCAAGGAGATGGCTTCCGTGGGCGAGCCCGACAAGCTGTCCATGGTGATGTACCTCACGCAGTTCTACGAGATGTTCAAGGACTCGCTCTCCTCCAGCGGTGAGGACCTGCGAGCTCAGGGGTGGGATCCCAGCTCCCTCCCTGCGTGGAGGTCTCTAGAGCCTTGCTTCATGAGTTCCTTCTCAGCAGTGTGTTCTTAACCGGATGCTGTTTTCAAAATCGTTCTCACTCTACCTATGAGGATGCAAACCCAATCTGCCCAAAGCTTTTTTCCTCAACTCTGCCACCTTCCCCCAGCCTCTCAGACTCATTCCTTCTGCAAAGGGGGCGCCTAATGAACTTGGTGTGTGTGTGTGTGTGTGTGTGTGTGTGTGTGTGTGTGTGTGTGTGTGTGTGTGTGTGTGTGTGTTCCTAGGGTCTCGTGAATATCAGGTAAGCTCCTTATAACTGAGCTACATCCCGAGGCCTCTGTTTCTCATCTCATAGACCTGGTGTTCCTCTAGTCAGTGCCCTGCAGTGATGTCCCTTGGTGCGCTCTCTCAGTGGCAGCTTCTGTGATGCTGTGCTGTGCTGGGTTCTCAGTAGTTCCCTCTCTCACGTCCCTTGCAACTTCTCCCTCTTAGAGAGTCCCAGAAATTTTTCCTTGGTCCTCCTCAGCCTGCTGCCTCAGCCAGCACCCAGTAAGACTCCAAAAAAGTATTCCTGTCGCAACCTGTTCTAGTTTTCTTTTCTGTGGCTGGGATAAAAACTATGATCAGAAGCGATTTAAGGGAGGGCAGGGTTTGCTTGGCTTATACTTCTAGGCCACAGTCCATCACTGAAGGAAGTCCGGGTGGGAACTCAAGCAGGAAGGAACTGGAAGGCAGGAACTGTGGAGGAACACTGGTGGCTGATTTACTCTCTCATTCATTTGCTCACAGGCGCATGGCTAGCTAGCTTTCTCGTACAGCCCAGGGCCATCTCTGCTTAGGGATGGTTCCACCGACAGTGGGCCTGAGTCCTCCTGCATTAATTAATAATCAGACAGTACCTCACACACGGGCCAGTTTGATCCAGGCACTTACTCACTCGAGGCTTTCTCTCAGAGCATGCTAGGTGACGTTAAGTTGACAAAGCTGCCTAGGACACCACTTATGGTCAAGTGTTGCACTTCAAAGTATTGAGCACAGTGTCTGACCTGGGTTTTGTTCCAGCGTGTCCCCTGTTTCGCTGGGTGGGCTACTAAATTTCCTTACCCTTCTATCTCCCTGTATGTAGAAAGAGTGGTGGATATCATTACACAGTGTTAAAAGCTAACCTTGGCAGGTGAGCACTGAACAATTAGTTAATTAGTCATTATTATTTCCCATTGCTAGTCTCAAAATCGAAGTTGATGTTTGTACAATATGAGAATGATAATCAGCAAGATGGCTCAGTGGGTAAAGGTGTTGAGCACCAGACAGTAAGAACCTGACAACGTAACTTCAATCCGTGGACCCCACAGAAGGGCACAAGGAGAAAACTGACTCCACAGAGTTGCCCTCTGACTCTCCCACATGCTTGGGTGTCCCCCTACAGATGATGAGGATGAGGATAATAATAGTTATTATTATATGTGTGTGTGTATATATATATATATTGTTGTTGTTGTTGTTGTTGTTTTTGTTTTTTTCAAGACAGGGTTTCTTGGCTGTCCTGGACTCGAATTGTAGACCAGGCTGGCCTCGAACTCACAGGGATCTACCTACCTCTTCCTCCCGAGTGCTGGGATTAAAGGCGTGTGCCACCACTGCCCAGTTATTACTAGTACTATTACTATTACTACTATTATTATTATTATTAGTAGTAGTAGTAGTAGTAGTAGCAGCAGCAGTAATTAGAATCCACAATTAATTGTGTCCTCTCCACACTGTCTTTAAGTCCATACACCCTTATAGGCACCAGTGTCTTCCTAACTAGAGGTGCTTTTTTTTTTTTTTTTTTTTTTTGGTTTTTTGACACAAGGTTTCTCTCTTTAGCCTTGGCTGTCCTGGACTCACTTTGTAGACCAAACTGGCCTTGAACTCACAGCGATCCACCTGCCTCTGCCTCCCAAGTACTGGGATTAAAGGCATGCACCACCATGCCCGGCTTTGGAGGTACATTTCTTACAACACAAACCCTGAACCTTGAATAGCCCTATTCATTGAGAGCCCCTCTTCAAACACAGCTAAGAGCATGGTTTCTGCAGGCCACCCCCAAAGCTGACATCCTTCTTTCTTGTACCTCTCAGCCCTCCACCCCAGCCTGAAGTCTTCTCCATCAAAATTGAACTTCGGCAGTCTACTCTGGTGGTCATAGGCAGAGTCCAGCCTTTACAGAGCAAAAGTGTGGGCTGCTGCAGCTGAAGTTTAAGGCAGCGGGCTGCAGAGATGGCTCAGAGGTTAAGAGCACCATCTGCTCTTCCAGAGGTCCTGAGTTCAATTCCCAACAAGCACGTGGTGGCTCAGGACCCACCTGTAATGCGATCTGGTGCCTTCTTGTGGCAGGCAGATACACATGCAGGCAGAATACTGTATAAATAATAAATAAATCTTTGAAAGAGAAAAAACTGCAAGGAAGGGTTGGCTTTGTGTGCATGCATGGAAAAGAAAGTGTCTGGACCTACGTGTGTGTTTTCTTTCCAGTGTCTGCTGGGGAGCTGCATGCCTTGTCCTAGTCTGTAACCCACTGGAGATATGCGAACTTCCTTCTTGCCGATCCCTGTATGGGGAGTGTGGGTCTGCTCAGGACTTTGGCACTGGCCTTAGTAAACATTGCTCACTCCTGTTCACAGACACCTTGGACCTGAATGCAGAGGAGAAAGCCGTCCTGATAGCCAGCACCAAGTCCCCCATCTCCTTCCTGAGCAAGCTTGGACAGACCATCTCTCGGAAGCGTTCTCCCAAGGCACGTGCACTCCAGTGTCCTGTCACTAGTAGCTGCAGAGCCGATGGCAAAGGGAGGTGATCAGGCTGATGCTGTCTGCGTCTTCTCTTGGTGCAGGATAAAAAGGAAAAGGATCCGGATGGGGCTGGAAAGAGGAGAAAGACCAGCCAGTCAGAGGAGGTAAGAGTTGTCGTGGTTGGTTGGTTGGTTGGTTGGTTTAAATGTGTGCGTTTGTATGCCTGTATGAGTTTATTTGTACCATGTGTGGGCAGGTACCTGTGGAGACCAAAGGGCAGGGGGTCCCGTGGAACCGAAGGTACAGGTTGTTGTGAGCTGTGTCTTGTGGGTGCTGGGACTAGAACCCTGGCTCTTAACCACTGAGCCGCCTTCTTCTGCGACCTGGTTTAAGTTAATAATTCTCAAACATTAAAGACATTGCTAGGTCTTTGCATAATCATCATTTATGAGAGGTTCCGTTTCCGTGTGCTTTTGCCTTCATTTTATTTTCCAGAAAGCAGCAAGGGGCGCACGTGCACACACGTGTGCTTGGGCTTTTCCTTGACGGGATCACACATTTGGCAAAGCACAGTAGCTCAGCTGAGAGCTGGTGACACCAGCACAAGTTTGTGTGCCCCATTAGTGCCCTGCATCCTAGGATCTTGCTAACTCCACACGTTAGAACTCTGCAGGGTGCTGTTCGATAGCCTAATGCTGCTGCTGCTGCTGCTGCTGCTGTGCACTTCCTGCCCACACACTGCAAGAAGAGCATCACAGATTCCCTGTGCCCCATCCTGACTCTTCGGTGCTTTCTACTGGGCAGGAGGAGCCTCCCCGGAGCTATAGAGGAGAAAGACCCACCCTGGTGAGCACCCTGACAGACAGGCGAATGGATGCTGCCATCGGGAACCAGAACAAAGTCAAGTACATGGCCACTCAGCTGCTGGCAAAGTTCGAGGAGAATGCGCCTGCTCAGTCCACTGGCGTGAGGAGACAGGTAAGCCCTAAGCTCAGCTCCTGGGTGGGTCACGTGATACAGGAAGGAAGCTCTCACTGCAGTGAGATGTGTCCTGCCACAGACCCAGACTCCTGGGCTGGGCCTGCTCTTATTTGAATATTACACCTTCAGGGCTGCGTTAACCTCACTTCAGGTCCAAGGAGTCTGTGACCAAAATCAGTAGAGAGCTCTAAAACACATTTCTCTGGAAGATTTTGAACGTATGTATATGTACACACACATACACACTTGAATCACAAAAGTTGCAGCTGGCGTGGTGGTGTGAAAGCAATGCTCAGGGAACTGAGGCAGGAGGATTGTGGGTTTGGGGCCATCTTGGGCTACATCTTGATACACCATCTCAAGAAAAGAAAAAGAAGATTATGGGTTGGTGGAGGAAATCTGAAAAGTATAACAGAAGCGACTAAGGCACCTACAGTTCTGCTAATTTTATCTCATTTCTTTCTGGACTTTTCTTCGGGACATTCTTGTGTTCGCGGTGGAGGCCGTTCTGAGGACGCCCTTCCTTTTCTGCCTTTTTTTTTTTTTTTTTTTTTTTTGACCATGGCATACCCCTGTGTCTTCTTAGCTCACAGGCATCCTCCGAGTGTGCGCACCCCATGCTCTTCACCGTCTCTAGCTATGGTGGGCGTTTTAGTTGCTCCTCCTGTGTAATAAGATAGGACCAAACACAGTTCACGGTCTTGGGAATAACCGTGCTCCCATGAGAAACGAGTCTTTTCCAGGAATGTGAGCCATTACGGTGTTCTCCGTAAGCCACATGTGAGAATCTGACAGCGCCTGTCCTGGAGTGGCCAGGGTCTTGTCCCTCCCTTGCTCTGCACAGGTCTCTCTGAACTGTGTTACGATGCACCCCGGTAACCTGAAGGGACATCGAGAGGGCAGGATTCACTCTCTTTCTTCGTCTTCTCCATTCTCACAGACCATAATTCCCCATGGGTGTGGCAGGCAGCAGCCCTGCTCTTGCTTCTCATTCCTGGCTTTGGGTTAGGGACTCCACTCCTGTCTTTTCTGTGTGTCACAGCAGAGGTGTTAGCATTCCCCCAGAACTGTAGAGATTGCTGCAGACTCTGCACCTCAGGGCCAGAGCGCCCTCCAGTGGAAGGTTGTGTTCCTCACTCATCAGGGGTGGGGGACGAAGGGGGAGTTAGTTTTCCAAATCATGTAGTAGTCTAGACCCCAGAGAACACTGTCTGGGAAAAGGACAACAAGAACAAGAGCCCATCCCATCATTCCACCCCCCCAACCTCCATTTCTGCACTTGCTTTTAGTTTGGGGGACACTGTTATTTTCCTTTCTTAATGTAACTTTCTAAGAGTTAAGTTAGCCTGCCCACCTCTTCAGTTTTCAGATGTGTGTCCACAGGTACCTTTTTTTCGTCTTCTACCTTAATGTCTTTTATTTTGTTTTGTCTCCATGTCCTGCCCCCACTCACACGTGGCCTGGGTGTGTCATAGCCGACACAAGAGCGTGGGGTCAGCCAGCCGTCCTGCTGCCTGCCAGAGCAGGGTCGCCCTGCTCCCATCCCCCAGTGGAAACAGGTAAAAGAACTGCTGGGGTTTAGAATGGGCTGCCACTGGCCTTCCACCCCATCCCTGGCCCTGGCTCTGGCCCACCTGAAAGCCTAGCTCAGCAGGCCAGGAAGGCTCTGGACTGTGAGGAGTGGCTGGCTTTGGGAAACACTTGACAGGCGATGCTCCTCTGATTCCGTGACCATTGCATTAAGGAGGCTCTTAGGAAGGCTTTTAACATGGTAGTGAAGGTAGTTGGAGGGATGTGCGAACTAACTCATCAAGGTATGGCACGTAAGCCCTTGGGTTTTTACTGCTGTAGCATTGCTCCCAAATTGGCTTTTTAGTAGCCTGTCTCCATGTGACGTTTGTCATCCGGGAGAACTGGGGAAGCAAGGCTTTCCGTATAAGGCAGGAAGATGGAGGGGAATAGGTGAATTCTAAGCTAGAGTTTGGAGCTATAAAGTCTTATTCTTCCCAGAAAGGGCCTGAGATTAAACAGAATAGCAGGAAGGTCGGGTGTCACCTGCAAGCGGGGACGTGTATGGCTCTGTGTGTGGCCTCTGCTGGTGCAGCTTTGTTGGTCCTGCTGGGAAGGAGACGACAGTGTGTGTGGCCCAGAGAGCCTACCGAATCTCAGCCTCTGTCCTGGTGAAGACCAATATGGCAGCTTGAGAGGTCACAAGGAACCTGGTTACACACAGGCTACTCATGAAACTAAGTAGCCCATAGCCTTGTGCCAAGTCCCATATAGAGACTGCGTTGTTGTTGTTGTTGTTGTTGTTGTTGTTGTTGTTGTTGTTGTTGCTGCTGCTGCTGCTGCTGCCTGTTCAGCTTGTCATCTGGCTCCTTTACTGTCACCATCAATGCAGTAAGATCCTGGCAGACCCAGGCTATAGCAGGATGGAATGAAAGATTAGTCAGAAGAGCCCATGGGCAGGTGATATGAGCCTTGGTGACCCTGAGCAGCAAAAACACTTTGTTCTTTGGGCTACATTGAGCCGGGAATTAGACCTAAGGGCCTAGAGGGGTGGCGCTGACACACTGTCCCTCACATTTTGTCCCTGTGGACTCTTGAATATTCTCATTCATCACTTTCAACTTTACCTTATGGCTTTGGCCTCCTAGATGTAGCTCCTAAAAGCTCGAGATGTGTCCAGACACTCCAGAGAACGGGGGCTCAGAGCCTGGGGGGCCCCCTGGGCCACTGCTGGCTGGCCACTCATCTCCGACAGGCAGCCGCACCTCACCGTGACTCACTGTTACGTGTCTCTTGAAGTGGTTCCTACTGAGGCAGGAGGTGTGGCAAGCATGGCATCCCTCAGCAGAGTTGGCACAAGAACCTGTTCCTGCTTAGGTCATCGTGTGGAAGGAGGAACATGGCTAACAGCTCTGCCTGCCGATGGTTTGGGGCTGTTCTTTCCAGTATAAACACTGCGGCTCGTCCTTTGCCCTTCCCCTTCCCTTTTGCTCTCAGAAGTACATCCCACAGACAAACTGCCATGAACCAGCAGCCTAGTTTTTGGGAGCAGATTGTCATGTGAGGCGGGAACACACAGTGGAGATGTTTCTCTGACCTTACAGCTGCCCCCCCCAACCCCCTCATCCCCCCCCATCCTCCCCCACCCCTCCCACCCCCCTCCCTGTACAGCAGTCTGGGTACAGGAAGCTCAGGCTCTCCTGGAAAGTACCAGAGAGGCCCAGCGCAATGTATGATTGTTTCTCCAATACTGGGAAATGTCTTTCAGAACCACGGACCGACCCTCGGAGAAGGGCGTATGTGGTACAGGCAGAATGAGGAATGAGCTTTCAGCTAGTGCTTAATTTGCGGAGCCTGTGTCCTGGCATTTGTAGTTTTTAGAACTTGTGGGTGTGTGGGTGAGGGGCTTAAGAAAGCGAGGCACTGATGGGGTGTGGCCACAGATGGCATGGGGGAACATGCTTTGCTATAACGTGACCTGGTGTGCGTAGGTCATGTGATATCCCATGGGGTCTGCCTTTTCTCTCTGTTTACGGTCATTTTTTGGGTCCCCATCTTCCCTGATAAAGTCCTTGACCCTTGACATTAGAGGGCATTGCAGCCAACTTCTCACCAGCCGTTTAGTTACCCAGGCTACCTGTGCTCTGATCCAACGATAGAACTAGAGACTGTGATAAGCCGTCACCCCTGAACGCAGAGCTAGGTGTCACGGAGGGTGGTCAAGGAAGGGGCCTCTTGAGATGCTTCGCAACTATGCAAATGCGCCTCATCCCTCCTGGAGCCGTCTCCACAGGGGCCCCTGTTTCAACCATGTTCTTTCTGTTTGTGTCTGTTGGTGTAAAAGCGACAGGAAAAGGAGCGTTCTCGGACCTGCCCCAAAAAAGTGATCACTCTCTCTCCTCCCCCTACTCCACCTTCCTGCCGGGCGCGCAGTGGCCAGCAGGTGATCCTCTCCGCATGCTCTGTGTCCTGTCCGTCCTGCTACCTGCACTACACATGTTAGGGACCACCCCGGTAACCCCTCTTATCAAAGATACGTTTTTCAAAGATCACTTGTGGCGGAGG
The DNA here is from genome assembly GCF_964271855.1 of Acomys minous. Taxonomy (NCBI): domain Eukaryota; kingdom Metazoa; phylum Chordata; class Mammalia; order Rodentia; family Muridae; genus Acomys; species Acomys minous. The sequence goes on from NC_140500.1 coordinate 24,547,888, forward strand.
CAATCTTCATTGCTGCAAGCGAACACTCCCTGTTGGGACCTCAGGTTAAGGCCCTGTGCAGTTAGATCCTGCACGTTCTGGTTCTAGTACGTGTCGTGGGAGGACAGCCACAAACCAAGGCGTAAACTATACTCATCTCAGACCCACCGCCCAGACGTTCCAAGAGGCACACATTTTTTTACAGGGCCCCGCTTAAAGTAGCCACATTTCACTTGCTGTCCCTTCTGCAGTAACGAGTGAGATGTGCGCACGATAGCTCCAGTGGCCTTCCTGCATGGGTTTGGTTCCTTCTGGTGCTGACAGCCTAGCCTCTGACTTACACAGCTTCGTCTAACCAAACCAGCCACCCGTTCAGGCTCTGGGCAGATCACTGAAGAACTGCCTTTGAGAGTGTGTGGCTATTGACCGCACACATTTATGGCGGACACACCTATACAGTTGTGCACACACAATGGCTTTGCTGACCTTCGAGCTGAAGCCCCATAAAACAAAAGGCCACTTCTGAGGGCAGGCTTTGTGAAAGGACATTTTCATAATGAAGGGTAGCCTATTAAAGGTGACCACTAACGATGCATCTGGTTTTATAGGCCTTCTTCATGCCCCTGGGCCTAAGAACTAAGCCACGCTACCCACTGTGGCTGCCCAGTGCCTCCTCAGAATACGAGCTCACAGTCTGAGCATTTGTTCTGCCCCACACAGGATCTCACTAGTTCTCACAGTAATTGTGGGCCAGAGGCCACCATCAGCTCCACTTTACAGTCTGAGGCATAGGGTGGCGATGCCAAGGAGTTGTGCAAGACTGCAGGTGAGCAGCGGGCCGGAACTGAACGGGAGCCGTGAGAAGTCTGGAGGCAGGCTCCGGGCTCCTGCTACCTGTGGCAGCATGTCAGCGGCAGTGGATGAGGGCCGCAGCCACCTGGGATGCTGGCTTCCACTTCCCCAAGGATGAGCATCTCAAGTCATCATTAGTGGATAGTATGGTCTTGCTGGCCCCACAGTTGCCATCTTAGCTCTTTGCTCAGCTCACCGAGGCCTGTCCTAGGAGTCTCCATGATCTCCCTCAGACCCATGTATTAACTGAGAGAGCTTAGTCTCCATGCACCTCTCCCTCCAGGAAACTGTGCCTTGCTCCCGTGCTCCTATCTAGGGCTTCCTCTCCACCCCGGAGTTTCCTCTGGGCTCTGTGACTGTCCTTTGTTCACCCAGTTTCCATCTCCCCACCTTTCCTTTCTGAGGGGTCCTGCTGTGGAAAAGCTTCCTTGCCAGCCTGCCTCCCCTAAGCCTTTCACCGCACGCCTCCAATCTCACACCACTGTTTGAAAGACACATTTCGTTCCACCTTTGTACTAACCGTAGTGCTTTGTCTATGTCGGGGGCCTCACTGGAGGCAGATGGGGGGGGGGGGGAAGCTGTACAGAAAATTGTTCCAGATCACGGGTTATGGATAGTCAGTTGGGGAAATCTGGGGCTGGGGATATAAACTCTGAATTCTTGCCTAAACTTCCCACTGTTACTTAGCGGGTCCAAACAGAGTTGGGATGGAGCTTTAAGTTTCTATTTTGTTGCCAACAGATGTGCAGGGATCTTCACGCTGAGAACCGTGGCAAGCAGAATCCCCACCATGAGAGGGTAAAAGAGCATGAGCCTGTGGCATGGGATGCTGAGAGCCACCAGCTGGGGCACGCCGTGTGGTGGGGCAGAGGGCAGGGAGCATGGAGAACCGTCCCTTCTCCCGGCTTTTTTTTTTTCACACTTGTCACCCAGCCAAGAGCCAGAACTCTTTGCTAACAGCATTGACCCACACAATAGCGTTAGCTGCCGAATGTCCATCTGCAGCGCATCCTGGCTGGGTGCTTTTGTTGTTACAGCGGGCCATAGTGGCTTTCCAGATCTTATCACTTCTATTCCCAAAATCCCCGGAGGAGCCAAGAAGCGATTGGTGGTGGGGAGGACTTGGAAAGGGGTAGCCTCAGGCAGACAGGCAGTGGGTCCGACAGTCTGAGCTCTTGAAGCAGAAACATGAAGAGGAACTGAGGATCTTGCCAGAGTTTGGGGAAGAAGTCAGATAGGAAAGTTAGGAAAAGGAGGCACTGGCAGGACGGGGTGCACAAGGCAAAGCTGTAGTTGATCTTTTCTTTTAAAAAAAAAAAAAGCAGAGAAGAGGTGTCACCGACTAAAATGGACCATCATGTCATTTTTTTTCCAATGAATGTGGTGACGAAGCCCCCAGTCTGCTCATTTTTTTAAAAGATTTATTTTTATTTATTTATTTAAATGTTTTGCCTGCACATACAACTGCACACCAGTAGAGGGCACCAGATCTCATTATAGATGGTTGTGAACCACCATGTGGTTGCTGGGAATTGAACTCAGGACCTCTGGAAGAACAGGCAGTGTTCTTAACCTCAGAGCCATCTCTCCAGCCCCAGGTCTACTCATTTTTACATTGATCCTGTCCTTAAGGATCTCTAGTGGGCTGGTATCTTCCAACTCACAGTGATTTTTAACAGACGTCTTCCCTCCCACCTCTGTTCTCTGAGAGATGTGCTAAGGTCCGAGCAGTAAGTGAGGTCACATGTTGGGCCCACTAGGAAACAGATGGTAGGACCATCTTCTTCACCCATGGACCAAGCTGCCAGCAGGACAGGGCTAGACAGGAGAGATGGGATGGAGGCGGAGGTGGCTGGCCTGTGCTCCCTCCCTGTCACTGACTCTGTTTTACTGCTGCTCAGTAGGGGAGTTGGTGTTGATGGTTTTTTAAAATAAACAACATCAGAAAAGGAAGTGAGGAAGTGAATTGAGGGTAAAAGGAAGCTGGACAGGAAACTGTGTGACATCCAGGACTGCGGTGCCCCAGCAGGGAGAGTAGTGGCCCAAGCGACAATAAGGCATACAGGGGCTTTTCTTTTCCCTAGAAGTTGGTGTTTATAGATTCCTGAGTGTGGAGCTCAGGCTAGACCTTGGGGGCACTTACGTTCTTTTCCAGGGCTTGTCCCCACTCCACAGTGCAGGGCCCCAGGACTGCCTCGCTCTCTGTAGCTCACCTGTACTCAGTCCCCCACTCCCACTGTTCCACACTCCCCGTGGCAGGGTGGCCAGTCAGCTCTTCTGATGAATGGTACCCATCCACAGAGATTGCTGCTCCTTGTCCCAGGTTCAGATGACTGACCGCATCCAACTGCTGTCCTCAGGGCCAGGAAGCTGGCTGGGCATCCGGAGCAGAGGGTAGGGGATTCCCAGATGCCTGCCATTCTACCTTGTCTCTGCCATGACACCGAGATGGCAGCTAAAATGGGGATGCACAGGATCTCCTTGGAGCTTGGATGGTACCTCTGTCCCCACTTCCCTGTAAAGGTTCTATGCAGACTGACAGGAAACTAAGACCGACATTTGTCAAGGCTGCCAGTGACCTCATTCTCTCTAGACCTGAGTTGCTGGCTACTTGGGCCAGCATCGAGGAAGACCTTGGCCACTATGGCTGCACCAGCTGAGGCCAGTCTAAGGAAGACAAGGACAATTTACATCTAGACCCTGGATCATGCTTGCAGAGGCACTTTAGCAAACAGAACAGCCCCGAACATGATCGCAGATAGAGCATCCCTGAGCTCTGGTCACAGGAGGGGGAGAAGGCGTTGGGCACTGTCCATAGGACAAGGATATAGCACACTGAGGCTCCCGGTCCTGCTCTCTGCACTGTCAGGAGAGAGCTAGCATGGGTGTTAGATCTCCCTGCACAGATCAGCAAGGGGCCTGGGAGAAGCCGGGGCAACCTGTCAGTAGTGGTGATGGCTGCACAGAGGGTGCACCTAGTAGGAGCCCCAAGCCAACGTGCTTATACCTCCAAGATGTGCTCCAGAGCCAGCCCAGCAATAAGCACTGGGGAGGAGCAAGTAGGAAGTGGACAGGAGCCATAGAGGAAGCCCATTTGTTTCTGGAAATTGGAAGGCCTGCTTTTATTTACTACATATATTCTGCCACTAAAGAGCAAAGCCGTCTGAAACTCAAATTTCCCATGTTTGAGGAAATGACTTCTAACATTCTCTGTGCTTTTTTCTCCACCTTGTATTTTATAGCCAGAGCCTGAGCCTTCGCGTCGGTTTTTTGTTGACCAGTGGGAGCTCTCCCTTAGTCTCCGTTCCTCCACCCGCCCTGCCTCTCCCTCCTCTGACTCCCTCCGACAGGTAGCATGGCCTGGACTTGACCAAAACCATCCTCTGCAGCCTCTGCTCACTCTACTTTCACAGGTGTCACCCACCTGAGGGAGGCTAGGAGGTCTCCGCCTTTGCCTGGCTCTCAGAAGCGCTGTGTGTGCGCGCACGCGCGCGCGCGTGGGGGGGGGCTGCCGCAGACACCTGTGTTAAAGAGGCTGCTAGCTTTCTTTGAGTGTTTCACACATCACAGCCTGTCAGAGTGAACCTGCTGTTAAGCTGTGTCCGATATTGACAGCAGTTTTCAACCTTTGACTGAAGACCGTTTTCATAGTCACGTGCTGCAGAATTTGGACCATGCCGCCACTAACTTTCTTAGTAAAATAGCGAGTGCACAACATTCTCAGGGCTTCTTGTACTTGTGTGTGGAATGTACCCGGCCCTCCCCACCACCCCACGCTACCTCACCCCACTCCACCCCACCCTGTGGCTTCGACCCAGTTCTAAGGAGTTTGTTTGGGATGGGACGGTCTGTCGCCTGCATTAGCCGGTCTAGAGATGTGTGGAAGCACATGCACGTGTGTGGTGTGCAGTGGTGTGCGCCCCGAGATTGTGTGACCCCCGAGATTGCCGCACGTCGACTCCCTCTTGGGAGTCACGCCAGAGACAAGCAACTTGAGTCTTCACCTCTCGGGGGATGCTCGTCCATGCTGCTACGTCACAAGACTCTGCACGTGCAGCCCTAGGCCATGGCTGATGAGGTGGTCTCTGGGCACAGTGAGGAAAATGGAAAATGTGACTTTCTGACCCTTTGAGGGCAGCTCTTTTTTTTTTTTTTTTTTTTTAGTGGTGGCACCTGCCTTTAAAGATTTATTTATTTATTTTTATGTATACAGTGCTCTGTCTGCATGTACACCTGCAGGCCAGAAGAGGGCATCCGATCACATTGTAGATGGTTGTGAGCCACCATGTGGTTGCTGGGAGTTGAACTCAGGACTTCTGGAAGAGCAGTCAGTGCTCTTAACCTCTGAGCCATCTCTCCAGTCCTGAGGGCAACTCTTAAAGGAGAGCTCGGCTCTCGCTTCTGCTCTCCTCTCGCCGTGTTTGCCTGTCCCAGGCATGCGCTTCTCCAGGTCCCTCATCTAAGAGGCCTGTTTTCCTTACTTACCGATGGACATCATCTGTGGAATTAACAGCAGGTGAAACCATATCCTAAGAAGTCTGTGTAGTTGAGTTGGGAAATGAAATTGATTGCGCAGCTCCAGCCAGGACTTGGCTGAGACTAGTGAGAAGTCTGTTCTTCAGTGTGTCCATTCCCACACTTAACAGAGCTTGGCCCCAGAGAACCTGGACATGCCTGGACGCTTGGGCCACTGGCCCTTTTATGTGGCTTTATAGATTTGTCCTTGAGGCCACTTACTAGGGGGCTGATGCATCTCTGGGATAATTGTACCTGCTGTAATTCTGCATCGGAATTAGCGATAACCTCTCCCGCTTGCCTGGGAGCCTCCCATCCTGCTGTGAGAGGTGTAGCACACACTGTTTCTACTGTCTCTCTAAAAGACTGCCCACACGACTGACCGTGGTCCCAGGACAGGGTCCGAGCTAGGCCATAGGGTCCCAGGCCTCTGTGAGCAAGGGGGCTCTCCATGCAGACATGGCGTGTCTCCTGTTTGTTTCTTCGGCATTACCGAAATGAGGGTGGGGGTGGGGGGTGTCACATTAGTTTGATTTGTGTTGAGGAACAGGGTTAGATTGCCTCACTGTGTAGTCCAGGCTAGCCTTGAGCTCATGGCAATCCTCCTGCCTTAGCTTCCTGAGTGCTAAGATTACAAATGTGTGCTTTGGGTTTTGTCTTCTTTGGTTCAACTTTAAAAAAGCAGTTCCCCCAGGGCCAGAGCCTCCTGATTTCCTGGGGGTAAATGAGCAGCTTCCTTCAGGGGAGAGCATGTGGCTTGGTGCCTCCTACTACCTTCCAGCTTCTACGTTTGGGCAGATAGATGAGCATCGCCTTTCAGGTCTCAACCCTGCACCACCACCACCACTACCACCACCCCTAGCCAGTCATCAGTGGGGAAATGGCCAGAGGAGGCTTCTTCCCAAAGAAGTCAAGGGGCAGATGCTGTGGGTTGGACTGTGAGGCAGGGGGGGCGCCAGAACTCTTCACATCTGTGGCCCACACAGGACACCAACCTCTGCAAGGCTCTGCCTGGTTTCCTTCTCAGCCTGAGGTAGTCGCCTCATTCGCAGAACTCCATGGGCCCTCTCCTAGCTCTTGCCTGGAGTTGACCCTCAAACTCTGTGAGCGCCCCCGATACAGGCCCCGCCCCCTTCCTCTTCCATTTGCTTCCCTTTTGTCTTCTACCTCCCAGTGCCCAGAACTGGGCTCTTGGGAAAACACGAAGGACCAAGTTCTTCCCAATGCTGCTGCTGCTGCTGCTACTCAGTGTGCACTGACCACCGTGTGGACCCTGGCACAGTGTCTCACTCACTGCCCACTTTCTGCTTGTGGGCACTGTGTTGGCATGGTTTGCTGTTGCACTGTATATTCAGTTTACACCTCTCAAAGATTTTTTTCCTCCCCTGTCTCCTCAATTTATTTATTTTTTTTTCCCTTCTCATTTCCCTTCATTTTGATCATTGTGTAATCTCCAACCAATAGAAGTATATAAAGATGTACACGGGCGGAGTGAGCTCATTGGCTGAGCAGATAGCCAATCAGCTTCAAAGGAAAGAGCAACCTAAAACCCTTCTAGACAAGAAAGAACTGGTAAGAGATATTCCAGGGGCACTTTGTCTAGCCGTGGCACTCTGGTGGCCAACCCTCACCCGCTCTGAGGGCCTTACTGAGTTCTGTAGCCACCTGGATTTCCACATGGTAGCTTTCTTGATAGTGGTCTCGATTTTGATGACTGAATTTCTAGGACTGTGGTAGACATTTACAAATGTTCTGTGGAAAAGCACTTTACTCTTTAAAGAGGGTCCCTCCAGTATGCGGGGATGCGCACACGTGTGTGCATGCACATGGGCACCAAAGATGATGTGCTTTCATTCTATCCCTGAGGCAAAACCCTGGCAGACTAGTTGGTTTGACTGCTACGAAGTTCTGAAAACTTGGGTCCTTCACCAAGGGCATGTCTTGGTTATTGGTCATCAGGTTCAGACCCCGGCTTGTACTCAGGGTCCTCGGGAGGGGCTTTGTGGGGTGAAGCGGCTACGAGAGCTGCTCTTTGGGAGAGCCACAAATAGAGCATTTGTAGGCATTCAGAACCCACAGTCTGTGTCCACATGACCTGAGTCATCTTCACCCACAGAGGGCTTGTATGGCCCTGAGAGAGGCCGCAAGTCTGACGTACGCCTCCTCTGCTCCTCCCCCCCCCCAAAAACAGGGCTCCATAAAGAAAGAGTTCCCACAGAACTTGGGGGGCAGCGACACGTGCTACTTCTGCCAAAAGCGGGTCTATGTGATGGAGAGGCTGAGTGCCGAGGGCAAGTTCTTCCATCGCAGCTGCTTCAAATGCGAGTACTGTGCCACCACACTGCGCCTGTCAGCGTACGCCTACGACATCGAGGACGGTGAGTCTTCCTGCACATCGGTGACGTCGGCAGCTGAGCGGGACACCACTTGCTTCTTCTGAGCCACAGATGCTTGGGCCCTTGCTGTATTTTTCTCTTTTTTGTTTTCTCTATACTAACCCTTCTTGGCCATCTCTTTCCTTTTTTTTTTTTTTTTTTTCTCCTGAGACTCTTAAAAATACTTTTTGCGGTCACCAGAACGATACAGCTCTGCCTGACAAGGAGGTGGTGAGATGGTGGCATAAATGTCACCTCCCTCATTTCACACACTCACTTTCTTACTCACATGAGACTCTGGAGGCTAAAAGGGCCATGATAAGGGTCCCTAGAACTTACGGTTCTTGTCTAAGATTGATGACAGCAACCAAAATAGATCCCAGACCTTATGGAGCAGATAGAAATGCCCAAGCCGAGCCTTGACACCTCCCTCTGGCTTTAGCACGCATGGGGCCCAGGTCTACTGGCTTGACTGGAAAGACCTTAGTTAGAAGGTGAAGAAGTGTGCCAACAAATAACAGCCAGCGGTCATCTGAAGAGTCTTTGTGTGTGTGTGTGTGTGTGTGTGTGTGTGTGTGTGTGTGTGTGTGTGTGTGTGTGTAAGACAGGGTTTCTTCTAGACCAGGCTGGCCTCGATCTCACAGCAGTCCTTCTGCCTCTGCCTCCCAAGTGCTGGGATCAAAGACGTGCGCCACCCGTACCTGGCTCTCTCAAGATTCTTAAAGGAATGCCAATAGGTACCCAAAGGCATTTATGAATTCTGCGGCCATCCCTACAGGATACTGAGGAATCCGAGGGAGGTGGTTTAATTTGTCTAAAAGTAATAGAGAGACCAAGATGAGCAGGAAAGGAAACTGGATCCCCATGGGGATGGTGCAAAGCCCACGGCTCAACAGGCGGTATGTTTACTGAGACCAGAAACCGATGGCAGAGAGAGCCCACATAATTAACGTCACTGCGGTCACCCAGACCCTCCTAAGACCGGAACTCAAGACAGCTACTGCTCTGTCACAAAGAAAAGGCAGGGCCAAGTGCTGAAGTCTGAGCATCACAGCTGTGAGGGGCCAAGTGTTGAGCTCTTAGCATCCCAGCTGAGGCCTTCTTCCTGCATTAGCAAAGATACTGGTTGCTAATCCGAGGAAGGTAATCTGTTAGCGCCAGGTTTTCCATTCCGCTCTCACGCACGTCCTTTCTCTCTGGTCAGCACCTTTGATTCCAAGGAGACAGGTTGACAGGTGGGACGCCACCTGTCCTTGATACCCAGGTCATTTTTGTTAGCCTTTTACCTTGGCGTGTGCCTGGGAAGAAGATCCCTCGGGGTCTAGCCAAGTTGTTCATATTGATGGTTTTGCCCATAAGGACACACTCACCTTCTCTTTTTTTTTTTTTTTTTTTTTTTTTTTTGCCTTCTCTTGAGAGAATAGATAAAACATAAATGTGCTTCTAGGGATAATCAACTTATATAAAAATAAAACCTTTATTTTGGCTCACAGGTTAGGTTTTAGTCTACGACAGTTGGTCTTCTCTCCGCTGTGGCAAGGCAGCAGGAGGCGGGCGTGTACAGCAGAGCAGGTGTGCTCACCTCATTACCCAGAAGCCAGAGAGCGAGAGAGGAAGGGACCACAGTCCCACTGACTTAATGTCTCCAGGAGCCTTTGTTTACCACACAGCCTGGCACACTCGGTTTGGGTGCACACAGCTCACATGACACCAAGCACACGGATCTCAGTTTCATCCCCCAAGACACCATTATGCCACAGGACCTTGCTTGAGCTGTCATGTTGGGATGGGCTTCTTGGCCTTCCTGTCCCCACACGCCCTCTCCCCCCTCAGAGGTCTCTCCAGACCTCAGGCCACCTGCTGCAGGTGTGCCCACCGAATTCCAGTGGCACCACCTGCTGCAGGTGTGCCCACATGTTTACTTCTTATGCATGCTGAGCCACGTGTCTCTGCACCAGCCGGCTAAAGTGCTTGTCTACCTTGATGGAGACCCAGCGTCCATGTTACCCATGTCATTAAGTGACACTCATAAGCAGTTGGATAAATGCCAGTTCACACTGGGCCTGCCTGACAGACACCTGTGTACTCCCTTTCCCGGGCAATCAATTTGATTGTCAAGATTGCTCACTTTATCGAGTAGTCTATCACTTATAAGGAATCCACGGTGTCAGCCTAGCGGGCTTTCCTGTGACAGGAGCCATAGTGCAGTGGCAGACAGTGCAGGCTCTGGAGCCAGTCTTGAGCCTGAGATGCTCGGACCAGGAAACCTTGGCAGCTTAGCCAGGTTGTGCCTCACCCATGAAAGGGCTGTGTGAGGATTAACTGAAGGAATAGATGTAGAGCTATCAGAATAGTGTCCGACACACAGTGGATGTTAGATAAAAATTAGAGGGTTTTTTTTAAAAATAATTCATTCAAAAAGCACAAGTAATTGAGTTTGGGAAAGAGAATAAGAAACTGCATTAAAGCCAGCTATAATGGCATGTTCCTGTAATCCCAGCACTTAAATGGTGGGGGCAGGAAGGTGAGGTTCAAGGCCAGGGTGGGCTACATGAATCCATACCTCCAAAATGAAGGAAGCATTAGTACTTACTGGAGCACATACAACTCATGGCTGTGACAGAGAGCCAGGTCTGTCCGTCTCCTGTGGCAGGAAGTGAGCTCTACAAGGCTGGCTAGACTGAAGGTTGGCATAGTGCCTAAACTGAGATCTCATGTCAGCTGTGCCCTTGCACCGTGTCCTGCCTTCCTAGAGAAAGCGGGTTTTCTGGAACGTTCTTGGAAGTTACCTTTTGGCTAGGATCTGAGCCTTGTTTCTGAAACTTAAACCCTTGTATTTTGTTACGATATGGAGCAAGGTCCAGTGCTGGCCATCTGGGAGTCAGAGTTTATAATCTGGGGTTCTATCTTAGAGGCAAAAATATAAAGGATGCAACAATAAGTAACTAGTGTCCTCTCACTGTGAGCCTCGGGCCAGTGAGAAGGCTCAGCTGGTGGCGGAGGTGCTTGTGGCCGTGCTGACGACCTGAGTTTGATTCCTTGAGACCCATATGGTGGAAGCAGAAAACCAATTCCTAGAAATTGTTCGCTGACCTCCACACGTGCCCACCCATGTGTACCTCCACACAAATACACACACACACACACAAATAAGTAGATAGATATAAAATTTTTAACATTTTAAAAATAAGCAAGCTTCATGATTAAAAACTGAGGTCAGACTGATGTGTAAGCTTTAGAGTTATGTCTCCCTTCTAAGTAACAGTCGCAGAGAAGGCCTTCTTCCTTCAAGATCACAGCAGTCCCCCATAATGGCCATGGCCAGTCTGGCCTCAGTCACATGCCCGTCCTGGAGAATGGGTCCTAAGGTGACTGTGGTGACCAGTCTAGTCCAGTTATCTTTTGTGGTAGCCCCATCACAGTCCCATGAAGGAATATGGAATGAAATAGAAAGCAGATCCAAAACATAATGGACGAGGCAGACACTAGTGTATTTCATCTTCTATTTATTGGGGGCAAAACCTCAAAAGAACACAGTGGTTTATAACAGATTATATAAAAGGAATGGTGGATAAACTAAAAAAAAAAAAAAAAAAAAAAAAGCAAACAAAAGACAAAAACAAAAAACACATGAATAAATTCTGCTCGCTCACTCGCTCATAGAGAAGCACATGGTAAATGCCCCGTTGCCTGTCTCTTCCCACCCCCACCCGCCCTCCTCCCGCCCCCCTCCCGCCCCCCTCCCGCCCCCCTCCCCCAGTGCCAGGTTTTTAAGTCCTGGCTGAATGCCAGCAGCTGGTGAGAAATCTGTTGGGGGAAATGTGCCATTTCATGAATCCATGAAATTCACTGCGGTTTTCCCACCATTGGCTTTAAATCCAAAGTCTCCGGGTATAGTCCTCATCAGAAGCTCGGACACTGGCCGCTTGGCTTTTGGAAGGCAGCTGGCTCATGAGGGCTCTGCCCTCAGGGAGGCAGAGGCAGGCGGATCTCTGTGAGTTCAAGGCCAGCCTGGTCTATTAAGCCAGTCCAGGACAGCCAAGACTACACAGAGAAATCCTTTCTCGTGAAACCAAAAAAAAAAAAAAAAAAAAACGAAAGAAAGAAGGAAAACTGTAGCCACAGGATGAGCCCTGGAGAGATGTAGCTTGTCCCTGACCTCTGCCCCATGCATTCTCTGCTTCTTACCATCTTGAAGGGAGCTTCTCTTCCCCCTCCACCGTGATGCCCTGAATCAGCAAGGCCCAAAGCCGTAGGACCAAGTAACCTTGTACTGAGATTCCTGAAATCATGAGCCCAAACAAACATTTCTTCCTTTAAGTTGTTTTCCCAGATATTTGACAAAGCTGACTTAACATAGTTTAAAAAAAAAATGCAGATAAGCTGGGTGGGGTAATGGTGCACACCTTTAATCCCAGCACTTGGGAAGCAGATTGGTCTCTGTGAGTTGGAGGCCAGCCTGGTCTACAAAGTGAGTCCAGGATAGCCAAGACTACACAGAGAAACCCTGTCTTGAAAAAGCCAAAAAAAAAAGAAAAAGAAAGAAAAGAAATGCAGAAAAAGGGATAAGTCAGCTACTTTTCAAAATGAAGATGAGCATATGGCTCAGGATGTAAGAGCACTTGCTCTGCAGGCTCACAGATCTGAGTTTGAGTCCCTAGTACCCACATAAAAAAGCCAAGCATGGTTGCATGCCCCTGTAATCCCCCAGCATGGGGAGCAAAGACAGGCAAATCTTGGCGTCTCCCTGGCCGGTAGCTGAAATGACAAGCTTCCAGGTCAGCGAGAGACCCATCTCAAGACAATAAAACAGAAAGCGACAGAGACGAATAGACCCTGGTTTCCATTTCTTGCACCTATGCACACACCTGTACGCTTAACGTTGGGCACCACGCACATGAAATTCAGGAAGATACGGCCAGGTCACCAGGGTTTGTCCATCCCCTGGGTTTACCTTTGTTGTAGTCGCTCTTGGCAGATGACAAGGGAAAGCTGGCAGCTTCTGATGCAGCTGTTCTTAGGATGAGGCTCACGTTGAGCTCTCGTACCTTAAGTTAAAGGAGAGATTCAGATAATTTGGCTCTTAGTTTGTCCCAGCACACTTGTGTTAGGAAGGGAGATGGGTCTTTCAAAACTTTTTGGCCGCCCTCTCTTCAGGAGAGAGCATCACACTAGGTAGGGCCCAGAAAACGGGTGTAGACGTGGCTGAAAGTCCTAGCAAATGGGACTTTTAACCCTGATTATATTGAAGCATGCTCTATTTATCCAGTCTGTTTATGCTCCAGGGAAGACTTTTTGTTGTTGTTATTGTTTGATGTGAGTGTGTGTGTGTGTGCACAGTACACAAGCATGCATGCCTCAGGCCCGTGTGGAGGTCAGAGAACAACTTTTGGGAGTTACCTCCATCCGCTCTCTTACTGTTTCTGTTGCTTTGCTGCATAGGCCAGGGCAGCTCGCCCACAAGCTTCTGGCTAGTTCTCCTGCCTCCACCTACTGTCTTTCCATAGGAATGCTGGGATTGCAGATTCCCATCACCCCATCCTGTTTGTTGTGTGGGCTCTAGGGATTGACCCCTTTGCCTCTAAGCCACCTCTCTGGCCCCTTGTGCTATTTTCAGCACACCTTAGGGTTGCAGCCTGCCTTAGACCGGCCCTGCCAGGGGAGGGGAGGAGTAGGAGTCTCTGGCTGTGGAAGGGAGCAGAGAAAGTTCTTTCGGAGTTAGTAGCTAGCACCGCCCTAGCCCTGGAAGCCTTCCTGCCTCCGCCCTGCATTTGTATTCATTCTCGTCTTCCCCAGAAATGCGCCTGCACTTTCCATGTGACCGCATCTTTGTCCTCGCACACTACTACTTTGTTTGCTGGTTCGGTCACACAAGCCTCACATCTGTGCTCTGGGCACTGATTGGTGGCTGCTCGACAATTTTCACATGCCCAAAGGCCTCTGTATCAGACCCAGGGAAAGGAGGCTGGGGGCTGGCCTTTCTGGATTGCTGGGGGGGGGCGGTGCTGGGAGCTGAGGGGGGGTGGTGGTTATGCAATGGCATCCTGTAGCCAGAGAGTCAAGTTCACAGTTGTGGAGTTTTGCTCATTCTTCTATTCCCTGCTCCTTGCTGTCCGCAGGCAAATTCTACTGTAAGCCGCACTACTGTTACCGACTCTCTGGCTACGCGCAAAGGAAGAGGCCAGCGGCGGCTCCTCCTACTGGAAAGGTAACAGCTTCCTTCCTGTGTGTGGGACCGTCAGGGTTGTCTGTCCCCTGTGTGGGCTTGAGAAGAACTGCAGTTGGCTACAGATGCGCCAGGCTGGCCGTTCTCGGAGGTGATGCTTAGGGCTCATTCTGAGCAGATGGGCGCCCTGCCATTCACCCTAACTGTTCCTTCCCTGAGGTCAGAGCTCTTTTCCTTGTAGCTGGGGAATAGGCAGTCTCGGGTGTCCCTCCCTGTCCTTAGACCAACACCCCAGGCATCTGAGGGCCAACCCCTGCTCTTTATAGTGCCACTTTTGTACGGAACCTGTACAGACTTTTGTCCTTTAAGCAATACAGTACAATAACCATTTACACTGTACAGCAGTTGTATTGTTTATTATAAGTCATCCAGAGAACATTTAAAGTTGGCGAAAGGATGCGTCTATGTTACGTGTGAATGCATCACAGATTTGCTATCTAGGACGAGCAAAACCTTCGTCTCCCTGGACTACATACAGTTCAGTACTGACAGACAGACCAGCCGGGCTTGGGCTCATTGTGTCCTGAGTTGGAGGGCAGCAATCAGAGTCACTGTCCTTTTGTTCTCATGGACTCTTCTAGGAAGCCACAGGACCCCTTCACGATGGCCCCACTGCAGATGCAAATGGACTGGCCAGCATCGCCGCCAGCTCAGCTGAGAGAACTCCAGGTAGCCTCACTTCCTTGTTTGGCTGGGTGGTGCATCACTCTCTTGGCCTCTGTGACAAGGCCAAGGGGATGAGCCAGCACCTGCAAACCAACATTTCTTCGATTGGGCACCAAGTGGTCCAGAACCCCCTGGACTCCTTTTTCATGTGTCAGCTGCTGGCGTTTGGAGTCCCCTTCCTCTATGGCCTGTCAGAGGTGCTGGTGCAGATTGGAGGGGAGTTTCACTGGCAGACTGTGAGCCAGTGACGTGCCAAATGGTACGTGGGATTACCCCACACCCCCAACACACACCAAGGTGCTTGGTGCAGACCCTAGGTAAACAGAAACCCAAAAGAGGCTGCTGTGTCCTTGATCCCAGGGAGAGCCCAGAGTCATAGGCTTCTGTGTGCCCCCCCTCCCCGCACAGTCTGAATGTGTTCACTGTAACTTGAAGTTTTTGACCCCCCCAGATCGTCCGTGTGACAGGAGCCACCCTATCCTAACCACTTTAGGCATCTGAGTTTCCAGTAAGGGTCAAGACCCACATGTCCCACTCTCATTACCACTTCCTGTGTCAAGAGCTTGTTCCATCCTCCTACCTCAAAAAAAAAAAAATTGCTGACTCTGTCCATTGCAAGGACAGTATGGGGAGTATCAGGAACATGAGGCCTATAAAGAACTGTCTTGCTTTTTTTTCCTTAAAATTTCCCCATCTGCCCTTGTAAAACTAGCCACAGTTCTGTGCACTCCTGAGACGTCCAGAGGTCCCTTTGGTGGCTCCGGATATCTCTCTGGGGTCACTCTTTATGTATGAAGTCTACATATTTCTGCATGTGCACACGTTTTCTCTTGTTTATGGCAAGTATATCTTTTTTACTTCTTTTCTCCCCCCCCCACCTTTTTTTTCTTTTTTGTGTGGTTTCTGGCTATATTCTGGCTAGCCCTGGCTAGAACTGAATATGTAGACCAGGATAGCCAAAAAATTCATAGAGATCCACCTGCCTCTGCCTCCCAAGCGCTGGATTAAAAGCATGCATCACTATGCCCAACAGCAAATATATCTTACATAGCCAGGTACAAACTCAAATTAAAAATGAAAGATTACCAGCCAACGCCAGAAGCCACAGAGGAGCTGAGATATACTTTCCATGGTGGAGGAGGGGCGGAGTATTTTCTTAGCTTTCAGATAGAGCCGCTTCTGTTGAGGAAGTAAGGCGCTGACACAGCCCTTGGGCACTTGTGCCAGAGGAGGGAGGATGTGCCTGGGGCTTGGCAGGAGCACTGTGGGGGTGGGGCGTGCTAAGCCTCCGAGGCACAGAAACCCCAGCCAGGCCCTGTGAACATGACTACTTTTTTTTAGATGCCCTTCTGGTAGGAGTCACAACTTATAGCCATGCCCAAGCCGTGAGTGACTTTAAGCCCTGTGAAGCCTGCTGGCCCTGGCTAGTTCTCACTAGTTGACACTCCCCGGGCACACACTGGCCCCAGACACAACTTGGCCTTTACACTGGAATGCGCGTGCAAGCAGGTGAGAGCCCCACCTAGTAGCTTTGCCAAGGAGCCACACTACAAGATCAGAAAAGTTCCACTTTCCCTATGGGTAAAGGGTATAAGAACACTCTTTTTTTTAAAGAAAATATCAGTGATTTTGCTAGCTCTCTTGGCTTGTTCACTTTGCCTCTTTGCCTGTCTAAGGAAAACACAATGGGTTTCAGATTTTTAGAGCCTCTCACAAATTAAGGGAGCCATACGTAAGGAGAAGAATATTCTATAAAACAGAGAAAATGGACTTAAAGGATCAAAACAACCGAGAAAGGACCCGAGGTAGACTAGGCTTACAGAACAGCAGGAGAGGGTCAAGATTCGGCACCCCCAAAGTATCCCAGGCTGAATGCTGAAAGGGGGTGCAAAGCCCTGGCACTTGCTCTTGAGCTAACCTTTGCTAGCCACTGAAATGGGGTAGGGGCGGGGCACAGAATTATGAGTGACATTTTACAGGGGCCGTGAAATTGGTTTCTGTTTCTTCTTTGGTGGAATGCCTTTGCCAAACCCCACCTTACCTTTGAGCACTTGACTAAACTCCGTACGGAGAGCTTCAGACAAACCTGGTGCCTCTGGCCTCCAGAGTGTGTCACAGAAGGGTCCATACCCTCATCCCGGTGTTATCCCATGCTCCCTGGGACCCACCATGGAGGAGGAGCGGGAAGAGCCTGTACTTTCTGCCCCTTCTTCTTGCCATAGCCCTTTACTCTTCTCCCTTCTGCTCGGTCCCCTTAGGCAAAGATTAGTGCTGTTACAACAGCAGCAACAAAAATACCCCCGCGTGGCAGTATAGCCCGACCTAACCCCGCGCAGGCCTGGTTTAATGCATTGTCTCTGTCCGGTAACCTCATCTGCAGCTGCTGCTTTTGACCCACTGTGTGAGACACTGTTTATATGGTATTTCTGTTTGTAATGTGCTTTTAATATAGAACTCCTCTTTTTGTCCTCGAACCTGTAAATGCTTTGTTTCCGAGCCGCCTCTTCTCACTGCTGCGGATCAGTGGGCCTGGCACAGATTTCCTTACCCTGGCCTCACGGTACCTGCCTGGAGTTTAGGAAAAGTCTGGAAAACCCTAGATGGGATGGCTGTTCTCTCGGATGTGAGCCCTTGATTCCTTTTGGAGGTAGAGGAATCTCGTTGTGCAGAAACAAAATGGAGGCACAAGGCACGTGGGTGGGTAGGGAAACTGGGGGGAGTTTTCTCCCAGTGCACAGTATCAGGAGCATTTGCAGTGTAGACAGCAGAGAGCAAGCCGAAGGAGCAAACTCCCCCATCATCCAGTGAGGAAGTGTTTTTTCCTGGAGAAGCTGTAGTCACAAGTGGCACTGGCCTGTACCCGGACCCACACACTCCTTACTTGGTACCCACTGGCTGCCACAGTCGGATCCCAGTGGACTGTTCAGAAACACAGGCATTGCCCACATTGGCCAGAATAGCCACGCGCTATAAAGAAAGAATGCCTCTCATCCCTAGGCCTCTGCCTCATGAGGAGGTTAGGGATCCTCTTATGGCTTCTTAGGGCCTCTTCCCTTCTCAGCCTGCTGTAAATCCCAGCAAAGGGAGCACAGTGGAGCAGCTGCCATGCTGCCTGCCACTAGAGCCAAAGCTGAGCGACTGTACTGTGTGGACGCTTGTGTGTGCACACCTCTCAATGTATATTCGTCTGTCTGTATGTGGATGGGTTTGAGTTCAGTGTGTACATAGACGCTATTTAGATACACTGTGCCCCGAATGGTAAATGGTCACGGTGAGACTGTTTTTAAAGCTACCTGTTGGTCTGAAAGCCATAGGAACTTTCTCTGGAAGCCTGTCCCGGCTTGACTTCCACCTAGACAGGATTCGAAGGGAGCCCAGCAGCTAGGCATGACCTCATTGGAGGCATAGATGTAGGCCTGGGTCTCTGAGGAGATGGGTGGTACACACCTCCAAACTCAGGTGATCAGTTTTCCTAGTCAGCAAAACAACAGTCTTGCTGGTGGGGGGACCAGAGAGTCACGGCCACCTACTGTCCCTCAAGGCAACCTGGGCTCCATGTTGGATCCACTGTAGCCATCTCAGCTGCCCATTGTCATTTAGTGTTTTCTGTGCCTGGCTGCTTCCTTTAGGACAATGGGGTGGGGGGAACCCTCTTAGGCCACTGAATACTGGCCAGTGAAGTAAGGGGTTCACTTTTAATCAGGGTACTATTCCCGTGGGGTGAGGCAGGAGGGGGCAGCAAATAGTGCCCAAAGCTTTGGTCCATAGAAGCCAGAGTGAGGAGGGTTAGCTGTGCCAAGGAACACTTTGCCTGTCCACTCTGACCTTTCCTAAAGCTTTTAATTTGCCCCTGTTTTTAATCTCTGCTATTGTGAGTGCTTTCGGTGTGTTGCTTTGTGAGTTTTTTAATTTAACTGTGTAACTTTGTTTTTGCCATTACTGTGAAACCAAGGTGTTGTGCTTTAAGGCTTTTTTTTTTGGTTTTGGTTTTGTTTGTGTGTTTGTTTTGGTTTTTTTTTTTTTTAACAAATGTTACATTCTTATTTAAGAGAATAAATTCCAAACACTCTTCAGGTTTCTGAGTTTTTCTTTTCTTTCTCTTTTTCCTGATGGGAGGGTGGGAAAGGGGAAGCTCAGGCAAGTATGGGACATGGGCTGTAGAAGCCACTGTCCCTCGGGGCCTTCTCTTACGCTGACAGTAGGGAAAGCACAGATGGTTGTGGGGACCAGGTTATCTATCTACCGAGTCCTGCTAATAGAAGGACCTTGTGCGGGGTATGGCACAAATGCAGAGCGTTTTGCTGTAGAGAGAGAGAGAGAATAGAGAGAAGAAAATGTCGCCTCCGCTCATGTGTCCCCTGTTTGGTGAGCTGGCGTGAGGCCAGGCAGATGGGAAGGTAAATTTCTATACAGAGCCTACCTATCGAGGTGACATAGCCCCAGGTGCCATCCTCAGCAGCACCGGAACCTTCCTTTCCCATTGGTGCACTTGCTAGGGTACTCCCCGGCATGGTGACTGGCGTCCTGGTAACTGTGGGATCCTTCCTCTTGGCTTCCACAGCTGTATTAGCAGGAACTCGAGTTCCACTGTCTAGTTCCCGTTGAACTGCCCTCACATGTGGAGAGGCCAGCCTGTTCCTGCTCACACACGCTGCCTCTAGCTGAGGAGTAGTGACACGTCTGCCATGTCAGCATGCCAGCCATGGGAACACAGACCAAACAGGGGCAAAAGTGGGCACCTTGGTGGGTAAAGTACCGTGTACTGAGTTCACCCCATTGGGTCCTGGCAAGTCTGGAGGTCGTTCCTTACTGACATCTGTCCAGCCAGCAGCAGACCTCTGGGAAGTTGAAGAATGCAGGCTTCTTCTCTGCCTCACTAACGTGCCCCTCCTTCTCTGAAGTAGCGTTCCTGTGCCTGTGAGAGGAGGAGAGAGAGGAGAAGGAGAGATGGCAGGTACACGGATTGACTCAGAGCCACTGACAAACGTGTCAACCTCCAACCCTTAGCTGCCCTTGTCATCTCAGACCTAGCCCTAAGGGGAAGAGAGCCATGGTCATTAGGGCAGTGTGCTGATTTGCCTAATAACTGATGTGATTCTGTGCCAGCCCTTTTGAAGGTCCTGGGAAGTCTCCAAGGGAACCCCGTTTTTTTTTTCTGAAAAGTCTTGAAATTTTGTTTTGTTTTTTAAAATACATTCCCTGCTTTTTTTTTTTTTCTTTTTTTTTAATTAAGATAACTCCATGGCACAGAGGCTGGGCACAGGCATGGAAAGAGAACAGATTATACAAATGGCCACTCTCTGTTTTCATGCTGAAATGGAAGGCAGGATGGTGCCAGGCAGGAACGCACACCAGCGGCCCTCTAGAGTGGAGTAAGAAGAAGAGGTGGGGCTCTCACCTCAGAGCAGGCGGAAGTTTCAGGAGTGCTGGATTCCAACTCCACGCATGGCCTTAACTCACAGCTCACGTGTGGCAAGCATCTAGCAAGCACCAACAAGTAGATTAGTCATAATGAACTAGGGGTAGTGCCACACTGACATTTGGACCTAGGCTACGTCACAGGACTGCCAGTTCCTCCTGTCCCCACCCAGGGTGTTTACCAAATGTTGGCAGGCCCCCCTGCCTTACAGTCACTCACTGTCTCCTCGTGGCAGAGTTAGTTCCAGAGGGTGTAGGCTTGATTGTGCAAAAGCACCCTCTGTACACCTGAGGAAGGGAGGCGGGCCTCTAGGCGTAGGGAGCAACCTTCAATTACTTCCGGGTGTTCGCAGCCACGTGTTCACCATCTCACTTTTACTTCCTATGGGCCATCTTCTCAGCTTTGCACAAGCGGTTTGTAAACATTTTTTGCACATGTCTGAGGTGCTTAATGGGTCTTTAAGGATGGTTGGCGAGAGACGGAGTTGCTGTCAACATTGAAGCCTTAAGTCAAGCTGACTAAACTCAGCCTTAGTAGCCTTTTTCCTCCCAAAGAGGTGGGCTCAAAATGTAGGCAGAGGGCTCTCCAACCGTTGGTAGTAGGGGAGGGTTAGGAAATCTTAAAGGAATGCAGGGCCACAGGTCTGGCCTGCTCCACTCTGGGGCAGGCTGGGATAATCATTGTTAGGGTCTGTACAGGTGGAGTTAGGATTCCTCTTGGCTGTTTCTGGTTGCTTTGCTTTAGGTTTTGTTTTTTTGTTTTTTTTGGGTTTTTTTCTGTACTTAGTTCTTTGTAATTGTACATGAATGTGTTAAATCGCCCACAGTGGCCTGTGACTAAGTGACTGTCCTTCTCTTGTGATTCTGTGAGATACCAGGATTAGCCCCTCTTTATCGCAGTTACAGCATAGGAAATGTAGCCTGACTCCTCGTATGTCCTCACCTGACTGTTCGTCCTTAGTAGTTGACTTTATGGTTGTCCCTGTCATTAGAACCCTCCGTCTTTGTGCCAATGTCATATACCTTCCTGAGTCTCTAAGGCCGGGATCACCAGGTTTGCCACCCAACGTTTATCGCACCTCTTCTGAGGTTTGTTCCTTGAGAAAGGCGACCTTGGTGACAAGTGCTCCCTCATATAAAAATAATTACATTAGACCAGTGTTAGGATTCAGTGGGCCTTGTTTTTCCTCAACAAACACATGACAAATGTTTGGAGAAAATTCTAGAAAGAGGAATTCCCCTTGGCATTCAGTATCTGCTCAGGTTGGAACTTGAAAAAATGAGAGTTGTGCCTGGCGCCACCCGCATACCTGTAATCCCAGGAATCTGGGAGGCAGAGGCAGGCAGATGGCTGTGAGTTCAGGGCCAGCCTGGTCTACCAACCGAGTTCAGGCCAGCCAAGGCTACCCAGAGAAGCCCTGTCTTAAACCACCACCACCACCGCTGCTGCCACCACCACCCCCATAAAATGAGAGCTGTGACTTGGACTAACTGGAACCTTGAAGAAGGGAGCTTGTCTCTGGCCTTGGCAACCCTTGAGGAGATTATAATGGCTTCTGTGTGCTTGTTTCCTCCTTTTCTAGGACTGCCAGGGCCCAGAAAAGCAGGTTAGAGAGACCACCTGTGTGGTTTCTTTCCCACTGTTCTGCCACCCAGAGACCAGGCTGGTGGGTTCTGTTTAAAAGGCAAAGGCTCTCCCCCAGAGTTGAGTCTGATGAGAATGAGTAGGCCGCCAGCTGCCTTCCTCTGTGGTGGCTCATCTCCCTGAGGAGTTGACACTGACAGGAACTGAGTGATGCTGTGACACACGGAGGAAGGAAGGGGGTTCCAGGCAGGCCTGGCTTGAGTCTGTCTGTGGACTCTCTGAGAAGCAGCTGGACTGGTGTGGGGTGAGGGGACTGACTAACGGGGTGCACAAGGCCAAAGCCAAAACCTTCCTGTTTGCTACATTGCCAGGAGCAGTCTTTGGGTTTGAGTTCTGCACCCCCTGGCGAGGGGCTTGGCTGTATTTGCAGCCATTCCTGCAAAGGATTACCTTCACTAAAACGGCAGGAAATTGGAGGTGTGCTAACCCTTGCTGTCTTCCTCCATGACTGATGCTCGTTAAGTGTACCTGTCACAGAAAACAAAGCTGGAGGCTAGAGGTAGAGC
Organism: Acomys minous; assembly: GCF_964271855.1. Classification (NCBI taxonomy): domain Eukaryota; kingdom Metazoa; phylum Chordata; class Mammalia; order Rodentia; family Muridae; genus Acomys; species Acomys minous. Next base: position 24,570,070 of record NC_140500.1, read on the forward strand.
TTGAGTGGTAGAGTAGTTGTTTAGCCTGCTCAAGGCCCTAGATCCAATCCCCAATACCATTTAAAATTTAAAATTTAAAAAAAAAATAGAAAAGATAGAAAAGAATATGATCACTAAGCCAGGTGTGGTTGATTACATCATGAGTTCGAGACCAGCCTGGGCTACCTAGCCAACAAACAACACCATCTACATAGCAAGACCCAGTGTCAAAAAAGAAAAATTGTGGGGCAGTGTGGTGGCGCACGCCTTTAATCCCAGCACTCAGGAAGCAGAGGCAGGTGAATCTCTGAGTTTGAGGCCAGCCTGGTCTACAAAGTGAGTTTCAGGACAGCCAGGACTACACAGAAGAAACCCTTTCTCAAAAAAACAAAAAAACAAAACAAAAAAAAAAAGTAAAATGAAGTAGAGAAATAGGGAGTGCACATATTGGTAATGACTACAGCAGTGCCCATGGGTGACATTTGCTGGATGCCAGACCCTGTCCAGATACTTTATATACAGGCACTAAGCCCTACAGTGGTCTGTATTAGAACCAGACACAGAAGCAAGGGCACGCAGCCCAGGAACTACGATCAGGATGCGCCTGTGTGCCCACGGTGGTGTACACAGCTTCCCTTTGCCCCGTTCTGTCACCTCACACTCATGGCACATGAGGAAAGAGCACTCTCAGAGCAAGAGCTTTCCCCTGAGGGGTTCTGTGAAGGTGTGGATCCCCCTTGCGCCGCCCCCCCTTTCATCCCCTATATGTCAGCAAGGATGCATGTCTTTATTGCGGGGGGGGGGGGGGGGCCACGACACAGTCCCTCTTTTTTTGAGTAGTGATTCCCAGGGCTGGGACCATGCCTTTGGGGGCTCAGGAGACAAACCAGCCGAGGGTTTAATCACTGATGTGTGTAAGAGGATCATGAAACCGAGGAAGGGAGCAATCAACTGAGTTTACCCAGCAAGGGTGTGGAGTCACGGCAGATACTCAGGCCTGAGGCCATAGGATTGACAGTAACCTACCGTCCACGCCTCAGGGAGAAGCCCGTCCTGCCCACAGGCTTACAGATCCGGATCCCTTAGCTTCACTTCTTTGGTTCTCTGCCTCTCATGTTACTTTTCCAGTGCTGGGGGTGGAACCCAAGCCTGCACCCATGCGAGTCACGTGGTAGCCATGTACCGCTGAGCCAGCGCTCCATCTTCCATTTTTAAAAAGCTCCAGGGATGATTTAAAACTGCCATTCACAGCCCTCATGAGAAACCACTCTCCCTGGCTGCGTGCACTCTCGGAGTACAGGGAAGGGGAGATGTGTGTCTGAACTGAGAGTTCGAGGCAGATCAACTGCAGCAAGAGAAAAAGAGAATTTATTTGTTTAGGTGCTGGGCACTGCCCTGGGGTCTCTCGCTTGCTAAGGACACTCTGCCGTGGAACCACACTCCATCCTGTGGACATTCTCTCCTCTAGGCTTGAGACAGTTTGGTTTCAGAGCTCTTAAAGTGACCAGCTGCTAAATGTTGGGCTGGGTGTCCCTGTCATCCTGGTGAGCGGCTTTGGTTGTGCCCTGTTGGATGAAATTTGGCCAAGCGTAGAATGCTTACAGGAAGTCTCCTGAACATGTCCAGACATGGGCTCACCCTCACCTTGGAAAGACGTGCCACAACAGAAAGCCTCAGAGCTCCTAGGCAGAAGGTACTTCGAAAAATGGAAGAAAGAACAGCTGAGAGAATGCAAAGAGAAGGACATGTTTTCTCACGTGTGTCCACAGTCCCTCCTGGGTGTGGTGGGAGGGCCTGCTATAACATGGGGGTTCTTCATTCATCAGCAGGCTCGTGGCACCCCTGAGAGAAAACAGATTAAGGGGAGCAGTTGACTAGATGCATCTCTCAGTCCCTAGAATTCCTCCTTTGGGGTTCTCACACAAACCATATCTAGAAAGAGGGTAGGGGTGTTTAAGTGGCACTGTGGGGGATGGGCACTCACCTTTGGAGGTGAGGTGGGGTGGGGCTGCAGGTGGTGAGAGGCATTTGCATCACGTTCTCAGTGTGTTGCACTGAACCACCGCCTGCTTTAGTCTCCAGCGTCTCCGTTTGCCTCTCCCTGGACACGAGCCCAAAGGCTGTCTCTTAAGCGTGGCAGGCCTCAGTTGACTGGTCCCCTCCATATCCTGCCTTCCGTTACTTCGGTGATTTGGGTCAGCACCGTGGGGGAGAATCCCCGAGCTCAGTGCTATTCTTGCTTCACACTCCAGTCAAGCCGTACTCACACCTAAATGGCTTGGTGGACCTGTTTTCTCTGAGGTCAGAGGTCATTTGGTAGAACTTCTAAGCCAGGGTTCCTCAAGCTCAGCACTGTGGACATTTTGGACTGGATAGTTCTTTGGGGGGGGGGGTCATCTTGGACACTGCGGGATCTCTGGCTTCTCCCCCTTAGAGGCCAGTAGCATCCTCTTGCCTAAGATGGAATGACCGGGCAATATCTGTAGATGTTTGCCAGTTGACCCATGAGGAAGAAGTCACATTGGGAATTACCTACGGGGACGAGACACTGATGATAGTACACAATAGAAAGTCGGGAACAAGAGGAGCTAGGGCTAAGCAAGGAAGATGGATATAAAGTGTCACTGCCCACAGCAGGACCTCTGGGTTTTACTATCCACTCCTCTGCAAACCATCAGCATATTTCCCAGTGGGCACATGCTCGCTCACAAGGAGGGGCCTCATACTGATGCTGTGCACTAAGGGCACAGACAGCACACTCCAATTAGAAACCAAAACAGAACTCCCACTACTCTTTCCCTGCACCCCAGGGGGCTGGCTATCCCTGCACCCGCAGAATGTGTTCTTCCTGTGTGGTGACCACAGCCTCAAAGGGCTGCAACTGTTCAGGTAGAACAAGCAAAGGTCTGACGGTGGCGCCTTCATCTGACCTGCTTGCTGCCACCTATGGTCCACCCCATCTTCTGCCATGGCCTTCCTGCATCTTGTTGCTCGTCTATGGGGAGAGGGAAGAGAGAAGCTCTCTGGTCCTCTCACTGTCCTAAAAGCCTTTTTTTGTAAACAACAGGGAGCCAAATCCAATCCATCCTGGTTGCTTTAGAAGCATCTCAGAATATCAAGAATGATTATCATTGGAAGGTTCCAGAAAGTGGCAGAACAGTTGGAGTGGGAGAATAGATTAGGATTGGTTCCACTGGCTAGCTGATGGGTTCCCTCTGAGGCCAAGGCACCCTGTGGGCTTAGGCAGGATTGCCTAATGGTGTACTCCTTGCCAGCAGAAAGAGACAGGTCAGTTCGGGACTCTGTAGTCCGCAACAGTGCCAGGGGCATTGGATGCCAGCTCTTTGGGAGATGATTGGCTAAATCTGACCTTACTGCACCTTCTCCCTGCATGGATAGGGTGTGACATCACCAGCTGATTCCATGACACCAAGAGTTTAAACAGTTCCCCCATAGGATTTACATTCAACTAGATCTATCTATGGTTGACCCGGGGAAAACCTGTTAACAGTCCCCAGCATCCTCGATGACCTAGGATGAGTCACCGTGTATGGCCTGTGTGCGTCTGTACTAGCTCCATACACAACTCCATACATGCCCCAGAGCCTGGGGTTATCTCACGGGCCCATTTGGCGTGGAAACCCGAGCGAGCTACAACAACTACAGCATCCAGCTCCTCTCCCTCCACAGTAGCAATCACAGAGCAGGCTTCTCCACAGCCTGGCTCAGTGCACCGTTGGTCCCTTGGCCTGAGTTCCTAGAGTCTATTGGCTTGTCGGGAACCTGGACACCAGTTCTACTAGGTGAAGGCAAAAGCATCATTGACAACACATGGGTCTCAGGTGGAAGTCGTGGGTGCTGCAAAAAAACAGATTCGGCTCAAGAGTGCAGTGTATGAGATTTGTTATCTTTTTTAAAAAATATTTATTTACTTATTACTATGTATACAGTGCTCTGCCTGCATGACAGAAAAGGGCATTAGATCACATTATAGATGGTTGGGAGCCACCATGTTGTTTCTGGGGATTGAACTCATGACCTATGGAGGAGCAGTCAGTGCCTTTAACTTAACTCTGAGCGTCTCTTGGGGAAAGGAAGGGGGTGGGGGTGGGGAGAGGCATTGGAACCAATTTCAGGGATCTTTTCATTGACCTGTCAATCTCAAGATGTTATAAATCAGTTTCATGAATCAGAACCAAGTCTTCTCTGGGAATGTCAGAAGTGTCCTGGCTTCTATGTGACTCAGCAGGGGAAGACTTGCCTGGCACCACAGAAAGCACAGCTAAGTAAACAAGCCTGGCTGGCATCTTGGGGAAAGCCCATCGGCACAGACTTCCTTTCTCACTGTCTCCCTGGTCATGGGCCTCTGGCCTTCCACCACCTCCTCCTGTTACTGTTGGTCTAGCTAATTTCTAGTGTGCAAGCTGCATCCTGGAACTAACTCACTGTGAAAGGAAATAGCGATTGTACTAGCCAGTGGCTTGCCCTTCTGCAGGGCCTGGTATCTGCCATTGTTTCCTGGTGCCTGTGCACCACCGTGCGATCGGCTTCGGAGACTGTCTGAGGTTCCTTTATCAAGATGAGGGAACTGAGCTCACAGTGTGATGAACTCGATTGTTAGACTGATACCCAGGCACTCTTCGGCTCTATCCTAGGGTTAGCATTTGTTCCTTTGTCTTGTGTGGAAACACATTAGCACCTGGCTAAGGGCTGGAATACCCCTTCTCTAGCAGGGCTTGTGGTTTGGGGCGCCCCCAATCTGTGAGTGGGAGGATAACAGATGAGAGCCCTCTGACAGAGCGGGTATGGGGCTGCTCATAGAATTAGGCCCAGACAGTGGAAGCAGGAGCGGAGGGCTGGCCTTAGCCTACTGTGTTGAGCAGGCCTTTCCTCCCTGCGGTTGCACAAATCTCAATGGGTCTCTCATAACTGGTTTGGGAGATACAGACACAGCAGAGGAGCCTATTGCTTGACAATTACTGGGTTGGTTTGTTTGTTTTGCGGGGGGGGGGGGGGAGGGAAGGGGGTTCTTGAGTTTCATGAGGGCGGGACCAGATAAGGAAGGGGAGATCTTAGGTAAGATGCACTTATCAACGGATTTAAGAGAATACACTTATGACTCTTGATGTTTTGGCCACCTCCCCCCTCTCCCCCCCCCCCACACACACCCTAACTACAAACATGTGGCCCTTCTGCAGTCTGACCTAGCTAATGGACAGGGGCCGAGTTGAGATTTATCTGTGAGATCGCATGGCACAGGAAAAGCATAATTTCAAGAGAGCTTCATGATATACGAGCAGTGTGGTTGATGGAGGAAAAGTCGATGCTGTGCTTTAGAAAATGCCCTGCTGCCTTCCCCAGCTAGAATGATGCATGCCAGGAGTTCCCATTGGCCAGATACTATCACAACAACTGAAAAGACTATTCAGCATTCCTTAAGACCATAATCCCGTGAGACCATGCAGACTGAGAGCCCCTTGGCCCCCTAGCAGCAGCCAGCGATGAGGAAGGAGCAGGAACTGAGGTGCACTCAGTATCCCCGAGACAGCGCATTCCGGCCCGTGGCATCCCCATGGCCTTTCTGGATACGCTGCTAATTTATTCCCTTTGGGGTTGCACCCCTCGGCCTCTCCACCGTGTTCTGTTTAACTCCAGAGCTTCCCCAACTCTTGGTAATCTCCTGTCTCTAAAACAGCTGCATTTCTCCTTGGACCCAGGAGAGCTACTTCTCTCAGTGCCTCTACATGAAAATACTTTTCCCATCAGACAAAGCTGAGGATGTAGCCCAGTTGGTAGGCTGTTTGCCTAACATACGGAATGGCCTGGGTTCCATCCCCAGCACCAAATGAAAACCAGACATAGCGGTGCGTGCCCATTGTGATCCTAGCACTTGGGAGGTAGAGATGAAAGAGCCAGAAGTTGAAGGTCATCCTCAGCTACATGGAAAGTTTAAGGCTAGCCTGGGCTACCTAAGTCTCTAGTGTTTTGGTTTGGTTTTATGCTGTGTATGGTGATAAACATCTTTAACCCCAGCAGTAGGGAGGCAGGCAGGTTTATGTGTAACTTCCAGGACTAGCTTGGTCTACATAGCAAGTTCCAGGACAACCAAGGCCACAGAGTAAGACCCTATCCAAAAAGATAGATAGATAGATAGATAGATAGATAGATAGATAGATAGATAGATAGATAGATAGATAGAAAACCACAGTTTTCCCACCAGGTACAGTGACTCATATCTGTGATCTAAGCACTCAGGAGGCTGAAGTGGAGAGATGGACAGTTTGAGGTCAGCATGGGCTATGTTCAGCAAGATTTTTATCTCACAAAATCAAAGTAAGACAGCCAGGCAACGGTGGTGCACGCCTTTAATTCCAGCACTCAGGAGGCAGACGCAGGTGGGTCTCTGCAAGTTTGAAGCCAGCCTGGGCTACAAAGCAAGTACCAAGACCAAACAAACAAAGAACAAAACACACCAAAAAAAGAAGAAGAAATAAAAATGAAATAATCTGTCCTTACCTGGGATGTAGGTATGTGATGCACTGCTTGCATAAGGCCCTGGATCCCACCCCAGCATCACCTCCCCCTAAAGCATCACTTCCTGTTCTAGGTGACTGGAAGTGGTACTAGCTTTGAAGCATTTGCTGAGCAGTTAGTCTTCACACCACTGAGACCCCTCAATATCACACATCCATCCAAAATCTAGAACCTTCTAAGCATAAACACAACATCACGAGTGGACAATCCCATACCAAGACATTGTCATCCACAAAGTTATTTGGGGGGGGGGGGCGTTGAGACAGGGTTTCTCTGTGTAGCCTTGGCTGTCCTGGACTCACTTTGTAGACCAGGCTGGCCTCCAACTCACAGCGATCCCCCTGCCTCTGCCTCCCAAATGCTGGGATTAAAGGCGTGTGCCACCACGCCCGGCTCACAAAGTTATTTAAGCTGTCACATAGAGTATCCTGAAGCAATGCATATGAGGTAAACACGAAGTTTAAGTGAATTTTGTTACCATCCCCAAGGTATTTATTTCATGATATGTAAACCAAAAAACAGGCAGACCAAAATACCTAAATCGGAGTCATTTCTGGTCTTAGCATTTCACATAAGAGGCATTCAGCCTGTTGTTGGTTTACGGGGTGACGGTTTGGTGGCTGTTGTAGGCGGTATTCTTGTTGTGGTGCCTGACGTGGAAGGTAGCTCAGTAAACACCTCTTCACCTGCCTCACAAGAAACATCTCTTGCTGTATGATGTGGCAAAGTTGTTTGAGCGGACCCCTGGCTCCTGTTCAACGGAGCTGTGTGAGGAAACTCTGTCTCCCACACAGCGATGCTTGCAGTCTTGGTGTCCTCTTAGAATCAGAGGGAACCTGTGAGAGGCAAAATGGGTGAGCTTAGCAAACAGCCCCGCCAAGTGTGACAGATGAGCTCAGATGACCCAGGAGAAAAGGAAGGTTGCCTACCCCATAGTTAACAGTGGACAACCTCTGAAGGCTGCAGGGGCCTCCAGCCCTCTCCTCCCATGAATACATGGCCACCTGCATGGGTGAAGCAGTCCTGAGGCACAGAGTGACTATCCTTTACTTCAAGACTTGAGGCTAACATGCTTCCCAGTGGGATGCTGTTTGTTCCTTTATTCAGACAGCTAAGCAGGACTCCTACAAAAGAAGAAAAAGGGTGAACTGCTATCCGGGTTGATTCTTTGCTATGTTGTGACCAGCCCAGCTCTGGTCACTGGAGTCTAGCTGCAGCTTGGTGCTGTTAAGTTTTGGTGTTGTTTTCATAGGGAGTCTTTTGTTTTGATATTGATTCTTCCTTTATGAGACAACCCCCCCCCAATATATGTTGAATGTCCCCAATGACTGAGCTCAAAGGAATTCTCCCACCCAGCTTCCAGCAACTTGTGATTAAAGGAACAGAGGATGCTACAGGTGGGTCTCAAGGAAAGGGAATACTTTATATTAACCAGACTTGAATTTGCTCTTTGGCACCAAAGAAAGAAAGAAAGAAAGAAAGAAAGAAAGAAAGAAAAAAGAAAACCCACTTGAGGGAGCATCTCTGGATGGTAAAGTAGTAGGCCAGTGTATCTCAAACAGACCAATCATTTCAAAGCACAAAGCCACTTTTTTTTTTTTTGACAGGTTTTCTCTGTGTTATCTTAGCTGTCCTGGACTTGCCTTGTAGACCAGGTTGGCTTCGAACTCACAGTGATCTGCCCTCCTCTGCCTCTTGAGTGCTGGGATTAAAGGTGTGTGCCACCACGCCCACCAAGAGCCACTTCCTTTTTCCTTTTTTCTTTTTAATATTTATTATTGTGCACACTGTGTTCTGCCTGCATGTACATCTTCAGTCCAGAAGAGGGCATCAGATTGTGAGCCACCATGTGGTTGCTGGGAATTGAACTCAGGACCTCTGAAAGAGCAGCCAGTGCTCTTAACCATTGAGCCATCTCTCCAGCCCGGAGAGCCACTTCTTAACACGGCTCCAGCTGACATCCTGAGTCCCCATTCCTTCCTAGCAGCTGTGTGTCCAGTATTCCATCAGAAAGCAGACTCCCCGCCCTGGTGCAGAGGCCTGGTTGGCTGCCTTTGACACTGGTAACCTGGAGGGGGGGGTTCATGAAGATGGATGGAGTTTGTGGTTGGATAAGTGGATTTGGGGAGCCATGTTGCCTTAGGCCAGGTGGGATGACCCCAAAGAAGACTTGTCTTGCTTCCCTGTGCCTTGTCTCTACCTCTCATCAAATTCATGGCTTCCCCAACAGAAAAAGTTGATGTTATCCAAACATAAAATAGAACAAATAACCAGAGGAGATAGAGAGATCAGGTCACCAGTACCCGTGCGGCCAGAGGGAGTGGCCAAGTGTTCTACAGCCGGGAGGTCACCATGGTTCACACCGCATTATGGACATTATGGCACCCAAAAAGGAGCTAGAAGAGAGAGGTCCAAAGGCTCCCACAACACACAGCATACGTATTTGATGAGGTAGAAATTACTCATTGTTTACCTGTATAGAAAGATTACACTGTACCCCATAAATATGTGCAGTTGTTAAATGCTGAATTATTGGTAAAGTTTTATTAGGAGGAAAAAGAATTTGGGAAAATGAGGCAGAATGAATTCCGGACCAAGAAAGAGAAAGCATCAAGATGGTGTTTTGTGTGATACACAGTTGCTTAAAACCCCAGCCAGCACTGGAGTTTTATGAGCACTGCAGGAAGGCCAGGGAGGAGGAGGCAGGGAGAGCAGGTACCGCCGAGGCCCCGGGAATGCCAGGCCAAAGCCTGTCTGCATCGCTCACACTCTGTGAATCAAACAGCTACAAATAAAGGATGTGGCGGCTCTTGCACATCGGCCGAGAGCAGGTTGTCCTGTTTGCAAGCTGCTTTGGGGATGATGTATGGAGCTCCCGTGGGCAGTGACTGTTCCAAAACAGAGCCTCGGGTCAGGCCCAGGGCCTTTTTCCTATTTAGGGTGCAGCCAGATCCTGGGAGCTCATTGCTTTTGGTATGCATGAGGCTGTAACTGGCCTCCCTGCGGCCTGAGATCAGCCTGTCCCGACTTAGAAACGAATCAACCTTGGAACTGAGTCCAGGGCCTTTGGTCCACTTTTAGCTGGGAAGTCCCTCCACTCTTGCCACTCTGATGAAGCAAATAATGTGCAGGGCAGGTGGCCATCCATCCTGACGAGGCTGGCTAGGCCTTACCTGCCTCAGACCGTCTGCCAGCCTCGTGTTGGAGCTTGTTTAGAAATACAGTGTCTGTGTCTTACGCTGGTATTCCCGCCTGGCCTGAGCAGTCCTACTGCCTCAGCCTCCTTAAGTGGCTGGCAAGCATCTTGAAGCATTTTAAATACCAGTGTTGAGAACTGCAGCTGCTGTTGCGGCTGCTAATTTTCATTCCTTGCCTCTGGCGGTTCCTTCTCCCAGGTGCTTGAATGTGTTGATGGGAGAAGGTGTTCTAGTCCAGTGATGGTGTCAAGGTCACCATGAAAGCCCCCACCGCTCCACCACTTCTTTCTCTGCCTCTGTCTTCACCGCCTGTCTGTCAGGTAGCTCTTTGGTCAGGACAGAGAATGAAGGACGCTGATCTTGATTTATTTGCATCCTGCTTACCGGGGCATTTTCGGGTTGTAGGCTGGAAAGGTGCCTCAAACGTTAAGTGTTCTGTGAGCATTGCTACACTTAGCCAAGTATACTCTGAATGTCATCTTCCCTCTGGGAATACTGAGTCTCTGTGAGATCCTAATCCTTGGGATTCTCTGCCTAAGTAGTCCCTTGCCATTGAAAGCTAGAGTGAGCTAGAACTCTATGTGAGTGGCAGCTGGGTGGGCCAGGGGGTAGAGACTGTGCTATACCCTCCATCTTACTGTTTATGGGTGGGTACATGGATGGATGAATGGGTGGATGGATGGGTTGGTGGATGGATAGATGGATGGGTGGGTGGATGGATGGGTCAGTGGATGGATGGACGGACGGACGGACGGACGGACGGACTGGTTCATTTCTGAGCCAGGGTCTCTGGGCCAGACCAGCCTGAACTCCTTAAACAGCCCAGAATGACCTTGAACGGTCTGCTCTCTCCCACCCCTGCTTCTTATGCTGCTGGCCATTGAATATCTGAGCCTCATAAATGCTAGGCAAGCGCTCCTCCCGCTCAGCTACATCCCAGTCCTCTACCCCTCTCCTGCCCCCTTTTGTGGGGTGTGTGTGTGTGTGTGTGTGTGTGTGTGTGTGTGTGTGTGTGTGTGTGTGTGTGAGACAAGGGAGCTGTTTTCATTTGTTTGTTTTTGAGATAGGGTCTCACTGGGTAGTCCAGGCTAGACTCACAGAGCTCTGCTTGCCTCTGCCTCCCAAGTGCTAGGATTGAAGGCGTGCGCCACCACACCCAGCTTCACCTTCATTTTGGTTTGACGGTTTTGTTTTTGAGACAGGGGCTTGCTGTGGAGCCCAAGCTCAGCTCAGTGCTCCTCTTCAGCCCCCCAAGTGCTGGGGTTATAGCTGCAAGCCACAAAGTCTGGCCTCCTTTTTTTGTTGTTTGTAGCCTCTCTCCTCCCAAGGGCCTCACAGGCTCTGGCCTTGGACTGCCAAGTTCTGATGCTTGACGATTCCTTCGTCTGCAGAGTTTGTAGACTCTCCAGAGAAATAACGCCAGGCAGACGGCAGAATGTCTGCCATTCCAGCCTCCAGTTCCTCTGCTTTAAGACATTTTGTCCTATCAAGAACCACAGTGGGACAGTACAGTGACACTTCAGAAGGAAGGACACAAAGACTAGGACTCTACAAGTGCCTTCTCTTTGTGTCACAAGTCCAAGGATGGCGTAGTGGTCTCCTGCATTGCTTGTTATCCTCCCAAAGTTCAAATCTTAGTCTCACTACCCACAAGCTGTGTGATGTCGGCTGGCCAGCCTTGCAGAGTATTGGAAAAGCTGGTTAACTGCATCGTCCTCAGGAATACCCAGGACACGACACTGCTTTCTTACACACTGTCATGGCCCATGAACATGCACCTGTCACAGTACTTGACAGCTTAAGCCTGACATGCTGCTCACAAAACTGTGTACAAATGGAAAGGGATTTCATGTGTCCTCTTCCCCAAGGCTCTAATGGAGTCCCCAGCACAACGTAAGCGTCACCACGACCCGGACCACTTCTCCCGTGGGTTTCTGCGTGGATGTCAACTCACTCCACCTTGGACTTTGCTAGGGTTAAGAACTGATGGGTGGTAGTTGTTGGCCCTGAAGCAATAGTTCTTACTCTTGTTTTTCTCTCTCCGTCTGGAAGAAATAGAGTTGTTCTTCCATAGTAATGGGGTTCGTGAGAGGGGAGCTTATACTTAGGGAAGCGCGCGCTTCTTGTTTGTTCCTCTATTTTTCATGTCAGGGCAGTTGTCAGGCTTATACCGAGAAAGAATCTCTCTATGGGTGGTCAGGGAGCCCTTGGCTTGCTCGTGGGTGTTAACGTGGGTGTTACGTGGGTGGCTGGTGGGTGTTGATGAAGAAGGGAAGGATGGATGAACCAGCATCTGGGAGCCTGTGCCCTCCTGAGGCCTGGGCAGACAGCTTTGCTTTGGAAAATGAGGAGGATCTGCTTGCTTGGCTGCCTGCCCCGCTCTTGTAGTCTGTGTACTTAGCTCCCAGACACCCTCATCCAGTGTGCCTGTAGCTTACGCTTTCAGGGCTATGAACTTAGTGTGGAAAAGATGGAGCAGGGTATTTAAAGTGATACTGCCGAGGGTGAGAGGACTTGGGAGAGGTGAACCCAAGGGCGTGTGGTCAGACCTCATCAGCACACGCTTGCCTGTGCACACAAGTACAGCATTGGCTCTTGCTTTTCAGTAAAGAGTCTCTAGTCAGTTTAAAGCTGGTGCTATAGAAGAGCTTGCAGAAGGTTGCAGCTGTGCTAAGACTGTACCCTGTACCTGCCTGTGTTCATAGACAACCTCTCAAGTGAGCCGTGCGTGGTGGTGCTCGCAGGCGGATCTCTGTGAGTTTGAGGCCAGCCTTGTCTACAAGGAGAGTTCCAGGACAGCTAGGGCTGTTACACAGAGAAGCCCTGTCTTGAAAATCCAAGAGAGGGAGGTGGGGGAGAGGGAGAGGGAGAGGGAGAGAGAGAGAGAGAGAGAGAGAGAGAGAGAGAGAGAGAGAGAGAGAGAGAGAGAGAGAGAGAGAGAGAGAGAACCGCTCAAGTGCCACAGCAAAGGAGTTGAAGCGGGCCAGGCTGTAGCTCAGTGTTTATGCAACATGCATGAAGCCCTGAGTTCAATCCCCAACACCCAATGAACTGGCTATGGTGACACATGCCTCTAATCCCAGCACTTGGGAGGCAAGAGGATCATCCTTGGCTATAGTGAGCTGGAGGCCAGCCTGGGCTAGAGACCCTGGCTTTAACAACAAGAAGCTGTACAGAGCAGAAATGTCAGCCCTCAAAGCATCCTATACAGGTAGACAGAATGCCGGAGCTGCTAAAGGAGTTTTCAGGTCTGCCTGAGAAGACACCTGTCAGCTCACGTTGGGTTGGTATGGCACTGCGTGCAAAACTCCAGTGTCGCCTGCTTAGAGCATGACAGCAGCCAGGGACCGGCCCTAGTCAGAACCTGCCGTCGCTCCTGACCCCTCTCACCTGGGCTCCACCTTTTCTTGTTAAAAACAAAACAGAAACCAACTTCATTTATTACTGCTGGGTGTATGTACAGTGTAGGGGGGTGCACATGTGGAGGTCGAAGGCCAGCTTCAGGGACCTGCTTTTCTTCTCCCACCGCTCCATAAGGTTCTAGGTTGAACTCAGGTGTCAGGATGGTGTGAAAAGTGCCTCACCTGCTCCGACCTTTTCTTTGTTACTGCGTATGGTAAAGCACAGGGGTGTGTGCATTTAGCCTCGGGCTGCTACCTCTTCCTGTATGCCTGCACTGGGCGACTGAGTTTATGCTCCAGAGCAAATGGAACGCCAGTGTGTGAATACACACCACAAGGACGCATGCGTCTTAGTGGGCATCAGCTCTGTGGCTTCACCCAGCTCTGAATGCTGCCTTATGTGAAAAGAGGAGAGTAACTGAGATGCTGGGGGTCCAGAGTTGGTACCCTCACATCCATACCAGCCCTGGGAGGCAGGCATCATCCTGTCAACATGCCACGGTATGACTTTGAGAAGAATATAATTTTTCTAAGATCTGTCTGCCACGTTCACTGCTCTAGAAGCAGTGTGACCTGGGGAAATGGAGCCTAAAAAAATGAGGCAAACTAATAGTCTTATGCAACAGCCAGCTTTATTCACAGCACCAGACAATTCATACTCTGAGGGTTAAGAAAATCACTTGAGTAAAGTCCTCATGAGCTCAAAATGTATAGTCACAAGGACAAGCTTCACGTGGCAAAAGCATGTTTTCCTGTAGAAGCATATAAACAAATAACAACAGCCGGTTGTAATGAGTGATCTGAAGTGACCCCGCTCCTATCTGCTATACCTGAGAGGAGCGCGCATTCTAAGAACAATTCCTTGTTTTGAAGAAGCTGAGGTCACAAGACTCTTGTTTTTCTTGGAGTCTTCTCACAAGCACTCAGAATTCTCCTCACATGACTCCGTCCTTGGACCGTGTTCCGACACTGCCAGTCATTGGCAGACTGAGAGTCTGATCTGGGTTTGTCTGAGTGTGCCTGTGAGGTGTCACGACGTGGCAGGCACACACTACAGAACAAATGAGGGGCCTCTGACCAGAACAGGGACAGTGAAGACTGCCAGGAGAAACTGTGGTGCTAAGAAAGGAGACAGGGCACCTGCTGTGGATTGAAGGCAACTAAAGAGATGGGGATGTTCCGTATCCCATGTTTTAAGTTTTAGACACACTGTGAGTCTATAGGGTTACTCAAAAATAATTTGAAACAAGTTATGTTGTATAAATGGTAGAATTTTTTTTAAAGTACTTTCTAGCAACCCCTATCATTCTAACAGGCAGTGGTCATTGACAGATGCCCATCATTCTGACTGACAGGCAGCGCTCATTGACAGATGCTCAGACCTGAGTGAAAGAATGTCAGGGGCAGAGCATTGTTGACTTGACTCAAGAGGTGACTGTTTACAGGGAAAGTGTACTTGTGTGCAGGCATGGTGAACGGACAGCGTCTGCCCCACACTGCCAAGCCTGGCTCCACTCTCCACTGAGCAGCCATGCAGAGGGCTCAGACCCCCACAAAATATTTACCAAATACATGGCAACAGGACACAGGCAGAACCTATGTAGCATGTCTGCAGGACACCTTAGCAGAGTCCCACCAGACCTCAGTCCATCTCGGGGGCCACCTGAAATACGACGCCCTCTCTGGCAATCTCTTAGTCCCTGGTGATGAGAGACCCACCTAAGGGCCCCGCACAGACCCTTTACCCCAACCCAGTCACCGTTCCCCGTCACGTGGTAACATCCCATCTTGACTTGGCTGGGAGAAGATGAGGGTGTGGGGCCTTTGTGTCTCCTGCTTAGGAGAGTGTCGCCACACTTAGCAGCATCACTTCCTGTCCTCAGGCCAACCCACAACCCTTTCTGCTTTCCTTTGCCCATGCTCTGATTTCCAGGAGGGCTATGTATCTCTTCCTGAGAAATGAGTTCTGGCAGCCCCAGTGGTCCATGTCCCCTTTCATACAGCACTAGCTCCCATCATCCATTGCTGGAGTTCAGCTTCTGCCCTTCCTCCTCAGAGTGCTTTCTGTTTGCTTCGCCCACAGGTTCCAGCATGAACGGCCTGGAGGAGCCCAGCATCGCCAAGAGGCTGAGGGGGACCCCTGAGAGGATCGAGCTGGAGAACTACCGCCGATCTGTGAGGCAGGTCGAGGAGCTGGAGGAAGTACCCGAGGAGACGCAAGCCGAGCACAACCTGAGCAGCGTCTTAGACAAGGGCACCGAAGAGGATGCGGCCAGCAGGTCAGCCGATGCCCAGGGTTTGCCTGGCTGTGGGGTTCCTGAGCCAGTGGCCTTCCGAGCTCTCCAGACTCAGCTGGCAGCAAAGGCGCCCAATGAGCAAGGGCACGGGAGCCAGTGTGATTGGCTTGGAATCTCAGTTCTTCTGCCTCTCAGTTGGGAAGCCTTAGACAAGTCCCTCGGTTTGCTCATGCCCAATGTACCTCCACTAGTGCCTTCCTCATAATCAGTGTGAAGGTTAAGGAGCAGATGGGAACACAGTGTTTAAAATGGTCCTTAGAGTATCTCAGTATTTGGCGTTTCCTCTGGTGCTGCTGATCCTGTATGTGTTCGTGGGGATCCTAGGGATGGATGCGGGTTGTGGGTTTTGTCCCCCTGTAATGGGGGAACTGATGGTAACTTTTCCCTGTTGCCCTGTGATCCATTCTGCCTACGTCATCAAGGTCCTGGCCTCTAAATCAAGGTCAGCTATGGTTGCTATGTGATCCTTAAGTCTAGAGCAGTGTAGCTAGCCTGTCACTAGATGGAGCAGGGCTTGAAAGGGTCACAACTCTGTAAGATTTCCTGAGCACAGCCCACTTCCTTGACCCTTTGGGAGTCTTTGAAAAGGGAGGTCACCCTTATGACCCACCAGTTGTTGCTTACAAGTCTGCGGGAGGGCAAAGACCTTCACAGGAAGGAAGGCAAGCCAAAACCAGCATGCCCTCACGGAGCGGGTGCTTCCACAGAGGGCACCAGGCTTGGAGTAGAGGTGACTTGGCTGCAGGTTCTTTCTTCTAAAGCCTTAAGGAAGCAACTTCACCTCTCTGGGGCCCTTAAGGCCTCCTGTGGGTAAAGAGAGGGACAGAAACCTTGGCTGCCAGGGGCCACACACAAGAGGTGTCTGGCTTCACCAGTCAGTGTGCGACCAAGTATGCATCCTGTCACCCCAGCAGTAGAGGAGGATGTGAGGACGACAGCCTCCCCACCCCCCACCCCTGTGCCGAGGGTGCTTGGCTCATACAGAGCTGAGGTACTAGACCAAGAACTGTCTCTTAGAGGTGATGGGCAGATGTATCTCGATAAGACAGCCCCGAGAATGTTTCCCAGTGCGCATCTCTGCACAGAGCAGCTTCCACCTGCATCCCAGCAGAAAGATCTGGGGCAGGCGCTGTGATGAAGTGCCCCATGGGCTGGCCCCACAGACAGCCCCCCTTGCTGGTTCAGTTCCAGGGTTTTTGTCAACCTCAGGCTACGGTCACAAAACTGCAACGTGTCCAGAGTGCCCATGAGGACACTGCTACACTCCTGCCCTCGGGTGGAAGAGAGCCATCAGCTCTCATTCCCAGTCCCACAGTTCTGCCGAGAGCATTGATTATCCCTTGAGCAGAGCAGGTGGCTTAGCCCTGGATTGAATAGGGGATCGAATACAAAACCAGAATCTATAGAATACAAAAATGCCCATCTAAATTCTTTTACGGGAAGAAGAAAAACACAAGAGCTTAGGTATGGCGTGACTCCCTGGGAATACGTTTACATGATCAAACTCTATCTTTGGCACTGCAAAAATAAATGAAAGGTCTTTTACTAAAAAATGCGAAAACAAGCTGGGCGTGGTGGCACACTCCTTTAATCCCAGCACTTGGGAGGCAGAGGCAAGTGGATTTCCATGAGTTCGAGGCCAGCCTGGTCTACAAAGTGAATCCAGGACAGCCAAGGGTACACAGAGAAACCCTGTATCAAAAAACCAAAATACATGAGAGAGGGAATTTGCTAGTCTAGCCAGGAGCTTGTTCTCCACTAATTCAGAGAATTTGGCTCAGCCATCTCTGTTGTGCAGTGTGGTGTGATATTTTAGAACTTGGCCATGGAATCGGACTCAGCTCAGAAGCCCAGCTCTACCACGCAATGGCTGTAGGCAGATCACTTATCTTGTGTGCCTCAGTTTCCCCATCTGAAAAGGCCTTTATATGTCACAAGTTTATTATGAACATTACAATGAATGAATGCCTGGCACCCAGTGATCACCAAGGTAGTGTCAGCAGTAACTGTCACTACTCACACATCCATCGCAGTGCAGTACCCATCTTGAGTGGAGTAGGCCAGGGGTGTGGGTGTTGGCTTCCATCGCCAGGTGGGTTAAGAGCCAGAACCTGGTTGGCTCAAGCTTACCCTGCCTCAGGTACTGCATCAGCTTCTGTATCATAGCTACCTGTGTAGCAGGTGGCTAGGCTGAGGGCCAGTTCTGCTCTTCTGGGGTATCGCCTGAGAGCCTTGCTTTTAGTGGTAATGCTGGTGTCAACAGCAGCTGTGGATACTGGTTCCCAGGGTATCTGGGGTCTGCAGGACTAGAGGACATACTGGGAGATTTGTACCATCACCTCATGGCTCAGTTCACATAGCACCAACAAGTCCTAAGCCATGTCACAGACCCTTGACAAGGCCTCATCAGCTTTCTAACTTCTGGGAAGGAAGTCTCCAGGTGGCACTTTCAGAGTGTGTGTGCATACGTGTGTATGTGTGTGTGTGCCTGTGCGTGTATGTGCATGCATGTATGTCTGTGTGTGCCTGTGTATGTGTACACCCTCGTGTGTGTGTCTGTCTCTGTGTGTGTGCATGTGTGTCTGTTCATGTTTGTGTGTGCTCGAGTGCACGTGTGTGTGTGTGTGTGTCTGTGTCTGTGTCTGTGTCTGTGTCTGTGTCGGGGTGGGAGGGAGAACTAACCCCACGTCTAGGAAGGCGTGGCCTGTGCACAGCCCAGCTGCTGTGTTCCTCATTACCTGCTCTGCTAGTTCTAAAGAACACTCAGAGGCTGGAGAGATGGCGGAGAGATGGCTCAGTGGTTAAGACCACTGTTGCTCTTGCAGAGGACCCAGGTTTCATTCTCAGCACCCACATCGGGGCTCACAACCCTCTATAACTCCTGATGCAGGACATCTGATGTCCTTGCCTGGCTTCCTTGGTCATATCATGGACAAATACTTGAGTAAAACATCCGTAATGAAATAAAACAAATATTTTTTTAAAAAAGAAAAGAAAAAATTGATAAATCTTAAAAAAAAAAAAAAAAAGTCAATGAGCCCCTGGAGCAAACACATAACTTTTGCACATGGGCCAGTCAGGGTTTCAGAGGACTCCCCAAAGTCAATGGCACTAGCAGAGTAACAAGAGGAAAAGCCACTCTCGGAGCAGGCCATGAGTAAGCAGGAATCCCTCTCTGCCGTCAGCCCCTTTTCCAGCAGAAGCAGGAATGCAAGTCCTGGCTGATAGTGGTGCCTGGTAAAGAATGGCAGGTGCCTTCTTTGGTCCCTTGCTTGGCAGCACAGTATTGTCAGGGCCAGTGGGACCCAGGGGCGTGGTGGAGCGGACTGCAGATGCTGAGGAGAAGCTTAACCTGAGAGTCAAAGCCATTCTCCACTTCCTGTTTCCCTCCTAACGCAGTGGGAAGGAGCTGAGGGTGTAGTTCGGTTGGTAGAGTGCTTGCCTAACACACATAGAACCCTGGATTTCATCCCAGGCACTGCAGTCCTGTGCTGATGTAATCCCAGCACTCGGGAGGTGGAGGCCAAAGTATCAAAAGTTCAGTTGGTGCATGCCTTTAATCCCAGCACTCAGGAGGCAGAGGCAGGCAGATCGCTGTGAGTTTGAGGCCAGCCCGGTCTACAGAGTGAGTTCAGGACAGCCAAGGCTACACAGCGAGACCATGTCTCGAAAAAAAGAAAGAAAGAAATAAGGTGAGGAGGAAAAGAAAAGAGGTGGGGAGAGAGGACCCCAGGGAGCCGGCACGGAGCCGGCACAGAACTCAGTAAGATCTATCTTCTCAGAGCTGGGCATCTAGACCAAATTCCTGCACATACCACCCTGATCCTGCTGAGCACCCGGGGGAAACACTGGAAAGCCTGCGCTCAGGGCTGGGAATCCTGATTCCCTTAGGTCTTAGTTAGACACGCTCAGATGTGAGCCTAGCTGGGCTGCAGAGCAGCCATGTGACTAAGGGACGGAGCCCAGAGGGAGCCCTGAAAGATGAAAGAATGCTGACACAGGAAGTACCCTGCTTCGGGGATTGAACCCATGGCTCCTGCACACCAGGCAAGCACTCTGAACTGAATTATTATATTAGACTCCCGATCCTCATTTTTTTTTTAACCACCGTATTTGAGATGGTGTCTCACTCAGTTGCCCAAGCTGACCTTAAACTCACTATGTAACGTCAGCAGGTCTTGAACCTGGTACTCTCTGACCTCAGCCTTCTGGCCCTCATCCCTCCTAGGAGGCTGTACCCCTTTGTTGGAAGGAGGAAAGGTGGATTTTTTTTTGATGCATTTTTTGCTACTGTTTGGATCCTTATCATTTAAAATGTGTCCGTGCTGTAGTACAAAGGGGTCCACCCTTCTGCAGGCTCCTCCCCTCCAGCCTCAACAGGCCAGGACCTGAGGTTCAGGTGCCTGGGTAAACAGGGGGGAACCTACAGTGAGGCCTGGAGCCTAAGGTACCACGCTTGCCAGCTTGCCAGGCATGCACAAGTGCCTGGATTTACACCTTGAATCTCACGTGATACAGGAGCTGGGCAGCCCTCAAACTGGCCCTAAGGTCCTATGATAGAGCTAGCCTGAAAAAAGCTTGTACCAGCTCCCGTGGGCTTCTCTCCCTGCAGTTATGGAGGCTGCTTTGCAGGCGCAAATAGAAATGCCTCTTGCAAGCGCGTTTGCTCACAGCCCGTAGAGGAAAGGGGGCTGACCTTTCCGCTCTCCTTGTCGCGCTTTCACAACCCCTGCCCTGTCATGAACCAGCTGGAGTGGCACTAACAGCCATCATGGGGACATCATTGTCCCCATCACAGAAGGGTAAATTCATCACCCAAATTATGCCCTGTACATCCATGCTAATGATGTGGCACGGGTGAGGTCAGGCTCCACTGAGGCCCCTCTCCTGGGAAGCTTAGCATGGTCCCTCCCAGCCTGTCTAGACAAGCCACGGGACACACTGAGCCATGGCGGAGGGACAGAAAATCTAAGATGAGTGCAGAAGTCTCCATGTCCCTCCTTCAGACATAAGCAGCAGTAAGTGGCAGTCCCAGTGCACTTCATTAACGAGGAAGCAAACTAGTGAAAAGCCGGAAATGGAGAAACATGGGGCAGTCAGGGTAATGGCGGGAAGTGTTCAGAGCTCAGGCGCCAGGCTTTCCATCATGTCTATTTTATTTTTCCTCTTTTCTTGTGTGTGTGTGTGGTTTTGTTTGTTTGTTTGTTTGTTTGTTTGTTTAGACAGGGTTTCTCTGTGTAGCCTTGGCTGTACTGGACTCCCTTTGTAGACCAGGCTGGCCTCAAACTCATAGCAGTCCACCTGCCTCTGCCTCCCGAGTGCTGGGATTAAAGGCGTGTGCCACCACGCCTGGCTCTTGTGTGTTTTTGAGACATGGCTTCACTTTATAGCCCTGGCTGGCCTGAAACAGGCTAACCTTGAACATATCGTGACCTTCATCTCTGCCTCCCAAGTTCTGGCATTGAAGGCATGCACCACCATACCTGGCCAAACTCTGAGGTTCACACTTTGCCGTTCGCAGTAGTCAGAGAGTATGCTGCACGCAGAAGACTCCATCTGCCCTAGCTGAGTGTGTGTGTGTTCATTGGCTGAGTTGTGGCAAGTCTCGGAATGTTCTTTGAGCAGTGTCTGGTAGTACACACCTATAACCCCAGCACTCCAGATGACTGAGGATTTGGGCCAGCCTGGGCTACATAGTGAGACCCTGTCTCAGGGGGGGGAAAAAGTCATGAATGAATGAGATTATGGAAGTGAGTGAACAGTGTAAGAATGGTGACCATCTGGGTGAGATTCCTAGCCTTCACCACATACCTGGGAGACTGGCATCACATAGCCTGCCTGTCGAGGACCACAGTTCCAACAGCTCATCTGCTTGAGGGGGACTCAGAACTTGCTGGAAGCTGTCCTGCACGTGGCTATGGCCTATCAAAGTCGGGGGGAAGAAGAGGCAGGCTGGGGGTGGGTATAGACAGCAGTAGATGACAGTGTGTCCCTGTGAGAAGTTTGCCAGGAGCACCATGAGACTCGGCCACCTGAGAGGGACTCAGAACTTGCTGGAAGCTGTTGTGCTCTGCTACGGCCTATACCGAGGGGGAAGGATACAGAGGCTTAGGACTTGACCATGGAAAGAGTGCCCTCATGGTAGAGTCCAGGAAGCAACCAGACTCAGAGCTTCCCTTGCCCTGCTCCTGGGGAGGCAGGACAGCAGCCTTCCTGCCCTGGTTTCCGAGTGTGACGTCATATTCACTCAGACCTGGCACTTTGGAGTTTTTATTGGGACTCCGTTATGTACACAGTGGTTTTTGATACTCCATGTGGTTGATCTAGTCGTCAGGTCAACCTGATGCACCCCCTCCCTCTGCTTTCCCCTGATTTGGGGGTGGGGGGGGGTGACCAGTTCCTATATTTAGACCAAGTGTGGCCAGACTTCAACGTATTTACTTCTGTCAAACAGACAGCTCTCCAAATGAGCACCGTTGCCTGCCTTCCATTGTGTGCTTTGACTCACTGCCACATACAAAGGAGCTAACACCACCTTCACAGGAAGCCACCACACTCCTCCCCACCCCCACCCCCGTGGAGCTTGGGTCCAGAGTCCAGTCCTGTACTTTCATTCTAAAGGCAGATTTTTCTCTAGCCTGGCCCGGTGCATACCTCTGACAGAAGACTGAGTCTCCCAGCTCGGTAACCTCTTTAGCAAAGCCACATGTGACTGCATCCTGCATGTCATACGGCGTCCTTTGGCAGGGCCCAAAGCAGAGCAGAGGTCGTGTTTTTGTCTTTGCAGAAGTTAGTGAATGTAGCACTACTTTCATCCCAAGCTGAGCTGGCCTTGTGCTGTGAAGCCAACAGGTGGGGGAAATGAGGGATGACCCTGGGAGGTGGGGCCTTTTCTAGGGTTCCTGCCATACCTGTGCTGGGTGCGTGACCCTTACTGCGTTTCACTGGCATGGCATGCTCTATAGAGCACCTTAAACACAGAGAATGGGGTCCTCGGCTCCTCCTACACACACACACACACACACACACACACACACACACACAAACTGCCTACCAGTTTAGCCTCTTGGTACATCTTTCCCATCTCTACCCACCCGTGGTTCTCACTGGAAGCTTATAGCCAATGGTATTAATTCCAATTGAGCTCTGCCAGCCAAGCAATGCTGCATAGTGAGTAGCCGCTGTGCCCCTCTGGCCAGGTTGTCCCCACATGGGTCTGCATAGGTATTGTACGTCTGTCTGTCATCCTGCTCCATTGGTGCATTCCTTTCTGTCCCTTCGCTGGCTGGGGAAGGATGGCTGCCTGGCCTGCTTCCTCTCCTTGCTTTGTTGAGAACTGCTGCTCGTGACCGCAGCTCCGAACCTTCTTCCTTCCTTCACTAAGGCCGTGTGACTTCTTTTCTCTCAGCAGTTCTGAGTCTGAGATGGAGGAGGAGGAGGAGGAGGAAGACGAAGATGACCAGCTCCCTACCTCCGACCTGGGCGGGGTTCCCTGGAAGGAGGCAGTGAGGATTCACGCCCTTCTAAAGGGCAGGAGTGAAAAGGAGCTAGAGGCCTCCAAGAACCTGGAGCCTGAGGAAGAGGAGGAATATGAAGATGAGGAAGAGGAGGAAGACTATGAAGAAGAGGAAGAGGAGGAGTCCAGCGAAGGTCAGAACCATCTCCTGTAGTCCTGGCCCCGTCCGGCCTCCCACCCCTTCACGTGTTTCCAGTGTGAGTGTAAGAGGTCGCATAGATATTAGAGCCTGGATGCGCCCTCAGGACCTGAGGTTTTTCTAGCCCTCACTCGTTGCAGAGCTTAGGTAGAACAGAGGAAAGATGTTGTGTCTGCCAAGCGGAGAAAAAAAACGTCCCTCGTGTGTACAAGGGCTCGTCTGAGCACCATGTCCAGATTAAGTCGCTGTCACTTTTTCATGTTATCTCTTTTATTCCCCTTCGGCTTCGTGTAGAACTTCATTTCAGTAAGACAGAGAAAGTTGGCTCCTCCAAGTCACCTAATGGTGCTGGGGATCTGTGATCTTAGGTGCTCAGGAGACTAGCTCCAGCCACAACTAGTCAGTAACCTTTGGGGCCTGCAGAAAGCTCATTTGAGTATCTAGCCATGCCACTGCTAAAACTCCTCTTTCCTTGGCCTTGAGATTTTTCTGTCCAGCCCCCTGTCTGGCTGTGACCTGAAGGCATACGGAACTTGGCTGTGATGAGACCCTCACTTCCCCCCACCCCACCCCACCCCTGCTGCAGAGGGCCCCTGGGGATGGTAAGGAGGGAGCCTCAACTGGAGCCAGGAGATCTGACTCCCCAGGGAGAGCCATGCTCACTTCCCAGGGGATCACAGAGCCCAAGGGGAGGGGGTTCCTCCAGTGTCTGAGTTATGCGTTAAATTCCAGGCAGTGTGGGCACAGAGCCTTAGCTCTCAGTGGCAACGTTGCTTGTCTTGGGACTCTGTGTGCTCGCTCCCAGCGTGCTCAGGGTCAGTACACTTGGTGGTGTTTCAGCACCTTCCCCAGAGAGCATCGTCTCTCACCCTCCTCCACTGACTCCTCCGAAGGCCAAAGTGGAATCTAGGCTGACGTGCTGAGGTGCATGAGTCATGAGGAAGGAATGTGCTAGAGAGAGCCTGGCATTGGCCAGAGCGTGTGGCTTGTCTCTTCTGTCATGTCTGCAGTACCAAGCTGGCCCACAGTCTCCTTGTGTTCACATTCGTCAGACTGAGCCCATCCCCTTCAGCGCTCCCACAGGGAAAGGTACTCCGTGTGAGGCACGAGATGCCATTTCCTCCTAGTGATGTTGAGTACTTAGCAGCTTTTAGCCCCAACACAATTCTGGGAGAGTTTATCCTACCTTCCCTTCATGAAGACTTAACTTCCCAAGCTGGGCAGGTCACAGCACAGTCAGCCAAACCCCCGGATGGTCCATTGTCCCCAGCGTGCAGTGCATGTTTGGGGCAGCAGACCTGAATGCCCACGTGGACAAGGGCAGGACACTCTTGCTTGCAGCTGGGATAACTCTGCTCTCTGTTCTCTTTCCTCCCTCCATTCCCTTCTCCACTTGGTCCCCCTGTGGGATTCTTGGTGCTGTCTATGGGTGTCTGGCTCCCCCTGCTGTAGAAGGGGAGTATTGCCCCTGGGACAGAGAACAACTGCAAGGCCAATGGCTCCAGCATCTCTCAAAGGAAGAAGAAATGGGTACATGTGAAGGTACCCGCTTTGCCCGCTGCCCATCTCCACCCCGGCTCCCAAACAGCCATCCAAAATCTGCCTCCAAGAGCAGGTCCCACATGGACTAGGTCTTTTTTG
The DNA here is from genome assembly GCF_964271855.1 of Acomys minous. Lineage (NCBI taxonomy): Eukaryota > Metazoa > Chordata > Mammalia > Rodentia > Muridae > Acomys > Acomys minous. The sequence continues at coordinate 24,594,774 of NC_140500.1, forward strand.
CTTAAATCTGCTCTCCTACCTAGCTGGGTACCTGTCCCTGACCTGGCCTCCCCAGACAAAGCACAGACTGGCACATGAGTCAACAGATTAGTAGAGGACAGAGGACAAGGCTTATGGAATGTGGCCCCACCTCTGTCCCTGTAGCTTTTGCTCTCAATTCCCTTGATCCAGTTAAACCTCACTGCCTAGCCGCAGTTCTTCAGTCTATCCCCCAGTGTGTCCACACTGCTGATGCTGCCCCCTCCCCAGCCCCCCCCCACACCCACCCACCCCCCACAATGCTGCAAGTGTTGGCAGAAGGCAGAGCTGTGCTCAGAAAAGGCTCAACTCTTCCCTTTGTTGCTCAGAAGCCAGAGAAAGGAGCATCCTTTTTCTCTGTCTCACCCTCCCGGGGCCTGACACACCTAAGCTGGTTTGCCGTGGTCCAGCGCTTGCCAGCACCATCTGGGCAGACGAACTCTGTGAATCCGTAGAGATTAGGAAGAGAGTACATGGGGCCAACTCCCCATGTCACACAACAGTTTAGCATCCACATAACAGGCGGCACTTGGTCTTTGACACACTACGTTACAGAGCTGCCCCGGTGGGTGGCAGCAGGTGGTGTCCAGCCAGGGGTGTCAAGGGGAGGAGAAACATACAGTCCCAGATGGAAGCCGGCTTCCGGCTGAAGCCGGATGCAGAATCCTTCAGATCCGTGGTACCTGCTCTTACTGCCTGATGGCTGCCCTCCCTTCTCGGTGCCCACCCCCAATGCTACTTAGTTACTGGCTGCCCCTTTATCTTAACCCTCCCGTGTGGCATGATCCAAGCACTAATCATAGGGTCCTGCGGAGCAGGGGCTGCATGGGAGCTCCAGGGGGCGCTGGTGAGGTCTCACTTAGCCGAGAGGCAAATCTCAGGCCCCATGGGGTCAGAGGTATTCTGGCGGGGGTTTGTAAGGAAGGGCCTCTCACCCAACAGTAGGGCAGAGGTTTTGGTCTCACTCCTGCCTGAATGCTGGAGTTCCAGACCTCACAGGACAGATCTCTGCTTCGTCTCCTAGCTGCCGCCTCTCCCCTCACCCTCCCTCAATGACCACCTCCCCCATGTCAGTGCCCCTGCCATAGCGCCAGCATGCAGCATGTGGCCCCCTGGACAGAGGGCTTTTTCCTCCTCAGCAGCAGCTTTACTGCAGAGGGTTAAAAAAAAAAAGAAGTCCCAGAAAAGAGCGCATCTGTCCTGGTTAGTTGCCTGGCTCCTGGCAGGGCGCCACCATCCTTGCCCACCTGTGACTGACAGGAAGAGTGTCCTCAGGACCCGGTGCTGTGCTAGCTAACCGCCATGTCCTTGAGGCCCTGGAGTGACAGTCCTACTGGGTGAGGGTCATGCATAAGTGAGGGTCATCTGGCCTGTTCTGCCCTGGGCAGTGTGGTCCCCCGGATCCATTTCACAATAGAGATGAGAAATTCCTTCTAATTCGGAGGTGAAGTGTGTGGACTTCACTGAACTGAGAAACGTATGCAAAGCTTAACAATGACTAAATCGTGTGTGTACGCGGGCATGCGTGCGTGTGTGCGTGTGTTCTCAGTCTTTACCTCTTTCTGATTCCAACCAGCCCTGGCAAACACTGTAACTCTGTTTCTCTTTCCTGTGCTGTCTCTCCTTCCCTTGACTGTTCACATTGCCTTCCTGTCCTCTCTGCACCTCCTTCCTGGGGACCTGGCACCCTAGCTGGGAGCAACAGGCTGCAACAGATCATAACCACGGCAGATCCCTTGGCCATCCAGGCTGATGTGCACTGGACACACATCCGTGAGAGAGAGGCGGAGGAGAGGATGCTCCCTACCTCCGAGTCCTCCACTTCCAGAGGTAACTGCTTTGAGCCCCATTTGTCATGTGCATCCTGAGCACCCATCCCGGGGGCCCCTCCCGTGGCTGCAGAGGCGCTGTCCGCTGGGGGAACACTGTCCTTGGTTCTCATTCAAGGATAGCAACCTCTGAACGATGAGGTTGCTGGCTCTGTCGCTACCAATGCAAGACAAGAGGGCCTGACTAACGGGCCCTAGAATCTGCCGTCTTCTACTTTTCCCAGCAGGGCACTCTTTATTCCTCTTCAGAGTGTGGTGGCAGAGCGGGTGCCGCATGAGTGTGTTGGCAGAGCGGGTGCCGCATGAGTGTGTTGCAGGACCAGAGAGGGGAGCATAATTAGAATTGAAAGTAAGGAGAAGTACGTCAGGGGCCTCCTGTGTCACTGTGTCATGTTCAACTCCAAGTTCTAGGTGAAGTGGTCTGTTTCCCACTAAGGTACAAATGTGCTTTATTCCGGCTTCTGTCTTGTTTTGTTTGTTTGCTTGCTTGTTTGTCTGTTTGTTTGTTTGAGACGGGGTCTCACTACATATCCTTGGCTGGCCTGGAACGTCCTATGTAGACCAGGCTGGCCTCGGATTCACAGAGACCTGCCCTCTTCTGCCTTCTGAGTCCTGGGATTAAAGGTGTGCACCACCGTACCTGGCCTTCTTTCCTTCCTTCCTTCCTTCCTTCCTTCCTTTCTTTTTCTTTCTTTCCATCTTTCTTCCTTTCTTATTTTTTAAAGACAGCCTCCCTAAGCTAGCCAGGCTGGCTTTGAACTCAGGATCCTCGTGCCTCAGCCTCCAGAGTGGCCGGCCTTACAGCTGCTCCTCCCCTCCCCCTCTCACCCCATGTCCAGCCTCTGGCTTCTTCTAAGGAGTAGCAATAAACATAACATAAGACCCACTTAGAGGTGTGGTGGCCATAGGTCAGTCTCTTTGGCCACCTGTCTTCCACGTAGGCACCGCACCCTTGGTAGCATCACCTTCTCTGGCTCAGGTGGTGCCACTCAGAGATACCTGCCCTGTGAGGCTCTGAATCTACACAGGGTCACTTCCGGTCCGTGGGAAAACTTGGGCTTTCGTGTGACGGGTTTTAATCCTCTAGGACATCAAGATGATCGGCAAGATGAGGACAAGGGCAGCTTGGCAGCCCTAGCCACAGCTGCCCTCTCTCTGGTTCTGTCTTCTCTCCTCATCCCAAAGACCTGTCACACAGGCCAACATCGGATCACACACAGACACACAGGCACACGCGCGCGAACACACACACACACACCCTGTGTCGGTGCCAGATGGCTCTCGGTCCCCTCTGTTCTGAATTTTAGGACTGACTTCATCTCTCCCTGATGAGAACATACCAATGTCTAACATTACATTTATCATCTGTTTTAAATTCAGTGACCGGCCTTCCCTCCGTACGCCGCGCAGCAGTGCAGGCCTGGCTGGAGACTGTCTCCGGAGGTAGTCTGGTGATATGCGACACGCCCTCCCCTCCATTCATTATAACCTCTTTCTTTCGGCAGCTCGGCTGGCGCCTTAACTCTAGGACTCAGCTCCTGTCGCTGGTGCATGCGAGGGCAGAGCCGGTGGGCGGGGTTAGTGCATGCTTAGTCAGGCAGCCCACCTGTGCATGGACCAGAAATGCGTTTCCCCCATCCTAAGGCAGACTTGGAAACCAACAGTGGAGGCAGGGCGGAGTCACACCATTTAAAACATTAGTTAGCAGTCGGATAGGAAACCCGAGGTAAAAGGAAGATTTTTGTGCTGAAGTTTTAAACCTGTAGGTGAAGTTGGGTAAGCAGTGGATGTGGAGTGAAATGAGAGACTGTCCCACACGCCTACCGGTGTGTCAGAGGAGCAGTCGAAACAGGACTATGTGGAAAGTTTGCCTAAGAGAAGAGGCAAGGACTGGTGGGCATTGCTAAGCCGTGCAAGATATAGCCAGGTGGCATTGGAACGGGTCCCTAGAGTAAGTTAGAGTCTCTTTCAGCACACAGGCCAAAGTCAACCTATTCCTCAAGGACAGATGCTTGGCCTTTGGGTAGGACAGTCCTTCCCACTGCAGGATGTCTTGTCCCTGGCTTCTGCCCTCAGTGCTGAGCTGTCTCCATCTAAACCCCAGGAGCCCCCAGAAAGGAGACAGCACCACCCCATCCGATCCCCCCCCCACCCCCCCACCCCCCCACCCCCACCCCCACCCCCGTTGAGAACCAGTGTCCTGGTGGTCACTCCTAGGACCGGCAGGGATAGTGCTGGTGGACCGTAACCACCTCCGCCCTCATGGACCTCACTAGCAGCTGAAAGTAGATACATGTGGCAGGCGGGCCCACAGGTGGAAGAGGATGCAGAGTCTAGTGTGGCTAACCTTGATCGATCGATCACTCGTTAAGCTAGAGGAAGGAGGAACAGGGCTGAGGAGGAAGGATGTCCTAGCAGGCAGCGGCAATCCATGGTGACTCCCGGCTTCCGTAGTGCGTGGCTCCTCACTTGTGTGGCTGCTTCCGGCACAGCGCTCCATATTAACCAGAACTCCATCCCTCGGGTTCCATCGCTCTAGCCATGTCTCTGCACACATCCACTACTGCCGCACAACAGCACTCAAGTGTCTGCTTCTTGTTGTGTGTGAGATCATCATTTCTTTCAAGGTATTCCAAGGAGTGTAGGACCGACCCCGCCCCCTGCCCCCCACCCTTCCGACTCCACAGCAGATGTTTCTTAGTAGGAAAACTGTGGGACGGACCAAGAGACCGGGACCAGGCCAGGCTGGTTGGAGTCTAAGCCAGCCTGGGAAACCGGGGAGTGGTCTCCTTTGTGCTGCCTCCAGCTTTCTTGCCAGAGAGGGTGTGGTTAGCACCTCAATGTCAGGCATTCCAGCAAGCGTGCTATGCACAGAGGCCTCTGGAACGGGCCCAGATTCTTTTTCCAGCGGCCTCTTCTTCCCCAACATGGCAGAGTACGGTGATGAGCTTACCATCCCAGTACAAAGCTTAGCTTTGAAGTGGGACCCAGAGGTGTTGTTCAGTGGGTGTCTGCGTCCCCAGAGTCACAGTCACACACACCTTCTCTGGAGAATGTCTCCCATGAGTGGCCCAAAACGGTAAGATCACTGGAAGATTTTATACCTGTGGGGATAATGGAGGAGTTTCTCTCCGGTGTCTGTCCCAGCAAATGCCATCGGCATAGGAGAATGTCATAGCACTGCCCACCCCCGGATTGCTCTGGTGTCTCAGAAGGAGCAGGGGGGTTGAAGCTCAGCATGCCGGGACTTTCCTCAGGAGTACAGCCACCTAAGCCCTGAGCTGACCGCAGCTTTCCAAACCTGTCTGCCGTGGCTCTCCAGCTTCAGCTTTGACAAAGCTCATCTGGGTGTGGTGGCGCACACCTTCTTCCTTCAGGAGGCAGAGGCGGGTGGGTCTCTGAGTTCAAGGCTGGCCTGGTCTACACAGCAAGTTCCAGGCCAGCCAGAGCTACATAGTGAGAACCCTGTCTTTAAAAAGATAAAACGAAATTCTTCATAGATTTAACTGCCATCATTTTATGAATTACATGTTAAAAAGTTAAGTGTACAATATGGGAGATTCAGTCAACACTTAGACAACTGCCTCCACCTTCAGCAGGAAATTCAGCATTCCCAGAATCTTCAAGGTGCCTCTTCCTACTCATGGTCCCTCCGTAGCACCACTCCCTGAGCCAGCCTCTTCCTCGAGTTTTGCCATCACCTGAGCTCAGTGGCCCATGCTGACTTGCAGCACAGCTAGTAGTCTGACCTGGCCTCTCCCACTTGCCCTCCGCTTCGAGAAAATCCAAATGTGCTTTGATGCTTTGTTCCGTGGACATCAAAAGTATTGCCCTCCGGCTGACAGCGTCCTGAGGCAGAGCGTCTGCCCTCTCTGCTCTGCTTCTGTGCTGTCCGTGTCCACCTCAGGAGAGATGGCGCAGATGAGTGCCTTCCTTTGGTTTGCAACCCAAAAGAGCAATTCTTGAGTCCAGAAAGGGAACTTTTTTTTTTCTTTTTAAAGACAGGGTTTCTCTGTGAAATAGCCCTGGCTGTCCTGTAACTTACTTTTGTGGACCAGGCTGGCCTCAAATTCACAGAGATCTGCCTGCCTCTGCCTCTGCCCCTGCCTCTGCCTCTGTCTCCCAAGTGCTGGGATTAAAGGTAGGTGCCACCACACCCAGCAGAAATGGAACTTTGCATAACCCTTCAGGTCCACTCTCCTGCCTTAACAAACGCCTCTAAGTTGTCTCCAGAAAAGCATTGGCCTCTCCATGTGCCAATGCGGGTGAACAGCAGAGCCCTGTGTGAGTCACTTGACCCTCAGGCCTAAGCTTTGTCACCTACAGGTGGCCATGAGAAACAGGGCCCTCTGGCTGGTACATGAAGTGGCCAGCACTGGGCCTATATTAAAGATGTCAGTGATGGCCTCCCAGCATCCTTCGTTATGACCGACTTGAAGATCTCATAGCAGCAGCCTCCTGGGGGGTTGGGGGGGAGAAGGTGATACTTCCAGGCTGGAAGCTGCTCTCCTACTTCCACTTGGCCCTCCTAGAGTGCAGAAGTGGCTGCGGCACCCGTACTGCTTATAAAGTCCTCTCCATCTCTGTCCGGGGGCCTCCCTTCTCCCCGCGGCCTATGCAGTGCTGCCTCCTTATGTCCTACATAGCGTTTGTCTGTCTGTCCTTTTCTTCCTGGTCTTGAAAGTCTCTGCTTTACAGCTCCTCTGGATGAGAATGATCTAGAAGAGGATGTGGACTCTGAGCCAGCAGAGACCGAAGGGGAGGCTGCAGAGGATGGAGACCCTGGAGACACTGGTGCTGAGCTGGATGGTATGGGGGGGATCAGCCTCCCTTCTCTACCTCTGTGACCTTTTACACTCTGGGGACTTGACCAGAGTGGGTGGAACTCACCAAAGATACTTTACACCAAAAGTTTAGGGAGGCAGCCTTAGTGGTAGTGGTTGTTGGTGGAGGGAAGGGGGGGTCTGGGATTAGCAAAAGAAAGGGGAAGGTACTTCCACAGGCACCCCCAAAAGAGGTTTTATTTTTGTTTTTGTGTCATAGTCTCTTGTGTCATGGTCACTACATTTAAAAAGCAGACAAGCCAGGCTTGGTAGCACATGCCTGTAATCCCAGCACTTAGGAGGCAGAGGCAGGCAGATCACTGTGAGTTCAAGGCCAGCCTGGTCTACAAAGTGAGTCCAGGACAGCCAAGGCTACACAGAGAAACCCTGTCTCGGGGAAGGGAGGGGGAGGGGAGTCGAGAGCACAGTGGGTAAAGTGCCCATTGATAGCAGCAGGGCCTGAGGTCAGCTGCCTAGCCCCCTTGTAAAAAGCCAGTCATGGAAGAGGATGGAGAAAGGCGATGTCAGGAGCTCACTGGCCAAGCAGTTAAGCTGAAAGGCAAGCTCCAGGTTCAGGGTAACCTTGTCAAAAAGATGAGGTTAAGAGCAGTTGGGAAACACGTAGTGTCAACCTCTGGCCCTCACACAGGTAAGAACACAAACGCCACACTCAGGAAGTAAGATGCTTTGTGTCAGATCTGCCTCTGGTAAGAGGCTTGGTTTGCAGGGGCTGCCAAGCCTGCTTCAAACTTCACGCCCCAGTGGATCGCCCCATTGAGCAGTTCTCTAGGGAAGCAAGACACACACAGGAAAAGAACACACGCACGCCAGAGCTCCAGACATCTTAAAGATTTGCATCTTGCCTACTTCCTCCAGATCAACACTGGTCTGATGACATCCCATCCGATGCCGAAACGGAGCATCGCTTACAGTGCCAGGTCAAGGTGAAAGCCGGGCTGGAGCTGCGAGTGTCAGAAAACGAGGAAGAGAAACCATCTGATACACCACAGCAAGAGGAGAGAGGTAGGGGGACAGGAGGAATGACTTCCAAAATGCCAAAGACCACAGAGCCACGCTGGTAATGCTAGGTGAGGGTCGTCAGCGTAGAGCCTGCGGGGCTTAGCGGTGGCCCCACCGGTCCCTGTCCTGGTCCTTGCCTGTCTAGGGCCACTGATGTCTACAAACAGCCTCAGCCAGTTATACCTCTCCTTGGGTTGTTTAGAGTCATTAGAAGACAGAAGGCATCAGAAAGCTTGTGACCCAGAGTACAGCCTCCACACATACGACCAGGGCCAGCTGCGGAGCCTGCAGGCTTTGGGTAGTGCCTTCCTTGAGTCCCCTCACCTGGTTTTTTTTTTTTTTTTTTTTTTACCTAGCATAGCCTGAGGGCAGACCCAGGAACACAGTGCGTGTTAGCCTACCCGAGCCCCTGAGCCCCTGCCTTAGCAAGGGGCTGCCTCCAGTGTGAGGCACTCCATGGCTTTGGCTGCTCCCTACTCCTAGTTTATGTAGAGCGGAAAGGACTTAACTCCTGTGACAAATCCCTGTGTCCCTCCTTTTCAGGTCCTTCCCAAGTCTCCAGCCCCAGCCAGTCCCCTCAGAAGCAAGCTGTTCTGTTCTCTCCACCCCACAGCCCTGCGGCCGAGGTAAGTAGCACTGTTTAGGGGGGAGGTAGGGTGGCCAATGGGAGCTTGGGACCTTGAGGAGACATGACCCTATCTTAGGATCCACGATGTAAGCTCCACAAAGGGCTTACACAGAGCCCTATAGCCACCTCATTTTGTGACATTTTAAAAAATTCCTATCTTGTGCTGGGCAAGGCCCTTGATGCAGTGTGGGCTTCAGCGGCTACCTCAGTCCCTGTGGTGGGCAGGGTTATCTTTAAGTTGATGCAGTGATACTTATGCATGGATAGGTTTTAACAGGTATATTTTTTTTTATGTTGACTGTGTAATGAATGTGGTAAATGAAGAATGTGCCTCTAGACCGTTAGCAGTATGTGAGTCACTTTAGAGGGTGGCCCGTGTCCCGCGCATGTCCAAGGTCCTTAGTCTGGGAAGTACCATGTGCTGAACAAACCTAGAAGGAGTCAGAACCCAGGCCTTGGTCTTTGAGGCTCCAGGCAGCGTGGCACTGTCCAGCAATTAGGCTGAGACGTGAGAAACACTGGGGTGGGTGATAGAAGGGTTCCGTGTGCATCTCTGAGATTCCTAAGAGGGATGGTGTGTGGAGAGCAGGCTGTGCAAAGGAACCACTTTTAAGTCCTCTCATGGCATTGGCCCCATGTTAGTCCCTCAGGGAACCCCAGGGCTCGAGGTGTTGTGGGTAGAGATGAAAGCCGAGTTCGTTAGTGCCCTTGGCCAGTCAGTGTTCACGTGAGTGGACCAAGAAGCACGATGTGTGTGAGACGAATCAACCCTGAAAACTCAGGCAGTCCAAGCTAAGTGGGGAGGGTCTGCAAAGTTAGTAGGTAGAGCAGAAAGTGTGGAAGTGACTCCTGCAGCTCTTTAAATAATAGGATGGAAAGGATTTTCTTACAAGTGCAGGCCCCTTTGAGAGAGGATGCTCCTGTCGCCAGGTAACGGCTACTGAAACCCTCATCTCTGAACCTCTGTTCTCTCCTTCCTGCGCAGGGGGCCCAGGCTTCCCTTGCCTCCATTGCCACCAAGGTGAAGACCCCAGAGGAGCCCCTTTTCCCTGCACCTCTGCTCCCCAAGGAAAAGCCCAAAGCCGAAACCCCCGAAGATCAGAAAGCTGGACACTCGCCCATCCGATCACAGCCCGTGGCCCTGCCAGAAGCCAGGACGCCTACCTCACCCACCAGCCGACAGCCCCCCGAGTCTCTGCTGGCCCCTCTCACCCCTCCCTCCACCCAGCTCCCCATCTGTTCCCAACCTCAGCCTTCCTCCGATGCCTCCATCCCATCACCCACCGAGTCCCCCATCCGCTTCCAGCCGGTTCCAGCCAAAACATCCACACCCCTGGCCCCAGTCCCTGTGAAGAGCCAAGGAGACCCCAAAGACAAACTAAGTGGCCCTCTGGCTGTGGAGGAGGCCCTGAAACGGAGCGATCTGGTGGAAGAGTTTTGGATGAAGAGTGCCGAGATCCGCCGCAGCCTGGGCCTTACTCCTGTGGACCGGAACAAGGGGCCGGAGCCCAGCCTCCCCTCGCCTGCCATTAAGCCAATATCCCTAAAGACCTACTCAGTTGACAAGTTGCCTCAGGATGAGGGGCTCAGCCTTCTGAAACCTCCACCTGTTCCTAAAAGGCTGGGCCTGCCAAAGTCAGCTGGTGACCAGCCCCCACTGCTGACCCCAAAGTCGCCCTCTGACAGGGAGCTGAGGAGCAACCAGGAGGAGCGCAGGGACCTGTCCAGCAGCTCGGGTCTGGGCCTCCATGGCAGCTCCTCCAACATGAAGACCTTGGGCAGCCAGAGCTTCAACACCTCGGACTCCACCATGCTCACTCCACCTTCCAGCCCACCCCCGCCCCCACCCCCCAACGAGGAGCCCGCGACCCTGCGAAGGAAGCCCCATCAGACTCTCGAGAACAGGGAGGCCTCGGCTGTCCCACCTCCCCCTCCCGCCACGTTCATGCGGCCGCCACGGGAGCCAACCCAACCCCCCAGGGAGGAGGTTCGGAAGTCTTTTGTGGAGACTGTGGATGAGATCCCCTTTGCTGACGACGTGGAGGACACTTACGACGATAAGACTGAGGACTCGAGTCTGCAGGAGAAGTTCTTCACGCCCCCTTCCTGCTGGTCCCGGTCAGAGAAGCTCCTGGCCAAGGAGAACGGGCGGCCCCCTCCCCTGGAGCGCAATGTGCAGCCACAGAAAAGGGGTCTCCCTCAGGTCTCCGCAGAAGCCAAGGAGCTGGCCGAGGAGCGCATGCGAGCCCGGGAGAAGTCTGTGAAGAGCCAGGCACTGCGAGATGCCATGGCCAAACAGCTGAGCAGGATGCAGGCCATGGAGATGGCAGCCTCCAGGTCCCGGACAGCGCCATCCCAGGCCAAGGACCTAAGGCCCGAGTCCACCAAGCGCCCAGGCCTCCGAGGCTCCCAGGAGCCCACCCTGAAGCATGAAGCTACCAGCGAAGAGGTCCTTTCCCCTCCATCAGACTCAGGTGGCCCCGATGGCTCTGTCACCTCATCTGAGGGCTCCAGTGGGAAGAGCAAAAAGAGGTCGTCCCTCTTCTCCCCCCGCAGGAACAAGAAAGAGAAGAAATCCAAAGGGGAAAGCCGGCCCCCAGAAAAACCCAGCCCCAGCCTCCCAGAGGACGTGGCAGCTAAGCCCAAGTCCCTGTGGAAGTCAGTCTTCTCTGGATACAAGAAGGACAAGAAGAAAAAGAGCGATGAAAAGTCTTGCTCCAGCACCCCGTCCAGTGGCGCCACAGTGGACTCCGGCCAGCACAGGGCATCTCCGATCGTGAGAACAGGTATGCATAGCCAGAGGATGCTCACGGGGTTGGGTGAGCAGTGCCTCCTTACCACTCGGTCCTCAGAAGATTCATTTCACCACCACCAGCCTTGCCCCCTCCCCCACTGTGCTGTTCCCACAAGGATTCTTAGGAGAAGGGAACAAGCCGTGCACACCTCAGCCCCATCCGCTGCATGAAATAAGGTGAACGCCAACTTGAACCTCAGTTGGGTAGATCCCTGTTGGTACTCTTCCCAGTCACACAGCCCCCAAACATGGGCCTGATTTTGAGTGGAGCAGAGAAGAACCCTGCCGAGGGGTCTTGAGCAGGTGTCTGGGTTGCCATTTATCTGGTGCTGGCCCATTGTCTTTGGGGACAAGCGCCCGTTTTCCTTGTGTGAGAAGAGAATCTTCCAGAGACCCGCCTGTGGCTGACCTCCCATAGCAGGGTTCCATGGGGTGCTGGCTGCTGTCTTTACTTGGCCTCTTCTCACCCCACAGAGCTGCACCTCCGGCGCCAGCTGAGTTTCTCAGAGGACTCAGACCTGTCCAGTGATGACATCCTTGAGAGGTCTTCCCAGAAGTCCAAGCGAGAGGTGGGTGGGCCCAGTCCCTGAAGGGCTTCAGAGAGCTGGTGGCAAAGTGCCAGTTCATTCTCTGATTGAGCAGCAGGTGGTGAAAGCTAGTCTAAAGCCACGGTGGAAAGCCAGGGCCCACTCTGGTCTCCTAGCAGACAGACATTGGCGTGCTCTGCCAGCCCACAGCCAACAGCAAAAGCCACAGAGAGGTCTCCCCGGCCTTTGAAATAAACAGCTAGGGACATTGCCTCAGTCTGAAGAAGCCAGGGTACTCTGTGGGTTAGCAGCTTGTCCTGAGCAGTTACGCCATGAGCAGCAGACAATGGGATCCATGCTGGTATGGTCTGGGCACCAGGCATGGAGGGGAGATAGGCCAGTGGCTCCCTCAGGAATCGGCCTGGTCACGCTCACTCTGGTGATTTGTTCAATAGAGGGGACAGTGTTTAAGAATTGACCCTAAGGCCGGGCGTGGTGGCGCATGCCTTTAATCCCAGCACTCGGGAGGCAGAGGCAAGCGGATCGCTGTGAGTTCGAGGCCAGCCTGGTCTACAAAGTGAGTCCAGGATGGCCAAGGCTACATAGAGAAACCCTGTCTCGAAAAACCAAAAAAAAAAAAAAAAAAAAAAAAAAAAAGAATTGACCCTAAGGGCTGGAGAGTTGGCTCAGTGGTTAAGAGCACTGTCTGCTCTTCCAGAGGTCCCGGGTTCAATCCCTAACACCCACATGGCAGCTCACAACTGTCTGTAACTCCAAGATCTGACACTCTCACACCAATGCACATCAATTAAAATTAAATAAAAATTAAAAAAAAAAAAAAAAGAATTGACCCTAAAGCAGCATTAGTCAGAGGCACTGATGCCAGGTCATCCACTGGGGCACGGGCAACCAACCAATGGCCATCCCCTTCCTGTACCTTTTGTGACATGGCTTCTGAAGGCTTGGGCTTAAGTCATCCCCTCCGTCAACAGCCTTGGACTGTAGACCAACCAGGGCAGGCTGCGGTAGCTCTGCACCTAATATGTGTCTCTTCGTTTGTGGTCGTGTCTTCCTATTTCAGGCCCGTCCTCCAGCCTGACTCAGTTCCTCTTTTAATAACTCAACAGATTAGAAAACAATCAGTTTACTCTTACCTTATTTCCGCTTATCTGCATATCCATCATGTCCTTCTAGAATGTCTCCCTAGGCAGGATGGTAATTCTTCTCTACTGCCCTAGTCGCTGAGAACCACAGACACCACTTTCCCCTCTCCTCCTCCATCACCTGCAGTCAGGCCCCATTTGTTGCATCAGGAGTCTGAATGTAGGTGAGTATGCCCCCTGAGGTCTGCCAGGCAGTGACGCTGGCACTGAGCCAAAGATGGTGTGTGGGTATGCACATGAGTTTCCACTGCACCCCAATACTAGCAACCCTGGAGGAGCCTAAGCAAAAGAGAATGTGGCCCAAAGTCTCCCCTGCCTCCATGGCGAGCTTGCTCGTGTTGAGGCAGTTCCTGTCACATTGGCCAAGTCTTCTATCTCTGTTTGCCATCGCGGTCAAGTCACACGGCCTCTCCACGAGTTAATGTGAGACGTTGTGCCACTGTGGGGAGTGCCAGATGCCCCCACTCACTGGCTATGCCAAATCCATCCTCTTGGTCTAAACCGCCCATTGGCCACAGGCCTGAAGAGCAGAGGAATTCCCTCCTCCCTCCCCAGCAGTGTGAACAAGTCAGGCACAGATCCCTAGAACAGGACACTTTGTGTACCAGTCGCCCTCCCTAGGGACAAGATCCTTCCCTGGTGGTCACATAGGGAAGGCTGAGGACAAGCGGGGCCTGGGCAGTGGCAGGCATGGCTCTTACATCTCACCGAAGGAGGGCAGGGCATGGTATTTCTTAAAGCATGGAACCCACTGGGCACTGTGATTCCGTGCAGCTCTGACACTCAGGAGGCCGAGGTAGGATTGCACAAATCCAAGGCCAGCCTGCGCTACCTAGTGATACATAGCAAGACCCTGTCTCAAAAACACAGGTGAGAGCCAGCCGTGGTGGCGCATGCCTTTAATCCCAGCACTCAGGAGGCAGAGGGAGGCAGATCACTTGAGTTCGAGGCCAGCCTGGTTTGCAAAGTGAGTCCAGGACAGCCAGGGCTACACAAAGAAACCCTGTCTCAAAAAAAAAAAAAAAAAAAAAAAAAAAAAAAAAACCACAGGTGAGTGAGAGAAACAAATATGGACTCTAAGTGGGAAAGAAACCAGAGCAAAACAACCACAAAACTGTAAAGGAGGGCCGGATGTGGTGGCACACGCCTTTAATCCCAGCACTCGGGAAGCAGAGGCAGGCGGATTGCTGTGAGTTCAAGGCCAGCCTGGTCTACAAAGCGAGTCTAGGACAGGCAAGGCTGCACAGAGAAACCCTGTCTCAAAAAATCAAAAATTTAAAATTTAAAAATATCTGCAAAGGATACTTTGCAACCTTTGGTTGATACTTAATGGTGAATGGCAAATATAATACGTACTGGGTTTTTTTGTGCCATCATCAAATCAGTGTCAAGAGCCTAGCAGGTGACACTATGGTCACAGGGAAGATGCACCTCTTCTAAGGAGGAAATGCATGCTGACGTTCCTAGAGACTGGGTGGGTCTCTGATGCCTAAAACCAATTCAGTGTGAAAGAGCGCACAGTGTGAAGCTCATGCCCTTGTGCGTGCCACGGCGCTGCCATCTGGGAATCCCGGTAAAGGGGGTCCTGACGTCGTTGGCTTCCTCCTTCAGTGTTTCCAGGCTTGAGCCGTTTCAGAACTAGGAGTAGAAGGAGCAAGGGGACCAAGGGTAGGAATGAGCTTTGGCTTGTCTGAGAGGGAGGCCTCCTGCCACAGTGTGGTGTAGGTGGAAGCAGGCCCCTTCCTGTCTGTCAGCTTCAGACTCTGAATTAGCACTTAAAAACAAGAGCCTGGTTTGGTTTGGTTTCCATAACAACGTGTGTTTGTGTGTGTGTATGTCTGTGTCTGTCTGTGTGTCTGTCTGTTTGTCTGTGTGTGTGCATGCGTGCATGCGCATGCGTGCACACACACACAGAACCAAAAAAAAAAGTTTTTTTGTTTTGTTTTGTTTTTTCAAGACAAGGTTTCTCTTTGTAGCCTTGGCTGTCCTGGACTCACTGAAGACCAGGCTGGCCTTGAACTCAGAGATCTGCCTGTCTTTGTCTCTGGGATTACAGGCAAGCACCACACGCCCAGCTCCAAAACCTTGTTTTTACTTAAATGGCTATTATAAGTTATTTAGGGGTTGTATGATTGTATTCGTATGTGTACAAGCACATGTATGTAACATGCATGTGAAAGGCTAAAGCAGAACCTTGAGTGTCTACCCACCTTCATGTGTGTATGGCACAGAGCTCATGTAGGCTAGACCAGCTGTCTAGACAGCAAATCCTGGGAGGCAGGATCCACCTGTCTCCACCTCCTGAGCTCTTAGGTTACAAGCGCACCCCACCAAGCCAATCTTTTTACATGGGGTTTAGGGATCGAACTCAGGTCTTCGTGCTGGCAGAACAAGTACTTTACTAACAGAATTACCTCCCAGCCTAACCCAGGTGTTTCCAGCAACCTAAAGCCCTGCCAACAAGAGATATCTTGCCTTTGCTTCCATCTGACTCTAGGTTGCTTGGCTGGTTATCTCGGTTTTTTGAGACAGGATTTCTCTGTGTAGCCCTGGCTGCCCTAGAACTCTCTTCATAGACCAGGCTGGCCTCGAACGCACAGAGATCCGCCTACCTCTGCCTCCCAAGTACTAGAAGTACAGGTGGGCTTCCATCTGGCTTTTTTTTTTTTAGATTTCTTTATTTATTACATATACAGTGTTTTGCCTGCATGTACACCTGCACACCAGAAGAGGGCACCAGATCTCATTACAAATGGTTCTGAGCCACCATGTGGGTGCTGGGAATTGAACTCAGGACCTTTGGAAGAACAGACAGTGCTCTTAACCTCTGAGCCGTCTCTCCAGCCCCCTTGTCTGACTCTTAAGTGCAGCCTGACCAGCTACTTCTTTGCCACTGAGGCCCACTGTGGCCTGCCCTGCTCTCTACCAGCCCCCTTATCCTCCTTGGAACCCCTAAAGCAGCTCCATAGCCAGCTAGCCATGCTCTTGGCCCCAATTTTCCCCAGCTCACCTGAAGTATGTCACCATTTTCCTCCCATCACTGCCACTGCAAAGTTGGTACCAGTCCTAGCAGTTAATGAAGGAGGCTGCGGTGGCTCCTTGCACTGGCAGCAGCCAGGGACAGGTGTCTGGCAGCAGCCAGGGACAGGTGTCAGCACTGCTCTTGAAGTGTGCCTATGGAGGCCGTTGGGGACCTCATCTGTAGTTTTCCTTTTTAAACCGCCCTGTTCTGCATGAAGACTTCTCACGGTCTACCTTGTTGGGGAGGGGAATCGAGCAGGCAAGATGCCCGTGCTCAGAGCTAAAAGCAGCAAGTTCATTCCCCAGCCAGCATGCGTGTGGCATCCTGTGTGGGTCCCCTACTGTACCGCCCTCAGCATCCCACTGTCCTTCACAACACCACGTTCCAGTTGCCTCCCTCCCTGGGTCCGCAGGGACCTTTAGGGGCTTCCTAGGCAGAGGAGACTGGCCGAGGCTGAGAGCAGCTCTGGTCAGTGTGTGTGAAGTGAGGTTTTCCATGGTTGGCTCGGCACTGGTACTTTCGCTGATGCACAGTGATTTGTGCTGTTTTGCTTTTCTTCGCTGGGTATGATTCTGAAGTAGCAGGTTTGCCCAGTCCCGGGGCAGCTGGGCGTCACATTATAAAACTGTGTGACCCCGGCTCAAGAACACTGCCAGAGTGGAGGACCTGTCAAGAGCGTGTGGAAGGGGCGGTGCCCGTTTCCCGCCTTCAGCTTCCATTCCATGCGAACCCAAGGGAAGGGGCTGCTGTGGCTGAGAAGAGCCCAGTCACCACACGTTTCCACAAAACGGGGGTTACAACAAGGAACAGACACAGAAGGATTCAGGGTATGGCGTTCTGTGAATAGAAAAGTGGACCCCAACCTTATTCAACAGTGGGGTCCTACAAGACTCTGCTGCTAGGGTCTGTACACCCCAGTTCCTTCTTTGTGCAGGCTTGTGTGGCATTGTGGGTAACGATCACGTGATTAAGTCTTGTGTTTGTTTTAAACCTCTGATTTTTGTTTTCTGTTCTGTATTCTGTTTTCATTTTTTAATCATCATTATCATTACTGTTCTGTTTTGTTTTCCGTTGCCATCCCCTTAAAAGTCGATTTATGTACCACACGCCTTGGCATTCAGGAGAGCCTATTCATCAAAGGTAGTGTCTCATTCCCACTGGCCAGTCCTTGCATGCCTGTCTGTAATTAACCACTTGGACAGCCCTGCTGGGCCCTGCAGCCACGTCCTCACTAACTGTGTCATACGTGCATGCAGCTGTCACAGTCAACCCTTGTTCAGTTGTGTCACAGAAAGAGGAGACGGTCACTCTTCTGTCGGCTGGAGTGCATGTCATCACGGGTCAGGGCAGAGTTGCCCCTGTGGGTCTGGGGTAGCCTGGCAAGGTAGGGTCATCGGCCTGCACTCAGAACCATTAGGGCACTGGGTCACTGTGACGGTACTAGAGACCAACCTCTTCCTGTTGACCTACTGTCATTTGAGCTTGAGGACCCAAGCTGAATATTGGGTGATTACAGTAAAAAAAAAAAAAAAAAAAAAAAAGTCTCTTGGTTTTCTTAGAGGAAATAAAGAGGGTCTCCCAAAAGAAGACAGTCTCCCCCTCCCCAACCCCCACCCCCACACTTGCCAGTGGCTGCCCAGTGTCTGACCAGGCACCGACTGCTTGGGAGTGTGGTAGCCCCTGTGTATAGGTGCCTGGGACGTCCATCTGTGTCTGCATGGGTCTTACCCAGCTGCCTCCTCCAGGCTCACAGGCACCACCCCAACTAACCTGCCAGGTCACTTCTACCATGGCCTCTGAAGACCCAAGCAGTCACTGTCACTGTTCCTTTTTCCACCTGTGTTAGACCGGATTCACTGAGATTTAAGATGGAGGCAGCCATGTCTTCTTCAGATGGTAGCTACTAAAATCCTTTTGAACCCTCCCCACCTGGAGAAAGTAATCCCAAACAAGAGCTGGGGAGGAGCCCTCATTTTCCAACCCTTTTCTTTTTCTTGTATCTCAGAAGTAGGAGGCCTAGGGAAATCTTTTACAATAGTGTTTTGTTTTTGTTTTAAATCACCAACATACCTTTCAAAACCACAGATATCCATCTGTGGCATCAGTGATCTCAATGCCAAAGGAATTCCTCTCTGTGGTTTGATCTCCTACCGCTTAGTCCCCATTAGGCCTCTTGTCTCTGTCACAGAGGCAACTTGTCTCACATTGGGGTCTCTATCTGTGCCCTATGGCGTTCCAGACTTCAGCAAGGGCAGTTAGCGTCACGTCTCTCTGGCCCAGCCTCACCCACCAGGCCCAGCTGGCTGCCAGGCAGCAGCTCCCATGGAGGGGGCCAGTCCTCCTCATAACCCTCGCCAGCTCGTCACCCAGCCAGCCTCCACCTGCATGCAGCTGGCTTAGGAGCTCTCTCTTACCCTCTGCAGCCCAGAACCTACACAGAAGAGGAGTTGAGTGCCAAGCTGACCCGGCGCGTACAGAAGGCAGCGCGGAGGCAGGCCAAACAGGAAGAACTGAAAAGGCTGCACCGAGCCCAGGTATACACGCTGCCCATGGGCTGCCACAGGCAGGTGGAGATGAACCACCACCCTGTGTCCCGGGGGGGCCTCGTCGACAGTGAGGAAGGTGAAGAAGATAGGGCGTTCTTGTCTTCCACCATGGCAACCTCAAAGTGCTTCAGCACCATGCTCTAGAGAAGCCTCACCTTTGGGGCGCCGTCTATAAAAACGGAGGTTCATGCTTTTAGTCTCCTGAAAGCCTTGGTCTAGAGTAGATGTCGAGTCAGCAAGTTCACTTGTAACCAGACTGTCAAGAGTCAGTTTGTGGCCTGAACCTCAGATAAGAACGATCAGGGATTTCATAGGGAGAGCTCCAAAGTGGTACCCTCTGGTCATCAGTCTTCATCCTCAGGCCTCATCCTAGATGAGTGGTTCTCAGCCTGTGGGTTGCAGCCCCTTTGGGGATCTAACAACCCTTTCGTGTATCATATGTCTCACATATCAGGTAGTCACATTACAGTTCATAACGGTAGCAGAATTACAGTTATCAAGCAGCAACGAAAGTAATTTTATGTTGGCGTCACCGCGACATGAGGAAGTGTATTGAAGGGTCCCAGCGTTAGGAAGATTGAGAACCATTGGCCTAGACTGTTCTAAACACGTCTTTTTCCTAACTTACTGAGACACCCCATCTTACTTCTAGTCACCCCATCCAATGCTTTACATTCTTCTCACCGTCAAGGTTTAATGAAATCGTTTTCAGATGCTTTCAAACTATTCCGGGGAAAGATAACGAACCCCAGGATCCAGCTGCATGCAGCGGGCACACCACACTGACCGTAATGCCCCTTTCAGCATCTTGATACTATTTCATCTTCTCCCTCTTTGGGTCTGCAGCCTGATTCTCCTCTGGGAGGCCGGAGGCTTATTTATGCTCTTGTTTTTCCGTAGATCATCCAGCGGCAACTGGAGCAAGTGGAGGAGAAGCAGAGGCAGCTGGAGGAGAGAGGCGTCGCCGTGGAGAAGGCGCTGCGAGGCGAAGCAGGTACCGTCCGACTTCCTCTGTGAGGATGCTTGTTCTCAAAGAGAGAGCCTAGCTTGCTCACCAGGGCTAGCCCATTGGGCATCGCCTCTGCTGGGACTCGGCTCCTTCTCTGTCAGGGTTTTCTGAGTTACTGGCATCACCTTATGTCCGAGCAGCCCATTCCTCAGCTTGCTGTTGCCATGAGGAACGAAACCCCAGGCCCTGTCACCTGTCGGTGGCAAGCCCCGGGCTTCCTCTTCCTCTTCCTGCTCCTTCTCCTTCCTCCTTACCATTTTCTGTAGAGGAAACTATCTAGGAATGAGGGCAATTGTCCCACAAGGAACCATCACAGAACTGTACTGAACAGGCCTCAGCCTGCTCTCCCCTGTGCTCCTCATGCTCCCAATTCCCTGGGCTCCCTCCAGCCCATGCTGCACAACCTCAAAGCCTGTACCCTCTCCTGCGTGGGGCTTCTGGCCTCCCTGGGTGAGCCCCGGCTTGTGTCCACCAAAGGCCAGTCACAAAGAGCAGTGCTGGAGAGACTCGGGCTTGTCATCAGCCATTGTGGCATAGGCATGCGGAGCTATTTCAAGGGCCATGTGGTTGGAGCCTGCTGGGCTTGACAGTGGTGGGTAGAGAGATGATAAGAAGGTATCCAGGCTGTCTCTGGGTCCAAGGTCAGCCCAGCTTTACGCATGGAATGATTGGCCTCTGCCCCCTCAAGATCCAGTCCCTGGATGGGACCCTCTTATGTCTGCAGGTGGCCACTGGCCTATGGGCTTAGCATTCATAGTATGAGGCAAGGAAAAAGGGAGGTCGGAGCCTCTTCTGGCTTCCTTCCAGACACAGCGAAGCAAGCTGGTAAACTCCCTGGCAGGCAAGCTAAAGAGCAAGTAGGAGGTCAGACGGGGCCAGCGCTGCCACAGTGGCTTTCTGAACCCTGGCCAGTGGTCTAGCCTCATTTCAAGGTGTGGGCCTGGTGTCAAGGATCCAGGTTTGCAACTGGCATTGCCAATAGAGGAGTCAGGGCAGGCACAAAAGCAAATCTCTCAGCCGGGTGGTGGTGGCGGCGGCGGCGCACGCCTTTAATCCCAGCACTTGGGAGGCAGAGGCAGGTGGATCTCTGTGAGTTCGAGGCCGGCCTGGTCTACAAAGCAAGTCCAGGACAGCCAAGGCTACACAGAGAAACCCTGTCTTGAGAAACCAAAAAAAAAAAAAAAAAAAAAGCAAATCTTTGTTGAGGCCCTTTAAGTCACAGAAATTGTGCTCATCAGTCAGCTCAGTCATGATGGGCAGGTGAAGATGGGTTGGGCCTCACCTGATGCTTGACCTAAGCTTGAAGCCCAGGCTGCCAAAGGGAGTGCAACAGCTCAAGCTACTTTGTGTCCAGTTAAGAAGACTGGGAACCACTGGTTCAAGGAACACTGGCCGCATGCTGAGCAGCGAAGAAGGGTTTCACCCACACATTTTCTTTTTCTTTTTCTTTCTTTTTTTTTTTTTTGGCTTCCTAATGCACCACCATACCAATGGTGACCCCACCAACCTGCACGCCTCTGCCTGCCCCACTTCCTGAGCACTGTGAATGGGGTTAACCGTCCCTCGGGGATCCCTGGCAATAGAGCTGTAAAGCACTGTCCTCTCCGCTACTCTCGTCATGCACGAAATGCCAGAAGGGATCTGGAGCATGCCTGTCACCTTTCTGCACATGACTTCAGCTAAGGGGCAGCTATGTCCCACACCAATAGTCTGGCGCATGGGTGAGTTTCCCAGAAGTGCTCTGCCCCTCCCCACTCTCAGAGAGCCGTTGCGGTTGACCGTTTTTGGACTACGCTTAAGGTTCCATGCCACTGAAGCCTGTTTCTATACTGCACCGCCTCTGTCAAAGGCACTTCCGCTCCAGCTGCTGCCCATGAGCCAGAAAGTGATGCCATGGAAACTTGACAGAGAGGCCAGAGAGATGGCTCGGCAGTTAAGATTGCGTGCGTACTGCTCTTACAGAGGACCAGAGTTCAGGTCCCAGCACCCATATCAGGTGGCTCACAATAGCCTGTAACCCCAGCTCCAGGAAATTGACTCCCTTTTCTGAACTCTGTGGACATTGGTGCAGACAGACAAACAGACAGACAGACACACATACACACACACACACACACACACACACACACACACACACACACACCCTGAAATCTCCTAACTCAGTGGTTTTCAGCTTGCTTTGTCAGGAGAGCTCGTTCTTAGCTGAGGCCTAAAACCCAAAAGAATTATTCTAAAACAATTTCTTTAATTAAAAAGCCATAATAAGCGTATAACAAGGTGTGGTGGTGCATGCCTTTAGTATCAGCAATTCACCTTGCTTTGGCAGGAGAGCCCATTGTTCACAATTGTTAGCTGAGGCCTAAACTCAAAAAAAAAAAAAATTTTTTTTTTTTTGAAAAGCTGGAGCTGGGCGGTGGTGGCGCACGCCTTTAATCCCATCAGAGGCAGGCAGATCGTTGTGAGTTCGAGGCCAGCCTGGTCTACAAAGCGAATCCAAGACAGCCAAGGCTACACAGAGAGACCCTGTCTTGAAAAACCAAAAAAAGAAAAGAAAAGAAAAGCTGTGCACACACACACAAACTTGAAAGGACATGTTCCAGCGAGAGCTGCAGATACTTGGAAGCCTGGGGGCAATGCTTAGAGCATCCCGGCAGGTACATGTGCTTGCTCTAAGTGGGAGCCTTTTCTTTTTTTAGCAGCTCACACCACCTGGAAATCTCAGCACATGCAAATACAACAGATGCGGGTGCTCACACATAGAGCAGCCGAGCCACAGACAGCGATTCATATTCTTTACAGGATGGAAAACAAGTATAAGGGCTAGAGAAACGGCTCAGCAGTTAGGAGAGCTTGGAGGCCAGCACCCGTGTCACTGCTCACAACGGTCACACGATCTGTAACTTCCAGTTCCAGGGGATCTTGTTCCCTTCCACAGGCACCCGGCATGCATGAGGTATAAGTACAAGCAGGCAAAACACTCGTATACATAACAATTATAAACAAGAAGGTCCCAAACATAAGGAGAAGCCCCAGGTATGCTATGGTGCACTGGCATGATACCCTAGCCACCTGAGGGACCGGCAGTGTGCTCTGAAGCCAGCACCCCCTAAGCCCTCTAGGGACCCTCCTCAAGCATCCCTATACAGTGGCACACGATCTTTGCCATTGGCAGCAGGACTTATTAATTAACTCCTTACCAATGTAGTTATTTATTTATTTATTTTTAAAGATTTATTTATTTATTATGTACATAATGTTCTGTCTGCCAGAAGAGGGCACCAAATCTCATTATAGATGGTTGTAAGCCACCGTGGTGGTTGCTGGAAATTGAACTCAGGACCTTTGGAAGAACGGCCAGTGCTCTTAACCTCTGAGCCATCTCTCCAGCCCCTTACCAATGTGGTTATGACAAGCTCAGCTTTCTTGACCACGAAGCAAAAGAAAATCGGACCTGACTGCCCCCACAGAAGCAGGCTTACCTGGAGGTCTTCGGTAGGTCAAAAGTTGACATGTGAAACACTTGAGCAAGCTGTGCCTTGTGTCTTCAAAAGTTAAAAGTCACTATGGGCCAGGTTTCTGGGGGACCCCCTGGAGCCCCTCTTGAAGAGCCGCAGGATTCATCAGATGTTTGAAAGCCATGTTCTCATCCAACTCTGACTATAGGCAGATTTTGCAGAAAAAAACAACCCTGGACCAGAAGGCGAGGCTATCTCGGCAGGTGCACTGCGGAGGCTCTGTTGGGACATCTCCCTATGATGACATTGTGTCTCCAGATACACTCCTTTCCATTTCTTATATTTAACACGCCGCACGCAGCATTGGTCTAGTGTCAGTTCCCAGTGACCTTGTGCCTTCCCGGCAGAGACCGTTCTGGAGATTGAGTGTACACAGCGGCAGCGGCCTTCTCTGGTTCTCACTCCACTCCACATGTCAGTCTTGCTTACCTGGCTGAACAAGGAACACAACAGCTTCTAGCTTCACTATTTAGCTCCTTCCCTGAGCTAACCGGGCCAGAACCTGCCATCCTTCCTCAGGTGACTGTTTCAAGTCTCCATTGCTGTCAGTGGGGTCACTTTTTTGTTAGCCAAGATGCCCTTCCAGAGAAGAGATGTGGTCTGGAGATGCTGTCAGGTGATCTGTGTTCGTCGAAGCCTTCTGCATACACAGGCTGCGCGGATTAGCTCCAGGGTCCTGGAGACTAGAGCAAGGCTAAGACTTGGGGGGATTCTTGTCCCTGAATCCAAGGGGAGCTTCTCTGTTTCTAGAACTCTGACTCAAGCTTAGAACCACTGGACTGGACCTCAAACATGAGCTGGAAAGCCCCTGGAGGGCACTCAGCTCTCCAACAAGTCCATCCTTAGAAGGTTGTGGTTGCCGGGATCAGCATGCAGACTGTGAGGTGCAGAGAATGGACAGACATTTTGGTGTGCCCTAAAAACTGGGCCCTAAAAACTGCCAGCTCAAGACCCACTTGCCACCTTAGGTGCCTCAGACAGGATGCTGCTGGATAGTGCCAACAGCCAAGAAGTAAGGAAGGCTGTGGCCACAGCCTCAGAGCATCTAGGGTAGGTTTCTGCCAGTGTCACAGCTCATTTCTTATCTAGAAAGAAAAAGTTCTCTGAAGATGGGGAGCCTAAACCTCAGAAGACATGGGACCTTCATCTCAAGTCCTTTCAGCAAAGTGGTTTCTGTAAGGAGACCACGCTCGCCACTAATGGAGTCACTTGCAAGTTACTTGGTTTCCAGAGATTTCTTTTTCTTTTCTTTTCTTTTCTTTTCTTTTTCCTTCTCTTACTCCCCACCTAATGATCATCTCTAGAAAGCTTTGCCTTGGAGCCTCTAATATTCAGAAACTAAGAGAGTACCCCATGGTCTACCCTTAAACTTTCTTAAATCTTAGGCGAGGTTGCCTTCCAGAAGGGCTGGAGTTCCCAGCAATGCCAAGTCCCATCCTCACTGAGTCAAGGTGCTCGAACAGGAACAGGAATCTCCCTGATGTTGGCTGGCAACTCCATCCACAGTGGTGTTGGACTCACCCCGTCCCACCTCCCATATCAAGAGCTGCGGAGATGGCCTGTGTGTGTGCATGCCGCTTTCCAGGCATGCACGCTTTCCAGATGCTGCACCGGGCTCTCTCACGCTACTTCCGTCTGTGTTGTATGTGCCACGCCCTTGATAGCTTTTGGGTCGGGGTGGCAGCAGGGTCATCTGATCCAGTAACTCACGTCTTCACCGGTTCCTTGTTGTAGACTATTGGGGAGAGTCTTATTACAGTGGCCTCATCGACTTGCACCTGGGTGGTACGTATAGTGCTGCTGCCACTAACCCCAAGACGCCCTTCCCTCTTGTCCTCCATCCCAGTCCCTGCTCCTCAGTGAGGAGACGCCAGCCTGATAACCAAATGGCAAAGCACCAAACCCTTTTCCAGGCTCAGTGTCAGAGCACTCGCTTAGTATGCGCCAAAGCCCTGGGTTCCATCCCCGGCACAACCAAAGAGAAGCAGCGGATATGTTTAGGATAGCTCTTGCTGCTTGAGGCTTTTCTAAATTTTTATTAAAAAACAAAATGCACAGCCGCCGCCCCACACACCCTGCATCTGCATCCTGGTCCCTTGCGTGTTCTGCCTTTGGGCAGCAATTCATTCACACTCAAGTCAGGACTCTTCACGCCAAATCTCGGCCCTTGCAGTGTGTAGGTTCACATCCACTAGGATGCCCACTGCAGGGGTGCTGCCGATGCAAACATGGGCTGGGGGGTGTGACTCAGTGACAGAGCCTTTGCCTAGCACGGCCAAGATGCCATCCCCAGCAGCCAGAGACACAATATGTTTTTAAATTTTAAAAACAGCGGACTCAGCTTCAGCTGTTTCTTACTTCAGATGTGTCAGTCCCTGGGGCCTGAGAAAGGCTTTGCTGTTGCTGCCTCTGCTCAGAGTCACAAGATTTAATTAATCACTTAGTTGAATCCGTAACGTGCCCTCCTCACCATGTCCGGGGGACTCAATTCACACTGACCCACTGATTGCTTGAGGCTTATTAGACATGCAGATTCTCAGACCCCAGCCCAGACTCACTGAGTCAGAAACTCCACACACAGGAGGCCTGGGCGTCTGTTCTTAGACTTCCCTGCTGGGCTTGATCCCTTGAAAGCAGGAGAGGCCTGGCCACATGGGCCTGACTAAGCATTTGTCATCATCCTGTGCAGAGCTCAGCAGAGAAATAGCCTGTCTGGAGTCTTGCTCCTAGAAGGCCACCACTGCTGTAAGACGAGTGAGTGTCCAACGACTGGCTGTCAGGTGTGGCAGAGCAACTGGCGGGGCGGGGAGGCTTCTCCTCAGGCACCCTGATTTCCTCATCCACCCTAGGGGGTGCCAATCCTCCTGAAAACGTAAGTGCAGGACAATAGGAACTTTCTTCCTCTTCCCCACCCTTTCTCGATAGAAAGGCACTTCCCAGCGCCCTCATTTAAAAGCAAGTGGCGGCTCACACCTTTAACCCCAGCCCTTTAAAATAAATCTTTAAAAAGGGGGACCCGGCTTAAAAGAGCCGGGTGTGGTGGTGTGCGCCTTTAATCCCAGCACTCGGGAGGCAGAGGCAGGAGGATCATTGTGAGTTCAAGGCCAGCCTGGTCTACAAAGCGAGTCTAGGACAGCCAAGGCTACACAGAGAAACCATGTCTCGAAAAACCAAATAAATAAATAAATGCAAGCCACCCTTGTCTACCTAGTGAGTCCCAGGCCAGCCACAGCTACATAGTGAGACCCTATGCGCAATCTTCTCTTAGCACAGGGGAAACCTAAGAGGAGGCTTGACATGAGTTTGAAGCCAAGCTGGGCTAGTATGAGACTGCCTCAAGAAAAATCCCATAAACAAAAATATATAGAAATAAAACCAGAGGGGCTGGAGAGATGGCTCAGTGGTTAAGAGCGCTGCCTGCTCTTCCAAAGGTCCTGAGTTCAATTCCCAGCAACCACATGGTGGCTCATAACCATCTGTAATGTGATATGGCGCCCTCTTCTGGCTTGCAGGAGTACATGCAAGCAGAGCAGTGTATACATAATAATAAATAAATAAATCTTAAAAAAAAAAAAAAAGAAAGAAAGAAAGAAAAAGAAATAAAACCAGAGCCAGGAGACGACTCAGTCATCCCAGTCAGCATCTGCCATTTAAGCATGAGGAATTGAGTTCAAGTCCCCAGGAAGGACCCACATTCAAAAATAAAAATGAAATAAAAGTCAGGCATGGTGCTACACACTTGTAATCCTTGTGCTGGGGAAGCAGAAACAGGAGACTTCCTATGGCTTGCTATCCAGCTAGTCTTGCTAGATGCAGTTTTGAGACAGGGTCTCTTACGGCGCACCACAAAAATACACACAACTCTCTCTTGATTCCTGTGAGGTCAGCACCACATCCATAGACATGCCACTGACCAGGAGGTAAGGACCCTTGGCTCCTCGTGTAGGTGGCATGAGTCGGCCTCTGCATCCTTCATCCCAGTCCTATGTTTCCAGGGATGCACTTGTTCACAGGCCCCTCTCAGGATCCCCCTCATGGCCATTGATGCTGAAAAAGGGCTGATGCTTGCTCCCAGTTAACAGACCTCCGTCTTGTCTAATACGCTGACCCCCTCCCCTTACCTCCTCCTAACAGTTCTCTAAGTTATGTCGATGCTGAGGTCATCTCTACACGTGAAAAGATAATTTACGTTCGGGTCATTGTGGAGAGAGTGGTCCAAACCCACTTCTTGCCACATAGCCCACACCTCCCGCTTGAGATACTGGCTTTTGCCCCATAGACTGTCTCCGTGTATGTCTTGAATGTTGTCTTTAACCCACTGCTCAGGTAAGGGAGTGCAGTGGGCTGTTTTCTGTGGCTCCAGACCTCAAATTCTAACTGTGGATTTAGTATGCTAGGGGACTCTGGGATGAAACGAAAGAAGCAAAAAAAAAAGAAACTCAGTTAAATCTTTGAAATTTTCAGACCACCCCCCACCCTCAGTCAGACACCTTGCTGCTTCTGATCCTCATCCCAGAGCCTCGTGGCTTCCCCTTGTCGGCCTGACTTGCCTGTGGCACAGACGCTATGTGGGTTCTGCCGACATGTAGGCAGACACTGCTGCCAGATGAAGGAAGATGCACTCCTCTTTGAAGGGAGGCACTTGTGTACTCAAAGAAGGAGCAGGGGTCATGAGGCTGTCCCCTCAGCACACCTGAGAGGCCGACAGAAATACCACAGTTGACCTTGTGCAGAGTCTGCTGGTGTTTTCCCCTTTGGGCACAGATTTTTTTTTTTAAAGATTTATTTATTATGTATTCAGTATGCATCAGATCACATTA
This sequence comes from Acomys minous, assembly GCF_964271855.1. NCBI lineage: Eukaryota > Metazoa > Chordata > Mammalia > Rodentia > Muridae > Acomys > Acomys minous. The sequence goes on from NC_140500.1 coordinate 24,622,488, forward strand.
TAGATGGTTGTGAGCCACCATGTGGTTGCTGGGAATTGAACTCGCGACCTCTGGAAGAGTAGTCAGTGCTCTTAACCGCTGAGCCATCTCTCCAGCCCTGGGCACAGATCTTAATATTCATTCTTTGAGGACTAATTGTCCTTTTGAAAGCCAGATCTTGAAGTGGAGAAGCTGGCTTTCTCTCCACTCCTGCTTCCCTGAAGGGCCGTGTATGGACCGTGGCATCACCTTACTGGGAAGAGAGCTCTAAGCAGCACGTGTAGTGTTAGGAACTCCGTTTCTCACCCGAGAAGGCCAGACCCCGACTCCTGCCCTTCGCCGTGCCTGCCCACCACAGTGCCTCAGCAGGGTCCTCCATAGCTCTTAGCCTGCCGCACACAGGCTTGAGACTCACATTAAAAGTTTCTTCAGGCCAGGTAATGGTGATGCACATCTTTAATCCCAGCACTCGGGAGGCAGAGGCAAGAGGATCTCTGTGAGCTCAAGGCCAGCCTGGTCTATAGAGTAAGTTCCAAGATAGCCAAGGCTACACGGAGAAACCCTGTCCCCGCCCCCCAAAAAAAACCCGCGTAACTTCTGGTTTCATAGACCCTCACTTCTCACTTCATCTCAGAGGGGAGTGGAAGGTTTAAAATGCGGCGTGGAGGACTGAAAAAGGATCAGCGGTCAAAGTGAGTTGGACAGGGGCCTAATATGACCTGTTGGTTCGCTCCTGAGTGACTTCTGCCCACTTATTTCCTCTCCTTGGACATTGGTAGATCTCTGCCTTTCTGGTCAAGCTGAACATTTACCTGGCTCAGTTTTTACATATTTTGAAGTGTGTGTGTGTGTGTGTGTGTGTGTGTGTGTGTGTGTGTGTGTGTGTGTAAGAGAGAGAGAGAGAGAACTCGGGTGCACACTCACATCCACGTTGATCTCAGGTCTCACATGTTCTATTTCACCAATAGTCTACAGATTGGTTCTCGTTAGCACAGGCATCTGCTGGCCCTGTCACACACATGTCATCTGTGCCAGCAGCCTTATCTGTCTGACACTTCTGCACCAGCCACCTGGATCCCCAGCCTGGGCCTCAGTGCTTATGATTGCCCTGGTTGGGCCTGGCCCTTAGCCTTGCTACGCAGGCCCTTCCCTGCGCTGGGGAAGGCTTTGGTTCTGGACAAATAGACTTGAGGTTGGGGAGTAAGAGCAGTTGAGCATAATCTCAGCCAATGAAGATTTTGCCTTTTGTTTTTGTTTTGGGGACAGGGTTTCTCAGTGTAGCCTTGGCTGTCCTGGGCTCACTTTGTAGACCAGGCTGGCCTTGAACTCACAGTGATCCGCCTGCCTCTGCCTCCCGAGTGCTGGGATTTAAGGCGTGCGCCACCAAGGCCCACTACCATTTTATATAAGACAGAATTGACTAGTAACAAGAAGCCATTCTTCACACCCAGCCTTCCAGAAAATTCTCTAGGCCTAGGCTGTTACTCAGTGGCAGATCACGAGCAGCGAGAGGCTCTGTCCCCAGTAACAACAAAAAGAGGCCAAGCATTCTAGGCTACATAGTAAGTTCCAGGTACCCTGAGATATGTGAGAATCTATTCGGATAATTAATTAGTCAGTCAATCAGTTAACTAGGCCAGGCATGATGTCGCATGCCTGTAATGCTGACAGCAGAGGATTGTGGGTTTAAGGCCAACCTGGGCTACCTAAGACCCTGTCTTGAGAGAGGGGAGAGAGAAAAGGGAGCTGGAGACATAGCTCCATTGTCAGAGTGCTTGCCTGGCATGCACAGAGCTCTGGTTTGGGTCTCCAGCAGTGCAGAGATTGATCATGGTGGTGTACGCCTGCAACCTCAGCACTGGGGAGGTGGAGACAGGTGCATAGAGCAAGCCAGAGTCCCAGGGACAGGAGAAGGCTGCCGGGAAAGAAGCACCCTTCTCCCTGGCCCTGACACCTTCAGTGTCTCATGGTCCACAGCAGGAAGCGTAACTGGAACAGAATACTCTTAGCCCTGGGCCTCCCCTGACTCTGTGGATGAAACTTGCCGCAGCACATCAGAAGGGAAGGTGTGGCGCCGAAGCTCATCCTGCAGTAGGGCCACGACTGACAGTTGCAGGCTGGGTGTTTAGAACTCCACACTCACATGGACAATACCCAGCTCTAAAATGAAAGACGAGTTTCCTGGCAGTCTAGACAGGGCGGGGCTGGTGTGTCTGAAATTCGATAGGCTAGGACTTGTGGGGTCTTGCTGACAAGGACTCTGTCCAGCCTTAAGCTTGTAGTGATGCTCCTTGTCTCAGGAGCCTTGAAGGTGTCCAAGATGGATACAGCTAGGAGGCCTGATCCCCAGAATTTTCTCCCAGCTCCAAACCAGCTCCTTTACACCCAGGAGTCCTTGGATCTGGCATGCCCACTAGCTTTCTTGTGGTAACCACTCTCCTCTTTGTCCAGTCAGAAATGCCTTCCTGTTGGGTGGTGGTGGAGCATGCCTTTAAATCTCAGCATTTGAGAGGCAGAGGCAAATGGATCTATGTGAGTTCGGAGCCAGCCCAGTCTACAGAGTGAGTTCCAGGACAACCAGAAATACACAGAGAAACACTGTCTCATAAAACCGAGGGGTGGGGGCAAGTGAGAAGAGAAGAAATGACACCTGCTTTGGATTGTAAAGAAAATAGGACTATCTGGTGACACAGTCCCTGTGCTTAGCCAGGGATGACCTTAACTTTCAATCCTCCTGCCTCTGCCTCCTAAGTGTTGGGTTGCGTGCATTCTCCACCATGCTCAGGTTGTAGACATTTCTCCCATAAATTATTCTCACCTTGTCCTTAAAATAAGCCCATGATCCTTGTAGGTATTTCTGGCTCTTTGTGATATTAGCTGCTTTAAATGTATCCGGGCAGAACTGAAAGGCTAGATGAGAAATGGGGAGCACAGGTCATCTCCCCTGACAGCCCATGCTGTCCCTGATGGGTCTTTGAGCTGTGGGAGTAGAAAGGGCCAATGTCTTAGCCCCTCCAGGCTTGGCTAGCACACTCTCTCATGTAAATAAGACACTCAGCCCCTCCTCTGCCTCAGCCTTGCAGTCACAGCCCATAGCAATTTGAACAATAAAAAGACCAGCGTGCTCTGCCTAAGCTCAGGGTGTTGCAGGTTTATAGCTCAATGGCAGAACACTTGCCTAGCATGCTTGATGTCCTGGGTTCAAACCCTCGCGCCGCAGAAAGGGGCAGGGAGGAGAGACTAGATCCAGCAAACCAAAACATCTGTTGCTCACTCCTCCATAAAAGGCAAAGACGTTGCTATCAAAGTCGGTGCCCCTGTGCTTTGCTTGCATACTCTATTCAGATTCTGGTTTGGAATGGAATTCCCCATTAGACTAGTTTTTCTGTTCCATTTCTTCTTTCTAAAATAGCACCTATTAGGTTTCTTTTTTTTTTTTTTTTTTCTAAGTGTGAGTGATAGGTGTTCACCATGGACACGTTGGAGGCTACAAAGCAAGTTGTGTGGGTGAAGCCTTCCTCCCTACTCCTATTTTTAAACTTTTGTTCTCAAGATAAAGGTTGTACAAGGCATGTGATCAGGATAAAAGAGCGTAGGATCTATTGGGTGATGTCCAGGAAGTAGTGTATGTCTTTAGGTCTATATATCCATTTTAGCATTTGTATGTGCGGGCGCCTGCCTGACTTCGGATGTGTGTTGCTTACATACTGCGTCACTGCCCCTCGCTAGTGAGTATGGCGTCGTACTGGCTATACGGCTACCTACTCGTGTGTCACTAGAGTCCCAGGAAACAGCAGAGAGAGTTGACGTGATGCTTATGGCATTTCTCCAGGTTTCTGAGCCCCAGACAGACTTTATGCTCCAAAGCCAAGTAGGTCAGTTATGACGGAGCAATTTTTTTGGGAAAAGACCCAGGAGGCATCAGCTCTTCGTGGCTGCGGAGATGGGATAAAAAGCACTTTACACACTCTGGCTTTGGTTTGGAGGTTGTGCCCAGTATCAGGTTTCCTGTGCCCACAGTACTAGGTAAGACGATGAAAGGCTTTGAAAGAAAAGGAGACTGGGGTCCCTACCTTTATCCCACTGCAGTGTAGAATGGCCAGTCCAGCAGTAGCTAGATGTTTCAGCCCTCCTGTTAACCCGAGCCTTTCTCGCCATGGGCCACCTCTCTCCCAGTCCTCCCGTGGCCAAAGGCCTCTCCTTCTGGGTTTCCTGTTTCCTGTGTGTGCTCCTGTGGTTCTGTGATGGTCCCTTGCTCCGCTCCTCTCCCTGTTCCTTAAATGATCAGGTTTGTAGAGATCTCTGCACGCTGTCTTCTCAGTTGCCCGTCACCGCGAGTTGTTGACTTGTCCTGTCAGCTCACCCCCCTTTGGGTCTCACAGTCCACAGTGTGACTCCACCCCTCAGCTGTGGCATTGGATGCCTCCAAAAGGTGGAAGAGCCCAAAGAAAAGGGAGGGTGGTTGGTTTTCCATAGCCCATGGGAGGGGTAGTGCTGCTGGCTCTTCGAAGTCACGTCCTGTGTTCGTGGTTTGTTTCCCCCTAGCTTCCCTGGTTTGGAATGCAGGGCAGTGCACAGCTGTCAGCCCCTACAGGCCTATGGCAAGATTAAGACGCCACTTGTGCAGACTCAGGGTTCCTGTGGGCATGGTGATGGACCCTCCTTGCCCCTTAGAGTTGTGGAGAAGCTAGCTTAACCTCTTGCGCACCTGTCAGTGCTGACATCTCAAGAACGTTTTATGTAGGTTTTTTTTGGTGACCTCAGTAACCTGCACACCTAGAGGCAGTGTCGGCTGCGTATTTAGAAAGTCTTGTTGCGTGGAGGTAGGCAGACCTACCCAAGGCCACTGGCCACCATATGATAATGTCCCAAAGTCACTATATACCCTCAGCAGCCACTGCTGCCTGCAGCCTGGGCCAGCTCTTGTTCAATTTCTGTGCTGAAAAAAAAAAAAAGGGACTTAATTTCATTTGTAGACTTTGTTCCCCCCCGTTTCTGCCTCTCCATTCTTGTGGATTTTTTTTTCTTTTCTTCCTGTTGTTCCTCTCTCACCTTTTCTGTTTTTTGTCCTCTGCCTGTTTTTATTCCACCTTCCTCCCCTGCCCCCTCCCCCGTCCCTCTCCACCTCCAAATTCCTCGCCTCCTTTCCCTCTCTTTCCTTCTTTGTCTTTCTCTGTCTCCTCTTCCTCTTCCTCGTTTGGTCCTTTTTGAAGTTGAGCCCAGTGGCGGGACTCCACGGCGTAGACCTCTCTCCTTCTGCCCCTGCTGTGTCCAGGAAGGTAACGTAACCTCGTCCACCTGTCCCCCACCGCCTCCTAGGGGCCGCAGCCATCATGATCCAACAGGGAGCCAAGGCCCGGCAATTGTTCTCCTCTCTCTCTCTCTCTCTCTCTCTCTGACTCCCGAAAGCCCTACCTCAGAATGTCATGAGTATGTGGCAGTTTCTTACAAGGCACAGTATCCCTTTGACTGTCAGAGGGAGGATGGGTACAGAGGGAAAAGCCAAAGAGCCTGTGGGCTCCAGTGTCTGCAGGGTACCATCCTGCCTACCATCGCTGCTCAGGGCCTTGGAGCCAGTAAGCCAAAGGCCAGGAACAGGGGAGGAACCTCGTCTGTGGCAGCGGTTTGTATCGGTCGAGTCAAGGAATACTGTCCTTACAAAGACTGGTCTACACAAATGCCCCTCCCCCCCCGAGTTTTGTTGTTGTTTTCCTCCAGCCACTAAAATCAAACGTCTTTACCTTATGTCTTGCTGCGTGTGTCTTGTTTTGTTTTAAGTTTGTCTGACTTGAAGTCTGTTGTGGTGATCAGATTGTCATTGGCAAGGCATGTGGGCAGGGGACGGGCAGTGTGGCCATGACTAACCCCTGCTAACCTCTCCACGGCTCTCCTATGTGACCACCCACCCCGCCACATCCCCTTGCTCATCGGCCATGACCAAGCTCCAACATGGCTCATGAGCAGTGTCCCAACGTCCCATCCCTTTCCTCCTCCCCCTCCCCCCCCCGGTGGAATTTGGGGTCTTTACTTGCTGGGATGTGGGAAGGAGGGGGACAGACTTGGTACGCTCACGGCTTGCCACTCTGGACAGCTTGCATGCCTCAGGACTTCATCTCCATGGCCACACGGGCACACTGTGCAGAGACGCTCCAGAAGGAATGCATGGAACTGGGCTGGAGGCTGTTTTAAAGCCGAAGACCCAAGTCTATTGGAGTGGGGAAGGAGAGCTTGGGGCCCCGGACCTGTAGGCAGGCTCGACAGGCCGAGATGGAGGTGCCCATCTTTTGAGAGTAGAGCTCGGGGCCAGGACCCCCGTGTCAGGAGTGAGGTGCATGTGTGCCTGGCACAGTGCTGATACTAACTAACTCTTGCTTGGGTCAGTTCTCTCTCCAGGGTGTGGTCACTGGCTAAAGACTTAGGCTTAGGCCTGACATGTGTCTGTCATACAGTGAAAGAGCTTTGGCCCTTGACTAGTGTGAGTGAGTTGGGAAGAGGCAGGGTAGAGCAGGTGTGAGTCCGACACGGGAAAGGCACGAGTATGTTGTCAGTATTCTTGTGCTAGGGTGTTTCTCAGACCTGGACCATCCACCCCAAGTAAGCGGAGGGGACTTAAGGAGTCCCAGTCTGACTCCTCGTAACCCGAGGCCTGTGAATGGACCTCAGGAAGCCCTCAGACACCCCAAGCTCTGTGTAAAATTACTTGATGTAAGGATGGGAGGGTAGTTCAGTGGTTGGGGCATTGCCGAGTCCATATGCGGCTCTGTGTTCCACCCTCAACACACAGAACACTACTAAGGAAAGTCTGTGTCCACATGGGCAAAGAGCCACTGACACAGGGTGCTTTCGAGGCAGGGTCATTGAGCAGCTTTGTAGGCTACGCAGGACTTTGTTACTTCCGGGATGGTTTGGTTCCTGAGAAAGTCTTTCCTCCGTGCTCCTGCTGCAGTTAAGCCTAGGGGTGTAGCCACTCATGATGGACACTCAAGTCAGCAGGTGGCAGAAGAGTAAGAACAGCTACCTTCCTCAGCCCCGGGTCCCACTGGTGAGAACCGTGACAGCCACCTTGATGCTGGGGTGTTTGCCGGGGGCTGCGTGCTAAGAAGGGGTCTATTAGGGTGGGGGTTGTAGCTCAGCAGTAGGGCATTTGCCTGGTAGGCACGTGTCTAGGTGAGTGCACAACAACAACAACAACAAAAATACGGTGTCTTCGTGGTCAGACTGGGATGCGGTGGTGAAGTGTCAGGGGCCTCTGAAAGAGACAGCTGCCCAGGAAAAAGCAGGGTTAAAAGAGGAAAGAGCAAGTGTAGAACTGGGCGTGGCGGCACACAGGCCTGTAATCTCAGACCGTGCAACGATGGAGAAGAGGAGGATGAGGAGTTGAAGCCCAGCCTGGGGATACAGGAAACCTTACCTTAAAGACAACGTACAATTTATACATTTATACTCCTCCCAGCTATGAGACTGTTTTCCTCCACGGGGGCCTAGAAACGGAGAGAACAAGCCATTTCATACACAGCACACAACACTGTGCATAGTTAAGCTTGTAAGGAGCAGTCGCTCAGCACAAGGCCCGGGCGGGACTGATGGAAAGTCTAGGTCTTCCGGGCCCTGGGGTGGACACGACGCAGCAGCGACCTGTCGTTCTCTGCCTCCTGGTCCCCTTCAAGGCTGTAGGCAAACTGTGGGCCTGGCTTGGGACTGTTCCGGCAGCATCTTGCTTGGCTCTTTGCACATTTGCCCCAGTGTGACAAATCCTTCTGGGCTGGGAAACCAGAAACTCGATCCCCTCGAGTGATTCTCAGTCTCTCACACAGGCATGGGCAAAAAGGATGACCCCAAGCTGATGCAGGAGTGGTTCAAGCTGGTCCAGGAGAAAAACGCCATGGTGCGCTATGAGTCGGAGCTCATGATCTTGTGAGTAACGCTGAGAGTCAGGGAGCAGCTGCTGCAGAGGGCCGCCCGTGCTTGGTGCGGCACAGCAGGCACAGCTGTCCTTGTTGGCAGGGTGAGAGGGCTGTTCCCCAAGTCACTGTTGCTGTCTCTCCCCACCTCAGTGCCCGGGAGCTGGAGCTGGAAGACCGGCAGAGCCGGCTGCAGCAGGAGCTGAGGGAGCGGATGGCTGTGGAAGGTAAGCAGAGGAGGGGGCAAGTGTGTGGGGACGGTGACAGTGGGCCACTGTCCCAGGCCACACACGCCTAATGCCTTCGGCCACTCGGCAGATCACCTGAAGACCGAGGAGGAGCTTTCAGAGGAGAAGAAGATCCTGAACGAGATGCTGGAGGTGGTGGAGCAGAGAGACTCCCTGGTAGCCCTGCTAGAAGAGCAGCGGCTGCGGGAGAGAGAGGAGGACAAGGACCTGGAGGCTGCTATGCTGTGCAAGGGCTTCAGCCTGGACTGGTCCTGAGCCTGGCTCCCCTCGTGTTGGGTAAATTGGCACCCACCTGACCTGGCTGCGTGCTCCCAGACCACTTGGATCCAGGTTCACAAAAGGCCCGGGGCATCCCCGGAGGGTAGTGCTCAGGCACCTGTGCCCTGGGAAGACCCCCCAGGTGAGGGTTAATCCTCTGAGGTGACTCCACCTCCTAGGAGAGGCCACCCAGACTTCCCACCCAGGAGGGGAGGCGATGGGTGTGTTTGATGTGTGCCCCAGGGGAAACTCTTTCAGGTCCCTGAGGGCTTGCTGCCCGGTACCTCTTTCTTCCCTCTGCTGGTAAGAGAGAGATTTGGCTCCTCCTCAGAGCCGCTGCCACCACAGAGCATCTGCTGAGCAGAGCAGCCACTGCCCTCATCGCTCCCTGAAGCACCACCAAAGTCACAGAGGCATCTACAGAAAAGGGCCATGGATGGAGATCCAGCAGGGAGCCAGCCACACCCATAAGGGTGATACCTACCCTACAGTGGTTGCCAGGGGAAGTCGGACAGTAAGCAGGTTCATTATGCAAGTTAGGAGGGTGCAGGAGGGGTCTGCCCCACCACACACTGGATCCCCAGTGGCCAAGTGCCCCGGGGCCTCTCACATGGGCAGTGGCCTGAGGCCCATGGATTGCTGTGTTTTGCTTTTAGTTCACAACTATTTTTGACACTGGAAAGTACTGACTTTGGGAGAGCTGACCGAGGCCCTATGTTTCAACCCCTCCCCCTGTCCCCGCCCCTCCTGCCCTCATTGACAGACAGGCACCATTCCTGGTCAGCACCCACATCAGTTCAGGAGATGGTTCTCCTTGACATTTTCCTGTGTTTGCACCTTGGAACGAAACTGACAACCTGGCTAGACACTCAGCCGCTTCGGACCCCTTTTTGTCGATTTTAACTTATTTTTGTAATACTTGAAAGTAAGCAGCGTCATTTTTATACCTTTACTAGAGACACTGGTTGCCTGTCACCTGCGTGTAGGAGTGCCTGGGAGGGCACCTGATGCGAACGTGACCCAGCTTCTTGTTACATGCATCTATTTATTAGCCTTCTCAATAGTGTTACTGTACCTGGTCGGCATCAGGGAGCAGCTCAAGGCCCCGTGGGTTCTTGCTCACGGCTTTTCTGCCCCCTCCTCCACCCAGCACCCTGTTCCTGTCTCCACTGGACTTCTACAGGAGAACTGCCTCTCTGCAAGGATTCACTTTAGCACCAGGAGGCCAGGCAGGCACCGAGACGGATAAGCTGCTCTGTTGTCTCCTGTTGGGATCTTGGCTCCGTGGAACCTACTTTGTCCGGTTTTGCTGCCAAGGTTTTACCTCCTGTACATAACATATGTTAAGGGTTGAGGCGCTAGCCCCTCTTCATGCTTGCTGGGACCAAGTAGCCTGTGACCTCATCCCTAGCCTGGCTGATGAGAATACCCCAATCCAGCTACACAGGAATGTATGTGCTGGTCTCCCCTCAACACACTGGCCACTCTAGTCTTCCCTGCCTATACTAGGGTTTTTCTTGGCCTGGCAAGAACCGATAAGCACCATGTAACCTGACCCATAAGCCAAGCTGTTCATTTCTCATGGTTCAGCCAGAGACCAGTGGTGGAGGCCAGGGTGCTCCTCCTTCAGAACAGAAGCCCATGGACCACTCCGTTGGTGCCATACCAATCTGGGAAGGGCGTGCCAGCCCAGCCTAGTAGGAAGGGCTGCTGTGGGCAGCATAGCCAAGGGCCCACACTGATCCTGGACTTCCCGTGGGAACCACACCGTGCCTCAACTTGAACGTCCATCTAAACTTCAGAGGAACAAACAGTTGTCTCTGCTTCACCTTGTGCAAAAGCTGCCATCTCTCCTGTGGAAATCCAGATGCACCGCTGCTAGCAACCACCACGGCTCTGGACATCATCACCCCCTGGCCTCCGACAGGGCGGTATTGCTGTTTTTATTTCTGTCTGGAAGGGGGAGAGGAGGATGTTCTGGATTCCATTTTCAACCACAATCTGCCAATCAAACCGGACTTAGGACAGGACCTAAATCGCCTGTGTGGCCTTCTCCTGAACCCTGTCCTCGTCCCCAGTGCCACTGGCAACCCCAAGCAGCTCAGCCCTGTCACACCTGCTAACCCTGGACAAGGAAGCCGTTTCCAGAGTGACTCCAGAAGCGTGCAGAGGCCCGCTGCGCCTCCTGTGGCCTCACAGTGGAAGCACCCTTCCGCTCTGTCCTGGTCCGGCGCCATGGGCGCGTGGATCATTCCAAAGCACACACTGCTTCGTGCAGTCATGAGAAAGGGGACAGAAGAAAACTTTACAGGGGGGGTCTCAGAAATCCACCAGCCTGGGAGGCGTCTCCCAGCTCTCCAGCTGTGACAGGATTTCAGGTTCTCCTTTCCACCCCCCACCCCACCCCCCAGGCTCCCGGTTTGTAAGAGCACTTTCCCCCTCCCAGCCCACCCCCCAGGGCTCCCGGTTTGTAACCACTAGTATGCAGTTGATTTCATTGGTCCCAGGGCCACGGCGTGAGGTGTTCTCCACCTCGCCTGTGGAAATGTGTGCAGCTCCGATCAGGTGTTCTTCCCAGGAGTTAGGAAAGAGAGGGATGTGTACACTTCATACGCGCATGAGATGCTCCAGCGCGTCTGAACAAGCCCAAACTCAAGGCTAAGCACAGAGGCTCCAGCCTGTGTCCCTGGAGGGCAGGCAGAAGGCAGCCCCTTGCTCCCAAGTAAGAGCGTGGCCAGCCCAGGCTCTACCCCTGCTCAGTTGGTATCTTTGGACCTTTGCCCCCAGAAGCCATCCTTAAGATAATTTTGACCAGCAGCTGTAGACTTTAAGAGATAAGACATTTTTCATTGAGACAGGAGAGGAAAAGGGTAGGCCCAGGCCAACAGAGATCAGGGGCTGCAGTATAGCTCAGTGGTAGAATGTGTGCTTAGCATGCGTAAGGCCCATGGTTCAATCCCCAGTACCATATTTTAAAAACTTTTTTTTTGGAAGATGGTAACATGACCCACAAGAAGGAATGGTCTGTTTTATGCACAATAAAGGTTTTTTTTGTTTTGTTTTGGTTTTTTTAAGAAACAAAGTAATTCTGAAGTCATTTTTTTCTGCTCTTGGCATTGAGCCAAGACACATTTCTATATCATCGGGTGAGTAATGTGTACACAATCATTTGGCCAGTGATTATATTATAGGTGAGTGTATGCAGACAGGGTTGCTCAAAGAATATAGCTTTTCATTTGGTCTGTGGTTTTGAACCCTCTGTGTTATTCTGACTTAGCCATCAGTAGCTAGCACTGGGGAAATCCTCTGCAGCGGTTCTGCAGCAAAAGCACCGAGGGCGGTGGTGGCCGCAGCTCACACGTTTAATCCCAATGCTTGGGAGGCAGAGAAAGGTGGATCTCTGTGAGTTCAAGGCCAGTCTGGTGCACATAGCGAGTTCCAGGACTCCATCGAGACCCTGTCTTAAAAAAAAAAAAAAAAAAAGACTGGTGAGCCAGGCGTGGTGGTGCACACCTTTAGTCCCAGCACTCAGGGAGTCAGAGGCAGGCGGGATCACTGTGATTTCGAGGCCAACCCAGTGTACAAAGTGAGTCCAAAACAGCCAAGGGCTACACAGAAAAAGCCTATCTCTAAATAAATAAATTAATAAATAAGTCAATACTGGCGTCGCTAAAATTCTTAAGGTCCCAGTGACAAGCCAAGACAGGATTCCACCAAAGTTCATTCTGGGAAAGCCGTGTGTTTTAACTGCACTTAAAGGGGTGTGGGTACTCCTCCCCTCAAAAACACTATATCTGGAAGGACTTGCCCAGCAGAGATGAGGGCTCTTCCCTACAGCCACGGAGATGGAGTCCTCCGCGCATCTTCATCCTGTCTCTATAACTAGCCCCTCCCCCAGGCCACATGCAAGCAAGGCAGAGTTGCATACAGCAGGTCGTTGGCAACAGCTGGGTACCCAGGTGAGTGGAGTACCCAGATACCCTTCCCACCTCTCTCCTTGAGAGCCTGAACCGTCAGCAAACCTACCTGGGACGATCTAACTGAACTCGTCAAAATGTCAGTGACTTGGTTCAGAGGACAGCCACTCTGGACAGCTAACTAATCTAGAGTCCTGTTGGCCAGGACCCATGTGTAATGGGAGGTGAGAAAGGAGGGGAAGAAATAGAACTAGAGCCAGCTCACGAGGGACATGCTGTGGCACTAGACTCCGGAGAAAAGCTGCATCACGGCCTTCGCCCTTTTGAAAGGAAAGTGGAGCTGGGAGGGCACCTGGGTCCAATCATCTCCCTGCCCCCACCCCCCCCCACCCCCCCAGAGGCTTTCTCATAAGACTGAGAAACAGGTGTGGCAGTTGGCCAGGCTTCACAATAACCCCAGGTGGCAGGAAATGGTAATTTTAGGCAGGCAGCCAGAAACAGGCTCCTCCCAAGAAACCACTGTTCCTAGCCTCCGCCAGGACAGCTGACTCCTGTCAGAAGAGTGGATATGTGCCCCTATAAGGTGAGTGGTGGCTGGGCACCGTGGCACGTGCCTGTAATCCCAGCATTCAAGAGGCAGAAGCAGGCAGACCTCTGTGAATTCGAGGCCAGCCTGGTCTACAAAGTGAGTCCGGGACAGCCAAGGCTACACAGAGAAACCCTGTCTCAGAAAAAAAAAAAAAAAGGAACTCAACACCCCCTTTCCCTCCATCCTTCCTTCTTGCCTACCCTAGTGTTAGGGTGGAGAAGGGTGGCAGATGTAAGAACCCAATATAAAGTAGCCCAAAGGCCCCACTACAGCGATGTGCACTCTTAACCACCAAGGCACCCCTCCAGCCGCAAGGTCACAACTCTTTACATATATAGAAATTTGGGGTTGACATTTAAAACATTGGAACCAGACTGGAGGTGGCATTGTGTCAGGTACATATGCCCCACACATAGGCGCATACACCCAATTTAAAATAGAAATAAGGGACAGGAGAGATGGCTGTCTTGCATCTCTTGCAGAGGACCTGCGTTTGATTCCCAGCACGCACATGGCAGCTCGCAATCATCTACCTCTAGTTCCAAGGGATCTGACAACGATCTGACACCTTCTTTCCGGCCTCCAAGGGCACAAGGCATGTTCATGGTACACAGACATACATGCAGTCAAACAAAAGTAAACCTTTTAAGCAAAGTTCTTTAAAACATTGAAATCGCATGGGTGGGTTTTCTGGAAGATTTAAAACTCAACAGCTCAGATGGTAGAGCACGTGTCTAGCATAGAAGCCCTGCACACACCTGGAGTCCCAGTACTTGGAAGGTGAAGGCAGGAGGATCAGAAGTTGAATTTCATCCTTGGGTACGTAGCAAATGTGAGGTCAGCCTGGATGGTGTGAGACCCTGTCTCAAAGTCAAAAGTAAATAGATGTCATCGTATGTGCACATAGGCAAGACTGAACTGTCACTCGTCATCAGACCTTAACCTGCCAGCAGCTAAGTCAGAGGCCATCTGTATCCAGACATCCCTGGCTAGCCCCCAACCAAAACTGAGACCCGGCAATGTAGGAGGGCTAGCCTGAGACAGGCAGGCCCTTTCATTTGCTGCCTCTCACTGGAAGCTGAAAGCCAAAACTGAAACCATCAAGATGGCTCAGTCAGCCAGGCATGGTGGCGGACACCTTTAATCTCAGCACTCAGGAGGTAGAGACAGGTAGATCTCTGAATTCGAGGCCAGCCTAGTCTACCAAGTGAGTCCAGGACAGCCAAGGCTACACAGAAACCCTGTCTTGAAAAACAAACAACAACAACAACAAAAAGATGGCTCAGCTTTAGCAGGCAAAAGTACTTGCTTTATAACCCTGTTTATTCCTCAGACTCACAGGAGAGTCTTGTCCCTCACACACCCATAAATAAATACAAACTTAAATAGAAAAAAAAATACTCTTTACTTAAAAAAAAAAAAAATTATTAGCTGGGACTAGCGAGATGGCGCAGTGGTTAAGAGCACTGGCTGCTCTTCCAGAGGTCCTGAGTTCAATTCCCAGCAACCACATGGTGGCTCACACCATCTATAGTGAGAGCTGGTGCCCTCTTCTGGTGTGCAGGTGTATGTGCAGATAGAGTACTCATATACATAGATATATCTGTAAAAATTAATTAGCATATATAATGGGTTTTAGTATCCCATTTTTACACACACACACATATAAATATATATATAATATGTACATATAGACATAATGTATTTAATTGTGGACCCATGGTTTAAAACTCCTTTGCCTCAGGCCAATGGAGGCTTTACGGAGGCCCTTCCTCTGTTCTCTTATGTCTGCTAATGATTTCCCGTGGGTCTCTACGTCTCTCCAGGAGGAAAATGTTTTGTAGGGTCACTTGGCCATGTTACATGAAGAGCCTTAGGGATCTGATTTGACATCTGCCCAGTCTGGCAACTACCCAGCTGACTAATCCTGAACTTGGCTCTCCAAATCTGTCCCCTATACCTTTTTCCCGTAAAGCGGTGGTGGGACAGAAAGAGCTAACGGTGCTTGCTATGTGCTGCGTGCCTATCTCTCAAGCCTCTGAGTCATGGTCATCTGCCAGTCTGGCCCTGCTCAGAGCCCAACCCAGAAGCTGGCCCTGCTCAGTTTCTTGGAATTCCTGAGGACATCTGGACCTCAGTGCGGAGTGTGAAGGAGAGGAAGAAAGTCAGGGTTTGGATTGGATATGGGGCAGTCCCAGACATCCCACACAGGAATAAAGAGGACAGAAATAGTCATGTCCACGTCATGTAGCAATACAAACCACAATCGCCAACACCCAAGGGGCAGAAGCAGGAGGGCTGACATGAGTTGTAGGCCTGCCTGGGGCTTAAAAAACAAAAACAAAAAAACACTAGGCAGTGGTGGTGCCTTGGGAGGCAGAGACAGGTGAATCTCTGTAAGTTGGAGGCCAGCTTGGTCTCCAGAGCTAGTTCCAGAACAGCCAAGGCTACACTGAGGAAACCCTGTCTTGAAAAAATAATAAATAGAGTTGGCTTCAGAAAGAGCAGAGCAGTACAGAAGATGGTCTGTGGGCCACGGTCAGACCCACTATGGGGCCAATGTTTGGCAGCCCGGCTCTTTGGAAAAGCCATCCCTGGGAGCCCATCTGAGCTGTGCCAGCTTCTCTGGGGCTCTGCTTTTGTTTCCTTGAGCTGCACATCCTCACTCACTGTTAGAGCAGATCAAAGAGTCCCGGGCACAGTTAGGAGATGAAACGGGAAATTCCACACTGGGCCTCTGACTTACCGTAGGCATTGAGTCACAACTGAGCTTTACCCATCTTACACTTCCAAAGCAGAGCACTGTGACATTGCAACTCAGGTCTAAGTGGCAGGAGTCTGTTTGCTTGCTTATCTGCTTGTTTTTCCCCCCTTGACATATCTTTGTCCAGGATCTTTTGAACCCACCTGTCTTTCAAGTCCTGCAGCATGGGAGAAAGGCACCCTGGAAATGGTGGGGGACACTGGCCCAGCCTCTGAACACCTTTCACCTTCGCAGTGGAAGGTCTCAGCTGAGGATTCAGGGAGATGCTGAGATGGACCACAGGGGACATGAAGGTTATTACACTTATTAACAGGCATGCTTTTAATCTCAGCACTTGGGAACTCTGAGGTTGAGGCCAACCTGGTCTACATGGTGAGTTCCAGGCTAGCCACATAGTTAAGATCCTGTCAAAGCTTGTTGGGAGACAGACAAGCAGGTCAGGGGTCTTCGAAGAGAGGCAATCGGGGGGCCCCACGTGGCAGAAATGGGAGTCTCTTAAACCTTTCTGAGGATGGGGGTTTTTCACCACACAAGCCTGCCTGCCATCAGACTCTTAATTCTTATTCAAAGGCAAAGAAGTGGGTGAGGAGCAGGATGTGTGGCCTTGGTGTGAACTCACTTCCATGGATAAAAGAGCCCACCCAGCACCCAGCAGTCTGTAGGCCAGGGACAGGAGGGCTGCTATGGGTACTGTGGCCCTGAGTGGCCCATTTCCAACATGGCAACTCTTTCACCCAAAGCAGACAGTATCCTTCTCGGATGGCCACTGCTTTCTCAGCTTCCAGCACACTTTCTCCGCCTACAGCGGGCACCTTGCTCTCAGTGTCAATTTCCAATCAGCCTACTGTCCACCTAACAGGGTGTAACACTGGTCTGTCCCTTCCTTTGTGTCTCAAAACAATCCCGGTGGCTTTACTTGGGCCTTGGTGGATGCTGTGGTTTTGACAGATGAACTCTCGCCATCTTCCCTCTGTCAGTCTGGTGTTGTATTAGGAGCCCTTGAGTCCCAGGGCTATTCACAGTGATCAGTTAAAAAGGACCCAGCGCAAGAGGGTACCAGGACACACCTGGACTCCCGTGACCTATACATCGATGTCTCTGTGTCACTTTGTGACTAGAGCTGGAGCTTGCTGTCAGTGTTTCACCCAGGTGGAAAGGGGCCAGGCAGGATGGAGTAAACTTTGACCCCCCCCCCCACAGGTCTGGAGGAGGTGGGTCAACTGGCAATATCCGGGTACACAGGTACACCCAGTAGAAAAGCTAATTACCAAGACAGAGTGGGGTGGGGGTGGGAGTCGGAAGAGCAGCTGAGGCCCTGTGGAGCTGGGAGGTTTTGCTGGGAATAAAAGGACAAGTGGCACAGCAGTGTAAGGGGGACGGAGCTAGGAGAAGGGCTCAGTGGTGGAGTGCTTGCCTAGCTTGTGTGAGGCCTCGGCTTCCAAAGCCTGTGCTGCAGAAAGCGCAGCTCCCCAGGATCCTCATCGAGGACGAGGAGCCACATTCAGTGGCCATGCCTGCAGGCCCAGCACTTAGGAGGGTGGAGGCAGGGGAATCAGTCATTCACTGTCAGTGACAAGCCTGAGGATTCCCGGAACTCACGTGGCAAAAAGAGAACTGACTCGGCGACTTGTCCTTTGTCTTAGTCAGGGTTGTCTAAAGGAACAGAAGGGACAGAATGGAGACAGATAAAACTAAAGGAGATGTATTAGATTTGACCTACAGAATGTGGCTGTCTCACGACGGAGGCCTGGGTAGTAGATTAGGCCCTGGGGCAGTCCCAGTCTGGAGCTGGGGACCTGGAGAGTTACTGTCTCCTTTGGAATCCAAAGAAGTTAGTTCTAACATGGGCAGAGAAGCACAGGGCAAAGCAGGCACGAAGCGAAAGCTTCCTTCCAGGTCCTTACTGTGGGTTGCCACCGGAAGGCGTGGCAGGGATGAGTGGGTGTTCCCACCTCACAGAATCTCCCACAGGCTTACCCAGCAGCTTGGGTTTTAGTCCGTTCCAGATGCAATCAAGTTGAAGACCAAGATCAGCCATCATGTATTCTGGCCTTCCACTAGAATGTATTTACTTATTTATAAATATATATATATATATATATAAATGTTTTCACTGACATACTGGACTTTATATATGGAGTTCTTAGACAGCGTGACATATCTGAGACATTTGGTGTTGTTTGTTTGTTTGTTTGGCTTTTCAAGACAGGGTCTAACTATTAGCTTTGGCAGTTCCAGAACTCACTCTGTAGACCAGGCTGTCCTCGAACTCACAAAGATCTGCCTGCCTCTGCCTTCGAGTACTGGGATTAAAGGTGTGTGCCACCCCCACCCAGCAAGACACTGTCTTAAAGCTGCTTCTGATGGCACAGGCCTTTGATCCCAACACTCAGGGAGGCAGACAGAGGCAGGAAGATCTCTATGAGTTCAAGGACAGCCTGGTCTACAAATCAAGTCCAGGACAGCCAAGGCTACACACAGAAACCCTGTCTCAGAAAAAAAGAAAAAAGAAAAAAAAAGGAGGGGCCCTAATATCTGGGTCCCTGACCCTGGAGTCCTGCTTTCCAACCCCCATGGCCACCCCACACAGAGCTAGCAGAAGCCTGATAACAATCAAAACAGAGTAACAGCCACATTCTGTGAACACTTTCTATACACAAATGAAGTGGTTTCTTACTCATAGCATGCCTAGGAGGCCGACTAACATCTCTTTTGATAGGAAGGACACATAGAGGCTCAATTCTATTTGACTGATGGTGGAGCTGAGCTTAGGACTGTTGAGGGATTGCACCTAGGGTCACCAAAGGAGGGAGCTATGACAATAAATTCCAAAAGCTGGCCTCTTCTGCTCCCACCCTCCTCCTAAGCTCCTGGGGGCAGTGCTGCCCAGTGCTCTTCCCCAGGCCCTGCTGCTGTCAACTTGCAGCATGTCTCTTGCCTGTGGGACCACTGCTTAGTATTTGTATTGTCCCATGCAGGTACGGCCTTTCTTATGGTAGTTACGACTCCTGGGAGTCATGTCAAATTGTGTATAATCTAGCCCATTCCTCCTTCTCACGTGCTTTCTAGCTGTTTGTGGGTCATGCTCTTTTACACCATGAGTGCCCCTGAGTAACCTCCGTCTTGTCCCCCTCCCCATATGGAAACTATAAATGCACAAACCATGAGAAAGGAATGTGGGGCTTTAGAACCACACCCCGGTGCCAAGAATGCACCAGGCCTCAAAAAATTCACTGTGTACTTGAAGATGACCTTAGTTCTTAACCCCAGCATGCACTTAAAAAAAAAAAGTCAAGTATGAGCCCGGCGGTGGTGGCTCACGCCTTTAATCCCACCACTTGGGAGGCAGAAGCAGGTAGATCTCTGTGAGTTCGAGACCAGTCTGGTCTACAGAGTGAGTTCCTGGACAGCCAGGGCTGTTACACAGAGAAACCCTGACACAACAAACAAACAAACTATGAAGCAGGCATGGTAGTGTATACCTTTCATCCCAGCCCTCAGAAGGCAGAGGCAGGCCTGGTCTATATAGCAAGTTCTAGGTGGGTATGTCATAGGGTTACACAGTGAGGCCATGTGTGTTTCATTCTTGGGGCTCACTGGCCTGCCAGCCTAGCCTGAACAATGAGCCCCAGTTCCTAGTGACAAACTCTGCCTCCAAAAACAAGGTGGGGCCAGGCATGGTGGCGCACACCTGTAATCCCAGCACTCAAGAGGCAGAGGCAGGCAGATTTCTGTGAGTTCGAGGCCAGCCTGGTCTACAAAGAGAGTCCAGGACAGCCAAGATAACACAGAGAAACCCTGTCTCGAAAAACTAAAACAAAACAACAACAACAAAAACAAAAACAAACAACTAAGGTGGGGCTGGCAAGAATGGCTCAGAGGGAAAGGAACCAGCTACAAGGCCCAATGGCCTGAGTTCCATTCCATATGGCAGAGAGAAGTGAGACCTCCAAGTTGTCCTCTGACTTCCATATGCTAGCTATCACACACACGCACACACGCACGCACACACTCACGCAGGCACGCATGCACGCACACAATCATTGTGGTTAAGAACAAAACAAAGCCCCAGAGGCCCAAAGGCACATCGGCTCTCCTGGTGCTGGAGTCACAGGTGGTGCTGAACTACTTAGTGTGGGTGCTGGGACTCAAACTTCTCTCATCATGACAGAGCAGTAAGAACCCCGGATCACTGGGGCATCTCCAGTCTCCTATAGAACCACTTGGCAACCTGAATCTTTTAGTGGAATTAAATGTTCCCTGACCCAGAATCCCCACCCCTAGGTATTTTATCTGAAAGAAATATAAGAACATCAGGCATGGTGACATGGCATGCCTGTAACCCTGGCATGTGGGAAGCTGAACTAGGAGGGTTGCTAGGAGTTCAAGGTCAGTCTGGGCTATAGGATAAGACTATAAAATAAAAACAAAAACCCCTCCTCTCCCCCCCTAGAAAATGAAAACAAACATTTTTTAAAGGAGGGGGGAGTTAGGTAAGAGTTTTTGTGACAGTTTTGCATACCAGCCTGTGAGGGTTTGAATGAGAAGGATCCTGTGCTGGCTGGGATAAGAATGGCCCCCATGCCGGGCGTGGTGGCGCTCGCCTTTAATCCCAGCATTCGGGAGGCAGAGGCAGCCGGATGGCTGTGAGTTCGAGGCCAGCCTGGTCTACAAAGCGGTCTCAAAAAAAAAAAAAAAAAGAATGGCCCCCATAGGCTCATATAGTTGAATGCTTAAGTCACTAGGAAGTGGAACTGTTTGAAAGGATTACAAGGGTTAGGAGGTGTGGCCTTGTTGGAGGAAGTGTGCCACTGGGGGCCACGTCAGGCCCAGAGTCTCTCCTCTGCCTGAGGATCAGGATGTAGAGCTATTTCTGTCTGCCTGGGTGCTGCCATGCTCCCTGCCATGATGATAGCGGACTGAGAAAGCCCAGCTAAATGCTTTCTTTTATAACAGTTACACTGGTCGTGGGATCTGTCCTGGCTTGTTTGTGTTGAGGCCTGGTCCTTTTGGCATAACTATAGCCATTTTTGTTTCCCACCTAAGAGCCACATCATCCCAGCTTGTTGCTGATAGAGAGAAAAGTTCTCTGTGCAAGGTCAGGTTGGCCAAAAACCATGTTTATAGTCAGCATACTCTGCAGCCTTGCTACTCCTATAAATTCCCTGGTTATAAAGTGCAGCTGGCCCCTAACTATGAACTCCACTTGGGACCAATCAAATTAAAGGTCAGTTAGAACTGCTTTGTCTAATTAGCAAAAGTAACTTGAGTCAGAGGTAATAATTACCTGTTCCACTGCCCCTCCTCACACCCCCAGTGTAAGCTAATTGCAGTTTTTGCTTTTATAAGCTAACTCTACTTTTTTTGTGTGGGGGTGGTTGGTTTTTTTTTGAGACAAGGTTTCTCTGTGTAGCCTTGGCTGTCCAGGACTCTGTAGACCAGGCTGGCCTCAGACTCACAGAGATCCACCTGCCTCTTCCTCCCCAAGTGCTGAGATTACATGTATGTGCCACCATGCCAGGCTGTAGGGCATTTTCTTAATTAGTGATTGGTGGGGGAGAGGGCCCAGTCCATTGTGGGTGGTGCCATCCCTGGGCTGGTGGTCCCGGGTGCTATGAGAAAGCAGGCTGAGCACGCCTAAGCGGCAGACCTTCATGACTCCTGCATCAGTTCCTGAAACCAAGTTGCCACCCTGTTTTGAGTTCCTTGCCCGACTTCCTCCAGTGATGGAAATTTAAGGGAAGGATTAGGAGGTGTGGCCTAGTTAGAGAAAATGTGTCACAAAGCCTACGCCAGGCCGAGTTATTTTTCTCTCCGTTTCTTAGCTGCAAATAAGGATGCACACTCTCAGCTACTCTCTAGTGCTGTGCCTGCCTGTGTTGTCAAGCTCCCTGCCACAAGAGTCATGGACTCTAACCCTCTGAAACCATGAGCCCCAATTAAATGCTTGCTTGCTTGCTTCCTTCCTTCCTTCCTTCCGTCCTTCCTTCCTTCTGTTCCTCTCTCTCTCTCTCTCTCTCTCTCTCTCTCTCTCTCTCTCTCCAAGACAGGGTTTCTCTGTGTAGACCTGGCTATCTGTCCTGGAACTCACTCTGTAGACCAGGCTAGTCTCAAACTCAAGAGATCTACCTGCCTCTGCCTTCCAAGTGCTAGGATTAAAGGGGTGTGTCATCACCACCTGACTAAATGCTTTCTTTTATAAGGTGTCTTGGTCATACTGTTTTGCCACAGCAACAGGAAAGTAACTAAGACACAGCCATATCTGAGGTACATACATTTATAGATGTACACTTACACTTTGTTTTTTTTTTTCAATTTACCTTTATTTTACGTGCATAGGTGTTTTGCCTGCATGTATGTCTATATGAGAGTGTCAGATCTTAGAGTTACAGACAGTTGTGAGTTGCCATATGAGTGCTGGTGTTTGAACCCAGGTCCTGTGGGGGAGTAGTCAGTGCCCTTAACCACTGAGCCACCTCTCCAGCCTTATGCTGTGGTTTTTGATTACCTAATAAAGATGGACACATAAGATAGTACAGCCTGGAGTTATAACTGCATTTTATGGCAGAGAAAGTCATGTTTGTAATGGTGCCCTGAGTCACCAAAGAGAAACAGCTTTTCAGAGAGTTTTTTTTTTTTTAACCAGAGGGCAGAGGAGTCTGCAACCCATCACTCAAGGTTTGTGAGCCATAAGCCAGGCTGGTGGCACAGGAAGATCATACTTCTAGGCCAGCCTGGGCTATATAGCAACTGCCCCCCCCCCCCGCCCCTGTCTTAGCCCCTCCCCCTTGCCCCAAAGAGTGAGCGGTCTGAAGTGGTGGGAGCGAGAGCTGAGTGGTGCTGAGGTTGGAAGGTATTTGTTAGAATTTAAACTCTTCCCAGCACTCGGGAGGCGGAGGCAGGTGGATCGCTGTGAGTTCGAGGCCAGCCTGGTCTACAAAGCGAGTCCAGGACAGCCAAGGCTACACAGAGAAACCCTGTCTCGAAAAAACAAACAAACAAACAAACAAAAAAGAATTTAAACTCCTCCAAGCAAGGATATGTATCCAGAGCCTGCAAACAGCTTCCAGAATATGCCTGGGTCTGTGTGGTCCTAGAAATCTCTAGGGACAAAGAACACTCAGCTTGTGTGAGCCAGGTTCTGCTGGCTGGGTGCAGAGTGTGTGCAGGTGGCACAGAGCTTTCCGCCTCTCCCACCCTAGCCACCTCTATTCCTTTCTGTCATAGGAAGTATAGAACTGTGACCACCCAGGTGATTGTTCTGTGATCTCAAACATCCAGGTGTGAAATGCCCCCTTCACACCAGTCCCCTCTGCTCACACCAGTCCCCTCTGCTCACACCAGTCCCCTCTGCTCACACCAGTCCCCTCTGCTCACACCAATCCCCTCTACTCACACCAGTCACCTCTGCTCACACCAGTCCCCTTTGCTCACACCAGTCATCTCTTAAGAAAATACATTTATTTTAATGAAGCTTCTTCTGCCCCAAACTGCTAGATCCTCCCTTCAACACTTCCTAATTTAGAGACTATTTAGGCTGCACATAAAAACTGGACGCTTCACTTAAAGCTAAGTGGTGAGCTTGGACTCATTTACAGTGAAAACTGGTAGGTGCCATCTTTACTTCGTGAAGTTGTGAAATTAATCTTCCTTTTTTGTTTGCTTTGATTGCCAAGCACCTCAGAGATAATCTCAGCTAAAAATATTATTTGTTGGTGCCAGGCATGGTGGCACACACTTTTAATCCCAGCACTTGGAGGCAGAGGCAGGTGGATCTCTGTAAGTTCAAGTTCAGCCTGGTTTACAGAGAGAGTCAGAGCTGTTATACAGAGAAACCCTGTCTCAAAAAAAAATTTATTTGTTCAGGTCATGATTATACATGCCTTTAACCCCAGAGACAGAGACAGGAAAATCTCTGTTTGAGATCAGCCTCGTCTATACAGTGAATTCCAGGCCAGCCATGGCTACCTACATATTGAGACCCTGTCTCAAAAATAAATAAATAAATAAATAAATAAATAAAATCTTCATTATTTTCTACTTTGAAATCTAGGTAATTCAAGTTATATTTTTGAAATCTAAAAATATTTATTATACTTTATATGTTTGAGTGTTTTGCCTGCATGTATGTATGTGTACTGTGTATATCTACAATTCCAACATGGTGGGGAGAATGGAAGGTTCCTGGAGCTCACTGGCTACCCACCCTGGGGAAATCCATGAGCTCCATGTTCAGGGAGAGACCCCATTTCAGAAACATAAGGTGGACAGTGTTGGAGGAAGACTGACTTCTGGCCTTCCTCCACATCTCCCTCAACATCCCCCCACAGATACACACAGGCATTGACACTCACACGCACAAGCAAACATTTACACACACACACACACACACACACACACACACACACACACACACGAACATCCCTGCATTATGTTAACATAACCATGTGGCTTTGGGTGCCAACCTCTTTGTCTTCTCAGATCCAGTTTCTCTGCTCAGGAACAGCAGCTCTTGGTCCTATTTACTTCCTCATACTCCCAGCAATTCACTTTCTTGTTTCTCTTTCTCTTTTGTCGCTGTCACGTGATTGTCCTTTGGGGTAGTCCCTGGCCCATAAGCACTGCACCGGGGCTTCCTCTGGACCTCGGAACTAGTTAGCAGTTTGGATTCTCTGGTAGCCACCTGATTCTTCTCACGGTTTTCATCCTTGCTGGTCCTGCCCATGACCGAGAACCCTACCCCCACCCCGCCTTCCCTTTAAGCTTAAAAATAGCTTAAGGATTCTGAAAGCAGCTGCCCAAGGGAAACCTTAAAAACCTCCCAGCATCTCTGATAGGGCCGCTTCTGACAGGCCACTAGTCTGAGTGGGCCAACCGTGCCAGGTAGTGAACCAAGACAGTGCCATTTTTCCAATGACCAGTGTGTACGAGAGGGAGGGATCAGACACGACACCCATCCTCTGGGGGGGGGGGGCGGGGGGGACGGGCAGGGAGCCTAGGGTTGGAGGACCAGGGGGCGCGAGTGTATGTTCCTTCCTGTCATCCGCAGCGGGGGGTTGGACCCTGGGATTTCCACAGGCTGCGGTCAGCCGGAGGGCGGAGCATCCGGAGGGCGGAGCTGCCAGGGACTGGGCTAGACCGACACCGGCGGGCACGAGGAAAGAAAGCTGGTGGAGTGCGCCGCGCGTCCGAGCGTCGGTCGGCGAGCAGAGCCTCAGCCTGAACCCCGGCTGGTCGGTCACGCCGCGGCGTCTGCGTGGTGAGTGCGCCCACCCTCCTGGGCGCGCCCTGACCCTGCGCTCCACTCCGGGGGTTCGGCCGGGAGCTCAGTTTGGTAGGCGTTTGATCCTTTCAGGTGGCGAGGCTTCTGCGCCTTGGTAGAGGCGGGGTGGGGGGTGCCAGCCACTGGGTGCCACCGCGGAACTGTGGACGAGACACGGGAGGGCCAGGGGCGCGCGACACTCGCGCTTCCCCTCAGCGCTCGGTCCTGGTCCGCTTCGGGGCAGGCCTCCGGGTGGACCCGGGACCCCGCGGTCGCGCGCCACGGATAGGTGCGCGCGGCGAGGGAGCAGGCAGGCCCCGAAGTCATGCTGCGCCCCGGGCTAAGGCGTTCCGCCTGTGCTCTGCGGTAGCCACCCACAAAGATGAGTAAGGGACGGCTAGAGCCCACAAATGGGACCCGAGAAAGATCTGGAACCCAAACCAGGACACAGACCTTGGATTCAAGCGAAGGACACCTTTCCTACATCCGTAGGTGCCACCGAACCCACAGCTCACACTGACTCCTAAGCTGTGGTAAAGTGGCAGCACCTGCCGCATCTCCAGGACCCAAAATGGTTTCAAAGTGTACAGAGACTGGTCGCTGGTGTTTTTAAAAAGTTTATTGAGTGGTTGGCCGGAAAAACGCTAAAGGATTCCAGAAGTAACCCACAGCCCTCAGCCACCAAGTGGCCGGGCCCATAAGGACTCACTCATTAACTCACTAACTCGTTCATTCATTCTTTCGTATATTCAACCAATGAATGTGCACGAGGGGCGGGCCAGCGTGGAACTGTTGTGGGTGGTGAGAGGTTGGAGAGAAAAACACAGCGAAGGGCCAGGTGTCGCTGAGTGTGGGCCTGGAGGGTGAGGTTGGCCTTCAGCTGCTAAACCTTAGGTGAACAATAAAGAGGAGGCCCAGGGCTCCCCTAATTTCCCAGGCTACTGCCTGGTGCCATGGCCAGACTTGCTTGCCCTTCCTAGAAGACTGCTTTGAGGCCCGGTCTAGGGTGACTTGGCTGTGGAAGGGAGTTGGGGGGAAATGCGAGAAGGGTGTGTGGACTTGAGACATCGCATTCCCACCCAGCCAGGACACTTGGAAGTCCTGCGGGCTCCCTTATTAACCTCTGGGTGGCTACGGCAGAGACTCCCTCAGGGGGTCTGATGTGGTGCTGGGGCAGGGTCCCCCAGAGGCTCAGCCCTAGGAAAGTTTTGTAGGTAGAGAGGACAGAGCCAGAACTCCTGTGTATCCTGGCCTCTGCTGGCCCTCTTGCCTAGAAAAGGAATGCCAGGTGGGGTTGGCTTGGCACAGCTGGGGCTAGCAGGCTTTTCACCCACTGGGTGCAGGTTCCTGAGGAGCCAGGTGTTATGTCCTGGTCCCTGTGGTGTGTGGGGTTGGGTAGACAGGTTTTGGTGGTGGCGGGTGCAGGGAGCTGCCTAGATGTGGCCTGCCCTTGTAGTTGCTCTAAAGAGATTTGGGTAGACTCAAGGTGGCCAGGTTACTGGGGGGCTCTGAAGGATGAGCTGAGGGTGTACCTGAAGAGAGGGCCATTCGGGCAGTTACTAGGGGTGCTGGGGGAGGGGAGGTGACCCTCACAGCTTGAGGTTACCTGGTTCCTCTTATTTGCAAGAAAGAAGAGCCTACCCGGGGCCCCGGAAGGAAGGCTGGATGACATGGCCTTTTGGACCTTTTGAAAAGCAATGCATACTATTCCTGCTGCCCCTTTTTCCTCTCTGGTGAAGAGTTGAGGCGTGAGGACCCACCTCTAGGCCTGGCTCAAGGCCAAACAGCCATCCTCACCAGGGAAATGGTGAATCTGGTGGTTCCTGAGATGTGAGCTGGAAACAGCCCCTGCTGTGGGTCCAGCGATCATTGGACATTTGTTCTGTGGTTGAATCTCTGGCCATAGCTGTGCCTGTGAAGGGTAGCTAGTGTTTCTTTTTTGGCAACCCTGACTGGCTGGCCACCCTCAGAGGCCATGTGTCTTTCCCCATCGTCACAGGCCTGAAAGAAGACAGCTAAAGTGAGGCTGCAGGGTGGAGGATGGTGAAACACCATACAGAGCTCTCCGGGCTTGATAGGCCCACAGAGAGCACTTTTCTTTTCTCTATGTATGTATGTATTTATTTTTTTATTTTTATTTTTATTTTATTTTTTGGTTTTTCAAGACAGGGTTTCTCTGTATAAGAGCCCTGGCTGTCCTGGGCTATTTGTAGACCAGGCTGGCCTCAAACTCACGGTGACCCGCCTACCTCTGCCTCCTCTATTTATTTATTTATTTATTTTTGGTTTTTTGGGTTTCTCTGTGTTGGCCTTGGCTGTCCTGGACTCATTTGGTAGACCAGGCTGGCCTCGAACTCACAACGATTCGCCTACCTCTGCCTCCCAATTACTGGGATTAAAGGCATATGCCACCATGCCCGGCTTCATATTTATTTATTTTTTTAAGGCAGTATGCCCTCCCAGACTAGTCTTGAACTCATACTCAAGGGCACCTCCTTGCTGGGAGGTAGTGGCCCACGGGTTTAATCCCAGAACTCAGGAGACAGAGGTAGGCAGATCTCTGAGTTTGAGCGAGGGCTATACAGAGAAACAGCAACAAAAAGAGAGTACCTCTATGTCTCTGCCTTCAGAGTGCTAGGACTATAGTGTGTAGCACTTACATCAACTAGCTCGTTTCATCTTAGTAATTAGAGACTAGATTAGTCCTGCCTTCTTCAGATACGTTAACTGGGCAGAGAGAAGCTAATCAACTTTCCCAGTCCTAACTGTCCTCACTCCTTCTCAGGCCAGTTTCTACTTCCCACGGGAGGCTCATCCTCAGAGCGGGCTAGACCTCAGGGGGAAGGGGCAAGGGGCTGGCAAGAGTCTTGTTTGTTTCTCAGTACTAGGGACAAACCCAGGGCCCGGTGTGTGGTAGACGCGCACCCTGCGGCTGAGTCCAGCACTCACACCCTCTTCCCTTCTGGCAGCCGGAGGGAGACGGCGCAGCTGGTTCTATGACTAGGGAGCTGGAGCTTTTGTGCCGGGACTTTGTGGTGGGGTTTCCCCCTGAGAACGATGCTGGCAGACGTCCACAGTTTCTCCTGCTCAGGGTTTCTAACCCTCTTACTCGTCTCTGTCTGCTTTCCCTGGTCCAAACAGGGATATTTCTGACAAAAAGGGAACAGTATCTATGTGAATGAGCTAAGAAGCAACCATGTCTAGAGGTGCTGCCATCTTAAAAATTGAGCCCTTAGTCAGTTTTGTGGGTATTCGTCCTCATGGGTGTGCCAGACTTCAAGGAACAAGCGAAACTAACTGAAACCAAACAAACAGAAAACAAAGGCTATTTTGATGTGTGTGTGTGTGTGTGTGTGTGTGTGTGTGTGTGTGTGTGTGTGTCAGACTTCTCACTTAACCTGAGCTCTAGGGATACACCGGTCTCTGCCTCCCCAGCATTCGGATTATAGGTCCACACTACTACACCTGCTTTACGTGGTGCGTGCTTATATAGGCATATGGTTTACCAACTGAGCCATTCCCCAGCCCCGGTTTGTTTTAAATTACCATTCTACCTCAGTAATGCAAACAGACATTAGTAAGTAAAGTACTTAGGAGCCAGGTGTTTCCCTGTGGCTCCTAGGAAGAGGCTTCTGGCGTTATGCCTGGAAGGGTGTGGGTGGCTCTGGTGGCAGCCTTGGCTCAACTGGGCTGTGTGGAAGCAAGGCAGCTGAATGTAGGGAGATTACCCATCCGTGTTCCTGGGACACACCCCAGCTCACAGTACAGATGCTTTATTACAAAGTCTTTTGCAGAGATGGGTCCTCTGGTCTGGATGGAATCTCCTGGCCTGTAGTGAGTCTGTGCTGGCCACCACTAAGGCAGGGCTGTACTGCCTTAGGCTAATGTGTTATCTTCTTCAGTGACAAACCTTTGGGGGTTTTGGTGGTTGTTGTTTTGTTTTCTGAGACATGGCCTCATGTATCGCAATCTGGTTTTCAATTACATAGTGGTCACTTTTCTTCGAGGGTGTGAGCGACAGGAAAACTGCTGTTACCCAATGCAGGCCCAGTGCCATGGTGTAAACAGCCCAGTCATCCTCCATTGTATTCTCTGCGGGGCTAGGTACCCCCAGTCACTCCTCTATGACTAAGCATTTAAAAAATAAAAAATAAAAAAGGCAAAGCATTGGGGGGTAGCGTGGGAAGAGGGCAAAGGCATGAGCCATCTGTCTGCCCCTGCTGCCTCACCCTCAGGACATCTGACTCCCTTTCTGCTAGCCGTCTTGCCCCACCCAATGCATAGATCTTTCAGGTTCTGGGCAGGGAGGGGGGAAGCAGGGGGCTTTGTCTTAAAGTCTCAGAGATCCAGGATGGCTAACTTCTCAGGGCCTAGTGAAGCCACAGTGATGGGACAGCTCAAGTTACACTGTACACAGACCCCTCTCTCATGCCACCCTTCAGTTATATTTACTTTTTTTTTTCAGTGCTAATGGTTAAATGCAGAACCTTTTGTCTGCTAAGTGATTGCTGTACCACTAAGCTACTACTCTTCTCCTCCTCCTCCTCCTTCTTCAGATTTATTTACTTATTATGTATCCAGTGTCCTGCCACCATGTAACCTGCAGGGCAAAAGAGGGCATCAGATCACGTTATGGTTGGTTGTGAGCCACCATGTGGTTGCTGGGAATTGAACTCAGGACCTTTGGAAGAGCAGCCAGTGCTCTCAACCTCTAAGCCATCTCTCCAGCCCTACACTCTTGTTCTTAAAACCATCGTATTGCTGGTGGGATGGCTCGTGTCTGTAATCCCAGCGCTTGGGAGGCCAAGGCAGGAGGAGGGTGAGAACAAGTTTCAAAGCAAACCTGGACTACATAGTAAGAACTTGTCTTTAAAAGCCCAAATAAGGTGCTGAAGCTACAGTGCGGCTGGCAGAGTAGTTCAGTCCCCAACATGGCGTAAAGCAGGCACTATGGTTCACATCTGTGTCCCCAGCACATGGACAGTGGAGGCAGGAGGATCAGAAGTTTAAATCATTCTCGCCTGAATATCAGGTTCCGGGCCAAGCTGAGGTCCATGCGCGACAAGTGTCCTACTACCCGAGCTGTGGCCGCCGCCTACGGATGTGGGGGTTTTGCTTGCACCACTTTGATACCTGTTGGGCAGGGAGGCCAGAAGAGGGCGTTGCATCCCCTGGAACCGGGAGCTACAGACATTTGTGAGCTGCCATGTGTGTCCTGGGAAATGAACCCAGGTCCAACTAGAAGAGCAGCCGTGGTGCGTTTTAACAGCTGAGCCATCTCTCCGGCCCAGACTGTTTTTTATTCAACGTATCCGTTTATTTTGCATGTGGAGAGCAGATGACAGCTTGTTGAGGTCAGTTCTTTCCACCGTGTGAGTCCTGAGGATTCGATTCAGGTCACCGGGCGTGGCACACATGCCTTTAGCTGCCGAGGCATCTCAGCGACCACTGACATATTCTTCCTACCTGTCCCTTGTCAAATGCTTTGTAAACAGTTTCTCCCCAGGCTGCCTTTGAACTCACTGTGCAGATCTGGCTGTCCTCAAACTTGAAGCAATCCTCCTGTTTCAGCCTCCTGGGTGTTGAGGTTGCAGACGTGCTGCGCCATGCCTGTCTTCATTTTATCTTCTCGGCAGTCTCTTCTGAACCATAAAAGTTGTCAGTTTGGAAGACTAATTTATGTGATTTTTTTTCCTTCTACTTGTGCCTCAGGGCTATGTCTAAGATATTTCCTGAATTGAGATGTTCTCCCATGTTCCTTTTATTGATTTATTGATTTATTTTGGTTTTTCCAGACAGGGTTTCTCGGTGTAGCTTTGTAGACCAGGCTGGCCTTGAACTCATAGCGACCCTGTTTTTTGTTTTTTTTTTTTAAGGTTTGTTTATTTATTTATTTATTATGTATACAGTATTCTGCCTGCATGGCAGAAAAGGGCATCAGATCACATTATAGATGGTCACGAGCCACCATGTGGTTGCCGGGAATTGAACTCAGGACTTCTGGAAGAGCAGTCAGTGCTCTTAATCTCTGAGCCATCTCCAGACCCCTTTTTAAAATTTTGTATTTTATTTTAAAACTTATGTGTATGGGTGTTTTGACTGCATGTCTGTGTATTGTGTGTGTGCCTGGTGCCCCAGAGGCCAGAAAAAGGCATTGGATCCCCTGAGCCTGGAGTTACAGTTGTGAGCCACCATGTGTATTCTAGGAATGGAACCCAGGTCCTCTGGGAGAGTAGGTAGTACTGTTAGCTGCTGAGCCGCCTATCTCTCCAGCCCCATTGGTCTCTTTTTTTGGTTTTTCGAGACAGGGTTTCTCTGTGTAGCCTTGGCTGCCCTGGACTTGCTTTGTAGACCAGGCTGGCCTCAAACTCACAGCAATCCACCTGCCTCTGTCTCCCAAGTGCTGGGATTAAAGGTGTGCACCACCACACCCAGCCCGTGTGTTCTCTTTAAAGTGTTATAGGTTCACTCCTTCACTTAGGCCTATCTTTTTTAAGAATTTGTTATTAGCCGGGCGTGGTGGCACACACCTTTAATCCCAGCACTCGGGAGACAGAGACAGGCGGATGGCTGTGAGTTCGATGCCAGCCTGGACTACAAAGCGAGTCTAGGACAGCCAAGGCTACACAGAGAAACCCTGTCTCAAACAAACAAAAATATACACACACACATACATTCATATATACATACACATGCACACATATTTACACATGCATATACATACACTACTCGGGCTGGAGAGATGATGATTTAGTGGTTAAGAGCACTGACTGCTCTTCTAGGAGACTTGAGTGTGATCCTCGGCATCCACATAGCGGCTCTCCACCCTCCCACCCTCCATACCTCCAGTTACACTGGGTCTGACACCCTCGTCTGGCCTCTGTGAGCCCCAGGCACACGTGTAGTACACAGAGATATATGTAGGCAAAATCCCGTGTACACAAAATAAAAAAACGAAATAATTCGTTATCATTTAATGAACCCATCTGTGTAGTGTCAAGTCACTTCCTGGGGCCTCTAGCACCCTGAATCTTCTCAGCTCTTCTGCTGAACTTGGCTTCCACCAGGACAGACTGCTTAGGGAGTGTGTCAGAATGCCAGAGAAGCCTGCTGTGCCGCCTTGTGACGGGCACAGCTGCAGCCTTGTTTGTCGCATCATTTGGCGGTGTCTGTCCACTGACAGAGAGTCCGCTCAGTCCCTCGTAGGTGACCTATAATGACTTTGTCAGAGTCACCTGGGTTCGTCTGCAGAGGAAGTAGACCCTCTGCTGATGCCCTGGTGTGGTGTGCCATGCCCTTGCTGATGGTGCCATGGCACCCCGAAGTTTCCCGTCCTCCTCAGCCTGGATGGTATATCCAAAGCTAGTGTATGTCCGATAAGAAAGAGCCCTGTCGCCTATTTTTCAAACTTATTTTTTTTTAATATTTTTATTTAATTTTAATTTATGTGCATTGGTGTGAGGGTGTCAGATCTTGGAGTTACAGACAGTTGTGAGCTGCCATGTGGGTGCTGGGAATTGAACCCGGGACCTTTGGAAGAGCAGACAGTGCTCTTAACCACTGAGCCAACTCTCCAGCCCCCCAAACTTATGTATTTTTAATGTGTGCAACTATTTTCCCTACCTGTATATCAGTGTAGCACATGGGTGCCAGAAGACCCCCCCCCCCGGAACTGGAGTTACAGACAGTTGTGAGCCACCTATGAGCTGGGGCTTGAACCCAGGTCCTGTGGAAGAGCAGCCAGTGCTCTTAACTGCTGAGCCATCTCTGCAGCCCTCTTAGCATTCATTTTGAGAGTCTTTTGTATGACATCTGGCAGAGGTACGGGCCCGTGCCTTTGACAGTGGCTGGCTGGTTGTCCCAGTTACACCTTTCTTCCCCCGGTGGTGGCCCCGCAGTCAGTGGTTGGCGAACCATCGCTGGATGCTCTTGTGCTGTTCACTGCTCTCTGTTTCTCTTTGACCAGGCCCACATTGGCATGACTTATCTAGAGCTATAGTAAGGTTTGAAATCAGGAAGTGCAAGTCTATATCTGTTTTGTTCCTTTGCAAAACTGGCTATTTTTTAAAATGTCCTCTGCATTCCCTTAACAAATTTAGGAATTGCTTGTCACTTTTAGCAGAAAAAAGTCAGCCGGAGTTGTTTTTTTTTTTTTTAATAGGAATTGTATTGAATCTGCAGATCATGTGGGGACTGCTGTAGTCTGACAGCATGATGTCTTCCAACCCAGACAGGTGCTCGCCTTTCAGTTTTTCTTTTCAATAATGTTTGTAGTTTGTTTTTAGGGTGCATGCCTGGCACTTAGGTGAAATTTATTCCTAAGTATTTTTTAAATGTTTTGTGTATTGTTTTGTTTTTTTCCACGGCACTGGGGTGTGACATGTTCCGCCTTGGAGGTATAGGCTCAGGTCCTAGTATTTTCCATTACTTGGTACCATAACAACCATTTATTCTTATTTTGGGTTA
This sequence comes from Acomys minous, assembly GCF_964271855.1. NCBI lineage: Eukaryota > Metazoa > Chordata > Mammalia > Rodentia > Muridae > Acomys > Acomys minous. Next base: position 24,655,872 of record NC_140500.1, read on the forward strand.
TTAGCAGTGTATAGAGAAAGAGCCCTACGGGTTTGTTTATTTATTCTCGGCTTCCCTGCTCTCCTCGTGAGTTAGTTCTGAGCTTGTCCAGTGGGTTCCTCAGGTGCTGTACGTGTAAGGTCATGCAGGTCAGTGTGTTCAGGGCCTCCCGCTAGATTCCAGTGTGCAGCCAGGCTTGAAAATTACCGAGTGCGCTGGGCGCCGCAGCCCCTGCCTGTCTTTTCAGTACCTGGGCGGTAGAGGCAAGAGTAGAACTTGCCTGCCAGCGTGCCTGGCCCCCCTGCCCTCCGTTTTTAGATTTTGTCTTGGCCCATGATAGATGAAGTGGTCTCCTAGGTGGCCCGTCGAGGATTTACGTCTACAGGTTTAGCGTGTGTTCATCTTTGTGAATGGGCGGGCACATCTGTTCTCTGTTGAGAGAGAGCATCTGGTCACTGCGCTGTTTTCTCTTGAATCCTCAGTCTCTTGAGCTCAATTGAATTCAGTTTTGTGTTGAGTGGGAGGAACAGCGTCTGTTATCTGGACCTGTGAGTTTGGGTCTCTCTCCCTCCTATCCCTCTCCCCTGGGGGGTGTGTGTGTGTGTGTGTGTGTGTGTGTGTGTTGGTTAGTTTTTTTTATATAAATTTGACACAAGCTAGAATCATATGGGAAGAGGGAACCTCAGTTGAGAAAATGCCTCCATCAGATTGCCTTGTAGGTAAGCCTGTAGTGGTGTGGGAGGGCTTAGTCTCCTGGGGTCACGCCACTCCTGGGCAAGCAGAACAAGCCCCGAGGAACAAATCAGTAAGCAGCACTCCTCTATGGCCTCTGCATCAGTTCCTCTTTGCAGGTTCTGCCTTGATGTCCTGCCCTGACTTCCCTCAGTGATGGTGTGTGATCTGAGAGTCAGAAGCTGAAATGTGTACTTCCTTCCCAGTTTGTTTGTGGTCCCGTGTTTCATTCCAATAGAAAGTAAATGAAAACCCACCCTCCCCCGCCCCATCCCTTAGAGTGACCCAAGGCCTTGTGCATTCTAGGCAGCCTTGGTTTATATTTGTTTTGAGAGAAGCTCTCATCAAGTAGCCTAGGCCAGCCTTGAATTTGTGATCCTCCTGCCTCAGCCTTTTGAGCAGCTGGGATTATAGCCTGCACCACCTAAACTGAGGCACCTGTAACTGAGAAAGGCCTTTGCCACTTGTGTAAAAGTGAGAAGTTGCTTTAGTCGCAGGTTTAGGCTGTGGGGTGTCTCACATCAAAGCGGCACTATCTGGATGGGTTATTAATGCAAAGCAAACATTCCTAGGGGTTTTTAAAATTGCACTTCTACATTTGGAGTATGAATGAAAAAATGAAATCGTGTCAGTATGCCAGGTATTTTAGATTTGGGGGATACAGTTACGAACTGGAGGTCTTACATCATACGCTCTGTCACCCAGTTCCTCTTAAAACAAAACAAAACAAAACAAAACAAAAGTCCCAAAGCCCTCTAATGGAAACTACCCGGATTGCAGTGACTCTGGAAAGCAGAGTAGCTTTTGCTGCTGTGTGTTGCTTTATGGTGCTCTGGTGGTTTCAGACATGGGTTGGGGGTGGGGAGTACAAAGCTCACAGCTTATGAAACAGTCAGGGTTTTTGTCATTAATGGATAACCAATCTATTCTTGGGCATGTGATCCTGTTTCAGTCATGCGTCCTGCTGCCTTCTGTGTGCTTCTGACAGCACTTTAGAAAAAAAATTTATTTAGAAAAAAAAATAACTTTATTTGCTTATTTATATTTTGCACACTGGAGAGGGAATACTCAGGGCCCTGCTTGTGTAAGCAATTGTTCTACCATCAAACTGTGCTCACAGCCTTTCAGGAGCTTTGCACCTAAAGCTGTGCTTGGGCAACTCTGGGAAATCTTAGATTTGGCCATTTGTATTGTATAAAATAAAAAAAAAAGAAAGGAGGGCTAGAAACTGAACCCAGGCCCTCTGGTAGGATAGCCAGAGCACTTAGCCATCTCTCCAACCCGTGTGTGTGTGTGTGTGTGTGTGTGTGTGTGTGTGTGTGTGTGTTTACATGAGTGTCTTGTCCACAGAGGCCAGAATAGGACATCAGTTACCGATGGTTGTGAACCACCTGGCGTGGGTTCCGGAAACCTAACTTGTGTCCTCTGGAAGAACAAGTAGCACTCCTAACCACCAAACCATCTCTCCAGGCTCCAATAGTCCCTTAAAAAACATACGCCCGCCGACCCCACTGTTGGTCTGACCGGGGCCACAGGCGCACTAGGCCCTGCTGAGCTCCACGCCCATGGCTGGGGGTTTTAACCCCTCTACCCTCTAGGTTATCTCCATGCTGTAGAATGCAGAAAACCTCCGTCCAGCGGACTGCAGCTACCGCCTTACAGCAGTCCCGGGTGAGGATGCATAAGTTCTTCTAGTCCCGTCAGCTCTGCATGTGGGTCTAGTATTCATTCACTCATTTTTACGGAGACAAGGCATCGTGTTGTCCAGCCCGGCTTCCAGTGTAGCTGAGGATGACCTTGGACTTCTGCTCCTCTCTTGTTCTACTTCCTGAGTGTTGCGGTTACAGGTGTGTGCCATCACGCCACGGAACCCAGGGCTTTGTGCTCAGCTGCACAGGGTCTCTCAGTGTAGCCTTGACTGTCCTGGACTTGCTTTATAGGCCAGGCTGGCCTCGAACTCACAGTGATCCGCCTGCCTCCGTTTCCCGGGTGCTGAGATTAAAGGCGTGCCCCACCACGCCGGGCTTGGAAATACTTCTTAAATTCAGTTCCTAAGTGGCTTTGGTCCAGACAGTGTGTGGTGGGTCAGAAGGTGTGAGTGACGGGCACACTTTACCAGCCGAGCTGTCTCGCCGGCTCAGAATGATCCTCCAAACTATATTTTCTTCCCATTAAGTCGGAATGCACACCCTCTGCTCAGCCTCACTGTGGGTGGAAAGAGGAAATGGGTTGGTGGTTTGGGAGGGCTGTGATCCTGTACTGGAGATGCCCTGCAGCCTTGCAGGTCTGTGTGGCTAGCCGGGAAACCCACTAGCCAGTGGGAGGCTTCTCTGTGGTGATTGGTGTGGGAAGTGCTGGTTGGCCTGATCAGTCTTACCGAGCGTGAGTAGCAAAGCTGAATGCTGGAGGACCGGCCTGGGGGTGCCCAGTTCAGCACCAGCTGAGGCTACAGGGAGGAAGAGATGGTCCTGCGTCCTGATGGGGCCCCACTGGACCATCTGGGAACAGCCACCTATACTGTACGTCTGTCCTCTTCCAGGTTCTTCTCTGGACTCTGTGAGCCAGCTGTGGTTGGAGCGGCACAGTTTGCGTCATGGACTCTGAGGTTAGATTCTGCATCTTTTCATTTTGTTCTTTCCGGATGACCCTGTTAATGCTGGAGCCTGGCCCCTCATTCAGCAGGCCTGCAGAAATGCACCTCAGGTATCCAAGGGAAGCCGTCTCCATTGGCATCTGATAGGGGCGTGGAAGGGAATGGGGAAGTCGGTCCAGAAGGATGGGATGGCATGACCGTCAGTCTGCTAGACACGGCAAGGGCAGCACAGAAGCTAGTGTGGACAGAAAAGATCTGGGAGGCTCCTCCCACTGGTCCCAGTCCGGGGCTGAGTTGGGCGTGGGCAGTTGTGGTTTCTGAGCCTTCCCACGTCTTTTTTCCTTTCCAGTCAGCCACAGTCTGCAAGTCAGCGCTCCTGTCTCTTGCCATGCTGCAGGGCCCCTAGACAGTGGTTCCCTCCTGTGGTCCTCCCCAGCGGCAAGGGAGATCCTCCCCAGGGGGAAAGGGAGACTTGTTCTCGCCCTTGATTTTTATCTTCAGAGCAGGAAAGCTGAGTCACAGAAGTTAGGTAGTTTGCTCAGTGCCCACAGGGTTAATGACATTTTTTAATTGACATTTTTTTCTTACATCTTGGCATTTGACCCCTTCCATCAGAACTGGTATCTTATTGTAGTTGTTTCTGGAATTTTTTTTTTAAATTTCAGGTTGTTGTTGTTGTTTTTGGTTCCCCCCCTCCCCCATTGGTTTTTTAAGACAGGGTTTCTCTGTGTAGCCCTTGGCTGTCCTGGACCCACTTTGTAGACTAGGCTGGCCTTGAACTGACAGCAATCCGCCTGCCTCTGCCTCCGCCCCCTAGGTGCTGGGATTAAAGGCCTGCGCCACCACGCCCGGCTTCAAATTCCAGTTTTTTATGGTAAAATAATGTAGTCATTGGCATTTATTAAAACTATTGAGAGCACAGTTGAACGACGTTAAGAGAAGCAGGTTTTGTTTCTAAGCTTTGTGGTAAGGCAGGGCCTTGTTGTACAGGCATTGCTGTCTGAGTGCTCCTCCCCAGTGATCCTCCCTAGTTATCCTCCCCAGTGCTGCTGCTCCTTAGTGCTCCTCCCCAGTGCTGGTACTCCTCCTTAGTGTCCCTCCCTAGTGCTGGTACTCCTCCCCAGTGCTGGTGCTCCTCCATAGTGCCCCTCCCCAGTGCTGGTGCTCTTCCTTAGTACTCCTCCCCACTGCTGGTGCTCCTCCATAGTGCCCCTCCCCAGAGCTGGTGCTCCTCCTTAGTACTCCTTCCCAGTGATCCTCCTTTGTGCTCCTCTCCAGTGCTGCTGCTCCTCCCCAGTGCTGCTTCCCAGGTGCTGCTTTTGGATACACCATAGATCTGCAGCAAAGAGCAGAGGGGCCCATGAGCAGGACCCTCCCTGCCACCTCCAACTGTGCACACGTCCCTTGAGGGCAGAGGCAGAGTCTGACCTGGGTCACTGCTCCCTAGAGTTTCTTAAATAGCCTCTGCCTGCTCCTGAAGGGCATGATGGGGAAGAACTGCTTGCTGCTAGGAACAGAGCCCATGCAATCAGGCTCAGCCCCGTATGTAAACGTGGATGGAGTTGACATTGATGACATTTTTCTGGCTTCCCTGAGACAGCACACAGATCTGGGTGTCTTCAGCAGTGGTTCTGTGGAAGGTGTCACAGATCATTCCTCTGTCCTTAGGCCTCTTACTCTAGGGCTTTCGTATGCTCAGACTTACTGCTTCTCACGGGCCAGTGAGACTCAGGTCCAACTGTGGCCTGACCCAGGCTCCCCTGACTGAGCCTTCCTGACTCCCTTTTCATCTCAGGTCAGCAATGGCTCAGGCCTGGAGACCGAGTGCATCACAAACCTGCTGGTGTTTGGCTTTCTCCAAAGCTCTGGCTATAATTTTCAAGAGCTGGAGAAACTGGGTCAGGAACTGCCCGTGCACGTTTACCCCGAGGCAGACCTCGAGGACGAGCTGCAGACGGATGGCAACCGGGCTAGCCGCTCCTTCTACCGTGGAAGGATAGAGCCAGGTAAGCCCTGACCTTGTCTGCCTCACCCCAAACCTAGGCTAGCCCCAGGAAGCTTTGGGGCTCAGTCTCTTACCCCACACGTCAGGCTCTTGTTTGTGTGCATGTCAGGTGACTCTGGTCTTGTGATCTGTGCTTGATTGCCCCTGTCATGTCCTGAGTTCTTTTCCGGTCTGGACCTGAGTCACCTCTCTGGACCAATATTCAAACGTGTTTTGTTTTTTTTTTTAAAGCCATATGTCCCAAGCAGTTATAATATAGCCAAAGATTGGAAACTGGTCGCGTTTGTTTGTTTGTTTGTTTGTTTGTTTATTTTGGTTTCTCTGTGTAGCCTTGACTGTTCTGGACTTGCTTTGTAGACCAGGCTGGCCTCGAACTCACAGCAATCTGTCTGCCTCTGCCTCCCAAGTGCTGGGATTAAAGGCTTGCGCCACCACACCCAGCCCTGCTTGGTATTTTTTAAACCAGAAGTGCCACCAACTTCAGCTTGTGCAATTTCAAAGACCTGGGGAGTTTTGGAAAGTAGCAAGGCTGAGTCATTCCTCCTGCCGTTCAGATAAGGGAGGTCTGGGACATAGCTAGGCTGGTCATAGCCCCCACAGCACCTGTGTAGACTAGGTGAACTCTCAATCCAGTGGAAACTCTTGCCTTTAGAGTTTTGGATCCTGTATGAAAATTTAGCGTATGTGACCTTAAGAGATAACCAGAGTGCTGAGGCGTATCCGGGAGTCAAACTCAGGTTATCAGACTTGGCAGCAAGTGCCTCTGAGCCATCGCGCTGGCTCTCACAATTTTTGATCCTGGTTGCAATCACTGCTCTGTAAGCCTCCAGGAGCTCCAAGCCCTAGACTGAAGACTTCCAACTTGCAGGCCAGGGGCTGGAAATGGAGGTCAGAGATAGAATGTTCCTGGCCTGTCTAAAGCCCTGGGTTTGTCACTAGCAAGCTAGACTTGGTACCTGTCTCTAAGCCCAGCCGCCCTGATCTTGGGCAGAGGCTGCACTGCCCTCTAGTGGTCATAAGGGAGACAAGCAATTGATTTAGCTCACTCTAACCCCCATCCTCCAACCCTGGCTAATTAAATATTTTGAGACAAGGTCTCATTATGTTACCCCAGCTAGCCTGAAACTTGTTGCCTAGACCAGGCTAGATAGTCTTTAATTCCCAGAGCTCTGCCTGCCTCTGCCAAGTGTGGTTAATTTTTTAAAGTCCCGAAGTGGTATCTTGAATAGTATGTGATAGGTGTTCTACAAAAGCCAGGTTTGTTTGGGTTGGGGGGGGGGTGTTGTTTGTTTTTTCCAAGACAGGGTTTCTCCATGTAGCCTTGGCTGTTCTGGACTTGCTCTGTAGATCAGGCTGGCCTCAAACTCACAAGAGATCTGCCTGCCTCTGCCTCCCGAGTGCTGGGATTACAGACATGTGATACTGCACTGGGCTCACAAGCCAGGTTTTAACCACAGACTGTCCTCGAATCCCTCCTGAGTCATCTGGCCAGGAGGAAGGACTGGCTGTGTGGAAGTGTGTCTCACCCTGCACTTTCCCAAGCCTTTCGACTTCAGAGCCAGGCTTAACTCAGTGTGGGCTGACACTCAGTCTCACCGAGGCTCTGAGGAGGACTAGCTGTGCATTGTCCGATCAGACTCGGAAGCCGGGAAAGTAGAGCCTTCAGCAGGTGGGTGAGCAGCCAGGTGTGCCTAGAACACTTGAAGAGGAGTAGGATTGAATCACAGGGAATCGGAAGCCACATACTGACATGTCACTTAAGCAGAAGTGAGCAAGCTCTGGAAAGGTCTCAAGGGGAGCAGTGTGCTGGTTATACAACTTGCGTCGGCTGCGTGAAGGGCCTGGGGTGCAGCTGAACGCTGGAGCCACAGCCCCACTCATGTGAGGCTGAGTCTCCCCCACGAGAGCAGCAGTGACACAAGCAAGAGCACAGGGCAGAAGGAGCCCTCTTCACCCCACTCCCAGGATTGAGTTCCTTGGGCCTCTCACCACTTCCTTTAAGTGAGTCCCCTCAGGACTCAGCTCACTGTAGCCTCTTCCTGGTTCCGAGGTACAGAACCTGCACTCTGAGGTCCTATTTCACAATTGACGGAGGGAGGGAGGGTTGTTAGGATTTAAGAATGAGATGCCATGCAACAGATCTGATATGGGGAGATTTGTTAGAGGAAAGGGAAGGGGAGAAGAGTTAGGGCCTGAGTGGGCCATGGGGGTAGACACACAGAAAGAGAAAGAAAGAGGAGGAGAGAAAGAGCGAAAGAAAAGGGCGCCCTTAGGGAAAATGCAGGAGTAAGACAAGGTGACACCTTATGGGAGGCTAAGCAACCTAGAAGCAGGCCGCTTATAAACCAACAAGCATAGCTCTGTCAGGATAGTTAAGAAGCCATAGGGAAGTTACGAACAAAAACTACAGTGATATTTATTGAGTACTTTTAAGGAGCTACGCACAAGTCTGTTGATTCATTAACTCATTCGCTCACAGTTACGTACTGGGTACCAACTATGCTAGTCAAGCCTTGTTCTTAAGTGTTGGCCATCTGACAGCGAACCAAAAGGTTTTAAAATTAGTTTTCCAGGGGCTGGAGAGATGGCTCATGATGAAGAACATTTGTCGTTCTTGCGAAGGACCGAGGTTCAATTCCCTCATGCACATGGTGCCTCACAGCCCTTCTCACTCTAGTCCTGGGACTCCAGTGCCCTCTTCTGGCCTCCATGGTTACTGGGCACACAGGGGGCACAAAGACATACGTGCAGGCAAAAACGCTCATACACAGAATATCCGTTCATCTGAACAGACTCACAGTTTTTTAAGGAGCTTACATTCAAGCACCTGTGTCGGATAAGAGAAATAGATAAAAGTGCATGGTAGGTGCCAAAAAGAGAAAGAAGGGTGGGGCTGGAGAGATGGCTCAGCGGTTAAGAGCACTGATTGCTCTTCCAGAGGTCATGAGTTCAATTCCCAGCAACCACATGGTGGCTCACAACCATCTATAATGAGATTTGATGCCCTTTTCAGCACTGTATGCATAATAATAAGTAGATTTTTTTTTTTAAAAAGAGAGAAAGAAGGGGAGCAGACTCGGTCAGAGATGACACCGCAGGCGAGGCACAGGCAGCATCAGGAAGCTGCAGAAGGGACAGCTTCCGAGGAGACAGGACAGGGAAGCCCTGTAGACAAGGTGTGGACACACAGGAACTCTGGTGTTAATGGAGTGAGAGGACTGGAAGGGAGCCAGCGACACTGCCACCTTGCGAGGAGGTAGAGGATGCTCGGTCTCCAGGTAGGGTGTGGCAGATCAGGGACTCAGCTGCCGAGGACTGCACAGCCCCCTCCCTGGGCTCGACCCAGGCTCACCTTGGTGGTGCATACAGGGATGCTACAGCTCTGGGCCTTTCCCCAGCAGTAGCAAACATATAACCTGGGACAGGCCTGCTTCTTCAGCCAGCTTCTGCTCCTCAGGCCTTCCCTAGACTCAGGGCCATGGCCGGTCCCCACTAGGGCATGTGTGGAGGTAGGAAGTGGCATGAAGCAGTTGAGCTGGACTGTTGCTGAGTCTGGTTTGTATTTGCTGCCTGAACGTTCAGATTCTGGAAGTCAGGAAGAAATCATCCAGAACATTGCCAGACATCTTGCCCAAGTAGGCGATGAGTTGGACCACAGCATCCAGCCCACACTGGTGAGACAACTGGCCACGCAGTTCATGAACAGCCCGTCGGAGGAAGTAAGTATGTGACTCTAGCTCCTCTTCTAGGGCACTTGGGAAGTATGGGGACATTTTCCTTTGTTGAAACAGAGCCTCTTCCAGGAAGTGAGTCCTGTCCTTGACTGCCCACCAGCATAGTCCCTCCAAAGGTGGGTGAGAGTTAGGATCCCTTAAATCAGAGGAAAGAGCTTAGCGGGACAAGCTTCCCTAACATGCCGGATCCCTCCTGCAACTCAGTCTTATGTTGTGGAGTCAGATGAAGATGCAGTTCATCAGGGTGACAGTGTAGCCTGCTCATCTGCTTGGCTTCGTGTTATCAGCACAAGGAGCTTGCACTATTCCACCTCTTGCTGGGTCCTGTGAAGGACCCAAAGCCCGTTCCTCAGCACTGTGTCCTTCCTGAAGGAGAGAGAACACCAAACCCCGAGGCTGTGAAGGGACAGAGGAGGGACATTCTGTTCTTTGGACCTTGAGTTGAAACCATGGCTGCCTTCACCATCTAGATCCACTTGCCTCCATACAGGCTGCCCTTGTGCTGGCACTCTCTCTGACACTCCAGTGGCTGCCACAGAACATAGAAACAGCTGTGAACAGCCTTGGGGCTCCTTCTATGGGGTAGATTTTTTTTTTTTTTAATATTTATTATGTACACAGTGTTCTGCCTGCATGTACACCTGCAGGCCAGAAGAGGGCACCAGATCTCATTGTGGATGGCTGTGAGCCACCATGTGGTTGCTGGGAGTTGAACTCAGCACCTCTGGAAGAGCAGTCAGTGCTCTTAACCGCTGAGCCATTTCTCCAGCCCTATGGGGTAGATTTTGAATGTGAGCCACAGAACTTGAAGATTTCTCCCCTCTTTGTTTACTTTATTTACTTACATAATTAATGCATATGAGTGCTCTATTTGCATGTGTGCTTGTTTGTCACAAGAGGGCATTGATCATATTATAGACGGTTGTGAGCCACCATGTGGTTGCTGGGAATTGAACTCAGGACATCTGGAAGAGTAGTTAGCGCTCTTAACCACTGAGCCATCTCTCCAGCTCTTGTTTTGTTTTGAGACAAGGTTTCTCTATGTAATCTTGGCTGTCCTGGAACTCGCTTTGTGGACCAGATTAGCCTTGAACTCAGAGTCCTGCCTCCCCAGTGCTGGGATTAAAGACGAGAACCACCATGCCAGGAATCCTGTCCCCCTTTTAAAAGATTTATTTTAAAGTTCTGTGTGTCTTGTGTCTGGGTTCCATGTGCATACTTGCAGGTGCCCGTGGAGGCATGAGATCCTCTAGAGCTGGGGTTACAGGCCATCGTGAGCTGTTGTAGGTGGGTCCTCTGGGAGAGCAGTACATGCTCTCTTCAGGTCAGGAGACTCAGTGTCTTTCCCACTTGAAGGAAAGATAACATAGCCCTCAAGCTAAGCACACCACTAAGATGAGCCTAAGACATCCGCCTGTAAATCAGTACAGGAAGGACTCAGGCTCCTGTGTCTCGCTCAGTGAGCATGCATTGGTGAGTCCCCACGTCCCTCTCCACGGCCTGTGGAGACTCAATTCTGCGTCATTCCCTCCACCCAATGCTCTTAGCTATTTTATCACCACTGCCCTCTAAACCACTTCCCCCTCCTTCCGCCCAGTTCCATCTCTGAAGGGAGATCATCAATAAACTGTTCTTTAATGTGCAGGACAGAAGGAACTGCCTGGCCAAAGCCCTCGACGAGGTGAAGACAGCCTACCCTAGAGACATGGAGAATGACAAGGCCATGCTGATAATGACCATGCTGTTGGCCAAGAAAGTGGCCGATCACACACCAACCTTGCTCCGTGATGTCTTCCGCACGACCGTGAACTTTATTAACCAGAACCTGCTGACCTATGTGAGGAACTTGGTTAGAAACGTAAGGACCCATTATGCCAGCGCCTGGCTTCTTGGGGAGCCCTATGGTCCTTGCCTACCTGTTCTAACCGAGCAGAGCCTCTGCTTAAGTCCCTCCCACCTCCTCCCTTTGACCAATCATGACTGTTCAGGAGAGGCAAAGGCTGGTTCACACTACTGATGGGATCCAGGCAGGGTGGGGAGACATGGAGCATGATGGATGGCCAAGGGCCCAGCTCCCTTGGGCCTTTTTTTTAAAAAACAGTTTCTCTGTGTAGCCCTGGCTGTCTTTGTAGACCAGGTTGGCCTCGAACTCACAGAGAACCACCTGCCTCTGCCTGAGTGCTGGGATTAAAGGCATGTGCCACCATGCTCAGCTACCTGTGGGTTATTTTTTACTGTCACAAACCTGTGTGTGTGGGTGGTGTGTGCATGTGGAAGCCAGAGGTTATCAGGTATCTTTGATCTCTACCTATCTTTTTGAGGTATGGCCTCAGTAAGGCTGGAGCTTGCCATTTAGGCTAAACTAGCTGGCCAGCGAGCTCAGGGCTTCCACCCACCTCCCTTCCCTTGCAGCACTGGGGTTGCAGTTGTTTTATGTGCATTGGTACTCTGCCTGAGTGCACGCCTGTGGACCACATGTGTGCCTGATGCCTGCAGAGGCCAGAAGAGGGCGGTAGATCCTCTGGAGTGACAAGTGGTTGTAAGCTGCCATATAGGTGCTGGGAATCAAGCCAGTGGGTGCTGAGGAGCTGAACTCAGCTCTTCATGCCTGCATTGTAACTCACGGAGCCATCTCCACAGCCCCAGGCATAGGTGATAAAGTTTCTACACTTACTATGTGTATGTATGTTTGTGTGGGGCACATGTGCCACAGCAATGTGGAGATCAGAGGGCAACTTTGAGGTATGGTCCTCTCCTTCTACTGTGTGAGTCTCGAGGATTGAACTCAGGTCATTAGACTTGGCAGTATATGCTTTTACCCACTGAGTCATCTCACTGGCCCAAAAGTTAAATTCTTTAACAGTGTGCTTCCCAGGGATGATGGAAAGAAACGAATAGGAGTAGCAATTGGATTAAGTGAAGGCTAAGATCTCCATGAGCGCTTGAGGAGCTAAGCCCAAGGTCAGGGTGCTGGGAAAGGGTCAAGCGCCCATCAGGTACTAAGCTCTCATCTCACACCCACGTGGAAGCAGATGGTTATGTCTAATCTGCAATAGTATTTGCGAGTGTTTGGAGTTTTAGAACATGTCAGAAACATTACTTAGGATTCCCTTTGGGGGGGGACGGCAGAGTCCACACCCCATGGCCAAGATGGCAGTGGAAGGCAAGGCAGTCCTCCTGCCTCAGCACCCTGAGTGCTAGGACTACGGGCTGGAACCCCACACCTGGGTTAGCGGTGCAGGGCTTGAGCCGCAGCAGAGCCCGGAGCCTGTGTTCTGAAGCGCTGAGCTCTGCAGTGACACTGACTGGCTGCTCTTCCTTAGGAGATGGACTGAGGCCCTGCAGAAGCATGACTGGCCGAAACCTGACATGGCGAGAACAGTGACGCGGAAGGAACCATGGCCATCTAAGCAGATGTTGGAGTGAAGAAGACAGGTCCCAGATAACAACTCTGTCTCCCGTCTCAGGAGGGTGGTTCTAAGCTGGTGATTCACTTTAATGAAGATGTCAGTTTGCATGTATCTGAAGCGTTTACGCCAGCTCCTGGATCCACACCATGTACAGGTTCCGTCTTGGAAATTAAACTTGAAAATAGGTTGTAAGGCAGAAAAATGTATTTGTAATGTGACGTTCCTGCTCATGAGAGGCCACCTCTGGGACGCGGTCTTCATGTAGGCGGGCTTCTGTTTAAGGAGAATAGTACCAAGAGAGGTGCACTGGCCTGTGAGTGAGAATTCCACCCAGCCTGGGGGACGTCCTAGTGCTCAGGGGGCCACAGCCTTCCTTTTGTAAAAGCCAGGTGGCCATGAGGTTTAAGATCAGGATTCTGTTCTCAAGCCATGGGAAGCACGGGCCACCCCACCCCACCCCACCCATACACAGAAGGTTGGCTGTTTCAGGGGTTTTCTAAAGATTTCTACAACAGTAGAAACAAACTGAATCACACGCACAACTCTTCTGTGTGACACCAGCCATTGAAGCCAGGTTCTCCCTAGTGAACATATTTTACACAAGCATCTGCTGAAGTAGCAGAGTCAAGCCAAGCCAGAGTGAACAAATCCCAGACAGCTAGTAATGCAAACAGTAGTGTTGTCACCTCCCGCTGTGCACAAAGGTTAACTTCCAGCCAAGGCTTTCTGGGTTGTAAAGCAAAGCTGCCATCCTCTCTCCCCGGCTAACATCACAGAAGACTTTGTGGATGTTTCAAAGCCAAACATCCCCTTTGCTTTTATATTTCAGAGACAAGGTCTCACTGTGTGTCCTCACACGCAGGGTGATTTCTCCTGCTTACCTTCCTGAAGCTGGGAGTGTGGGTAGGCTGAGCCACCACAGCCTACAGGTGTCCCATATGTGAACTCCTCCCAGCTGTGATGGCCTGAGGGGGATCCTGGAAATTGGATTTTTCTTTAGTAACATGACCCCTGTGTAAGAGATGATTTTAGTTCATTCTGTTTAAAAAAAAAAAGTGTGAATTGTTTTAAATGATAGAAATTTGCTTCTTCAAAATAAAAGGTTCTTCTCTAAAAGGTGCTTGGCATAGCTACATCTCCAAACAATCCAGCACATCACAGGCTCAAATCATTCCAGCATAAACAACTCTTGGGGGCACAGTTCCTCAGCCTGGCTCTGCTGAGGCAGACTTCACTAGACATGCTCACTGGGACCTGAGATGTGGCTTCAAATGCCAGGATCATGCCTTTAGAACTGAGAGGCAAGCCCAGAGTGCATGTTCTTAAGAATACAAAGCATTATCTGAGGTAATCGCCCTAAGTGAAGAATATGAACAAAAAGGTGAGTCATTATCAGTTATCATAAAGTCTCATTTTATTGTCACCCCCAGGGTGTTTCCCCTCAAGACGTTGCTTCTAACTAAAGTACAGTTCGTAGACTTGAATTCTGTCACTTCCCAATAAAGAATAGATTGGGCACAAATCGGACAACAGCATGGGAGAGGAGCCAGAACAATTCGCAGTAATAAACTGAGCAAACCAGACAGTAGAAGTCAGGGCTGGTGGGTCCCACAGGAAATGAGTGCTGTGTGAATTAAATGCTAAGGCTAATGTTTATACTTATGCTAACTTCTTAAAAGACGACATGATCTCATGTATCCAAGGCTGGCCTTTCACATAGTGCTGGGATTACAGGTACATACTCCACGCCATTTATGTGGTGCCAGGATGGAACCCAGGACTTGATGCACCCTGGGCAAACAGCTACACCCGCCTGACCTTGCTGTGTTAGTAATTACCATTGAGCAGGTGGGAGGTGGAGACAAGATACATGAACCACAACCAAATGACCTTAATTAGAGTGTTAGGAGGAAGAGGCACTTAATCTGAAGGAAGACACAGAATATAAGAGCAGGGAAAATACAGGGGTGGTGGGGGGTTTGGAGTTTTTCTTTTCCTTCAGTGCTGGCCAATAAATGGCCCGTGTACACAGGACCAGACAGACGTTTTTAGACCTACTAAGGGAATATGTAGCTTGCTGTCCTGAGGAAGGCCTCCATAAACCTGTCATCTCAAAATGACAAAATGTGGCACTGGCTCCATGCATAAAGGTGCCTTCCACCAAGCACTGGGATCGTATGTGGGAAGTGGAGAACAAACCAGCTCCACAAGTTGTCCTGACTCTCATGCACACTGGCACACATCTACACACATAATAAAGGAATAGCTTTTCATGTCACAATGTGTGCTGAAGGATGTCCTGTGACCAGCATCTTCCGCGATACAAAGAACAGCAGCAGTGTTAACGGGAATCCCCTGAGCTGCCTGCTCCAACTTGGGCTGAGGCCTTGTAAGTGTCCCTGAGACAGTTCTGACCTGAGTCACACTGGAGAGGGGCGAGGGGCTGGGGCCTTGTGTAAACATGAACGTGGGAAGAGGGCCCTAACTGGCAGACGAGGACATGGCAAGCCAAGTTGGGGTTCCAAAGAGGGCCATGTGAAGAAGACAGGATGTTCATCTTTGAACAACAGCTTCCAACTCTCCCTGCAGAGTCCATTCTGATGGATTGCAACACTCACTGTTCTGTTCAGGATTTCGCTGGGAAGCACTCTTGTCAGATGAGCAAGATAGAAGACTGCCTGGTCAATCCTGAGTCTGAGTGTCAAGAACCAAACAGTACTTCTAGGTGTCTGCACATCCACAGGCCTACCCTGGACCGATGGCCACCACAGGGAAAAAGGACCAGGGGGTCAAACACTATGAACAAGGGGAAAGAGATGTGTCAAGTGGCTGCCTTCACCTGTCATAGTGCACGCTTGGTGGTAACAGCTGTGTCAGATGGCCTGACAACACAATAACCAAGAACACTACTGAACAACCCTTAAGCACCTCACTGAGTGGCCAAAGGGACAGAAGTGCAGTATGAAGCTACTGAGCATATGATCCTGGTTTTCTGTATTCAACAGGCTCAGTATTAGACTAGCCTATGTGGTACATCCAACAGAAACAGGAAGTGGACCACAGGATGCACCTAGTCTATTGTATGCAGTAAATTAACTGTTTACAGGGACTCTGCCACAACTGGTAGGGTAACTTGGAAAAGCACTAGACCTGGCTGGCACCAGGAATTTTCCCTCAAATGCTTTGTCTTCAATAAGTTAGGCACCTCTAAGCCAGAAGTTCTGGGTAGATTCCTACCCAGCAACCTGGGAAATCTAGATACAAGCGGCTCCTAAGATCCAAAGGAGCCGCACAGTATGGAAGCCCCTAGCCTCTGGCATGCAGTAAGTGCTCAACCAGTTAGCAAAAGGGACAGTGACCCACACAAAGCTCCATCTCACAAACGGAGGTTCTCAGTCCTGTACTGTTGGTAAGAGATCGCGTGTGTGTGCATGCACGGGTGTGTGTGGTGTGAGACAGGCCAAGGCTGAGCATACTAATTAGTACAGGGTTCATGTAGAATTCATGAAGACTAAACTAAGAGAAAGGAAAAGACATTGTTTCTTAGCTAGAAAGTGTACTTTCCATGAAGTAGCTCCTAAAAGGTCAAATGCCCACGTCTCACCTTTTGAGCAGAAGGCAAGAGCAAGCACTGTGTCTCTGAGGGCTTAGCACGGAGCTGACAAACAGTGGCAGCTGTGGTTCAGAGTAGCAGGCTCTGAGGACCTTCACTCTCCCTAGGACAGATGATAACCTGAAGGGACTAAAACAGGCAAGAGGGAGCAGGGACGCTTTAGGTGAGGTACACATGAACCAGGGCAAGCAAATAAGTCAATCTAGAGCATTGGTTCTCAACCTCCATAATGCTGCGACCCTTTCAGGTCATGTTGTGGTGAGCCCCAACCATAAATTATTCTTGTCGCTACTTTATAACTGTAACCTTGCTAACTGTTAAGAATCGTAATGTGGATATCTGATCTGTGACCCATGTGAAAGAGTCACTCAACCCCAGTGGGGTCATGACCCACAGGTTGAGAACCACTGATCTAGACCATTTTTCTAGAAGGCAGTGATGATCATGCAAGCCCCTCCTGCTAAGGCACTCTGGACTCAGATTTTTTTACTTCTGTACATAAGGTTTAGCTCGGGTGTTTTTGTCAGGAAAACCTCACTGGCTTTTAGCTAACCATCAATCATCTTATTGAACAGAGTAGTTGATCCTACCAAGGTTTTGGGGTGTGGGAGGGACGGGGCTCTTGCCTAATATGCATCACAGTTCCGAGCACAAAGTGCAGGCACACAGATAACCATCTATCTACAGAAGTAGTAAAACTACTTCACAAAGAACAGGAGGTGCCACAGAGTATCAATTCTGACACAGTGTTCCCTAATCAAACTGAATGGATCTCCAGCCTCCTATCCGTCCCTCAGAACAACAAAGCCTTGAGAGCTAGTTTTCACCTAACAGCAAGACTAGGTGTGGTGGCACGTGCTTGTAATCTCAGTCCTGAGGCTGGGCTGCGAGTTTAAGACCAGCCCAGGCTACATAGGAAGGCTGTCTTGTTTGTGTTTAAAGTAATAGCTGCAGTGAAAGACCACTCTTGTGGTGGCTACTCTGTCCCACCCTCTGCCAAGCAGAGGGCAAGGAAGGAAAGAATAGGGAGAGGTAGGTGTTCATGGGGCAGTGAAATAAAGTAGCAAGCACTTAGCTCAGACTCAGTCCTCCCTGCTCCTGCCTCGGTGGAGAACATGGATATAAATACCCCAAACGAAGGCCACATCTGACCAACTCCCACCTGAGCTTGACGGTTAGTGCTTAAGTGAGCTATGCCACTAGGTGCTGAGAACCCCAAGTTCAAAGATGTCAACACTGGAAGAAAAATTAAAAAAAAAAAAAAAAAAAAAAGGTCAAGGTGCGCCACCAGCCTGTGTGTCCTGTGAAGCAGACTGTAGACCACACCACCTGTGAGAACTCGGAAGCCACTGCCCCCATCACCTCAGCTCCACTAGAGCCCTTACAACCGCCACTCCCTACACGGGACAAAGTCACAACAGGACATCACAGTGCAACACATCAGCAGGACACACAAACACACTAAAACCTCTTGATCAACTCTGAAGTTCTTCTTTTGGGAGGGTTTCTGTAAAAAATAAAAAAAAATCAAGCACATTCCAAAGCTCTAGGTGATCAGAGTATTTAAAAGTATTTTTATTATAAAGTTCTGGATCTAAGAAGTAATGTTACAGGACTAGGACAAATCTGAGATGGCCTCTTATCAAGCATGTGTGCCTTGCAGGATGGCACTGTGGCCCTCAGGTTCCACTCCTCCTTGAGGGATGGGGTCAGCCAGGTGATACAAGATTCTGCCGGGTCCCACTAGCTACAGTGAGTGCTTGGGGTCCTTTTGGTCTGCTGCCCTGGCACTGGGCTAAGTTCAGGCCAAGAGTCTCTTTTTTTTTTTTTTTTTTTTTTTGAGACAGGATTTCTCTGTGTGGCCTTGGCTGTCCTGGACTCCCTTTGTAGACCAGGCTGCCTCTGCCTCCTTGAGTGCTGTGACCACAGGTGTGTATCACTGCACCCAGCTTCAAAAGTCTCCTCTTGAATGCCGAAGACCAAACCTGACCTTCAGCAGCAGCCTTGGTCTTAAAATCCTTTCTATCCCACTTTTCATTTAAGTGATAGCTAATATTACATGATAATGTTTTATCATTTCTTTCTGTGATTTACACTGAATAAGGGCTATGATCCAACTGGTTCTGTAAACCAAAAGGTGACACTGCTTCCCACACAGCAGGAGACCCACAGAGAAGCCAATGTCCACACAAACCCAGGGTTCTAAACAGGGCACATGCCGTCAGAGGAGTCACTGCTAAATCACAGGCATGCGAGGTGGCTGGCTGGCTGTACTTTTAAGAGGTCAAACAGACCTTGACAGGTCGTGTAGATCACCTTCCTGCCTCTAAGACCAATGACTGCAGCCTCTAACCTTCGATGGCAATCAGACTAGGGAACCCTAAATCTCCAATACAGCTTCAATCAATTTATCCCTTTTCTCAGGACAAGATTTCACCATGCAGTTCTGGCTGGTCTCAAACTCAGTATGGATACCAGGTTAGCTTTGAACTCCTGATAATCTCCTTGCCTCTGCTTCCTACGTGCTGGGATTACAGGCAAGTGCCACCACATCTGGCCTGGGTATTTATCATTTAAAAGGCAGCATCTTTGAAAGATGGAGCCATGGGAAGCTTCAGGGGCTTGTTGGGTGTGAAAGAGGTGTGAGACATGCTGCACTGCAGTACCTGAGAGGTGGTGTGTGGGAGAGCACCTCACACTACAGAATGGGGAACCAAAACAAAAAAAACAAAAAGCTGCAGAGCGCAGCAAGTTCACCTGCTCTGAGAAACTGCAACAGGATGAACAGCTGGCAGTTCCAGCTGCAGGTTCCTCCCCCAGATTCTCCTAATTGAACCTTGAACCCTATCCCATAAGCAGTGACCCTCAACAGGGAGATGACTGTCCACAGGGGACGTTTGGCAATGTAGGAGGCATTTTTGGCTACCCGCACTGAAAGTGGGGAGCCACTGGCATCTAGTGGGTAGAAGCCAGCGATATTGCCAACCATTACCTTAATGCACAGGGCAGCCTCCTACAGAGAAGTACTGAAAGGTCAATGATGCCCAGGCTGACAAACTTCATTCTTGCCTTTCTGAATCGAGCATGAGCCCAAGCCCTTAGAATGACAACCAGGCCAATGTGAACACTATCTCAAGCCATTGTCACGCTAAGCAGAGAGCCCAATTCCCCCAGTGTCCTGTAATGTCCAGTCAGCAGCTGGCAGTCTAAGTTCCAGTGAGTACAACTAAAGCCATAGTCCTTTTGTCTTCGTTCTCATCTAAAAAAGCCGTTACTTCTTTCTTAGAGCCAATGCAACCCCAACCGCCACTGCCAGGATGGCCACCGCAGCAGCCCCTCCAAAGAGCAGCACAGCCTTGCCCTCAGCGGGCAGGGCACCCTTTGCTCCCGTGACAGCAGTGGCCTCCCCAGTGTGACTCTTTCTCCTGCCCCCTGTGCCCTCCTCACTCAGCTGGACAGCCCACTCCACCCCCTCCACAGCAGCAGGTCGCACTGTTGCCGCTTCCAGCTCTTCCTCACCAAACTCCACAAACACAGATGAAGTGGGGCTGGCTTTCTCAATTCTCTTCATTTCTGAGGCTTCCTTGGTAGTGATCTGTGGGAGCACGGGCGCAGAAGCCCCGGGGAACGCCTCCTCTGGCACCTCCTCCTTCTCCACATGCACAATGTCGGAGTTGGAAGAGTTGTTCTCACTCTTCTCCCCAGCCCCGCTGCTGTCTAAGCTTTTCACTTCTTCAGGATCCATTGCAATCTGCTGCCAGGACTCAGGCCCAAGAGACACTGGGAGGCTTTCGGTGTGCCAACTCTGGCTAGCGGACAGCGAGACAGGTAGGCTCTCCGACTGCCAAGACGTTGTCACTGTTGGAGACTCAGGGGGACTAACTTGTCCAGAGTTGTCACTGGGCAGTATATAAATGTCATTGCTGTCCTCTGCAATGATTCCAGGGAACTCCTCCTCAGGCTCAAGACTAAAGACGGTGCCCTGAAAAAGGGAGAATCCACACAAAGAAGTATAAATGTTTTAAACTATGCTGACCAGGGAAAAATCATTCTTGTCTAGCATCGAGTTTTAAGAGTAAAAACGCTGTAGAGCATCTGCAGTTTCAGAACAGGTATACTCATCTGTAGGCAAATGCAGGGAGGAGCTTTCCTTTTTTTTTTGAAAAAGATGCTTCTACCAGGGTTGGTCTCAAACTTTCCCTGCCCTTAAACAGGGTTTTTTTTTGTTTTGTTTTGGTTTGGTTTTTCGACAGAGTCTCTCTGTGTAGCCTTGGCCATCCTGGACTCACTTTGTAGACCAGGCTGGCCTCGAACTCACAGCGATCCGCCCGCCTCTGCCTCCCAAGTGCTGGGATTAAAGGCGTGCACCACCACACCTGGCTTAGGTTTTGTTTTTTTGTTTTTTGTTTTGTTTGTTTGTTTGTTTTTTGAGACAGGGTCTCTCTGTGTTAGCCTTGGCCGTCCTGGACTCACTTTGTAGGCCAGGCTGGCCTCGAACTCACAGCGATCCGCCCGCCTCTGCCTCCCGAGTGCTGGGATTAAAGGCGTGCCCCACCACACCCGGTGGTTTTTTTTTGTTGTGTTTTTTTAAATTGAAAAAAAAATGTTTTTTCCCATACAATATATTATGATTACACTTTTCCTTTCCCCCAACAGTCTCAAACTTCTAACTGTCCAGCTCTGGCCCTCTAAGTGCTGGAGTCACAGACCTGTGCCACCAGACCCTGACAAAAGGAAGAATTTCTAATTTAGAATTTTAGTATCCAGCAGGGCGTGGTGGCGCACGCCTTTAATCCCAGCACTTGGGAGGCAGAGGTGGGCGGATCGCTGTGAGTTCAAGGCCAGCCTGGTCTACAAGTGAATCCAGGATGGCCAAGGCTACACAGAGAAACCCTGTCTCGAAAACAAAACAACAACAACAACAACAAAAAAAACAATTTTAGTTTCCTTGAAACTAAAAAAATTAATTTTTAAAAATGGTATTCAGTGTGTATCATATACAGCCAATTAATTCAAAAAGCAGAGAAAATGAAAACAAGATCTTCTGCTCTGGGAATTTGCCATGGACCAAGTCAAAGTTCAGAGGAGAATGGTTCTTTGAGTGAAAGAAGGCACAGCAATTGCAGAACAATCATGGATTGCTGGCAGCGCAGGTCACCAGAAGGAGCAGTGCCAGCAGAGCTACCAGGGGCAGGCGGGGAGAGCGGACCGTCTGCTCTGCGCTGTGTACATGAGGAAGAGGAAGTTGAGCCAGGACAGACAGAACTAGAAATACGGACTTCACTCCGCAGCTAACAGTTACCACTGACATGGTGAAAAGTGCAACAGAGCTCCGCGCTAACCGTTACTCTGGGCCGTCTCGATGGCTGAGAAGAACAGATGCTTGCTGCCAAGCCTTATGGCCAGAGTTCAATCCCCAGAGGGTCACAGTAGGAGGACAGAGCTAATTCCTCAGGGCTGACCTCTGACCTCCACACATACACACAAATGAGTAAATGCAAAACTTTCAGGTTGATGGCCTAACATCTTTACTGTCTTTAGCAGGGTGCAGTGGTGTATGTCTGTATCCCAGTACTCCAAGAAGCTGAGCTAAAGGATCACTGAGTTCAGAAGCTCAGGCCAACCTAGAAAACACAGCAAGACCCAGTCACAAACAAAGCAAAACAAACTTATTTGGATACTGTGCCACATGAAGAGATGTTCCTACCTCCATAGGGAGATGCCTCAAATAGGCCAAAGGAAAATGTGCAGTCCTTAAAACAAAATTTGTGAGTAAAAGAGAAATACTTTGAATCCCAGCTCTGAAGGCACCAGCTATGTAGCTAGAGAGTGGATGCCCTGCCTGCTCTTCAGACTTCAATTTCCTCATAGATAAAATGGGAATAACCACCAAGGTAGCACTGAGAACTAAGTGTAGTCAGGTGTGGTGGCTCATCCCTCTAATCCTAGCACTCAGGGGGCAGAGGCAAGCGGATCACTGCGTGTGAGGACAACCCAGTCTATGTTATAAGAGGTCATCCAAAGTTACATAGTGAGATGCTGTTTCCGCAAACAAAGTCCAGCACTGCAGGGCGAGGGCAGTGAGATGGCTCAGGGGATAGAGGGGACAGAGGCACTCATATGCAGGCCAGATAAACTGACTTGAAACTAGAACCCATGCAAAAGGAGGAGGGGCCTTTCTCCGATCTGGAGTCCTACATGCATGCTATGGCATGTGCATGCACACACAATAATTTTTTTTTTTTTAAATCACGATGGGTGGTGGTGGTGTTCGCTTTTAGTCCATGCTCTGAGGAGGCAGAGGCAAGCAGATCTCTGTGAGTTCGAGGCCAGCCTGGACTACAGGATGAGTTCTAGGACAGCCAGGGCTATACAGAAACCCTGTATTTTAAAAAAAAATTACAGTGGTATATAGGGAAGTAGGTATATAATAAACAATGACTCTACATTAATTTCTAATATAGTACACAATACTATACAGGAAAACTGGAGGGGCAATGGGCTTTGAAGGGAGAAAGGCTTCTAGGAAGCACATGTGATAGTACACCCATGACCTATGACTCCACGATGATACACACTCATGACCTATGACTCCAGAGGCTAAAGGAGTAATCCGACCTAGGCTGCATTGTCAGTCAGTCAGTCTCTCTGTCTCTGTCTCTGTCTCTCACAAAAGCAAACAGGTAAAAATAACAATGATGATAAAAGCGACAGATGCTTCCCAGCTTTTGAGGAGGAGCCTAGCCTTTGGGAAGTTCCTCTGAATCTAACTGGAAGTATGCAGAAGAGAAATATTTAGGTGAGAAAGAGAAGGTGGGAGAAGTGGGGAGAAAGGGAAGACACTAAACAACTTAGGGATTTATTGGTCCAGTTCAGAAAGAAGAGACGAAGACCTATCCTAGCTGCTGTGATGACAGGACGTGGAAACCGAGGAAGGGGTCTGTCTGGAGACGGCTCAGTGGTTAAGAGCGCTGGCTGCTCTTGCAGAAAACCAGGGTTCAATTCCCAATACCCACATGGCAGCTCACAACTGTTTGCAACTCCAGTTCCAGAGGATTCAATGCTATCTTCTGGTTTCCACAGGCACCGGACACAAAAACAGTGCACAGACACACATGCAGCTAAAACACCATACACATAAAAAAGCAAAAAGTAAGCTGGGCGTGGTGGCGCACGCCTTTATCCCAGCACTCGGGAGGCAGAGGCAGGCGGATCGATGTAAGTTCCAGGCCAGCCTGGTCTACAAAGTGAGTCCAGGACAGCCAAGGCTACACAGAGAAACCCTGTCTCAAAAAAAAAAAAAACACCCAAAAACCAAAAAACAAAGCAAAAAAAGTGAAAACTGATCAGGAGAGATGACTCAGGGGTTAAAGACTCAGGTTCAATTCCCAGCAACCACACAATGGCTTACAACCATATGTAACTCCAGTTCCAGGGGCTCTGACACCCTCTTCTTGCAGGCATTCATGCAGGACGCAGACAAAATACTCATGAGATTTAAAAACACTGAGCAGGGGTTTTCATAGCAATTATATATATATATTCTTCTCTCATACACTACTTCCCAAGCAGTTTTCCATCCCTCAATGCCTCCTACATATCCCAACCCCACCCCCACCCCCTCTATCCCCACCCCTACACACACACTTGCTCTTTTCTTCTTTTTGTGCTAGCAATGGAATGCAGAGAATCATAAATGTCAATCAGGCCCAGGGCTGCATGCACCCCAGACCCAATAGTGTTCCTGCTTAGCTTCCTTCAGAGGATGCCTCCCCGTAGTGATATTCCTCATATATATTCCCAGCTTCAACCCCTGCTTTAACAAAAGAGGCCTCCCCCAGACCCACTCCTGTGGGAGCTCTCTTGACTCCTGTTGCCTCCATTAGCATAACAGCAACATCTCCTGACCTTCATCAATAATGTATGTTAACAAAAAGCCCGTTACAACCAAGAGAACTGCCATCAGCGGCAGAAGTCCCCGGGAGAAGCGCCACTTCCAGCTCACCTCTCTGTGCTCTCCACTCACCGTCTTGCTGACCCTTGAGCACAAGCATCTTTATGTACTCCTAACTGTGTATCTCTTGTTTTGTGGTCTTTAAGGCAAGGCCTCGCGTAGCCCACGCCAGCTTTGAACTCAACACGTGGCTGAGAGGACTGGAAAGACGGCTCAGTGATGAAGAGCATTCGCTGCTCCTCCAGCTCCCACACGACAGCTCACGACTACTTATAACGAGTTTCAGAAGACCCTACACCCTCTTCTGGCCTCCTCAGGCACCAGACACACATATAATACACAAGCATACATGTAGGTAAAACCACCATATATACACATATAAACAGACAAAATATGTAGCCAAAAAATGGCCTTCTAAATTCTTTATGACAGTATCTTTGTGACGCTAGCTGGCCTCAAACTCACAGAGATCCACCTGCCTTCCAAGTATTAGGGTTAAAGGTATAAGCCACTGGACTTAACTAATTTTATTACATTTATTTATTTAGTTTAGTTTTTGTTTGTTTGGTTTTGGTTTTTGGAAACAGGGTTTCTCTACGTAGCCCTGGCTGTCCTGGACTCGCTCTGTAGACCAGGCTGGCTTCAAACTCACCTGGGATTAAAGGCCTACGCCACCACTCTCAGCTTAGTTATTGTGTGTGTGTGTGTGTGTGTGTGTGTAAACACCACCACCCTGCCACTGTGTACATGTATGTATCATGGAGCATGTGACTATGAAGTCAGAGGAGTCAGCTCTCTCCGTCTACCATGTGAGTTCAGGGATTGGACCCAGGCCAGCAGCAAGCCCCTCCACCCACTGAGTCATCTCTCTGCCCCTCAACTCCTGATCCTCCTTGCTCTGCCTTCTGAGAGCTGGAAATACAGACTTATGCCACAAAGTTTGGCTCTGGTTTTGTTTTGTTTTGTTGGGGGTGGAGGTGTTGTTTGCTTCCAGACTGTCCTGGCCTCAATCTCTGAGATCCACTTGCTTCTGCCTCCCAAGTGCTAGGATTAAAGGTGTGCACCACCACCGTCCAGCTGTTTTTGTTTGATTTTTAAGACAGAGATTTGAACAACAGCTTGAAATGGCTGAAACACATAGCCCAGGCTAGGCTTGCATTTGCAATCCTCCCACCGCTGCCTTCTGGGTGTTGGGATTATAGGTACACACCATCCTCCATCCATCTATCTATCCATCCATCCATCTATCTATCCATCCATCCATCCATCCATCCATCCATCCATCCTTTCTCTCTTCTTTTCACTTCTCCCCTCTCTCTCCCTCCCCCTCCCCTGTGAGACACTCTCACAATGGAGCCCTGGCTGGCCTGGAACTGGTTATGCAAACCATGCTAGCCTTGAACTCACAGAGCTCTGCCTGCTCTGTCTCTGAGTGTTGGGATTATTAAAGGTATAAAAACCAGGCACAGCTTGTAACCATAATATAATATATCTAAATACAAGTTTTTCATTCTCTAAACATTTTCTGCTATTACTCTAGTAAAAGAATTCAGTATTTCCATAAAAATGTTCACACTTATTTATTAATTGGATGTGCACATCATGGCATGTGCCTGGAGGTTAGAGGACAATTTGCTGGAGTTAGTTTTCTCCTTCTACTTTGTGGGTCCCAGGGATTGTACTCAAGTCATGAGGCTGGCAGCAAGGCTGTCTCCAGAAAGCAAAGGGGGTGAAATGCAGAACAATGACAAT
The DNA here is from genome assembly GCF_964271855.1 of Acomys minous. Taxonomy (NCBI): domain Eukaryota; kingdom Metazoa; phylum Chordata; class Mammalia; order Rodentia; family Muridae; genus Acomys; species Acomys minous. The sequence goes on from NC_140500.1 coordinate 24,681,644, forward strand.
TTCCTGAGATACATGCCCAGTACTACCCCTCCCCCCCCCAAAAAAAAGGAAAGGAAAGCTGCTGATACATGGAAAGTAGACTGTTGCATCTGGCTGGGTATCACTGTGTCTGCTCATAACTAGTACATTAGTCCTCACTGGTATTAGTCTATCTTAGGAAATCAATTCTCCTCCCTGCCTCTATTACAACCCTCTTACAGTCCATCAATATCTCGGATCATCAGATAATGGCTCAGTTCAATGCTATAAAATAGAGTGCTGCTAATTATCTGACCCCTCCAGTCAAAAAGCCAAGAGGGCAGGCCATGCACTGTTTAGATGACACACTGTCTTCCTGAGCACAGCCATGCTCTCCTTTGAAACTAAATGTAATTTTTTTAAAGGCACAGTACTATTATGAAACAAAACTAAGCGGCCTTCTCTATTCCTAGGGAGTGCGCTGAAGGGGTGTTAATTTTACCTTTCGCTTCATGGCTGGTGATCTAAACACCTCTGGTTTCATTTTCTCATCTGAGGATGGGTGGGCGCAATTCCAAAGCCCACCCTCACTGGTAAGTCCATCAAGGAAAGCACTCCCTCCAAGCTCTGCCAATAAACTTTTACCATTAATTCTCAGCCCTTACATACACTTTCAAGTATTCAGCTTCTAAGATGGAATCAGGTAACTGATTTTCTAAATGTTCAACAGGACATGAACAAAAATGCTTTTTGAACCCCTTTTAACATAAAGTAAGAAGTCAGTGAGTATTATAAGACCTTCTATAGAAGTTAACTACTGTTCACGTAGCTTGAGGCCCAGAGCCACAAGAGCATAGCTAAGAATCCAGCTCTGGGGTGGGGCTGCACAGCGTCCTCTCTAGCACTGAGGAAGGGGGAGGGGATCAACCAGGAACCAGCGGAACAATGCCCATCCCTGCACGGAGTTCCCAGAACTTACTAAACTAAGCTGACTTAGTCACAAACCACTTATACTTGGTCTCACACCAATGTTCATAGCATGAAACTGTTTTAAGGAAACCCCACCCTAAATGCACCCAAGAGAATCCTTATCCTAGAGTAAAAATAAATAACCCTTTTTCATGGCTGCTACTCTAAAATTGTAACAACAATCTTCAAATCAGAGGAAAGAGATAAAAGATTAATTTCATTTAAAATTGAAGACAAAAGTTTACAATAGTTTTTCTTTGTAATCCAAAACGGAATCTTTTTTGTCTAGTTCATAACAATGGAGAAAATAAAAAGCCTTACTGTTCAGTTACTGTTTCCTCAAGAAATTGCATGCATATCAACTTTAAAAAGGGCTACCCAAAAGGATTGATCCCAAAAAGACTGGGCAAAAACAGATACAGCTAGCTTTTGCAGCATTTGGCCAATATCTTATTTTTCTAAGGATACCCAAAAGATGTTTTCCCCCAAAGAGCAAAAAAGTAATTTTGAGAGAACGATGCCCCCATTCCCAATAAGTGGGGTGGCAGTTTTCAGTGGGTTATTAATGTTCATTTTTGCCTGTGGGGATTAGTTATGTTAATAGGAGTTCATTTAGGGATTTCTTTCTTCTATCCTTTTTTCTCTCTCTTATCTTTGTATCCTATCTACCGTTAGGGGAAAAGGGGGCAAGAAGGGAAGGATATAAGGGCAAGATATAAGAGAAAGATATAAGGAAGGATATAGATTTATAGAATAAAAAGTATATTACTGAATCTACTAGCCTCAAATATTTTACATTGGTATTCAAATATATTACATTGGTAATGTAGATTGATAGAAATTTAAGATTATTCTATTCAAATTTTGCTTTATGTATTGATATGGTATGTTGATGGAAACCTAAACTGTATATTGTAAGTTGGCAGAAACTTAAGATCATTTTGTTTGACATTTACTTAATGTATTATACATGGACAGCTTATTTGAAAAGGTGAAAGATAACTGCTGCCCTTTCAGGAAACAAACTTACTCACAATGTAGTAATGCCAGGAAATGAAGAGTGAGAGCAGAAGGAGAAGAACGTGACTCAGTCACAGCACACAGATCTCACCTGCCCTAACTGGGTAGCAGGCAAATGCAAGTCACAGCCAAGGAAACAGAGGTCAAACTTAAAGATGAGAAAACAGAAAGCCATACAAACACTTACAGACACACCTAGCAGCTTGCCATTTACAAAAGTGAAAATTTTCCTTCCTTTTCTCTCGTTCTTTTCTTTTTTAAGATAGCTCTGACTATGTAGTTATGCTGGCTTGGAACTCACTGTGAAGCCCAGGCTGGCCTCAAACTCACGGTTCTCCTTCCTCTACCTCCAAAGTGCTGAGATTATATACCTGTGCCACCAGGGTTGGCTTAGAAAGACATTGAGAGCTGTCAATTCAGTACTTAATGCAAAGTGCCTTAAAGGCGATTCATGCTGACATCTGTGTCAGAGACAGCTGCACCTCTGACAGACCTCAGGGCAGTCAACATCCTTGCAGGGGGAAGGAGGCTCACGACACCCTCTCTGAACTGAGGAGCTATGGACAGCTAATGGCTTCTGGGACAAGAGTCATTGTTATTTAAGGGTGTAGCTCCTGGTACATCAATCACACCTCAGTGGATGGTTCCACACCCCACCCAGGAGTACATGGGCAGTGCCAACTGGACTTGATGGGCTGTATATTTAAAACAAAACAAAACACTCCATGAAGTTGGAGATGGAAAAGTAACAGGGGTAGATCTGGGAGAAGAGAGAAAAGGGGAATAAATGTGACCAAAACTCATATGTATGAAAATTTCAAAGAATTTATAAAGGGGAAAAGGAAACTAGTACCTTATTTTTACCTTTTTTTTTGGTTTATTTATTTTACATATGAGTGCTCTGCCTGCATGTACACCTTCAAGCCAGAAGAGGGCATTAGATCCAAGTATAGATAGAAGGTTGTGACTCACCATGTGGTTGCTGGGACTTGAAGTCTGGTCCTCTGGAAGAGCAGTGATCACGTCACAATGAGGAAGAGCAGCCAGTGCTCTTAACTGCCCCTTATTTTTATTTATTTATTTTTGAAGATTTATTTACCATTTATACAGTGATCTTGTATGTACACTTGCACACCAGAAGAGGACACCAGATCTCATTATAGATGGTTGTGAGCCACCATGTGGGTGCTGGGAACTGAACTCAGGACCTTTGGAAGAGCAGCCAGTGCTCTTAACCTCTTTTATTATCATCATTTTTTGAGTCAGTCTCTCTCAGCTCCCAGGCTGGCCTTCAACTCCTGACCCTCTTGCCTCTACACTCAGAAGGACTGGGCTCAGGTCTATGGCTTCAGTGCCTTAGCTGGTTTTTATTTTTTAAGGCTTTCTTAATTTTGTTTGCTTTTGTGGTTTGTTTGCATGTGTGGCCTCTCTCTGCGGTGTGCAGGTGTGTGAGTGGTGCCCGTGGTGGTCAGAGATCAGCCTTGGGCCCTGGCCCTTGTTTTCCACGCAGTTTGAAGCTCAAGCTATTTGCTGGATGTCACTGCTTGCACCAAGCTAGGTTCTGCGGACTCTCCTCCCCCACCCACCACCTACCCACTTTCCAAAGCAGCTCATTCTACCAGGGAAAGGTGAGGGACAACTGCACAACTGCAAGGTGAAGCACCAACTCACGCCCAGCTGGGAAAGCCCTGGGTTTTGTTCTCAGTCTTCCCACCCTCCCCTTCCCTTATGTCCTCACTCAGCTCTAAGAACCCAGTGACTCTTGTGGGCAGCATGCACCCAGCTTCTAAAGGTGGGCTGTGCTGGTACTTGTGGCTAAAATTCCTTCTAAAATTTCCCCAAATGAAGTATTCTTCCCCTTCCCCCTGGCTCAGTCTTTCTTCTTATGGTTTTTCAAGACAGGGTTTCTCTGTGTAGCCTTGGCTGTCCTGGACTCACTTTGTAGACCAGGCTGGCCTCGAACTGAGAGATCCACTTGCCTCTGCCTCCAAGTGCTGGGATTAAATAAACTCCAACTGTGCTTTAAAATGTTTTCTTTTTTTCATGGAGGAAGGAAGCTAGCTAAAAAGGATCATTGTGAAGTGATCACTGCTCTTCCAGAGGACCAGAGTTCAATTCCCAGCACCACATCAGGTGCTCACAACCACCTGTGGCTCCAGCTCCAGAGGGATCAGACGGCTCTAGTCCCTGTGGGTACCTGCCTTCTTCATCTCTGTACCTGCCTTCTTCATCTCTTAGGTATCCCGAATATTGCTGTTGTTGTTGCTGTTGTTGTTAGCATGAAGTATTTCATAACTAACAACCATCTATAAGCACCACATACATCAATGTATTTGCTTAAGTGACGTCAAATGGTATGAACAGCCTTCCCATTGCTTGTCATCCAGCACTAGCACAGACCTGCACAAAGACCTGGGCTACGGGCGTACCTCAGCAGGGCGGTACTTGCCCACCAGAAATAAGACCATGGGTTCCACTCCAGCAAATAAATATTTAAAACTTCTAAAAACAAGTGTGGTGGCACATGGCCTCCAGCACTCAGGAGGCAGAGGCAGATGGATCTCGACAAGGAGTCCAGGACAGTCAGGGCTACACAGAGAAACCCTGTCTCAAAAAAACCAAAAAAATAAAAAGATAAAATAAAATAAACACAAACTTAGTTATTCTAAAGAAAAGTTTTGAGTAGTCATACCCAGCCACCTTGCTGAATGATGAACTCGGAGGCATGGTCCTCCAGATACGTCACGCCGAACTGCAGCAGTGAACTCAAAGGCTCTTGACCTCGTCGTGTCAATTCCAGAAGCATTTGTTGTAGCAAAACTAGAGGCACCAAAATCTTCAATGCAAAGATGAAAACACAAAACACATGAAAGTTGAAATTCTTATGACAGATTTTTTAAAAAACTAATTTATTTTTATTTTATGTGCATTGGTGTTTTGCCTATATGTGTCGGTGTGAGGGTGCCAGGTCCCCTGGAACTGGAGTTACAGACAGTTGTGAGCTGCCATGTGGGTGCTGGGAATTGAGCCCTGGTCCTCTAAAAGAGCAGCCAGTGCTCTTAACCACTAAACCATCTCTCCTGCCCCCTTATAACAGATTTTATGTTCAACTGTTGAAAATCTTAGTGGAGACATATAATTATGGTTATTTAAGTCTCACTATGATAGAACATCAACTCCTGCTAAAAATTTTCAGACTATTGTATGTGAAGGAGAAAAAGTGGCTTTTGAAAATAACTATGTGTAAAACACAGAAATTGATAAAAATTAATTAATTATAATGATAATATACAAAAACAATTGAACAAAAACTAATCTAAAAACTGCAGCCACCCACCTGTTAAAAAGAACTAGATTGGCAGATGTGCATGGTGGTGCACGCCTTTAATCTTAATCCCAGCACTCGGAGGGCAAACTCTGAGTTCAAAACCAGCCTGATCTACAAAGTGAGTCTAGATAGGCAGGGATACACAGAGGAACCCTGTCTCGAAAACCAAAAGCAAACAAACAAAAAAGCTAGATTTTTCAGTACCCAATTACCAAAATTTAAGTCAACACAAATATTCACATGTACACACATACATTGTAACTTACAATGTCTCTGAAAAAAAAAATGCAAACCCAGCAACATCATTCACTTAGAGGAAGTAGGTGACAGAAGCCAGGGTGAAGGAAAGTTTTATCTTTCATTCTAGTGTTCCTATACAATTTTTTTGAGGCAGGGTTTCTCTGTGCAGCCCTGGCTGTCCTGGAACTCATTCTGTAGACCAGGCTGGCCCCGAACTCAGATATCAACGTGCTTCTGCCTCCCACGTGCTGGGAATAAAAATGTGAGCCCTCACCACCCATCTTATTTCTATACTTTTTACATTTTGCACCATGCTTTTATTATCTGTTTGAAAGCAAGGACTCAGCCCAGCGTGGTGGTGCACACCTTTAATCCCAGCATTCGAGAGGCAGAGGCAGGCGGATCACTGTGAGTTCGAGGCCAGCCTGGTCTACAAAGGGAGTCCAGGACAGGCAGGGATACAGAGAGAGACCCTGTCTTGAAAAACAAACAAAACAAAAAAAAAAGAAAAGAAAGAAAGGACTTTCATGGCTGCTATTGTGAGAGAGGTCTCATGCTGTCACTCAGGCTGGCTTCACACTTGTGGCAATCCTTATATGAGTGCTGAGGTTACAGGTGTGAGGGATTACACTTGGCAAAACAATAACTTTTAAAAATTATGAGCTACTTTATCAGAGTCATAAAAAATGAAATGCAAAAAGAGGCATTATAAATGATACCTAATAACCTTGTGGCTTAATATTTAAAATAATCATAATTTACAACAGAAACTAGCTACAGTCTATTGCCTTCTTAAAAAAAAATCAATTGCACATAGAAAGGGGAAAAAAAAGCAAAAACTAAAGGGCAGAGGATACCTCAGTGGCAGAATATGGAGGCTCTGGTTCACTCCATAACCCCGAGTGTGGTGGCACACAACTGTAATCCCAGCACTCTGGAGGCAGAGGCAAACGGATCACTGTGAGTTCGAGACCAGCCTGGTCTACAAAGTCCAGGACAGCCAAGCTACACAGAGAAACCCTGTCTCAAAAAAACAAAACAAAAACAAAAAAACCAACCAAACCAAACAAAACAAAAGAGCTTGGCTCATGGGTCCTCAGAAGCCATAGCAGGGAAAGATATGCTAGATAGTTACATGCACAGAAGAAATAAAAAGCTAGAGACAAGGGAGGAGAAGAGGGAAGGAGAAAAGAGGAGGGCAAATTAACCCATGTCATGCGGCCGTCTGTGTGCAGGCTCTTGTCTAAAACATCAAAGTCTCTCCATGACCTAAGAAGGAATGCACGAGGAAATAAACCAATTTCAGTGCCTTGTTACTGGATTGCCAAGGAAATAATAAAATGACAAAGTATTTCCTCAAAAGAAAACAAACATTAACATGAGCTCATGCGTCAGCCCAATACTCTGGCTTTTGCTTGAGGAAAAGCAGCCTGGAGGGAATCTGCTTTGAAGTCTGAATGGAAGAATACAACACATATCTTCATTTTCTGATATTCACAAAGAACTGCAGCTTGAAATACATTAAAACTCTTTTCTAGTACTGATGGAAAAGGGGCTATGAAGAAGAATAAGATAGGCCTTTTACATTAAAAAAATGCATCAAGCTGTTTAAAACAAAAAGTGAAAAGACTGTTTTTTCTAGCCCTGATACTGTGCTCTGGGCAGGAGCAGGTAAAGGATGGCCTGAGAATCAGTCTTGCAAATTCCTACCACATCAACCTCAAAGGCCTGCGATGTCCTGTACTGCAAAGCACTGTACATTCTTATAACAATCCACAATGCTGTAACATTTTGGGGCTGGGCGTGCTTAACCTCCCATTATCTATTGGGGAAATAAACTGCGAACATCTTATTTTATGAGTCACTACATAAAATAACATTTCATTTGTTGCAAACTGTATCTTCCATATTTATCAACAAAAAGAAGCTATCTCATTTTACATATAATAAATGAGTAATAAATGTGAGGGCTTCTATCACCTTTAGCATTGATTAGTCTCTAGTCACCGCAGCTCCAGTTTGTCACCTGATCTCTGTTCAGTGTTTTCACTGTTCCTTTTCCGTTCCAATTAGTCTTGGATGGCAGTAACCAGAAGACACACTTCACTTTATGGCACTAGCATTTTCTCTTCGGCTGCTAATATTCTTGTTGACACACGTCTTAGCAGATATGATTCATTTCCTCCCCATTCATTCCTCACACTATTTTGGTTTTTTGAAATTACATGTATTAGGGGCTGGAGAGATGGCTCAGAGGTTAAGAGCACTGGCTGCTCTTCCAGAGGTCCTGAGTTCAATTCCCAGCAACCACATGATGGCTCACAACCAGCTAGCATGTGATCTGATGCCCTCTTCTGGCTTGCAGGGGTATGTACTGGCAGAGCAATGTATACATGATTAAATAAAATAAATAAATCTTTTTTTAAAAATTTGACTGGGGAGGTGGTAGTCTAAGAGTGCTGTGTGTGTGTGTGTGTGTGTGTGTGTGTGTGTGTGTGCGCGCGCGTGCGCGCGCGCCCGCCAGAGGACAGTGCATTCTCTTGTACCACCTTGTAGGTCCCAGGGATCAAACTCAGGTCATCAGGCTTGATAAGAAGTATCTTTACTGTTGAGCCATTTTGTCACCCATTTTGTTTTGCTTAAAAAGGGGTCTCAAGGCTGGGCGTGGTGGCACACACCTTTAATCCCAGCAATCAGGAGGCAGAGGCAGGCGGATCTCTCTGAGTTCAAGGACAGCCTGATCTACAAAGCGAGTCCAGGACAGCCAAGGCTACACAGAGAAAAGAAGAAGAAAAAGGAAAAAAGAAGGGGTCTCAAAAGCCAGGCATGGGGGTGCACGCCTGTAATTCCAACACTCAGGAGAGTTCAATTCCCAGCAACCACATGGTAACTCACAACTGGCTAACTTGAAAGATGGTGCCCTCTTCTGGGGTGTAGGCATACATGCAGGCAAAATACTGTGTACATGAGAAATAAGTAAATCCTTAAAATGAAAGAGGGGCTATGTTTCACATAGCTGAAGATGGCCTTGACCACCTGATTCTCCTACTTCCACCTCCCCAGCATTAGGACTGCATATGCACCACCACACCCCGTCATAATAACCATTAAGTGACTGCTACGTTGGGCTCCCTTATCTGACAGACCTTTCCTAATGGACCTCCAGGCCTACTCACTTTTATTTGGGTTTCTTTGTTTTGTTTTATTTGAGACATGTCTCATGTACCCTAGGCTGGCCCAGAGAGCATCACATAGCTGAGGATGGCGCTGAATTCCTGATTCCTTGCCTCTACCTCCCAACTGCTGGCATCACAGACATAGCACTATACCCAGTTTAGGAGCATTAGTTTTTAAATACAATGTAGAGTGTCTTTACATACTACAACTTACTTTCCTATACAAGAAGCATCAATGGTTACTTCTAAGTAGGGCTAGATGTAGCTCAGTTGGTAAAGTACCTGCTTAGCATCCATGAAGCAACACATAAAACTGGGTGCTAGTGGTTCAAGCTTGAACTGGAAGATTACATGTTAATAACCAGAAGCTTAGAAGTTCAAGTTCATCTCTGACCACATAGCTAGCCTAGGTCAGCCTGGGTTACATGAGATGCTGTTCCCAAAAATAAAATTAAAATTAAAAAAAGAGAAAAGTTAAGTGACTTCTACAACTCATCTGTGTCAACTGTGTCAATTCTATAATTTAAAACAATTATTTTTTATTTTTAGTACTTTGCAGTTTTACTTTTTAAGTGTTAAACAGAATACTTATCTTCTTATTCCTTGGGGGGAGGGGCAAGACAGAGTTTCTGTGGGTAGCCCTGCTGTCCTGGAACTCACTCTGTAGACCAGACTGGCCTCAAATTCAGAGATCTGCCTGCCTCTGCAGTGGGGTGCAACACTGCCGAACTTTCTTTTTTATTATTTTTAAAAATAAATTTTAAAAAGATTTTGTTTATTTATTACTATGTATACAGTGGTCTATTTGCATGTACACCTGCATGCCAGAAGACGGTACCAGATCTCATCATAGATGGGTGTGAACCACCATGTAGTTACTGGGAATTGAACTCAGGACCTCTGGTAGACAGTGCTCTTACCTGCTGAGCTATCTCTCCAGCCCTATCTTTTTATTCATATTCTAAGTAATTTCCTTATGGGCAACAGTATTCTGCATATGGAATATTTATTCCTTGGAATTCTTAGAATGGATTGTTTAGGAACCTTTCAGCATCAGAAAGGATAGTTCTGCTGGCTTACTTTTACTCACAGACTTCTTTAATTCCCTCACAGAGAATGGGGCAGAAAGACAAAAAAATGTGTAGTTTGGCACTGAAAAGAATATAAACAAATGTAAAGGTGCAGCGAAAGTGTACGCAAAAGAGAAGTTGTAGTTCATATTATATATATAATTGCATAGGCAGGCAGATCACTATGAGTTCAAGGCCAGCCTGATCTACAAAGCAAATCCAAGAAGACGGCCAAGGTTACACAGAGAGATCCTGTCTCGAAAAACAAAAATAAATAAATAAATAAATAAATAAATAAATAAAATGTGCATTGGTATTTTATCTGCATGTATGTCTGTGTGAGAGTGTCAGATCTTGGGAGTTACAGACAGGTAACTGCAGACAAGTTACAGACAACTTAGTTGTACTGTGGACAAACTTCCTGCTCTGCCCTGGAAGGCAAGACCTCTTTCAATTTGAGGCACCAATCTGTGAAAAGGCTTGTTTGAAAGGAAAGAATTTGGCCAGGCGTGGTGGCGCATGCCTTTAATTCCAGCACTTGGGAGGCAGAGGCAGGCGGATCGCTGTGAGTTCAAGGCCAGCCTGGTCTACAAAGTGAGTCCAGGACAGCCAGGGCTACACAGAGAAACCCTGTCTCGAAAAACCAAAAAAGAAAGGAAGGAAAGAATTTGAACTAAGAATATAGTTTAAGAGGTTCCCCTGCTCAAAAACAACGACCTTGACAACCACATGACGGGCAACCACATGACATAGTGGAAAGGGTAGAACCAAGAGATCTTACCTGGCTGCTAGTCAAGAGATCCTACTCATGTGATTTAACCCTTTCCTGAATAGTCATCAACTTAAGTAAATAAATAACAGAGCGAAAGCTCGTTGTGCTGGGGCTGTGGTTCACCAGTACAGTTTTCCTGAGCTGCACACAGTCCTGGGGATGCTCGGTCAGCAGGATACCCCACCCCTTCCCAGCCTCCACACAGGGCAACAAAATAACCCCCAGCGCGCTCTTCAAAGGAGAGTTTGGAATGACTGAATGACATATAAACTATAAAACACAAATGGCTCTCTTAATCTTGTAAGAGAAACCATAGGTAATTATCAATTAAACAAACATCCCAGTCTTCTGCAAGACATGTTAGCATACATGTTAACAAAGAACTGCCTAAGTGTCATGTTTAACACAGAGAAATCAAGAAATGACAGGCAGCTCAAGGAGCATAGAAAAGGACAGCATACTACAGAGCACATATTTTGAGGCACACTGTAGAATCTTGCAGCATTAATTAAAAAAAAAAGTTACAGCAAAAATATCCACTTAACACAATATGGATTTATGCATTATTTAGTGATTACAGTTCTATGCTGTGTGATGCTAACAATTCTTTTTATAATTTATATTAGCACTAAAATTTCGTAAGAGCAAAGATAGTTTGGTTAATACCTTATTCCATCCAGTGGCATGAACTGCAGCCTCCGTTGTACATTCACGGTATGTCTGATATGTCACTGGCCTGTAGAGATTTTTTTAAAAGTCTGTGTCACCAAAAAGGGCTAAAGTTTCCAATAAAAAAAAAACATACAGACACTACTTTGTTGCTGAACTTTTGACTAATATGATTAGAATTGTTCAATATAGTCCCCCCCTTTTTTTTCAAGATATGGCTTTTAATATTTGGTATGTGTTTTTCCCAAAACATTCTCTATATTGCTGGGGAGTCATTATAGTATAACAAGATAAATGTGTATTCTAGTCATTGTTTTTTAATTACTTGGAATTTATCTGGTAGAACCTCTATGTTGCAGATAAATGCCTGAATTACATATATAGAATCAAACAGCATCATGTAAAACTTAACACAGTTAAATGAAAACACAATCTATTTTCTTAAGGCAGCGATGGAACACATCTTTAATCCTAGCACTTGGGAGGCAGAAGCAGGTGGATCTCTAAGTTCAAGGCTAGTCTGGTCTACAAAATGAGTTCCACAATAGACACGCACGCACGCACAGAGAAAAAAAATCTGTCTTAAAAACACAGAAAAAAGAAGTGTCAACGTTAAAAATTATAAGTAAGTCAAAGACTTTTTAAGACTAAGGTTACAAAGAACTGGAACAGACAGGGGTAGTAAGTGGTGTCCTGTCTTTTAGTTGCTGTCTAATACAAAACCCTGAGAAAAGCCTGCTCCCACACATCCCTATCATCCCAGCACTGAAGAAGCTGAGTAATAGGACAGCCTGGGCTACACAGTGAATACCAGACCAGTTAGGGCAACATAGCAAAAGCCTGTCTCAAAAACAACAAATCTACCCGTTAGTCCTAAACTTAGATCCAAGCCCTGAGACATTGCCAGAGACTACAAGTCTTATTGAAATTTGCTGAAGAACTTTAAGCACCGTTTCCTGTATACTTTTAAAACAAAACAAACAAACAAACAAACAAATATGGTGCCAAATAAGGTGAAGGCAACAATACCTTGGAAAATAAACTTACACTTCCCATTTGGAGTATTAAGAGACTAACAGATTTTTTTTTAAAAAGTGGAAGCCAGGTATAGTGGTGCATGCTCTTAGTCCAAGCACTCAAGAGACAAAGGCAGGCAGAACTCCGTGTCTTCAAGGCCAGCCTGATCTACACAGTTAAGTTCCAAGACAGCCAGGGTTATGTAGAGAGACCCTGTCTCAAAACAAACAAAACTATAAATAAATAGATAAATTAAAAAATAAAAAGTGGGAGGATTCTTGGTTTTATAGGTTTTAAAAATCCAATTTCTCTCTGTTCTGATTACTCTAGTCCATGAATTTTTCAGCACATGAATATATAAGAATAACCACCACTAGCCGGGCGGTGATGGCGCACACCTGTAATCCCAGCACTCAGAGGCAGAGGCAGGCGGATCTTAATGAGTTCAAAGTCAGCCTGGTCTACAGAGTGAGTTCCAGGATAGACAAGGATACACAGAGAAACGCTGTTTTGAGAAAACAGAATAAAATAATTGCCACGTATTAGTGGCCTAGTATATTTATATTTTATATTGCATCATATAGCATCAGTTAGGAAGGCAAAGTTAGAAAAAGCTAAGAGACAACATATCCCCAAACCATGCCCGGCCAACACTCAATTGGATATGAGCCCAACAGCACACTACTTCCATTTCAAGGGTTTTGATATATGCCACAAAAATGTCTAGACGTCACATGTAGCTTTAAAAAAATTTGGAGTTCGAGGCCAACCTGGTCTACAAAAGTGAGTCCAGGACAGCTAAGGCTACACAGAGAAACCCTGTCTCAATAAACCAAAAAAAGAAAAAAAATTGAAACGTACCTATTGTGCTTAAAATATTAACACACACTGGATTTCAAAGAGTCAGTCAGGAAAAAAAAAAAGAATGTGAAATCTCAATAAGATTTTGAGGTTTTTTAAGTATTTTGACTATACTGGTTTAAAATACATTAAAATTTTCTTTATGTGTTTGCGAGATGTTTTTCCTTCATGTGACGGGCACTATACCTACCGAGCAGCACTAGTCTAGATTGCAGGACATCACTGCGATGGCACAGTGATCACTCTGCTGCAGCAGCTCACTACCACAGTGCAAGCACAACACAGACACAGTGCTGCCATCACACAGCAGCTCACTACCACAGTGCAAGCACAACACAGACACAGTGCTGCCGTCACACAGCAGCTCACTACCACAGTGCAAACACAGCACAGACACAGTGCTGCCGTCACACAGCAGCTCACTACCACAGTGCAAGCACACACAGACACAGTGCTGCCGTCACACAGCAGCTCACTACCACAGTGCAAGCACACACAGACACAGTGCTGCCGTCACACAGCAGCTCACTACCACAGTGCAAACACACACAGACACAGTGCTGCCGTCACACAGCAGCTCACTACCACAGTGCAAGCACAGCACAGACACAGTGCTGCCGTCACACAGCAGCTCACTACCACAGTGCAAACACACACAGACACAGTGCTGCCGTCACACAGCAGCTCACTACCACAGTGCAAACACAGCACAGACACAGTGCTGCCGTCACACAGCAGCTCACTACCACAGTGCAAACACAGCACAGACACAGTGCTGCCGTCACACAGCAGCTCACTACCACAGTGCAAGCACAGCACAGACACAGTGCTGCCGTCACACAGCAGCTCACTACCACAGTGCAAGCACAGCACAGACACAGTGCTGCCGTCACACAGCAGCTCACTACTACAGTGCAAGCACACACAGACACAGTGCTGCCATCACACAGCAGCTCACTACTACAGTGCAAGCACACACAGACACAGTGCTGCCATCACACAGCAGCTCACTACCACAGTGCAAACACAGCACAGACACAGTGCTGCCGTCACACAGCAGCTCACTACCACAGTGCAAGCACAGCACAGACACAATGCTGCCGTCACACAGCAGCTCACTACCACAGTGCAAGCACAGCACAGACACAGTGCTGCCGTCACACAGCAGCTCACTACCACAGTGCAAGCACAGCACAGACACAGTGCTGCCGTCACACAGCAGCTCACTACCACAGTGCAAACACAGCACAGACACAGTGCTGCCGTCACACAGCAGCTCACTACCACAGTGCAAGCACAGCACAGACACAGTGCTGCCATCACACAGCAGCTCACTACCACAGTGCAAGCACAGCACAGACACAGTGCTGCCGTCACACAGCAGCTCACTACCACAGTGCAAACACAGCACAGACACAGTGCTGCCGTCACACAGCAGCTCACTACCACAGTGCAAACACAACACACTCTCTGTGGTGTTTGAGATTCTGTGAAACATCTTAGGATACATCCTAAGTCCTGTGAAACTCAAAATTCACCAGCAACTCCACCACCCTCCTCCCTTTATCTCCCTGAAGCTTCCCCTGAGGCCATCAGACTAAGTACTTTATCAAGAATGAAACATGATTTAAAAAATTAGATACACACACATACATGCACATGAAAAATGTAACAGGTTAAAACATTCATGTTTTAATACAAAGAAAAGCAAGGAACCGAATACCAGCCTTCCTTAAGAGGTCTAAGAAAGAGGGTATCTTTAGAAATCAAGGGTATTTCATATAGAGAGTTCAAGATGAATTCCCCTACTTTATCAAAACCATTTGGAGTAGGAGATATTTCCACTTTAAGATACTGCCTTTGGAGCTGGAGAGATGGCTCAGAGGTTAAAAGCACTGTCTGTTCTTCTAGAGGTCCTGAGTTCAATTCCCAGCAACCACATGGTAACTCTCAATCATCTATAATGAGATCTGGTGCCCTCTTCGGGCATGTATATGAAATTAAAAAAAAAAAGAAAAAAGAAAAGATACTGTTTTCTTCAAAAATAATTATATCATTATTTAGGGCTTGGGAAAAGTAAATATTCATGCAAACTAGTTTTCTCTTAAAGTAAAAAGAAACTCAGGGCATGGTGGCACAAAGCTTTAATGCTATCCCTTGTAAGGCAGAGGCAAGGTGAATCTCTGTGAATTCCAGGCCAGCTAAGATTCCATAGTAAGAGACCCTATTTAGAAAAACAGAATTGTATCATTCTGTTCATTGGAGGATTGGTAATTTCTCAGCCAAGTTACAATTAACAAATGTAGAAATTGACATGTGAAGAATGAAACAATTTGCATTAAGGAGCTGCAGAAAGAACTCAGCAGTTAAGATTAAGGTTACTTCCTGCCCCTGCTCAGTTCCAAGCACCCACACTGGGATCTGTTGCTCCTGGTCCAGGGACCCAACACCTGCCTCAGGCCTCCTTGGCATTAGCACACATATAAATAAAAATAAA
Source organism: Acomys minous (assembly GCF_964271855.1). Lineage (NCBI taxonomy): Eukaryota > Metazoa > Chordata > Mammalia > Rodentia > Muridae > Acomys > Acomys minous. Next base: position 24,697,221 of record NC_140500.1, read on the forward strand.
GTCTTTAAGGCCAGACATGGTGGCAGCACATGCCTTTAATCAACACTTAGGAGACAAAGGTAAATGGATCTCTGTGAATTCAGGTCAAGCCTGGAATAAAGGGAGATCCTGTCTTAAAAAAGACAAAGAAAAAAAATAGAATTTAAAAAATTTTTATTTAATATTACTTTATGTGTTTTGCCTACGTTCAACTGTGTGAGGTGTTGGATTCCCTGAAACTGGAGTTACAGACAGTTGTGAGCTGCCATGTGGTTGCTGGGAATTGAACTTAGGTCCTCTGGAAGAGCAGCCAATGCTCTTACCCAATGGGCATCTCCCCGGCCCAGAACACTTTAAGGCTGTAATCTCTATATACACAAGAACGAACATTTAAGGACAGGGAATCTTGATGAAGCCTGCTTCAGCTCCGCAGGCCCATGGAGCTCAGGGACAGCAGCTCTCTGAGCACTTCTGGAAAGCCATGCCCCCTACCCAAATTTCCTGGCCACTCCACTCAGATTGTTCTTTCCACTTTTTTTTTTTTTAAAGACAGGGTTTCTCTGTGTAGCCCTGGCTGTCCTGGACTCACTTTGTAGACCAGGCTGGACTGGAACTCAGAGATCCGCTTGCCTCTGCCTCCCAAGTGCCAGGATTAAAGGCGAGAGCTACTTTCCACATTTATTTAAGTTTGTGTCTGAGACAGAAAATCCAACGATGGTTTCATTTCACTGAGTATAATTTGAAATTTTGTATTTGCTTGTTTCACCAGAATATACAGGAATAACCCCTAATTATTGCCTGATAAGACACAGCCAACTATAACCCTGGACTACATGTAATCTCCTTACTACAACAGTGATTTGGCATCTGAATTTCAGCCTTTTGGTGAGGAACACATTTCCCCCTGAGAACCACTGTTATCAATTCATGCTAATCCTGTAATGCATACTGACTCCTCACGGTTCTCATCGCAGAATTAGGGGAAGCCGACTCTTGGGACTGATCCTAAGTGAAGTGGTCCTATTCTAGCACACTCGCCTGTTCACTGGCTTCTCGATTTTAGCTTTCCTATGCTGAGGTCATGGCTGCAAAGGAGCTCACTGTAGGAGAAGTTGCTCACAGGCAGATGGGCAAACCGAAAGGATAACATTGTCTGTGTTTAGAATCGTATCTAACATGCAAAGAGAATGCTAACCACACATTACAGTGCACAATCCCCCAGCCAGATAAAGATGGAATTAAACGGAACAGAAACAAAGAGTGATTAGGACAAGGGCCATAGCCTGTGTTCCTAACACAGTACATGTATCTGTTGAAACCTGACAGCTCAACTGGTTAAAAAAAAAACATGAGATCTTTGTTGGAATATTTAAATCCCTACTTTGAGGCAAATCTGGCATTCAAAACACAAAGCAGATGCTTTAAGGAGCACAGAGGAAGGAAAGGTGAAGAGCTGCCTAAGGCAAAGCCTCAGCCACGCAGCCTCTGCACGACCCAGGCACTACTTGGAGAAGAAGCACCCCACTCCACAACTCCAACTCACTGGCTGAGGATTGTGTGCAGTGCTTTATGCAAAGGCTCTTTCAGATCCTGTGACACCCTTTCTCCAAGGCGGGCCAAGCAGTCTTCTATTGAACTTTCAGGGTTAGCAGGGCTGAACACTGGTGAGGTGTGACAGTCAAAGCCTGTGCTGGTGAAGGCTGAAGACAAAGAAAGACCAGAATTAATAGACGGTACTGAGGCTGCAGAGATTGGCAGCTGCCAAGAACAGAGGACTAGGGTTTGATTCCCAGTACCCAGTACCAGGGGATCCAAAGCTCTTTTCTGGGCCTGCATGGATACTAGGCACACACATGGTACACATGCAGACAAAACATCCATACACATAAAAAATAAAAGCCGGGCATGGTTGTACACACTTTTAATCCCAGCACTTGAGAGGCAGAGGCAGGCAGATCTCTGTGAGTTACAGGCCTGCCTGGTCTACAAAGTAAGTCCAGGACAGCCAAGGCTACACAGAGAAACCCTATCTCAATCCCCCACCAAAAAAAGAAAAAACAAATATAAAAAATAAAAGTACCGGGGGCTGGAGAGATGGCTCAGAGGTTAAGAGCACTGACTGCTCTTCCAAAAGGTCCTGAGTTCAATTCCCAGCAACCACATGGTGGCTCACAGCCATCCATAATGTGATCTGATGCCTTTTTCTGGCCTGCAGGTGTACATGCAGACAGAATACTGTATACAGAATAATAAATAAATCTTTAAAAATAAAATAAAATAAAAGTACCAAGAGTTGTGCTATAAGCCAGGTGTAATGGCGCACACCTGTAAGTCTGACACTCAGGATTCTGAGGCAAAAGGACCTCAAGTAGGAAACCTGCCTGGGCTACACGGGGAGTTCAAATCAGCTGGGCAAGAACCTGTATAAAAAACAAGCAAACAAACAAGGTATGGTGGCACATGCCTTTAAAACCAGCACTTGAAAGGTAGAGGCAGGCACATCCCGCAAGGCCAGTCTTGCCTACAAATTCAGTTCTGAGACAGACAGACAAATAAATAAATACACAAAGGTAGGCATGGTAGCACACTATGGAGGTAGAGGCAGGATGATTGAGAATTCAAGACTAGCCTTGGCTACATAGTAAATCTAAGGCCAACCTGGGATCCAATGAGATCCAGCCTCAAAAAAACAAAAATATAAGAAAAAAAAGAAGAAGAAGAAGAAAGAAAAGAAAGCCCATGAAACTAAGGTATTTATTGTTAAGAACAAGAGTTATAAAATACTTAGAGAGATAATCATTATACATACTAACCTTGGCTGGAATACAAATGTGATAGGTTCTAGATTTTAAGGTTTTATTGTTTTGTTTTTTAGATGGAGGTCTCCCTACATAGCCCTTGATTTTGAACTCATGCTTCTCCTTCCTCAGTCTCCTAAGTGCTAGGATTGTAGGCAAAAACCATTACCAATGGCTTATTTATAAATTTGTATTTATTTATTTACTTACTTACTTATTTTTGCGAGTGTATGTATCACTACAGCTTCTCCTGGTATTTACTATGTAGCCCAGGCTGGCCTCAAAATTATAAGGATCTTCATCTCTCTGCCTCCCAAGTGCTAGGACTACAAGCCAGCCAGCATGTCCAGTTTGTTCATATATTTTTATTCATCTTCTTTAACAATTAACAAGGCACTTATTTATAAATACAATCTATCAGTTGTTTGTTGAAAGTCATTAGGCTTTATTTATTTAGGAACACACATCCCAACAATTTCTTTGGGGGGGCAAGCATGAAAGAGGTACATGGCTGGAAGGAAAAAGAGAAAAGAAAAGGAAATGATGTAATTACAATGTTTTCAAAAATAAAATATCTTTTTGTTGTTTCGTTTTTTGGGGGTTTTGTTGTTGTTTTCTAAGACAAGGTTTCTCTGTGTATCCCTGGTTGTCCTGGAACTCACTCTGTAACCAGGCTGGCCTTGAACTCACAAAGATCCCCCTGCCTCTGCCTCCCAAATGCTAGCATTAAAGGCGTGCGCCGCCGCCACCACCACCTGGTTATAAAATATAATTTAAAATGCATATTTTGGCAAAAAAAGTTATTAAGCTATGAAAATCATTTTCTAATGGGAAGTGAGGCTTGTTCTACAGGGATTCACAGGTGATACTGTGAACCTGTGAACACACACAGAAAGAAATCTTTGGAGGAAGTGCTCCAGATATGGTGGTGCACATCTTAAACCCAGCACTAGAATAAGGAACAGGAAGATCTCCGTGAGTTTGAGGTCAGCAGAGTCTATATAGCAAATTCTCGGACAGCCAGGGCTACACACACACACACACACACACACACACACACACACACAGAGAGAAAAAAAAACCTGTCTCAAAGACACATACACACACACACCAAAAAAACCAACAACTAAAACAACAAAATCTACACATTGCCCAGGATAGTCAGAGTGAACAGACCTTCAGAGACTTCTTTGTCCAAGGATTTCAGTTCTTCCTCAATTTCAGATTTAACTTTTAGTAAAACTTCTGGACCCAGGGACTGTGGCAGGACATCTAGTTGAGCTCCTGAAACAAACAAGAGATTGCTATGGGAAGGGACAGATAAGCCATTAGGATACAGCAGTATCAGGCACGTGTGGAGGCTGTGGCAGGAGGGTCACTTCAGATCAGGAGGATAGAGCCAGCCTGTGCAGCATAGGGATACCCTATCTCAAAACACCAAGCAAAAACAAAACCCAGAACTGTTTATATTTAGTAGTACTAAGTCAGAAAGCAAGGCTAGAAGGCATCTTTCACAACAACAACAAAGCTGAGTACAGACTGTGGAAGAGCACCTGCTAAATGACACACACAGAATTAAAAACCAAAAAGCAAGAAGAAACAACAATTAAAAGAAGTATGTGGCCCTACGTACTGAGAGCAAAGTCTTTTTTTGTTTTGTTTTTTCAAGACAGGGTTTCTCTGTGTCACCCTGGCTGTCCTGGACTTACTTTATAGACCAGGCTGGCCTCGAACTCACAGCAATCATTTTCTACAAGAGAATATGAAAACTGACTAACCACATATGCAGGGCAATAAATACGCCATTTATTTATGGCAGTGGATCAAAATAGAGAATACAGAGAAAGGAAAAAAAGAAAAGAATCAGACCTCAACTACTGCCTCCACACTTATGAGAATTATATTCAATAACCAAATTGACAAGTCTGTAAATCAATCAGTCCTCATCATTATTGGCCAGTACACCAATAATCCATGAAAAAAACAATATTGAAAAACAGATCTTCTGATTGCAGTGGTGGCTCAGCCTGTAATCCCAGCATTTAGGAGACTGAGAAGAACTGTCACAAGTTCAAGAACAGTCTGGAGAGAGGGGGGAGGGTGCGGGGGGAGGGAGGAAGGGAGGGAGGGAGGGAGAGAGGGAGAGAGGGAGAGAGGGAGAGAGGGAGAGGCAGAGAGAGAGAGAGAGAGAGAGAGAGAGAGAGAGAGAGAATATCTGTTAAGTGACTTATTATTGAACCCTAGAATGTATAATTATAAATCTGACGCACAGTCTCAAATAAGGAATAAGCTGCGCCATCTGTCATAAGCCTCCATCTGGAAGATATGCACATCCAACACATACACAGCCCCACACAGCCCCTAGCACCACCACCAACCCACACAGTAAGTGACATGTCTTGATTACCATATGCCTCACACCCCACCAGATTAGGCAGCAGCTGATTAGAGGAGGGCCTGTTCTCATGAAACTGACATGATGCTGATTACACACGACAAGTTGTCATACTTGATAATAAGCCATGTGGAAAGCCTGACCAGAAAAAGGCTGCCACTGTTAGGGTACAAAGGGCCAGCGAGCCAGCTATGCAAGGACAGACAGACTCAGTGATCCTCATCTAACTAATCCTCTCCACGCAGACATTCTGAGCACAGGACTACACAGTAGGGCCAACGCAGCATAAATCCTGTTCAGTGAATCCATGGGAGGCAGTTCAAAGATAAACAGACATTAGCACGCTAACGTCCACCCACTTGAATACCAACTAAGAGTTAAGTGAGTCAGCAACCAGCATATCCTAGCTCTGAAATTTGTCCAGAGCTTTTAAATTGTGTACCATTAACCCATTTTGGCCAAACTGAATGGGCTAAATCAAAGAGAAGTAAATTCTGTATCTACAAATCTCCAAATTGGAGCATATTAAAATTACTTGAAAGGTGGAGACTAGAAAAATGGCCTTTTTGTTGCTGTTGCAGAAGACCTGGGTTGGTTCCCAGCATGCACATGGTGGTTCACAACCTTTCCTGACTACAGTTCCATCTGATGCTCTCCTTTTGACCTTTGCAGGCACCAGGTAGACATGTAGCACACATACATATAGGCAGGTAAAGCACTCAGATGCATAATATAATATAAATAAATCTAAAAATAACTTTGTTAGGCTGGACACCGTGAAGCATTCCTTTAACCCCAGCATGTAAAAGCTGGGTCATCTGGGAAGAGATATCTTCAGTTGAGAAAATGCCTTCATCAGATCAGCCTGTAGGTGAGGGAGGCTATGGGACATTTTCTTGAATAATGGTACACTCGGGTGGGGCCAGCCCATTGTGGGCAGCTGTCACCCCACAGGAAAGCAAGCCATGAGGGACAAGCCCATAAGCAGCATTCCTCTATGGCCTCTGCTGCCCTGCTTGAGTTCCTGCCTTGGCGTCCCTCATGATGGACTGTGTTCAGAACATGTAAGCCAAATAAACCCTTCCCTCCCCAAGCTGCTTTTGGTCATGGTGCTAAAATGACAGCAATAGAGAGAAAATTAAGATAAACAAGACAAAACAAGTATGAGCCTGAACTAACCCCAACTCCCAAGTCAGTACATTGTAAAGACTGACAGCAAGATGCCCCATGCACTGGACTCTCACTGTCCAGAGAATGAGGGAGGGTACTACACAAGACTCTGTCTCAGAAACAAACAATTAGGATAGTAAATTATAATAAAACATACAGAATTTAATTTAAAACTAGAAATGTATATTTATGATCACTAGATTTCTGATATGTTTGTATTCCTTATTTTTTAAAAGCTAAAACTTACTCTATAGCTGGATTGGCTTCAAAGTCACCATCTTCCTGCTTTAGACTCCTAAAGCTAACATGGAATGACATGTGTGCACCACCACGTCTCATCCTGTCAACTGATTTTTGAGAAGGGCATCAAAGCTACTCAAGGAAAGAGTAACACTTTCAATACATGGTCTAGGACTAGATATTCTAAACCAAAGCAATCAACTGACTATTACTTCAAACACACATATACAAATCAACACAAAAAAATTGATCAGATGTCTAAATTTAAGAGATTAAAGCTATGAAACTCTAGGCAATGCTTTCTGAAGTAACATCAAAAAGCACAAGAAATCAATGAAAAAAACAAAAACAAAAAAACACTGAACCTCATCAAAATGAAAATTTAGTGGCAGAAGTAAACCACACTGGGAATCCAGAATATATAACGAACCACACAGCTGAACAACAGGAAGATAAAGAACCTATTCAAAAACAGAAGAAAGACAGGAAACAGATTTTCTCCAATGGTACACAAATGGACAGTTAGCACATAAAAGTATGTTCAATATCATTAGCCACTACAGAAATACAAATGAAAATTACAAGATCTGGGGGCTAAGGGCCTATGACATGACTCAGCAGGTAAAGGCACTTGTTGCACAAGTGCTCCAAACTCATGAAAATGGAGAGAACCAACACTGAAAAGTTGTCCTGTGACCTACCTATGTAACACACACACACACACACACAATATTGGTTTACACTTATGAATCTGAGGCTAAATGAGGCTACAGTGAGTTCCAGGCCACCCTGAGCTAGTGAGATCCTTGAGACCCCATTTTAAAAAGCCTAAATAAATAAAATTTAAATCTAGGATTGCATATAACAAAGCAACCCTACATCTGGGATATATAACAGACCGAATTCAAAGCAAAAGCCAGGGATGTAGCTCCGGTGGCTTTGTGCATGCCTAGCATGCATAAATATAAACCAGGCATGTTTTATGTGACATGCCTTGCCTGCTCAGTCATCTCCTAAATCCATAACCCTACAATTCCAACACTCAGGAGGTAGTAACTGGAGGACTTCATGGTCACCTCTAGCTACACAGAGATCAAGGCCATTTTAGGCTATATGACATCTAATCTAAAAAAAAACACCAAAAACCATTCAAAACAGAAACGTAAGCAGGTATTTGTACATCCATGTTCAAGGAAGAACTATTCACAATAGCCAAAATGTAGGAAAACTCAAATCTCTATAAACAGATGAATGGATAACAAAGTGTGGTATGTACCTATATTAAGCCTTAAGAAGGAAAGAGATTTAAGGCGGGCGTGGTGGCACACACCTTTAATCCCAGCACTCAGGAGGCAGAGGCAGGCAGATCACTGTGAGTTCAAGGCCAGCCTGGTGTACAAAGCGAGTCCAGGACAGCCAAGGCTACATAGAGAAATCCTATCTCGAAAAACCAAAAAAAAAAAAAAAAAAAAAAAAAAAGGAAGAAGAAGAGATTTATACACACCACGATGTGAAACACAGGTTACAAAATGACATACTTTATATAAAGTACCTAAAGTCAAAATCATAGAAAATTAGAAAAATAGCAGGCACTAGCAGTTTTAGAAGGAATAATAAAAAGTTATTATATAAACATGCATTTGTCACATACTGTTGACAATGTAACTATCCTTTCAAAAAAGAATTATATAAAGCTGGGGCTGTAGCTCAGAGGTAGGACACATAATTAGCTGGGTTCAACCCCAAGTTATTACACAAAAAAGAATAGAAATGTCTCCTTACTGAGTCTGTATTACTGAGCAGAGAACATAAGGTAGTCTATGTTAATATACGCCAAATTGAACGTCACAAAAAGTATCACTTGGCATAAAATATGCAAGGTAGCCAGGTGTAGTGGCGCACACCTATAATCCCAGCACTCCAGAGGCAGAGGCAGGCAGATCTCTGTGAGTTCAAGGCCAGCCTGGTCTACAGAGAAAGTCCAGGACAGCCAAGGCTACACAGAGACACGCTGTCTCCAAAAATCAAAAAACAAAATCAGCTATGAAGGTGGGTATAGCAAGAATCTAGAAAAAAAAGTTAATAGAAGAGCTTTACAAAATAAGCCAGGCCTGGTGGTGCACGCTTTTAATCCCAGCACTCAGGAGGCAGAGGCAGGCGGATCGCTGTGAGTTCGAGGCCAGCCTGGTCTACAAAGCTAGTCCAGGACAGCCAAGGCTAACACAGAGAGACACTGTCTCGAAAAAAAAAAAACTAAACAAAACAAAATAATGTGGCCTTGGCCAAGAGTCCAACAGTGTATTACTAGCACTATCACCTTGGTAGTCAAGCAAGAATAACTTACAATGTTGAGTTAATTAAATCATACTACATTTAATCAGACCACAATAGAGTTAAACCAAGGATCAGTAATAAAAACTAATTAATAAAACACTAGAGAGATGGTTCTGCAGTTAAGAGCACTGTCTCTGTTGTTCCTGAGTTCAATTCCTGGCGACCACATGGTGACTCACAACCATCTAAAATGTGATCTGATGCCCTCTTCTGTCATGCAGGTATACATGCAGGAAGAGCACTCATATACATAAAATAAATACTTTTTTAAAAAGACTAATAAAAATAAAATTCCTGAATACTTGGAGATTAATTAGTACACCCGTAATAGAAAAGTAACTTTTATTTTATCCAACTTTTCAGATAGCTGAAAAAGAGAGCACAGTTGTCATTTTAGTATTTGTTTGTTCCAAATGTTCCAGGTTCAGTCTCAGTACTATCAAAAAGAAAAGAAAAAAAGAAATGAACAGGAAATTCAGAGCCCAAAGTAAAATTTCACTGGAACACAGCCACTCCTTCATGTGTAGCCGAGGGCTGTTTTAGGGCCAGCAGAGATGACAGCTGCAACCCAGACTCTCTGTGGTGTTGGCACCACACTCTGCTCATCACAAACTGCAGTGATGATCCTGTAACTACTCGGCATTCAGATACCTTGCCAACTGTATATACCACAACTTTCTCTTTTATTTCACCTGTGAGTAGCAATGGGTCAAACAGGAAAGACGAAGAAAAGAAAATTACTGTGTTGTTGGGAGAAGGCAAAGTATGGCATTTACTATCATGAAATAACAGAAAATAAAAAACATCGCCAAACTATAAAAACTCATCAAAATACTCCCAATTTACAGGGACTCGATGATAAGAAAAATTAAACATTTAAAACAAGGCATTCAACATCAGCAGTATTTCTTCAGAAAAAAATATAGAAAAACCCTGTCTCAAAAACAACAACCGTTGGGCTGGAGAGATGGCTCTCTCCAGGTTAAAGGCACTGACTGCTCCCCCAAAGGGCCTGAGTTCAATTCCCAGCAACCACATGATCTGATGCCCTCTTCTAGCCTGCAGGTGTTCATGCAGGCAGATCACTATTTACATAAAACAAAAACAAAAACAAAAACAAAAAACGCACACCTCTAATCCCAGCACCTGGGAGGCAGAGGCAGGTGGCTCTCTGTGAGTTCAAGGCCAGCCTGGTCTACAAAGGGAGTCCAGGACAGCCAAGGCTACACAGAGAAACCTTGTGTGTGGGGTGTGTGTGTGTGGAAACAACAACAACAAAAAACTGGGCATAGTGGTGAACACCTGTAATCCCAGCCCTTGGGAGGCAGAGGCAGGCAGACCACTGTATGTGTAATAAATAAATCTTTAAAAAGAAAAGAGATGTAGAACTCTCAGCTCCTTCTCCAGCACCATGTCTGCCTGCATGCTGCCATGTTAACGGCCATGATGACACTGGACTAACCCTCTGCACTGTAAGCCCCAATTAAATGTTTCCTTTAGCCAGGTGTTGTGGTGGTGGTGGCGGTGGCGGCGCATGGCTTTAATCCCAGAGGATTAAAGGGAGGCAAAGGCAGACGATCTTTGTGAGTTCAAGGCCAGCCTGGTCAACACAGTGAATCCAGGACAGCCAAGGCTACATGGAGAAGCCTGTCTCAGGAAAAAAAAAAAAAGAAGAAGAAGGAGGAGGAAGAAAGAAAGAATAAAGTCCTCAATGTTGTCTTCTGACCAGCAAACACACATCATAGTGTGTACACACCCACACAGATACACACTCATGCAATAAATAAAAGTTTTAAAATGAAACAACAACAACAAGACAAAAACCCAAACCCACTAAATGCGGTTGCAACTAGGAATGGAACAGGGATGGGAAGGCGTGGGGTGATTATTCTGTATAAGCTTGTTAATATTACTTGATCCTACACATAAATTACTATAGATCATGGCCTTATAATGAGCAACATAACCACCATAAAGCAAAGACAGTACCTTGGTGTGAGGGGCCTTGTTTCTCCTGAGAGAGAAGTCCCAAGTAGCTGAGAACAACATACTTTGTTTCATAGTGAAATCCTAGAGGCACAGTAGTAGAGGACGCCATTGAACTGGCTGAGGGAGCTCCAAAGAGGTCTGTTTAAGGATGTTGGAAATCTAAAAACAAAAAGTTTCTTTCAGTTTAAAGTTGTTTACAAACCAATCAACTTCCCCACTGATTCCAATTACTCATCGAACTCCCAAGGTAAATGTCTCAAGTTTTCTTTCCAGTAATCTTTAAAAATTAACTGATTTTTATACAAACAGTAATTTAACTATTCAAGTCAAGAGTACATTTTCCTTTTCTGGTTTTTATTCTTTTCTATGTACTTGCTTTACTGTCTGATGGAGCCACACCATGTCATGGTGTGCGTGTGGAGTCAGTTCTCTACTTCTACCCGTACACGGTTCTGGGAGTCAGACTCGAGCGGCCAGGCCTGCATGGCAAACACCTTTACCCACTGAGCTATCTCATTGGAACGTCATTTTTCTATTCCCACCCACGTAGCAAAAACATTGATATCCTGAACCCCATTTGTTTTTTCGTTTCTTTTAATATTAAATATCCTCAATATATCTATAACTGCAGGGCTATGTTAGACAAAGCTAGAACTCACTTCCCTGGCAGGACACAGCAACCTTGGGACTTCATGACCCTAGTCTAAGCACTTCTCCTTGGCTCCTGTCTGTCTTCCAGCTCACTTTCTAGGTGCCCTAACTCACACTTCTGTTTTTTTGAGACAGGTGTGTAGCCCTGGCTGTCCTGGAACTTACTCCATAGAGCAGGCTGGCCTAAAACTCAGATCTGTCTCTAGGGGATTAAAAGCATGCACCTCCACCGCCTAGCTACCTAACTCCCTCTTGCAGCAACTCAACGTTCTCCCTGAGTAACTTTTCTATCTAAAAGAGCTTTACTTTGTTTTACTGTTTGCCTATAGGATCTGACTGGAACCTAATTTTATTTAAATTTCTGGGGGCTGGAGAGATGGCTCAGAGGTTAAAAGCATTGTCTGCTCTTCCAAAGGTCCTGAGTTCAATTCCCAGCAATCACATGGTAGCTCACAACCATCTATATTAAGATCTGGTGCCCTCTTCGGGTGTGCAGGGGTACATGCAAGCAGAGCACTGTATAAATAATAAATAAATCTTTAAAAAAATAAAAATAAATTTCTATAGAAAATCTACATCAGCCGGGCGTGGTGGCGCACGCCTTTAATCCCAGCACTCGGGAGGCAGAGGCGGGCGGATCGCTGTGAGTTCGAGGCCAGCCTGGTCTACAAAGTGAGTTCAGGATGGCCAAGGATAACACAGAGAGACCCTGTCTCAAAAAACCAAAAAAAAAAAAAAAAAAAAAAAAAAAAAAAAAAGAAAAGAAAATCTACATCAATTTAAAAACTTTAGACATATTTTATGTATGAATGCTTTGACTACACGTATATATGTGTAATACATATGTGCCTGGTACCTCACAGATCAGAAGAGGGTATTGGATCCCCTGAAATTGGAGTAAAGGGTGAATGTGAGCTATCATGTGGGTGCTGGGAACTGAACTGGACTGTCTACAAAAGCAACAAATGCTCTTAACTGCTGCGCCAACTCTCCAGTCCTCTACATCAAGTTTAAAATTCATTGTGTGTGCATCACGGCATGCAGATGAAGGCAGGGGACAACTGGGAAGTAGATTCTCTCCAACATGTGGGTTCCAGTCTCATCAATTACTCTATATAAGGATTACTACACTAAAGCTGCAGTTTAGAAAAGCCTCTGAAATGTGCAAACTCACATACAGATCTAGAAGTCTAACTGCACACTTGAAGTAGGAGGCACAAGTTTTCACCCTTCTGATTCTAGGTACTAGAGATGGAACCTAGGACCTTGTCCATGCTAGACAAGTGTTTGACCACTTTAAGGCCTTTTCCGTTTTAAAGGATTTACTTATTCCTAGTATTTTATGAGTGCTTTGCCTGCAGTATATGCATGTACCACAAGTTGTCTTTGACCTCCACATGTGTATCTTGGCACACACCTACCCCCTTCTACATGTGTGCCATGTCACACACACCTGCTCCCCTTCCACAAGTGTATCTTGGTACACACACACACCTACTCCCCTACCACATGCAAAAATACACTTAGGAAAATAAAGGTTTTTTGGGAAGTCATGGGAATGATCTCAACACGAAGGGAGCTGAGGCAAGAGGATCACAAAATGAAACCAGGGAAGAAAACTGAGGTGTGTGGTGGTGGCACATACCTGTAATTCCAGTACTGGGGAGCAGAGGCAGGTGGATCGCTGTGAGTTCAAGGCCAGCCCAGTCTACCAAGCAAGTCCAGGAAAGCCAAGGCTACACAGAGAAAGCCTGTCTCAAAAAAGAAGGAAAGAGAGAAAAAGAAAGGAAGGAAGGAAACTGAGCAGCTGGGGGTGGGGGTGGGGAACACCGTGACTATTGGTCTAGACTGGAACAGTTAGAATAGTAGAAAGAAAGCCAGAGGTTAAGTGCAGCCACTAGGTCAGGCGTGGTGGCACACGCCTTTAATCTCAGCATCAGGCAGGCAGAGGTGGAGGGGAACTCTGAATTCTAAGCTAGCCTGGTCTATAGAGCAAGTCCATGACAGCCAGAGCTACACAGAAACCCTGTCTCAGGGGAAAAAAGTATTGCCACTATAAGCCAAAACAATGCACCATGCATCAAGAATGCAGAGTCCCTTGATTGGGTATTTGGGAGTCTCTTATTTTCACCAGACTCGGTTCTGCTCCATCAGCCTTCCCCTCCCTAGTTTACTGAAATTGTGAGTGTGGCATAAGGTGAAGCTACCACTGAAAGGACCGATGGCTTCATTATGGACTCCCTCAAAGAGTTCTAGGGGTGGACAGTCAATGGTCTACAACTTGTTGGTAAGATTATGAAGAGCCCTGAAAAGTGCAAGGCTGAGGTCTTTTTGTCTACTAATATAACAACGCTGACAAAGATTGTTTGGTCAAACTTTGGTCAGGCTTCTAGACCACCTTCTAGATCCATCTGTACATTTCCTTTTAAAGCCTCACTGTAGGGGCTGAGAGAAGGCTCAGTGGTTAGGAGCACCTGTTGCTCTTCAGAGGACATGGATTCAGTTATCAGTACCCAAATAGCAGCACCCAATTAACTGTGGCTCCAGTTCCAGGAGATCCAACACATGGTACATGTACATACATGCAGGCAAACACTCACACATATGAAGTCTGTAAAAATACAATGTAAAATCCCTGCTGAGCTTATCCAAAACAATGTTTCTTTTTTCAGGTGTGTGGGGGAGCTAAAACAGGGTCTCTCTATATATCCCTGGCTGGCTTGGAACTCATTATGCAGACCAGGCTGGCCTCGAACTCAAAGATCCACCTGCCCGTTTCCTGAGTGAATTAAAGTCATGCACCACCTGCCAGCCCAGAACAAACTTTTCCCCCCATTTCAAGGTTTCTCTGTATAGCCTTGGCTGTCCTGGAATTCACACTGTAGACCAGGCTGGCCTTGAACTCAGAGAGATCCTCCTTTAAAAGATTTTTTAAAAATCCTTTTTTTAAAAGATTTATTTATTATTACACATACATTGCTCTTTCCGCAGGCCAGAAGAGGGCATCAGATCACACCATAGATGGTTGTGAGCACCAAGTGGTTGCTGGGAGTTTTGAACTCAGGACCTCCCGAGGAGCAGTCAGTGCTCTCAACCTCTAAGCATCCCTCCAGCCCCTAGTCAGACCTTCTTATACTTAACCTTATTCTCAGTAATTCCCTATTTACTGACTTCCATACTTCTCCTTGACTAGAAATTCCCACTTACCTATGCTGTGTTCAGAGTTAAACCCAACCTCCACCCCATCCGAGGCTGTCTGAAAGGTTTCTATGGCCACTGTAAGCCCCTGAATAAATCACCCTTACTATGTTTTAATGGTATCCCTAAATAAACTTTATTAAGGGCTATTATTATCTATGCACTGAATATTTGATGATTTACTTAAATTTAATACACAATTTTGAAGGCTGTCACTGTTCGTGAAATTAGGCTTTGTTCACATACAACAAATAAACAAATGGAAAAAACATAAATCCTTAGTTTGAACATTAACAAAAATGATTATGTGTGGTGTAGAATTCCTTAGGACTCAGTGGTAAAAGCAGGAAAATTAAAGAGTTCAAAATCAAACTGGTTTCAAAACAAACAAAACAAATAAGTGTTAAGGGCCTGGCTAGTAGCACACATTTTTAATCCCACTACAAAAGAAGCAGAAACTGGCAGATCTCTGTGAGTTCGAGGCCAGCTTGGTCTACATAGCAATTTCCAGCTGGCCAGAGCTACACAGTGAGACCCAGTCTCTAAACAAACAAAAAACAACGTTTAAATATACAGATAGTTTTTTGTGTGTAAGAGATTGTACTAGGGATCAAACAGAGGGCCTCAGAGACGTCTATCCCAAGCTTATGTAGTCAGGTTTTTCCTTTTTGGACACTGGCTTCTGCAGTGTCACAGACCTGGAACTTGTCATGTTGCCTAAACTGGTCCTGAACTTGGAGTTACACTCCTGCCTCTGGCTCTCAAGAGCTAGGATCACAGACATTGCTATTACACTCCAAATTTCCAGATATGACCTGAAATTCAAACACATGGCAAAGGCTGGGCGTGGTGCTGCACGCCTTTAATCCCAGTACTCGGGAGGCAGAGGCAAGAGGATTGCTGTGAGATCCAGGCCATCTGGTCTACAAAGCAAGTCCAGAACAGCAAAGCAAGGCTAACACTGAGAGACCCTGTCTTGGAAAACAAAACAACCCCCCCCCAAAAAAAATAATAAATAAATAAATCAAACACATGGCAAATTCCATGATCAGTAGAGGCTAAAGAGATAGGGAAAGGTATTTGCTGTGTTAAGACTTAGATTTGAATCCCAGAATACACAGGAAATGCGCGTGCACTCGAACACACACAAATAAAAACAATGTTCCTGAGAAACATCTGAGATTGAGTTCTAGCCTCCATACGCATGTACACACACAAACCTTAATACTCACATACACACATGCACCTGCACACACACACAAAAGTAAATTTGTAAAATTGTGAAAACTATCCCACTCAGCCACACTGCTCCAGAGTGAGGTGTCAACTTAAGAATTCAGCAGTCACCACTATTATTCTTGCTCTGACTGTCCCTTTCCAGTTAAAACACGCGTAATGGAACACTGCTTCAATCCTGTGCTAACAACTGCCCAAAAATATCTTCACTCAGCAGTTGGCATTCCCTGATAATGCACTCATAGAGGAATTCCTAATATGAAACCCTCTCCCTTACACACAGACTCTGACTTTCACAATAAGTATTTTAAGCTTCTCATATAAAGCAAAACAAAATTCAGATATATATTGTCCCACTTTTAGGTACATGCTAAAGAAATGTAAATATGCCTATCCACAATTTTTACATGAATGTTCAAGATAATTGTATGCCTAACAGGCAAGAAAGAAACAACTTTCAATTGCTTTTTACAAGGGGGGGGGCACTCAAGAGAACGCTTAATGCTTAAGAGCATGTACCACTTTTGCAGAAGACCCAAGTTCAATTCCCAGCACCCATGTCTGGCAGTTCACATGAAACACTGGAAATTCAACACTTCTCTGCATCCTCAGGCAGGTATATACCTCCACAGATACACCTAACTAAAAATAACCTTTAAAATAAGCCCGCCATGGTGGTGCACGCCTTTAATTCCAGCACTCGGGAAGCAGAGGCAGACAGATTGCTGTGAGTTCGAGGCCAGCCTGGTCTACAAAGCCAGGACTGTTACACAGAGAAACCCTGTCTCAAAAAAAACAACAAACAACAACAAAAATAGCCACATAGCCTAGATAATGTGGTATGAGCCTGTATGTCAAGCTACTTGTGGAAGATGAAGTATGAGGGTCACCTGATGTAAGTTTAACATATTGTCCAGACAGGCACCGTGGTACATGCCTTTAACCCCAGCACTTAGGAGGCAGAGGCAGAGAGATCTGAGTTCAGAGTTCAAGGCCAGCCTGTTCTACACGTGAGTCCAGGACAGCCAGAGCTACACAGAGAAAGCCTGTCTTGAAAAACCAAATTAACTCGGCATGGTGGCGCATAGCTTTAATCCCAGCACTAGGGAGGCAGAGGCAGGTGGATCATTGTGAGTTCGAGGCCAGCCTGGTCTACAAAGCAAGTCCAGGACAGCCAAAGCTACACAGAGAAACCCTGTCTCAAAAAACAAAAAACAAAAACAAAAACAAAAAAAGAAAAAGAAAAGAAAAGAAAGAAAGAGAAACCAAAGAAAGCCTGTCTCATGGAGAGGGGTGGGGAGGAGGAGAAGAAAAAGAAGTGGTGAACGGTATAGGATTAAGGAACGGCTACTGCCAAGCATGCTGACATACACCTACAATCCTAGCACTGAAACTATGGCAAATGTATCGCAGGTTCAAGCCTGGGCTACATAGAGACTTTTCTCAAAAAACTAAAAAATAAATAAATAACAAAAGAACCACTGCCAAGTGGTATGAGGTTTTGAGAAGTGATGAAAACTCAAATGATGGTTGTGCAACTCTGGATATGCTGAAAGCCATGACATTATATAACTGAATAGTAAGGTAAGTTAAGTCTATCTCGATGACGCTGCTAACAATGAGGGCTCTCAGCCAGCCACAGTGGCACACAACTGCAACCCTAGCACTCGGAAGGCTGAAGCCGTACTGACAGCAATTTGAAGGCAGACCGGGCTACACACTGAATTCCAGACTAGCCTGGGCTACATACCATGTGAGATCCTGTCTCACAGAAAACTATCAATCACTTACTACTGGGCTAGGAGTGTAGCCCAGCAGTAAAGCACATAAAAGCCTGAAGACTGTATTCAAGCCCAGAACCACAAACACAAAGCAAACAACAACAAGAGGGGCTGGGGAGTAGCTAAGTGAGAGCTCAGTATGCAGAGGACAGTGGATTTGACTCTTAGCATAAAAACTCAGCTGCTGAAAATATTATTCTTGAGCCAGATTTGGGTGGTGCAGCCTGTAATCCCAGCACTTGGGAGACTGAGACAGGAAGACCACAGTTCAAGACCAAACAAGGGCTATATAGGACGAACCTGGTGTGAGGTCTGGAGAGGCTCAGAGGGTAAGAGCATCTGCTGTTCTTGCAAAGGACCCAGGTTGGGTTCTCAGCAGCCATACCCCTACCTCCTGGTCCAGAAGATGTCCCTCGTCCTGACCTCTGCAGGCACCATGCATGCACTGGTGCACATACACTCACACAGAATAAAGTGAATATAGCTGAAATAAAAAATTTTTTAATCTTGGTGTAAGATATGACTCGAAGTCATGTCTGAAAACTAAGAAAAAGCAATGAAAATACAAAACGCTTACAAGTTTCTGTCTAAAATATTTCATAAGAAAATTTGCAAATAATATTTTGGACAGTATGGTAACATGGCTCCAAGGTGTAAAAAAAAAAAGCCCCCTAACCAATTCCTAAACACCACATAGTGGAAGCAGAGAAGACTCCTACAAGTTGTCCTCTGACCCCTATATCAGCTTAGAATACATAAAGCCCTGTTTTTAAAAAAAAGAAAGAAGAGAAAAAAATTGCCAGGCAGTGGTGGTGTACACCGTTAGTCCCAGCACTTGAGAGGCAGAAGCAGGAGGATCTCTGTGAGTGCAAGGACAGGCTGGTCTAGAATGAGTTCTAGGACAGCCAGGGCTACACAAAGAAACCTAGTCTCTCAAAAAACAAAAAGAAGATTGAGGGTGGAATTTTTATGAACACTTTTTTTGGGTTCCCCCTCCCCCTTTTTTAAAAGGTTAAAGACACAATTTTGTTTTCTTTTTAATTATTTTAATTATGTGTAGGGGGTACGTGCACAAGAATGCAAGTGCTCTCAAAGGTCAGAGGTGTGAGAGCTTCCAGGGACTGGGGTTACACACAGCTGTAAGCTGCCTGATGTGAGTGACAGGAATCAAATTCAGGTCCTCAGAAAGAGCAACATGTGGTTTCTTTTTATTATTATTATTATTATGTATACAGTGCTCTGCCTGCTTGTACCCCTGCAGGCCAGAAGAGGGCATCAGATCACATTATAGATGGTTGTGAGATACCATGTGGTTGCTGGGATTTGAACTCAGGACCTCTGGAAGAGCTGTCAGTGTGCTCTTAAACACTGAGCCATCTCTCCAACCCCAGTATGTACTTTTTTTGTTTGTTTGGTTTGGTTTGGTTTTGGTTTTTCGAGACAGAGTTTCCCTGTGTAGCCTTGGCTGTCGAACTCACAGCAATCCACTTGCCTCTGCCTCCCAAGTGCTGGGATTAAAGGTGTGCGCCACCACGCCCGGCCCCAGTATGTACTCTTAACCATCTCTCCAGCCCCATTTGTTTTATCTTATAACAGGGTCTCACTTTCATCCCAGGATGACCTCCTAGCATCCTTACCTAGCCTCCCTGTATTTAGATTTACACAAATGCTCGGTGTCACATTTTTCTTCTTTTACAAGTTGAAGGTATTTGGTGAAAGCAATACAAGAATGAGAGAGGCTAATGGGGTGGGGGCAAAAATGACAAAATGTACTATATATCTGTACAAATTTGTCAAATAATAATAGTTTTAAAAATCAGCCGGGGGCTGGAGCAATGGCTCAGAGGTTAAGAGTACTGGCTGCTCTTCCAAAGGTTTCGAGTTCAATTCCCTGGCAATCATAAGGTGGCTCACAACCATTTATAATGAGATCTGGTGCCCTCTCCTGGTGGGCAGGTGTACATGCAGGCAAAACACTACATAATAAATAAACCTTGAAAAAAAAAAATCAGCCGGGCATAGTGGCGCACACCTTTAATCCCAGCAATAGGGAGGCAGAGGCAGGTAGATCTTTGTGAGTTCAAGGCCAGCCTGGTCTACAAAGTGAGTCCAGGGCAGCCAGGACTACAAGAGAAACCCTGTCTCAACAAAACAAAACAACAACAACAAAAATGGCTAAACACATTATTTGGCTGAATTCCATTTCCAGGGTACACTCTTGAACATAAGACACAGGCCATTTTAATATAGGTGTGGTAGCTCCTACCTGGAATCTTAGCACTAAGGAGGCTGATTGTAGGTTCAAGGCCAGCCTGAACCACAGGCTAAACCTGCCTCAAAACAAAGCAAGGGCTGACAAAATGGCTCAGCCAGTGAGAGCAACTTGAGTTTACTCCCAGAACCCACATAAAGATGGAAAGAGAAAAGACTCCCAAAGTTGCCCACTGGCCATGCGTGGTGGCACAGGTCTTAGAAGATAAGGGCAAGTATATGCCTGTGAGTTTGAGGCTATCCTGGTCTATATAGAAAGCTCTAGGGCAGCCAGGACTATATATAGAGACCCTGTCCAGTTCCTCTTCCCCCCCACACACACACAAAAATTGCCTACTGCCCTACACACACGTGTAACCCACATTCCTACACCCACAATAATCATAATAATCATAAATTAATTTTTTAAAAGGGACCAGCATGGTTGGGCACTCCTGGATCTCTATACAAGAGAGGTCAGAGGAGCAGGATCTGAATTCAAGGCCAGTTTGGGATACATGAAACCAAAAAACAAAATAAAATAAATGTCATTTTAAGGACTATGAGCCATCTGAAAAAAAATTTTTTAGAATAGTTAGAATAGTGCCTTATCATCCAGAGCAAAAGGACTTGCAAAGCCCTTGCCTGCCTATTATATAGAGAGCAATGGTTTAAATATTTTCAATTCACTGTTATAAACACAGAGGATACATTTGCCCAATTGTGAATGTGAAATATAAGTGGTTCACTACCCACACAGTTGCTTAACACTCTAGTGTGTTTTTAAAAAGGGAGGAAAGGTATCTCAAGGGTGTGGCAATTCATTTAAGGTCACACAAGTTAGGGCAGGGAGCATCGACAGGCTGGCTTATAGCAAGCCTCCAAGGGAAATGTTGGCAATTTTGCAAAAACTTGTTTTTTAACATCAGAAAGAAGAGGGACCTGTCGGCCTAGTTCAAAAACTTCTAAAAGACATAGCAAAAGACATTAGTTAGATAAACACTTGTGCGTGGGAATGGTGAGTTGCTTAACAAAGCCAAGAGCATGTGTATTTCTGGGCAGATCCGTTCAACTTTTACCCCTAAGAAAAAGCCCCAAGTTAGCAAGCCTAGGCTTCCTCCTTCACAGTACTATAATACGAAGGTAGGAAATGTGGGATATCCCGTGGGAAAGTGAGGAAGATTTTTTTTTAAGGGGGAGAATAACAAAGGAAGAAAGGATTGGTGTGAATGGTATCGCCCCCACTGGGTACGAAGGCCTAGTTGGTTCTGTTTTGCCTTGGGGGTGGGGGTGGAGTGGGACCGGGAATGGGTGTCAAAGCTGCAGTGCTAAGACTGAGAAACAGGATTTAACACTGTGACAAGAAACCACCAGCCTATCATCGTTCTAAGTGGATGACACACGCTTCCCTCTCCCACAAGGGACGCACGCTTCCCAGGCTAGCCCCCAAAACAGACCCTGGTTCTCAAAGCCAAGATCTGTGTGAAGAGCTAATAATGTAGAGCAAGGGTGAGTTCCTGCGCCTCAGGCAGCCACACAGCCCGTCGTCCTAGGGCACACTGGACAGGACCCATTAGCCTCAGATGGACCCTAGAAGTTCCGAGTCGCCTCCGGGGAGCAGCCCGGTCCTCCCGCCCGCCCGCCCGGTCTCTCCCGTGTCCCGGGCAGCACCGGCGGTCAGCTCGGTGGGCTCTAAGACCCCCTTCCTCAGGAGGTGAAAATGGCTTCGCCACCCGCCAGGGCCTCCCCGGAATCCCACAGCTCTCACCTGGCTCCGGTCCTGCCCCAAAAGGGATACGGGAGGCGGCGGCGGCAGCAGGTGATTCCTACAGGGTCCGGGAGCGGCGGTGGCTGCTGCGACCCGCGGACCTAATCTACCGCCGCCGCCATGTTGGACGGTGAGGTCACCCTGGCGCGCTTCCGTCACGGGCGGCGTGTGGGCGGGGCCAGGGCATGGAGCCCAACCGGAAGTCGGCAGCCCTGCCAGTGGAGCGGAAGCGGGGTCACTGACTCCTGCCGGTCAGTTCGCGCAGGCGTGACCTGTGTACCGAGCTGTCCTTTGCCTCTTTCCAGGAGCTGCTGGAACCCTAGATTCCTGGACTTCAGAAGTGGCCTCGCAAGTCATTTCCGGTGCTAGGTAGCAGGTAGACACCGCCCGCCGCCTGCTCGCTTCTGTGTGGGACATGTAGCTGGTGGCATCGCAGATGCTCCGTTCTGCAGACCTGTGAATTCCAGGAGGGCTCAAACTCGCGGGTTGACTGTCAAGACTGCAGTCCCCGAGCGTTGCCGGGCGTAGGTTTGCAGCCGCCTGCTGGAGGTTGTCCTGAAAGTTGGGAACGCAACTTAAAGACAGAGTGGAATGACAGGGCTAGGCAGAGACAGACAATTCAGAACCCAGGCAGAGGTAGGCGGATCTCTGTGAGTTCGAGGCCAGCCTTGTCTACAAAGAGAGTCCAAACCGACCAAGGCAACACAGAGAAACCTGTCTCGAAAAGGAAGGAGGAGGAGGAAGAGAAGGAGGAAAGGATGACAGTGAACACTGTGTTAGCCAGCTTATGTTTCAGCCTGCGTTCCTAAGATGAAGTTACAGGAACAGCACGGGAGGTTGGTTAGGAGTTAGTAGGCCGTGGTAACCAGTGCTATCAGAAGTGATAAATGTGTCTAGTTGCTTGTACAGGCCTGTAATCCTAAAACTCAGAAGGCTGAGGCAGGAGGATTGCCATAAATTGGAGTCCGGCCTGGTCTCCAAAGCTATTTTCAGGCAGTCAAGGCTACATAGGGTAATTCTATCTTTTAAAAGAATAAAGATTGGGGCTGAAGAGATGGCTCAGAGGTTTAAGAGCACTGACTGTTCTTCCAGAGGTCCTGAATTCAATTCCCAGCAACCATATGGTGGTTCACAACCATCTATAATGTGATCCAATGCCCTCTTCTGGCCTGCAGGTGTACATTCAGGCAGAGCAGTGTATACATAATAAATAAATAAATAAATCTTTTTAAAAAAATAAAATAATCCCAGCACTCGGGAGGCAGAGACAGGTGGATCACTGTGAGTTCGAGGACAGCCTGGTCTACAAAGTGAGTCCAGGACAGCCAAGGCTACACAGAGAGACCCTGTCTCGAAAAACCAAAAAATAAATAAATAAATAAATAAATAAAATAAAATAAAGATTGACTACAAAACTGCCTGGGGACCAGCAAGATGGCTCAGCTGGCAAAAGTGCTTGCTGCAAGCCTAATGATCTGAGTTGGAATTCTGGAATCTGCGTGGTGGAAGACGAGAACCAGCTCCACCAAGTAGATTTCTCTGACCACACTGCCCAAACACAACCCACCCACCCTCATTACACACACACACACACACACACACACACACACACACACACGTCAAAATAAACAAGAAAAACCAATAAGAAGTGACTGCCAGTGGCTATGTTTTGTGGGGTGATGAACATTCACAGTGATAATGGCAGCACAATGACAAATACACTGAATTCTATTTGATTGTATGCTTTTGTTTTTTTTCTGGGGCTGTGCCTCATACTGGCCATCAAACTTGCTGTTGCCTAGAATGACCTTGAATTTCATCCTGCCTCTGCCTCCCGAGTGCTAGAGAGTCTCAGGTACAGGCTAGCGTGCCTGTGTGCTGCTCCAGTCCACCAGCTCGGGACCATGGAAGAACAATGAGCGTGAAGAACCATCCTTTGTGGCTAACCTGACAGGAATTTAGGTCAGCAGTTTGTGATAAAGACACAAACAAATAAGAAGTCCACTCTGTTTGATTTTTTTTTTTTAAGACAGGGTTCCTCTGTGTAGCCATGGCTGTCCTGAAATTTACTCTGTAGACCAGACTGGCCTCAAAGTGGACTTCCTTCTTGAAACTTTGTTTTAAATAGTTTTTCTACAAGAGATAATATCAAAGGATACTTGATTTAGGAAACTATGAATTGGTTACTACTTGAGTGTTTAGTATGCCCTTAGATTTAAACAAAACACTCTGAGACAGTCTTATTATTTAAAGATTTATTTATTAAGTATTCTGCCTGCATGTAACCCAGCATGTCAGAAGAGGGCACCAGATCTCATTATAGATGGTTATGAGGCACCATGTGGTTGCTAGGAATTGAACTCATGACCTTCAGAAGAACAGACAGTGCTCTTAACCTCTGAGCCATCTCTCCAGCCCCAAGTCTTAACTATTTAAACCAAGCTGGCATGGAACTTCCCAAATCACTGCTTCCCCCAAGGGTTAGGATTATAAGACTATACACCTGTTCAGTACTGTCTCTCAAATTATCTGTGGTAACTGTGCTTTCAGTTTCAAATCAGTGAGTTTACTAAGTACACAG
This sequence comes from Acomys minous, assembly GCF_964271855.1. Lineage (NCBI taxonomy): Eukaryota > Metazoa > Chordata > Mammalia > Rodentia > Muridae > Acomys > Acomys minous. Next base: position 24,721,591 of record NC_140500.1, read on the forward strand.
CAAATGAATAAATAGCAAGCAGCAGCTAGAGAGAAATAGCCGATAGATAGTAAAACATCACTGAATGAGTTTATAACATCCAGCAAGGGACAACTGAAGTAGCATGACTGACAAAGTAACCCAAGGTAATGTCATCAAATCAGGACCTACACACACCCAGCAGGAATGGACTAGGGACGCTGAGGCAGTCAGCTAGAATTCCCCATTGAGATTTCCCTTCATAAATGAGTTGTTCATGGCTGAACTTCCAGCCTCCAGTACCTACTGCAGGTGTTTTTTATGTGACAAGAAAAGAACACTTACCATCTATTAGAAATGTCATACCTTCCAGCTGTTCTCAAGGACATGGCGTTTTCCTGATAGCTTCCCTCCACGTCACAGAGTTGGGGGAAAACACCTGAAAGAAAAATGCTGCATTCTGAGAGGAGAGCCCCCTTCTAACGAGCTTAAATAGCACATGGCTGTTTACCAATATAATGTAATTTCAGTCACCTCAGGTGAATTATGTAGACTTTCTCAGGTCACTCTTCTCTAAACAATCTAACACAGAAACTACTTGCTCAGCGCTTACCTTGTAACTGGCATTAAAAGTAATGTAGAGGGCCGGGCGTGGTGGCGCACGCCTTTAATCCCAGCACTCGGGAGGCAGAGGCAGGTGGATCGCTATGAGTTGGAGGTCTACAAAGCAAGTCCAGGACAGCCACGGCTACATAGAGAAACCCTGTCTCTAAACAGCCCCCCCCCCAAAAAAAAAGTAATGTAGAGACCAATGAAGGCATGCCTGAGAGGGTGAAGGATGTGGGTTGTGTGAGACTACTTGGTGATTATGTGTAATGGGGTGCAGCATCTCTGCAGTTTGGTGTCTGAGAGGGGTCCTGAAACCAATCCTCATGGATACCAAGGGAGGGCTGTACTGAGAAAATGTACTAACTCCAGAAATTATCTCTGCAGAGGTACCAACCGAATCCTTATCAGCCAAGACTTGGCCTGCTCCTCAGTGAATCAGCAAGTAACTGCCCAACTAGTTGTTTACAAGCCTTAACACTGGGGGAGGAGGCTGTACAAGGGGGAGAGATAGCAAATCTGCAATTCAACTGCATTTATGCTAGCCCAGATGCCTGGAACACCATCTTATCTCAGTCTTTCAAGTGCCAGGGTTAGCATGTGCCACTGTGTCAAATTCTATTATTATTTTTGTTTAAGTTTGTTAAGTCTTCCTATGTAAACTGGAACTCTATGTAGCACAGGTTGGCCTTGAACTTGAGAATCTCCTGCCTCAACTTTCTCAGTGTTGATGTGACAGGAGAACACTGCCATGCCTACTTATTTACCTATTTAGAGTAGGTCTGTTGAAGCACAGACTGGTCTTGAACTTGCTATGCCATGTAGCTGAGAATGACTTTGAACTCTTTGTTCTCCTGCCTCTATCTCCCAAGTACTGGGATTACAGACATCAGATATGACCCCTGACTTAATTTACTTTTAAAATAAAGGGGTGAGTGTTATATTTCAGGAAGTGTACACATCCAGAAACGACAGTCTTGGTTCAGTCTAGGCAGGGACTTTAGAAGGATTTCTGGTCATTATATAAAGCCAGGATTCCTCAGGAACTTGTGAAACAGGCTCCCATCTGCCAAGAAGGGTCATTTCCCTTGCCTCTGACAGAAGGGACATAGGGCTCTCCATTGACAGATCCCTGTGGTTGTATATCAAAGCCCATGCTGGCCTCCAAGCTCCTTAAATCCCTACTCAAACTTATAAACACCTCAAAGTCCATGCTCACATCCTGGTCTTGCTGGTCTCCTCCTAAGCTCCCATGCTGCTCTAGTTCCCTGCTAGCTACTCATCCTCCTTGGCTTTTCCATGCCCTCCTTCCCTAGCCCTGTCCAGTCTGCTGCTTTTTCTCTCTGCTCTGGACTCTTCCAGATGCCTTACCACTAACCGTGAAGTGGCCACTCTCAGTGGTTTCTTTGCTGCCCCACTACAGTGAGCACAGTGGTATGTGCAGGAAGATAACTTCAGCCGGGGGTTCAGAGGCAGAAAGACCTTCCTCTCTGAACATGGGAACAAACAAGATAGCTCAGGGAGAAAAAAAACATTTGCCACCAAGCTTCACAAGCAGTGTTAGCCTCAAGAAGAGATAGTCCTAACAAGGGACGATCTATGCATAGCAGGTGTGGATCAAGACGGGGTCAAGTTTCTGATGCCTCGAGCCTGTTCTGTTCATTAAAAAGAGGAACTTTGGGTGGGAAGGGGACAACAATTGGGATGTAAGATGAATAAATTATAATAAATACATTTTTTAAAAAAGAACTTTTCAGCCAGGCATGTGGCACACACCTTTAATCCCAGCACTCGGGAGGCAGAGGCAGGTGGATTGCTGTGAGTTCAAGGCCAGCCTGGTCCATAAAGGGAGTTCAGGACAGCCAAGGCTACACAGAGAAACCCTGTCTCAAAAAGAAGAAGAAGAAGAAGAAGAAGAAGAAGAAGAAGAAGAAGAAGGAGAAACAAACAACAAACAAATTTTGTGGTCCTGCTCAAAGGCAGCAGAGACCTGCTTTGAAGGGAAAGCAGCCTTGTTCTGAGGCTAAAGTGGATTACGACAGCATCCATTCAGAACAGCTTTACAATCTTGAGCTCCAGGCCATCCTGAGCTACAGAGAGATCTTGTCACAGATAAACAGAATAATTTAGAATCTAAATTTTAGATAGTTGCATATCATGTTCTGCTATCCACAACTAAGCACCATAGTTTGTCACATTTACCTAAAGCTTCATGAATCTATCTAATCTATCATCTATCCATCTATCTATCCATTTATCAATGTGTCTGTATCTATCTGTCTATCTCTATTCTATCATCAGTCTGTCTGTCTATCATGTCTGTCTGTCTATCTGGTAGTGACATTACCTGTACACCATGGCTTGCATGTGGAGGTCTGAGGTAAACCTTCAGGACTTGGCTCTCTCCTACTATGTGGGCTGGAGAGAAAAAACTTATCCTCATCAAAATTAATTATCTTCCAGCCGAGCACAGTGGCACATACCTATAATCCCAGAATTTAGGGAGGCAGAGGCAGGTGGAAGTCTGTAAATTCAAGGCCAGCCTGGTCTACAAAGCAAGTCCAGGACATCCAAGGCTACACAGAGAAACTCTGTCTCTAAAAACCAATAAATAAATAAAATTAACTATCTGCTTAGCCATACAGATATGAACCCACACAGGTGTTTCACCTGATTAAACACAAGAACTTTCCTTTTGCCAAAAGCAGTGGCACATGCCTTTAAATCCCAGCGCTGGGGAGGCAGAGGCAGATGGATCTGTGAGTTCAAGGCCAGCCTGGTCTACAAAGCCAATTCTTGGACAGCCAAGGCTACACCTTGTCTCAAAAAAAAAAAAAAAAAAAGCTTTTCCTCCCTCCAGGAAGATTGCTCTCTTCTTTGGGAACTCACCTGGGTTTTTTTTTTTTTTTTTTTTTTTTTGCACTATCTCTTTAAATCCCTCTTTCTTTTCCCTCTCTGAGACAGGGTGTAGATGAAATTTTCTTAACCAAAATATTTTATTAACAACTTATTGACTGAGCCTACGTCAATTATAACCAGATTAACCGAAACAGTAGGAAATGGAGATTAATTGACACAACAACAAAACCTTAAGGATATCAGTCCCAAAGGACGACTCTCCGGCCAGGAGCCGCAGGATTTCTTCCACTGGAACCGGGTGTAACCAGACCCCAGAGCCTCAGCAGGAGCCGGAGCTCTGAAGCCTTCTCTCAAGCTGTTCTCTCTAGGAGCGTCTTGAAGGGCAGCAATGAACAGCCAAATCTATCCCAAGTCTTCAATCCCCCCAGCTGCCAGTTCTGGGCTCGTTTATATATCTCCTCGCAGAGTCTGTTCATGGGATCTTCTTCATCTGGTAGCAATTAAGCTCCTGCACGAGGTGGTTGCTCTTCTAGTGAATTAACATCACCTGTTCTCTTACTAGACCGTTCCATCCCACACTTGGGATCCTAAAGAACAGGTTTCTCTCCTTCAACAGGGTTTCTCTGTGTAGCCCTCGCTGTCCTGGACTCACTTTGTAGACCCGCCTGCCTCTGCCCCGTCCCCCAGTACTGGGTAATCCCCCTTTTCTATCAGTCTGCTCTGAATTCATTCACAGGCTGCACACCTGTTAGTGGCAAAGATCCCCACATCTTAGCAGGAGTTGGAGACAGGCCTAGACAACAGACCTGCCAATACCCCTTAAAAGTTTCACAGTATTCAGAAACAGGAGGCTAGTTTTGTAGCTCAGTTGATTAGATTACTTGCTTTGCATGCTCAAAGCCTGGGTCCAATCCCAAACACCTCAAGAATACTGAACACAACAGTGCCTGAAATCCCAGCATTTGGGAGATAGACGCAGGAAAACAAGGTCAGGGTTATCCTTGGCAACAGAGCTTAGTTCCAAGGCCAACCTTGGATACATTAGACCCTGTTCTGGACCAAGGGTGTAGTGTAGTACCATTAAAAAAAATCTTAAGGAAAAATTTTAAGTCCAATTATAATTTATAATTTTAACAAACAAAACCAAAACAGCTGGGAAATCCCCCAGCGTCCAGATACAGAGCAGGTTCTGAGACTCCAACCAACAGTATCATCAACAGCACATAGAAAAAGGGAGGTGAAGCCGGGCGTGGTGGTGCACACCTTTAATCCCAGCACTCAGGAGGAGGCAGGGGCAGGTGGATCACTGTGAGTTTGAGGATAGCCTGGTCTACCAAGCAAGTCTGTGACAGCTAAGGCTACACAGAAACCCTGTCTGGAAAAACAAACAAAAAAGGGGAGGAGGTCCCAGCACTCGGGAGGTAGAGGCAGGTGGATCACTGTGAGTTCGAGGCCAGCCTGGACTACAAAGTGAGTTCAGGACAGCCAAGACTACACAGAGACCCTGTCTCAAAAAAAGAAAAAAGAAAAAAGGGGGGGGGGCACGAAGCTGGAAGTGGCTTTGACCTTTTCCAAACCTACTTTGAGGTTCTTTAATGCTTGTACCTCCCTTCCAACCCACCGACCTTAGATAGGAGAGAAAGCAGGTTAATGGGAACAGGAGAAGTAGACCTTTTTGGACTCAGTTCCTGGGAGCGATTCGCCCGGCATAGTGGGCAGGATTTCAGCAAATCAGCAATTCCACCACAGCTGCTGCTGGAACCTGGAGCAGCCCCAAAGCTTCCCTGGAGCGGTTCTCTCTAGGAGGTCTCGAAGTGGAGTGAAGACTAGCCAAAGGATTCCAAGACCCCAAAAGCCCCGCCCCGCCTCCTGTTCTGGAGGCTGTACTAAGATGTGTTTCAGCTGGCAAAAACCACGCTCCCACAGGAGGTAGTTCGTCTTCTTGGATAAACATCACCTGATCTCTCACAAGTCTGTCCCTCATCCCACACTTGGGATCAAAACAAAAACATGTTTATATCCACTACAGTGGTTCTAGCATTAAAACAAACAAACAAACAAACGTTTTGTTATTGTTTTAAGACAGGGTCTCATGCAGCCCAGGCTGGTCTCAAGCTCACTGTGTAGCTAAGGACGATCTTGACCGTCTAATGAGATTGGACAAATTTGGTGTGATAAAGCTGTAGCCGGATCTTGAATGTCTGCTTCTCCTGCCTCCACCTCCTGGGTGCTGGGATTACAGGCATGTGCCAGCATTTCCAGTTTACTCAGTACTGGGAGCTGAACCCAAGGCTTGTGCATACTGAAGCACGCTACCAACTGATCTACGCCCAAAGTTCCCAGTATTTCAAGTGGGGTGTGGGAGGATCAGGAGTTCAAGGTCATCCTCAATTATATTGAGAGTTTGGGAACAGTGTGAACTACATGAGATTTTTGTCTCAAAAAGGAAGGGGCAGTGTGATGGTTCAGTGGGTAAAGGCACTTGCCACCAAGCCTGACAACTTGAGTTTAATCCCCAGAACCCACTTTGTAGGAGAGAACCAACTTCCCCAAATTGTCCTCTGACCTCCACACTGGAGCTGTAGCCACCAAACATATATACCACAAATACACACATATAAATAAACGTTACAAACCACCACCAACAGAACAGATTCAAAGTTTAATGGGCTACATTAGTCCATAGGGTTTTGGGGTTTTTTAAATTTAATTTATTTTTTTTTAAAGATTTATTTATTTATTACACATACAATGCTCTGCCTGCATGTACATCTGCAGGCCAGAAAGAGGGCACCAGATCTCATTATAGATGGTTGTGAGCCACCATGTGGTTGCTGGGAATTGAACTCAGGTCCTTCAGAAGAGCAGACAGTGCTCTTAACTGCTGAGCCATCTCTCCATCCCCGCTCTTTCTTTTTCTTTTTTTCTTTCTTTCTTTCTTTCTTTTTTTTTTATAAATATTGATTTATTCACTTTCATTTGTGTGAGTTTATGTGGAGCATGTATTCAGGGGCCTATGGAGGCCAGAGGGTGTTGGATCCCCTAGAGCTGAGTTATAGACAGTTGGAAACCACCTCATGTGTGTGCTAGGAACTGAATCTGGCTCCTCTGGAAGAGCAGCAAGTCCTCTTAACCTCAGAGCCATCTCTCCAACACACACACACCTTTCTTAAAATGGCCATTGTGACTCTATAGGGGGGTCTCATAACTCAAAAGTATGAAGTACAAAAATAGGGTGTTTGTTTGTTTTGATCTTGTTTTTCAAGACAGGGTCTCTCTGTGTTATTTTGGCTGTCCTGGACTCCCTTTGTAGACCAGGCGGACTGCGAACTCACAGCTATCTGCCTGCCTCTGCCTCCTGCGTGCTGGGATTACAGGCCTGTGCCACCATGCCCGGCTCACACGATTCTTACTTAATAATAAATATTGAAGGGTGGAGGCGTCACTTTATTCACAAACCTCCTTTATTTAGGGTTTTTAAACACCTTTCTCTCCCTTCTAACCCCCCAACCCTTAATAGGAGAGAAAGAAGGTTAGAAGGAGGAAAACAGGGGACATAGACCCCTCTACTCCTCTGCTGGGCAGTGTCATCGGGCTCTTTTTGGGGATGACAATCTCAGCTGTAACAGCAAATGGAGCAGGCAGTCCTCCAACAATCCCCTCCATCTCACCTTATCCCTTTATGCTCTCAGTTTATTTATTTATTACTATGTGTACAATGCTTTTGCCTGAATGTATGTGTGCACACCAGAAGAGGGCACCAGATCTCATTATAGATGGTTGTGAGCCACCATGTGGTTGCTGGGAATTGAACTCAAGGACGTCTGGAAGAGCAGTCAGTGCTCTTAACCACCGAGCCATCTCTCCAGCCCTATGTTCTTTTTTTTATACCCCTCAAAGTCCTCAGAAGTCAACCAACTACAGCTGGCAAAGGCAGTGCCCCCACGAGACAATTATCAGCTGTGGACAAACTGAAGCTTAAACTAAACTCCCACACCTGGAATTAAAACAGAAACATATTTACATAAGAGTTTACAAAGAAAGCAAATCTTCCTTTACAAAAGGGCTTGTCTTCATTAGAGCTAATTCCAGGTTGGGTTTTGTTTTGTTCTTTGTTGTTTTTGTTGTTATTTTGTTTGGTTTTCTTTTTGAGACAGAGTCTCTCTGTGTAGCCTTGGCTGTCCTGGACTCACTTTGTAGACCAGGTTGGCCTCGGAACTCACAGTGATCCGCCTGCCTCTGCCTCCCAAGTGCTGGGATTAAAGGCGTGCGCCACCATGCCCTGTTTTGTTCTTTTTGAATGTGTGTAGATGTTTTAGCTGCATGCTTCCTGCCCATGGAATCCATTGGATCCCCCTGAACTGGAATTCCAGTTGTGAGTTGCCACAGAAGTGCTGGGAATTAAACCTGAGTCCTCTGGAAGAGGAGCCAATGTTTTTAATCCCTGAGTCATGTCTCTAGCCCCATGGTTTGGGTTTAGATAAAATTACTTACTCAAGGGCTGGAGAGATGGCTCAGCGGGTTAAGAGCACTGTCTGCTCTTCCAGAGATCCTGAGTTTAGTTCTCAGCAACCACATGGTTGCTCACAATCATCTATAATGGGATCTGATGCCCTCTTCTGGTATGCAGGCGTACATGCAGACAGAGCACTCATATACATAAAATACATAAATAAATATTTGTTTGTTTCACTGAGACAGGGTTTCTCTGTGTAGCCCTGACTGTCCTCGAACTCACTCTGAGGACCAGGCTAGCCCTTAAAGCCGATTCACCTGCCTCTGCCTCCTGAGGGCTGGCATTAAAGGCATGCACCCTCATACTTTTTTGTTACTTTTTAATTTCTTTGGTTCTGAGCTCTACATAAACTCTACTTAAACTGTTTACATTGGCTGAGCCAGACATGGTGTGCATCCATAATATTAATACTTAGCAGGAAGATCAGGAGTTCAAGGCCAGTTTGAAAACACACACACACACACACACACACACACACACACACACACACACACACACACACACCAACAAAAACAAAGTTTTATACATGCAACTTCGGAGCCCGCAAGGTGGCGCCCACCAGTAATCCAATCATTCGGGAGGCAGAGGCAGGCGATTTCGGAGTTGGAGGCCAACCTGGTCTACAGCGAGAGTTCGAGGACAGCCAAGGCTACACGAAGAAACCCTGTCTTGGGGTTAGGGATTTAGTTCAATGGTGGAGCGCTTGCCTAGCACCTGGGTTCGGTCCTCAGCTCTGGAAGAAAAACCAACCACCACCACCACCACCGCCACCACCCTGTCTCAGAAAATCAAAATACCAAAAGTAACAGCCGAAGAAGTGTAAATAATTCTGATTAAAATCTGATACAAGAATCGCATGCCTTTAATCTCAGTATTCGGGAAGCACAGGCAGGCGGATCTCTATGAGTTCGAGGCCAGCCTGGTCTACAAATCGAGTCCAGAGCAGCCAGGGCTACAGAGAGAAATTTTGTCTCGAAAAAGAAAAAAGAATCCTTAAAGCTCTCTCACTTCTCTTATGGAGTATTTTGTCCTTGACAAACAGTCACGAGTCAGCTGGGGGAAAAAAAAAAAAAAAGACACTGGCTGGACAGTCTGCGCAGGCGCTTGGGAGGAAAGCTGGGCTAGGGCGGAACTTCCGAGGGCACAGTTCTCGTTCTATTGGTTGAGAAGGGTCTGCCTCTTGCTCACCTGGCAGGAACCGGAAGCCGGTGTTATAAAGTAAAAGAAGCGGCGTCTGTCCCAGGGCTTTCGTCTCGGGTCCGCTCCGCCGCAATTTCAAGCCCAAACTCAAGCCTGTCCCCTGGCCGAGCTTCGCCTTCGCCATGGCGCTCAGCGATGCAGACGTGCAGAAGCAGGTGAGGGCCGGCTTGGGTGCCGCGCAGCCGCAGTGCGGTCTGTGCTGGCGTTTGGCTCTTAGGGCGGCCGGAGCTCCGTGGCTGAGCCCCTTGCACTGCCTCCTGTCAGGGGGCGGGTGGTTTGTGCGGGGATGATTTTGCAGGCCTCGGGTCGGGGGTGAGGGAATTGCACCGCATCTCACGTGCCCGCTGGTCTCCTGCTTCCACTAGCCTCTCACGGAGCCTCTTCTCTGCCGTCCATCTCCGTACCCCCTTTTCCTGGGATTTTCACTGCTTAATCCGGCAGTTTTGTGGAAAGGTTGAAAGCGGTTTTTACCCCCTCATTTTTTTTTAAAGCCCGAAAGACTGATCTACAATATATAATAGGGAAGAGACTGTTGGGGGAAAACAGCTTGCTTTTTTGAGGACCGTCGTTGAGAAAACCGAGGTTATTTATCTCGGAAAGTTATCATAAACCTAAGGTGTACATTTAATATCTGTCGAATGAGAAAGCCTTTTCTTATTACAGTTACAAGCCACAAGTTAGGTGAGTAATCATGAGCTCAGGCCAGTTCCTCTACCTTCATTTTGAGACAGGGTTTTCTGTAGCCCAGGCTGCTGTCCAGTTCTGAGGATGAGCTTGGCTTTTTTATTTTTTTTTCCTTTTTTTGATTTTTCTGAAACAGCGTTTCTCTGTGTTAGCCCTGGTTGTCCTGGACTCACTTTGTAGACCAGGCTGGTCTCGAACTCACAGCGATCAGCCTGCCTCTGCCTCCCCGAGTGCTGGTATTAAAGGCTTGCGTCACTGCACCAGGATTTACACTGAAGTTTTTAAAGACTTGCACCACCACACTGGATTTTCACTGAAGTTTTTAAATACTAGGAATATTACAATTCTAGTTGAGATGACACCTGTGTAGACCTGGATGCTTTGGAATCACGATTTCAGGCCGACTGGGCTTCACAGCCTGACTTCACACTGTAAATGTAATCAAAGTAAAGGCGCATTATAAGGGATAAGGGAGAAACAGGGTGCTGGCAGGTCTATTACAAGAGAAAAGTGGGCCGGATGCGGTGGCCCATGCCTGTAATCCCAGCACTGAAGGAGGCAGAGGCAGGCGGATCTCTGTGAGCTCGAGGCCAGCCTGGTCTACAGGACGGCCAAGGCTACACAGAGAAACCCTGTCTCAAAACAAGAGAAAAGTGCTTCCCATTTGTTTTGCTGACTGATAACAGGTCTCCTGGGACTTGTCTATTATTTATCCATCCATCTATCCACTTATTTATTTATTTAGAGGATTTTTTTTCTTTGGTGGTTTGAAATAAATTCTTGCTTTGTAGTGCTGGGATTACAGATGCAGCCCTCGTCATCCGAGCTACATGAGTTTCCAGAAAAGGAAATGTAAAGCTGCCAATTTAATGTCCACACAGTTTAGAGAACTAAATACTCTTCCCCCCCCCCCCCCCCCCGTAAGAACCAGGAACACCCCTCCCCGCCAAACTGAAGGGCACTAAGCGACTCTTGAGTCTTCCTGGATGAACAGTTTTTGCCTTTGATGTTTCCATGTCTTTGGTAGAAGTATCTTTTCGTTTTATCCTTAACCAAATACGCATTGAAAGCAGTTAGGTGGTGGTTCTTCCTTTTGGGAGTAGGGTGGAGACGGTAATTACGGAAAGGAAATAGGGGTGACACCCGTGAAGGTTAAGAAACCCCACAGTACATTTACAGACACTGGGGCTTTGGGACATGTGTCACCGCCCCAGGGTTTAGTGTAGGAAACTCTTGATGCATTGGGAAAGCACAGTGCCCTCCTCATGCTCCCAGCAGTCACAATCCAGTCCCCCGCCCCAGTTTCCTTCTCTTTCCTTGTTAGAATGTGTGGACGTGTGGAAGGCCAAGGCCTCTACAGGAATGTTTATTTTGTTCTAGAAAACCCATTTTTCTTTATATTAAAGAAGAACTCTTTACAGTCTGTGCTCACTCCAGTGAGAACAGAGGCCTTTGTTGTACGAGGGGCCTGTTTTGTCCTGCGGTGGGTTGGGCTCCAACCTAGGTCATGGTGGGCTAGTGGTCTGCCAGTGAGCTACACTCCCAGGCCAAGGACAAATTTTTTTTTTCTCCCGATACAATGTTTTTCTGTGTAACCTTGGCTGTCCTGGACTCACTTTGTAGACCAGGCTGGCCTCAAACTCACAGCGATCCGCCTGCCTCTGCCTCCTGAGTGCTGGGATAACAGGCATGCGCCACCACGCAAGGGCAATGTTTTATTCAGTATATTCTCAGCAGTATATAAAGCCAAGTGCCATGCAAATAATAGGTGCTTAAGAAATCGTAGATTTAGCCGGGCGTGGTGGCGTATGCCTTTAATCCCAGCACTCGGGAGGCAGAGACAGGTGGATCGCTGTGAGTTCGAGGCCAGCCTGGTCTACAAACTGAGTCCAGGACAGCCAAGACTACACAGAGAAACCCTGTCTCAAAAAACCAAATAAATAAATAAATAAATAAATAAATAAATAAATAAAATAAAAATTCCCTTTCCCCTGTCATTTTTTATTCTCAATTTTATGTCTGTCTGGTTTGGGACAGTGTGGTGCTTGGCTCAGGTCTCAACATGGGGGGCAAGCACTGAGCCATCCTCCCTTCCCTTCACTCCGGATTTAGAGTATGGCTACTTAGTACATCAGATTTTCTTTCTTTTTCTTTTCTGGTTCAGGGGTGGAGTTAAATGTCCTTAAGAGGTTGACTCATGCAGTCATCTTGGTTGACTGTAAACAGGCTTCTCTGGCCTGAGTTAAATGGGAGCCTTTGCTAGGCTGATGAAGGCACATCTGTGGCTGAGAGGCCCAGCACAGCTAAGGAGGGCAGGTAATACAGGTTTGAATCGGTTTCATCCAGGGAAGCCAGATGGATCTCGGAGCATTTATAAACAGTGATCATGTTGTTAAAGTACGTCTGTGTTTTTGAGGCTAGGACTCAAGCTGGCTCACAGAGATTCACCTGCCTTTGCTTCCCAAGTGCAGGCACATGATACTGTGCCCAGCGTCTTAAGATGCTTTTTAAAAATAACATTTATTTCTGTGTGTGTTAGTATTTCTATTGCGGTGATAAACACCATGACCAAAAGTGACTTGGAGATGAGTTTCAATTACACATCACAGTCTATCTCAAAGGAAGTCTGGGTAGGGGCTGGAGGCAGGGACTGAAAGAGAGGCCAAGGGACAGACTGTTCAGGGGTTTCTTCCTCACAGCTCCCGCAGCCTGCCTTTTTGTACATTGTAGGACCACCTTCCTAGATGTGGCACCACCCACAGTGGGCTGGGCTCTCCCACATGAATCTCTAAAACCGTTTAGGCTTGCCTACAGGCCAATCTCTGAGAAGTTTTCTCAGTTGTGCATCCCTTCTTTTCAGATAACTCTAGTTTGTGTCATTGTGTCAAGTCGACAAAACAAAAAACAAAAACCAAAAAACCCCACAGGTGGATCGCTGCGAGTACAAGGCCAGCCTAGTCTACAGAGCAAATCCAGCCAAGGCTGTACAGAGAAACCCTTTCTTAAAAACAAACAAACAAACAAAAAACCCAAAACCCAACCAGGACAGCTGGCTTATTGGGTAAAGCACCTGATGCCAAGCCTGGCACAGTCAATCCCTATGACCCACATGGTAGAAGTAGAGAGCTGACTTCTACAGGTGCTGGCCTCTGTGGCATATGCACACCCACAAACATGGACACACAGTAAATAAAAATGGAAAGAAGAAGACCAGATAGATGCAAGCTGAGCGTGGTGGCGCACGCCTGTCATCCCAGCACTGGGGAGGCAGAGGCAGGCGGATCTCTGCGAGTTCGAGGCCAGTACAGTCAGGACTACATAGAGAACCGCTGGCCAGATGCTTAGGTGCTTAGAAGAGCGGGTACAGAGTGCATTAGGAGTGCAGCCATGAGAGGTTCAGGAGCTGTCGGCTGAGCTGGGGCCTGAGGTTAGGCAAGTGAAGACTGATCCACGTGGAGGGGCAGCATATTTAGACACCTTGCACGGGAGAACGAACAGTAAACTCAAGGAACTGAAATGAGCGACTTACGCTAACCGCGCCACCTGAAGAGTCCTCAGTTATGTTGGTTTGTTCCGGATGGTGCTTGGGAGGGAGGCGATAGTCAGCCTTGTGTCTTCTTCAGTCTTCGCACTGCCGTGGAAGTGCCATGAGGACAGGCGGCCTGGAACTTGGTAATCCTCGTGTGACTACCTAGTGACTCTGAAGTTAGATGTCACTGTCTTCTCTCACTGAGTTAACACATCATGTCTTTCCCCACATAGATTAAGCACATGATGGCTTTCATCGAACAAGAAGCCAACGAGAAAGCAGAAGAAATAGATGCGAAGGTGAGATTTTCTACTTCCAGTCATCTAAAGGTTCGCGCTGTTTGGTTTGCTAAGCAATATTGCTGCTAAGAATTGTTTAGTTCCACATTACATATGATCAGTAAGAGCATATTTATATCTGGGTGTGGTGGCGCACGCCTTTAATCCCAGCACTTGGGAGGCAGAGGCAGGCGGATCTCTGAGTTCCAGGACAGCCAGGATTACACACAGAGAAACCCTGTCTTGAAAAACCAAAAAATAAAAAAAACCCAGCATATTTGTGTCTCTGTTTTTTGGAGTTTTCTTTGTTTTTGTTTTTGTTTTTGTTTTTCTCCACACAGGGTTTCTCTGTGTAGCCCAGGCTGTCTAAGAACTCTCTCTGTAGACCAAGGGAACTGCCTGCCTCTGCCTCCTGAGTGCTGGGATTAGAGGCGTGTGCCACCACCTCTCAGCATGTGTCTCATTTTTATAACATCAAACAAAGAAACTAGTTTCATTATATATCATATTTATTATTGGGGCTGGAGAGATGGCTCAGCAGTTAAGAGTGCTGGCTGCTCTTCCTGAGGACTTGAGTTTGGTTCTCAGCACACACATGGCAACTCAGAACTGTGGGTGCAGGTGGTTGAAAGCTGTCTGATGGGGGTGCTTGGAACTGAACCCAGGTCCTCCAGAAGTGTGAGTGCCCTCAACCATTGAGCCATCTATGCAGTGCCACTTAAATTCTTTTTTCCAGCTGCATTTCTCTTGTGGGGTGGGCATATGTGGAGCTCAGAGAATAACTTTCTAGAGTCAGTTTTCTCCTGCCATGTGGTCCCTGGACTCTAGTTCGGGTCCTCAGGCTTGGTGGCAGTAACCCTCAGAGCTGTTTTGCCAGCCTCCTCCCTCCATTTTTGAGACAGAATGTCAGTCTCCCAGGCTGGCCTCTAACTCAGCAATCTTGAACTCCTGTTCTTGACTCCTGTCTCTGGAGCGCTGAAACTACAGTTGTATGACTACTATTTTATGCCATACTGGGATTGAGTGACGTGCAAGCAAGCACTCTACCAAATGAGCTAGATCTTCTTTTTTTTTAGATTTTATGAATACAGTATTCTACCTGTATACCAGAAGAGGGCACCAGATCTCATTATAGATGGTTGTGAGCCACCATGTCGTTGTTGGGAATTGAACTCAGGACCTTTGGAAGAGCAGCCAGTGCTCTTAACCTCTGAGCCATCTCTCCAGCCCATGAGCTAGATCTCTTTTGTTTAGTTTTTTTAACACAGGGTTTCTCTGTGTAGTCTTGCCTGTCCTGGACTCACTTTGTAGACCAGGCTGTCCTCGAACTCACAGCCTTCCACGTGCCTCTGCCTCCTGAGTGCTGGGATTAAAGGTGTGCACCACCATGCTCAGCGAAGTTTTAAAACAATTTTTATACTTACTGTGTGCACATGTGCTCATATACTGTATTTTTATTGAAAATTAAAAAAAAAAACGAGAAGAAAGAAAAAGCACAAGGCACTAGAGAGATGGCTCAGAGGTTAAGAGCACTGGCTGTTCTTCCAAAGTTCCTGAGTTCAATTCCAAGCAACCATATGATGGCTCACAACCATCTATAATGAGATCTGATGCAGATGTATGTGCAGGCAAAACACTGTATACATAATAATAAATCTTTTAAAAAAGAACCCACAAGAAATATACACACACAAAATACACAGATGCACGCACAAAACTCATAAAAAACAAAATGAGAAACAATAAAGACAGGCAAAGGACATGTGAGGTTAAAACAGTGCCCAAAGTATTGTGAGACAGAGCATCTCACAAGGTACCGTTGAGTTTGTTTTGTGTTGGCCATCTATAGCAGGCATGAGGCCTCCTTTAGGTGTGGTATTGTGCCCAGTAAAACTCTGTCTTATTTAGGGTCTTATTGCTATGAAGAGACACCATGACTACACTAACTCTAGGCTCCATAAATAACAACATATATAAATTCTTAGAAAAGACTGTCAGTCCCAGCACTCAGGAGGCAGAAGCAGGCAGATCGCTGTGAGTTCGAGGCTAGCCTGATCTACAAAGCGAGTCCAGGACAGGCGAGGCTAATACAGGGAGACCCTATCTTGAAAAGCCAAAAGAAAAGAAAAGACTGTCAGGGGCTGGGCATGGTGGCATACACCTGTAATCCCAGCACTCTGGGAGACAGAGGCAAGCAGGGTTTGAGGCCAGTCTAGTCTACAAAGTGAGTCCAGGGCAGCCAAGGCTACACAGAGAAAACCTGTCTCGAGTTAGGCTTGGAGAGATGGCTCGCTGGCGTAAAGCAGTACAGTTGTTACTTAGGACCAGAGTTTGGTTCCCAGCACCTGTACCGGTGGCTCAGAACCACCTGTAAGTTGAGCCCCACAGGATCTGATACCTTCATCTGGCCTCCACAAGCACACAAGTAACCAGCAACAAGCCGGTGTGGTAGCACAGGCTTTTAATCCCCACCCTCAGTCAGAGGCAGGCAGATCTCTGCGTTTGAGGCCAACTTGGTCTACAGAGCAAGCTCCAGGACAGCCAGCTCTACAAAGAGAAACCCTGTCTCAAAACAAAAACAAGCAAAAATTAAAGTAATCTTTGAGGATAAGTGTTAGATTTTCTGTTTCAGATAGGGAACAAGTGAATATATGAAAGTATTCCTTGTTCTCGGTGCTCAAAATAAAACGCTTGGCCCAATCCCGTGTGGTGGATTAATATGCATTAACTGTTCGTAGGCAGAAGAGGAGTTCAACATTGAGAAGGGCCGCCTGGTGCAGACGCAGAGACTCAAGATCATGGAGTACTACGAGAAGAAAGAGAAGCAGATTGAGCAGCAGAAGAAAATGTAAGTAGGTGATGGTTAGCGGGCTAAACTAGGGAAGCTCGGACGCCGTAGCCTGGAGAGGCCTGAACCTGCAGGTCCTCCTGCCTCCATCTCCCCAGCGCTGGGCTCACAGGCGTGTGCCATCATAAGTGACTTCAGCTGGAGACTGAGTCCAGGGCCTGGTGATGTCCACACGCTCCACCAACCGGCTGAGCTGTGTCCTCAGTCATCAAGAAGCTTTGAAAGTCAATGAAACAAGGCCACGGGGAGCAGCTCAGTGGGACGGTGCTCGCTTAGCCCTGTGCAGGGCCCCAAACGCCATTCCCCAAGAGCAGCTCTGTATCCAAAGAAAGTTCCAAATGCTGGAGGCAAGGCAAGGTCTGGTCCTTAACTTCACAAGTGAGTGAACTTCTCCGTCACTGTGGAACAGAAACCTCCGCTGGGGCAGTAGCTAATGTCTGGGACAGCAGACTCCTGAATTCAAAAATGGCAAGGGTGTGATGGCACGTGCCTTTAATTCCAGCACTCGGGAGGCAGAGGCAGGTGGATCTCAACCTGGTCTGCAAGTGATTCCAGCACAGCCAAGGACACAGAAACACCCTCACCCCCCCCCCCCAAAAAAAACAAAACAAAACAAAACAAAAAAACCCCTCAAGAACAAAAATGATGAGAGAACACGGAAACCTCCCAGGGTTACTGGAAGGTTATTCATTGTTTATCAAGGGTCCTTTGCGCTTACGTGGCTGTTGACTATTTTTCTGTAGTCTTTGCCTTTTATGTTGTATTATTGATAGTCTCCCATTCCTTTTGCAGTCAAATGTCCAATTTGATGAATCAGGCAAGGCTGAAAGTCCTCAGAGCAAGAGATGACCTTATCACTGTGAGTAATTAGCTCCTCCCAGTTGTGAAGCTGTGAAATGCTTATTCACTTTCCCGTGATAGAGAGTCACTAGTGAATATTTAGAGAAAATAGGTTTTGCAGTTGCTTTTGTGTTTGGTTGGGTTGGCATTTTTTGTTTGCTTGCTGCTTGTATGATAGTGTCTCAGTATGTAGTTGGCCTAAAACTTGTTCCTGCAATCTGAGTCTTCTGAGTGAGGGTTACAAACCACCATGCTCAGGTTTATAAGCGGGTTTTTTTGGTTTTTTTTTTTTTAAGATTTATTTATTTACTGTTATGTATATAGTGCTCTGCCTGCACATACACCTGCAAGCCTGAGGAGGGCATCAGATCACATTACAGATGGCTGTGAGCCACCATGTGGTTGCTGGGAATTGAACTCAGGACCTCTGGAAGAGCAGTCAGTGCCCTTAACATCTGAGCCATCTCTCCAGGCCCTATAAGCGTTTTTTGGAGAGAAAAACATTTGTTCAGCAAATCATTGTACTTGATATTATTAACAATAAAGGCAGGCATGACAGCAGTCTGGCCTTATGCTTGGTGACCTTCTAAGCTAATGGCATGTAAGACAGTCTTAGATCATATATCAAGAAGTAAGCCATAGAGTACATGGTGGGGGGTGGGGGGACTGAGTATAGGGCCATGAATGTAAAACTAAGCCATGCTGCCTTCAATTGAAAAAAAAATTTTTTTAGCTGGGCAGTGGTGGTGCACACCTTTAATCCCAGCACTCAGGAGGCTGAAGAGGGTGGATCTTTTGTGAGTTCAAGACCAGCCTGGTCTACAGAGTTTAAGTCCAGGACAGCCAAGGCTATATAGAGAAACCCTGTCTCAACAACAACAACAACAAAAAACAAACAAAACAACAAAAAAGAATTTTATTTTAGTCTTTTTATTCTACAATGAAATACTCAATGGGGCTAGTGAGGCATGGAGACTTTTTCTTTGTATTAGGATGTTTGAAATTGTGACTTACAGTGAGCACACCTCATGTCTGGGAGCTCCTGCACTGGTGCGACAACTGATGTGACTGAACGGTCCCCAGCACCACAGGAAACTGGACATCGTGATGCACACCTGCATCCCAGCACCCCAGCATTCAGGTGGCAGAGATGGGATCACTGGAAATTTGAGGCTGCACTGGGAGCTCTGGTCAGCCATGGGTACATAGTGAGACTGTCAAAAACAAAAAGGGAATTAGATGTGTAACTATTTTGAGCAACTGCGTTGTACAGGATCACTGGTAACCTAGGAGAGCCACCCCAGCCTGTCGGGTGCTTGGCAGGGGAGCTGTGCAGATGGGTAGCTAGGAGACCATGGTAGAGCTGAGCCGCAGCTCGTTGGTCCTCATTGACTTCAGTATGTTTATGATGTTACTCGTTTGTTAGCTTCCTTTTTAAAGCCCATGACAGGACACAGTGCTGCTGAGCTGGATCCCCAAGCCCCCAGCTTTACTCACAGGGCATTTCTCGGTTTGCTTTAGGCTGTTGTAGTGTTTGTTGCGTTGAGACTGCAGCAGGTGTTCCATGCCTGGCTCTTCATACAGGTGTTTCACAGTTGGACTGTCTGCATAACTGTTCCTGGGGATGCCAAATACCAATATGTAGCTTGGGCTGGCTTAGGTGTCCCTGTGTAGCCAGGGATGACCTTGAACGTCTTAGCTTCCTGCATCCACTTAGTGCTTGGTTTACAGGGATGCACCACAGTGGCCAGGGTTTTTTGTGGTTTTGGTTTTGGTTTTCTGGTTTTTCGAGACAGGGTCTCTCTGTGTTAGCCTTGGCTGTCCTGGAGTTGCTTAGTAGACCAGGCTGGCCTCGAACTCACAGCTATCCGCCTGCCTCTGCCTCCTGAGTGCTGGGATGAAAGGTGTGCACCACCACGCCCAACATCAGGTTTTCTGTTGTTGTTGTTGTTGTTGTTGTTTTGTTTTTTGAGACAGGGTCTCTCTGTGTCACCCTGGCTGTCCTGTCCTCGCTTTGCAGACCAGGCTGGACTCTTAACTCACATCAATCCACCTGCCTCTGCCTCCCAGGTGCTGGGATTAAAGGCATGTGCCACCACGCCCAACTCGCCCAACTTGGTGGCCAGTTTTATATAGTTATGGGGTCTAAGCCCAGGGTCTCATACATGCTAAGCAAACACTCTACCAACTGACCTACAGCCCCAGATAGCTGCTTGGTTTGGTGGTGGTGGTAGTTTGGTTTTGGTTTGGTTTGGTTTTTTGAGACAGGATTTCACTGTATAGCCCTGGATGTCTTAAAACTTGCTCTGTAAACCAGGCTGGCCTCAAACTCAGAGATCCACTTGCCTCTGCTTCCCAAGTGTTGGGATTAGAGGCGTGTGTGCTCCTGGCTGTCTTTGTTTTAGAGACAAGCTGTCAGTGGCCCCAGAACCTGGAACTCCCTATGTAGAGAGTCAGGCCCTGGACTTGTGATGATCCTTCCACTGACCAGGCAGTGTAGGCATAAACCGCCATGCTGCCTGCCCTCGCTGCTGTGTAATCCCCGAGGCCTCATACACTCAGCCATGGAATTGCAATGCAGGCTCATCTGTCCTGTAGGTTTCTGGGTCATGCAGATCTGCTAGACAGAACTAAGAGCAGTGGCGTCTCCCAGCAGCACGTAGTGTGTGTAGCGCAGACATGCACATTACCCCATGTCTCAGAATGTGTGCCTAGCGGAGACCTAGCAGTGGGTGTGAGGTGATGGCCATGACTTAGGATGGACAGATACGATGCCTTCTCTTTCTGCTCTTTGTAGGATCTGCTAAGCGAGGCAAAACAGAGACTCAGCAAGGTGGTAAAAGACACAACCCGGTACCAAGTGCTGCTGGATGGGCTGGTCCTCCAGGTATGCTCCCGTGCCTAGGCTGCCTCTCCCAGCTGCAGCCCTGAGAGCCTTTGAAAAGGTCTGTCAGAGGCCAGCTCGCTTTCCCGCCTTAACTTCTCTTTCTTCCTCCTTCCTGTGTCTTATGCTGTGTACCACACAAGATGGCGACATCTGCTTGTCTGAGTCTTGAAGGGGTTACTACCATTTCCTGTGAATGCACACGACCTTTCCAACTCTAGTCAAATCTACTTGCCAGCAGCTTTAAACTTCCTTTGAAGTTGGCTTTGAAAGTCCATGTTTAGTACTGAGGACATAGCCTGGTGGTAAAGAATACTTGCCTAGCGTGTGAAAGACCCTCAGGTTCAATCTAGCACTGCAAAAAAGAAAAAAGGGCAAACAGTTGTCTGCTTCTGAGTTATGATCGCATTCCTTTACCCATGTTAACCCAGAGTGTCTGTCCTCAGCCTGGCTGATAGGACTCCATTGGAATGCGGCTGACCAGTGAAAGTCTCCGGTGCCAGTCTGTGTCTAGTGTCAATACGAGGCTTGCTCTCTGAGTTCTTGTACTGCGTGTTGTCTCTGCAGCGTTACCTGGTGACACCAGAGACAACTACAAGACAGCATGTGCTGTGTTTTCCACTGTAGACTCTAACTGCTTTTTACAGGGCTTGTACCAGCTGTTGGAGCCTCGGATGATTGTGCGTTGCAGAAAACAAGATTTCCCCTTGGTGAAGGTAAAGAACTTAGATTATTATTATTGTTGCTAGTTGTTGTTTAAAACACGGGGCAAAGTGTTAGAGATGTGACTTAACTGGTTACTGAGGGAATTCGGGGCAGGAACTAACCCTGCTGTTTTTTCCTTTTGTTTTGTTTTGGTTTGGTTTTGGTTTTTTGAGACAGGGTTTCTCTGTGTAGCCTTGGCTGTCCTGGACTAACTTTGTAGATCAGGCTGGCCTTGAACTCACAGCGATCCACTTGCCTCTGCCTCCCGAGTGCTGGGATTAAAGGTGTGCGCCACCACTGCCTGGCTTGTTTTGTTTTTGAAACAGGCTCTCTGGAGTTTGGTATGTCGAACAGGCTGGCCGTGAACTCGGAGATCCTCTTACCTCTGCCGCTAACTGAAAGTAAATACACGTGTCACCACACTCCTCTTTCTTATAGTGCTCAGGACCCCCAGACCGTGCATGGCAGCGCCCACAGTGGGCTGAGCCCACACATCTACCACTAAGGGTTTGCCTCACAGACTAGCCTACAGGACAGCCTTGTGGAGACTTTCCCAATTGGGAGTCCCCCTTCCCAAGTGACTCTAGCTTGTGTAGAGTTGCCATGGAGCTAGCGAAGACAGTGAGTGATTCTGCAGCATGTTAAATAGACTGCATGAGCCAGATGGCCGAGCACGTCAGCCTGGGCAGGACAGTCACTGCCCTTCTGACCTCTGTGACACAAAGTGAATATGGTTAAAATAAAAAATAGGTTTTGTTTTTTGAGACAGGGTTTTCCTCTGTAGACCAGGAGAGATCCCACTGCCTCTGCCTCCCAAGTGCTGGGATTAAGGGCTTGCACAACCACTACCACTATCAGGCAAAAATAAAGTTTTAAAACTAGTCTACGTTTTGCTTTTTCATTCTCTGTGACAGTAGTGTGGCAGACTTGGCTGGTCTGGAACTTCTTTTTAAAGATTTATTTATTATTTATACAGTATTCTGCCCGCATGTGTGCCTGCTGCCACAAGAAGGCACCAGATCTCATTACAGATGGTTGTGAGCCACTATGTGCTTGCTGGGAATTGAACTCGGGACCTTTGGAAAAGCAGACATGCTCTTAACCTCTGAGCCATCTCCATCCCTGGAACTGCTTGTGTAAAGCAGGCTGGCCTTGAACTCAGAGCCCAGTGCTGAGGCTGTCCGTGTGTCACAGCGCCTGGCCCTCAGGCTTACCGTTGAGAGTCACAACCAAAGGTCTCTGATGTGCCTGCAGTGAGCCAAATGCCTAAGTAACTTCAGTGTTTTGGATTTTTTTGAGGAAGAGCCATGCAGTTTCTAGGTAGTTGTGTTGTTTTACATTCCTACCCACAATGCATAAAGGTCCTCCTGCCTCTTCATACTCGACAATACTTTTTTTTTCCCCAAAAATTTATTTTTTGTGTATACGGTGTGATACCTGCATGTAACTCTTGAAGGTACCATATCTCATTATGGATGATTGTGAGCCATCATGTGGTTGCTGGGAATTGAACTCAGGACCTTTGGAAGAGCAGTCAGTGCTCTTAACCTCTAATACTTTTTTAAATTTTAATTTAAAAAATTTTTTATGAGCGCTGGAGAGATGGCTCAGAATTAGCCCTCTTTTGGTGTGCAGGCAAAACACTGTGCATGTAATAAATCTTTTTAAAAAAATTTTTTTATGCATATGGGTGTTCTGCCTGCAAGTATGTCTGTGTGCCACCTGTGTGCCTTGCATCCTTCCAGGCCTGAAGAGAGTTGTAGATTTGCTGGAACTGAAGTCAGATGGTTGTGAGCTGCCTTGTGGGTGCTGGAATCATGTTCCAGTTGTCTGGGAGAGCCTTTGTTTTGTTTTGCTTGAGACAGCGTTTCTCTGTGTAGCCTTGGCTGTCCTTGATTCATTTTGTAGATCAGGCTGGCCTTGAACTCTGCCTCTTCCTCCCAAGTGCTGAGATTAAAGACATGTGCCATGGCGCCCAGCTCAAGCCTTTGTTCTTAACCCTAGCCAGTTCTCCAGCCTGGTGCTTTCTTTATCCTAGGGAGTGAAGTCTCTCTTAGTAAGAGGTGCCAGGTCAGGCCAATAGCCAAACCCCTCCACAGCACCGCACAGCGATACCACACTGTCTTACACCTGAGCTCAGGCACTGGCGTCCCTGGCAGGTCCATTCAGATGCCAGGCCCACTGACTCTTCACAGATTAGTTTATGTCTCCAACCTGTGTGCAGTCTCCCATTTCCTCATTCTTCCTCAGGAATGGCACTGTTGGCTGAGTGTGGTGGGGCACGCCCCCTAATCCCAGCACTCGGGAGGCAGAGGCAGGCGGATCGCTGTGAGTTCGAGGCCAGCCTGGTCTACAAAGCGAGTCCAGGACAGCCAAACCTTGTCTCGAAAATAAAATTTAAAAAAAAGGGGGAGGGGGGTGGCACTGTTGTATGACCTCAGCAGCAAAGTTTGCTTTTACTTGAAAATCTTTACTTGTTTTTTGCCCCCCGCCCCCAGGCTGCAGTACAAAAAGCAATTCCTATGTATAAAATTGCCACCAAAAAAGATGTTGATGTCCAAATTGACCAGGAGGCCTATCTGCCTGAGGACATGTAAGAAGTCTTTCTGTTAAGTCTGCTTCTTGCTGTGGGAATGGCCTTGGTGCTAAGCCTTTTAGAAAGTGGTGGGTTTGGGTGGTGGGGTGGCTCAGTGCTTGTCTTAGTCAGGGTTTCTATTGCTGTGACAAAACACCATGACCAAAAAGCCAGTCGAGGAGGAAAGGGTTTATTCAGCTTACACTTCCACAGCACTGGTCACCATCAAAGGGAGTCAGGGCTGGAACCTGGAGGCAGGAGCTGATGCAGAGGGGAACTGCTTACTGGCTTACTTCCCATGGCTAGCTCAGCCTGCTTTCTTTCTTTTCTTTTCTTTCTTTTTTTTTTAAACATTTATTTATTTGTTTATTCATTATGTATACAGTATTCTGTCTGCATGTATGCCAGAAGAGGGGACCAAATCTCATTATAGACTGTTGTGAGCCATCATGTGGTTGCTGGGAATTGAACTCGGGACCTCTGGAAAAGCAGTCAGTGTGCTTTTAACCTCTGAGCAATCTCTCAAGCCCCTTTGGAAGAGCCATCTCTCCAGCCCCAGCCTGCTTCCTTATAGACCCCAGGGCCACCAGCCTAGGCACGGCACTGGCCACCATGGGCTGGGCCCTCCCTCATGTAGGCATTTCCTCACCTGAGGCTCCTTCCTCTCTGATAACTCTAGTTGTGTCAGGTTGACACAGAACCAGCTGGGACAGAGGTAAAGCCCATGGCTGGGTTTACTCCTCAACCCTAACTAAGAACAGTGGTTTTTTAGGGTGAGGTCTTTACTGAAGGAGAGGAGTGGTTGTGTTCCCCAGGTGCCTGGGCCTGTTTTTCTGTCTGGTTCTCCATTCCTTTAAGCTGGTCAGAGGGGTGGCACTTCTGCTGCTCTGGGCTGGGTGGAGCTTTCTGCATGGGAAGTGTGGGACACAACCGTAGGGAGCCGTTGGAAATGAGGGTTGATGCCCAAAGCTGTCAGTCTGATGTCACAGTGCCACTGCCTAGCCTGGAGCAGAATCTTGGGACATAGTCTGAACTTGGTGGAAAGCATGAGGCTTAGGGATGTGAAGTGGGTTGAGAACACTGTCATTAAAGTGGGATTTGGGGGCTTGGGGTTTCACTTCTTGCTACTCCAGGTAGAGCCATGACGTCATGAGTTCAGGTGTGGGTTTGCTTCCCTGCTCTGCCTTGGACTGAGTGGTGGTGGAATACTCACTTCATCTCACTGAGTCTTGACTTCATTTTTTGTTTTGTTTTTCTGGTGCTGAGGAACGAGACAGGATTTCACCCTGTAGAGCAGGTTGGTCTTGTTTCCAGCAGTCTGAAAGCAGGAGGCTCACCATGCCCAGCTGACTTCATGAAATGAGATCATGTCTAGGCAGCACTCAGTGTGGTCCCGGTGTGCTGTGGAAACCGAGCAGCCGGTGCAAAAGACATCAGCTGCAGAGGCTGAGGCTCCTGGAGCTTTGTCATCATGTGTGTTTTGAATTTCAGAGATTAGAATGAAATGGGCCGGGGTGTAGTTTGGCAGTTGGGGGTGTGCCCAGCAGGTGTGAGACCCTGGGTCCCATCCCCGGTACCTAAGAGTGATAAAGCACCTATGCCTCCCATTGGGTAGTGTCTTCAAGTCTGAGACACACTGCCGGTATACTGAGTCTTCTGAATGAGCACCCTGGAAAAGCTGGGCTTGGCGGCCCTTGCCTGTGTCACCGTGCTGGGGTGTCGAAGCAAGAGCATTGTCAAGAGTTCGTAGCAGCCTGAGAAGTTGTTGTTGTTACTATTATTATTACTATTATTTTAAATGATGTACATGGAGCGGGTGTTTTCCAAAACTCAAGCATAGACATGCATGTCATCCCAGCTGTGCTGCTCCCAACCCCAGCAGCATAACTGCACGAGGTTGAAAAGAACGCTATGGAAATGTTCACACTATGCAAAATAAAGAGCTCAAGATCTGCTCGTTTCTGCCAGGTGACAGGAGAGAGGCGCTTCTTGTTTGCGGGACACATGAATTAAATATTGTTTTGAATTTTAGTATCACAGTTAAGAGTTTACAGACATACTGTTTCGGGCAGAGTGGTATTGTTTGGTGTGGTTAATACTCCCTTTCTGGTTTATCAGAGTGCATTTCCTTGTTCATCACATCTCGTGTGCATAAGACTCAGGTTCCTGGGAAGTCAGGAAGCCACAACAAGCTGTAGGCTCATCAGGCCTGGTGCACACGCTCAGGAAGCGGAGGCAGGTTAGACAGAGCGGGTGCTTCTCAGCCTTTGGCTCTGACCAAGGATAGAGAGTTTGAGGGCAGTTTGGACTGTGGAGGAGGCCCTGTCTCAGCACACAAGAGGGAAGAGGAGAAAGCCCAGCTGAGGCCGGTGCTTGCCTGGGTCATCTTTGCTTCCCATCCTCACATTCCCCCCAAAACAAACCCCCAGGAGTCAGGATCTCACCGAGCACCATGTTGCCATTGTAAAGCACACAGGCTGTGGAGAGGAGGTAAAGACACAGAAAGGGGAGGGCGGGTGCAGTGACCGTCCCCTGGACGCTCAGGGAGAAAGTGCAGAACCTTTCCCAACCTGCGGTTAGTGCACGTGCCTGTGATCACGGCAGGCAGGAGGAATTTTAGATGGGGAGTCCCAGGCTAGCCTGGGCTACCTAGTGAGGTATTGTCTCAGTGTCTGGGCCCTTGACCAATAGTCCCTTTATCTTGGTACCTGACATAGGTGAATCTGGTTCCCCATGGTTCCTTGTAATACAGTTGACCTGTTGGCCTCTTGAGTGCTGAGAGGCTTTGAGGAGTGGTGGCAAGTGAGGGGTGGCTAGAGGCAGCCAGTAGGCAGCCAGGGATGTTGAGTCATCTGTCCTCGTCCGTCAGCAGCATGCAGGTGCCACCTCTCCTAGGCTGCCCAATGTTTCAAAGCTGAGAGAACTGAAACCAGTTTCCACCTTGCTGGGGAGGGCTGGCACTGAATTCGTGGCAAGCCTGTCGCCCTGCTGTGCCCTTGACATGGGTAGGCTGCCTTGCACTGAGGGAGTACTGTGTCAGGGATGCACACCTCCTCAAGCCTGTTACTTTCTGTGTTCTGTAGAGCTGGTGGAGTTGAAGTCTATAATGGAGATCGCAAGATAAAGGTTTCCAACACTCTGGAGAGCCGGCTGGACCTCATCGCCCAGCAGGTGAGTGCGGAAGATGCGTGGTCACCTGGTGGCTGGCACTGCTCTGAAGTGCTGCAGAGAACACAGGCCCGTCAAAGGGAGTGCAAGGCTGTTGGTCTTCACGTCCCCACATTTGCACACTGCTCATCTTTCAGGCATGGTGGTCAACAGCACACTGTTAACTTTCTTAATCCCTGACTAGAAGTGTAGTTTAGGCCAGGTGTGGTGGTGCATGCCTAGAGGCAGACAAGTCTCTTGAGTTCGAGGCTAGCCTGGTCTACAGAGTGAGTTCCAAGACAACCAGGACTATGTAGAGAGACCCCCGTCTTGAAAAACTAACAAGTGAAAAGAGTAGTTTAGACAGATGTGGTAGCTTTGCTGTTTGGGAAGCTGAGGTAGTACACACATGTACACACACACACACACACACACACACACACACACACACACACAGAGTCCTTTCAGGTCTTCAGTACATAAAGCTATATGTGAACAGCACAGTAAAAAAAAAATGCTGACATGACTGTTCCATGATAAGAGAAAGCAGCAAAGATACAGAAAGGGGAAGGTGGGCACAGCTCTGGCCATCCACTTTTATTGTAGATGAGATAGAGCAGCCAGAGGCATCTGGAATTGCCCAGAGCTGAGAGAGAAAGGAGACCAGTCTGAACATGGCCAGGGCTAGGAGAAAGGGGAAGGGGAGGGGGAGGGGGAAGAGGGAAAGAGAGAAAGAGAGAGAAGAGCATAGTTGGGGAGTAATAGGGCCAGCAAGAGACAAGTGTGGTGAGACCGTGGAGGCAGAGCTGTAAAGAGAACAAATGGGTATCTGGGAGGTGAGAAGGGCTAGGATGCTAGCACATGCTTTGAGATGTATAGCAGGTACTTGTGATACCGAGGGAGCCTGGAGGTCTTCAGGGACTTTGACACAACCACAGGTAGCCATCTGTCCCTTCTGCAGGAGGTCAGGGAAATGACTCCTTTTGGCAGGTGCAAACTGCTTTCACAGGATCCTGAGGAATGCTGGTTTTTATCTGACCACCAGAAATCTTCCTACAGTCCAGGCTGGACTGCCTGACCCCCAACAAAGCCAGTGTGGTGAATCTAAGGGGCCACAGCCTTGGAAGTGTAAGACAAAGTCCTTGTAGCTGTCTGTTAAGGCTTCAGCACAGACTTCATCCTGACTGCCCTTTGCGGTCACTCCTGGCGGGTTGTAGGCATTCAGAAAGCATGTCTGAGCTGCTGTGTAATGAGATACACCATCTCAGTGTACAGTGATGACCCCAGGCCCTTTTTTCTCTGTCCCTTTTGTAAGCATTGAGTGCACAGTCTGACTGCTTAAGTGTCTCTGGCAGACCTGATGTGCGAAGCTCCGCCTTCCTCTCCCCACGTGGTGGTTCCAGCTGTATAAGGCCCTGACTGAGATCCTTATTTGCTGACTCTTTACAGATGATGCCCGAAGTCCGGGGAGCCTTGTTTGGTGCGAATGCCAACAGGAAGTTTCTGGACTGAGCCTGGGGAGGTGCAGATACCCATGTGGCTTTCTCTTTCTGTTGTAATCAGTGGACACCCTCTGCAGCTAATGCCCCTGGCCCAGTGTCAACAGAAGGGCTGCCTGGTGTGGGCAGGGCCCCAGCCCCAGCCCATCTGATGCACTGATTCAGTAGCAGGACGTGAGGGGTCAGATGGCACTGCTGCCCTCACCACGAACCCACCTTTCCTGCTCCTGGTCTAGTCTAGAGTGCACTGTGCACGCCGTCCCTGCTCTTTGCGTGTAAAGTGCATGTGGCCTTGCGTTCCTCCATCAGTGCTAGCTTCACTGTTCTTATTTAGGTCTAGTTTTCCTTTTCTGTAAATGTGATTTAAAATCTAAGCCACAAGTATTCTTTATTTATTAAAACAAAAGTTTATGTGGATTTGGATTTGGTTGTGATTTTTTTTCTTTTTTAAAAAATTTATTTTCATTTTCTCTATATGTATGTCTATGTGAGGCTGTCAGATCCTGGAGTTAGATAGTTGTGAGCTGCCATGTGGGTGCTGGGAGTTGAACCCAGGTCCTTCAGAAAAGCAACCAATGCTCTTAACCACTGAGCCATCTCTCTAGCCCGTTTCTTTGTTTTGGTTTGGTTTGGTTTTTTGTTTTTGATTTTTTTTCAAGACAGGGTTTCTCTGTGTAGCCCTGGCTGTCCTGGACTCACTTTGTGAACCCTGGCCAGCCTCGAACTCACAGCGATCCGCCTGCCTCTGCCTCCCGAGTGCTGGGATTAAAGGCGTGCGCCACCACGCCCGGCTGGGAACACCATTCTTAAAACAGGATTGTTTCCTCCAGACCTGATGTCATCGTGTGACGTTATTCCACTTCTGTACAGCAGGCTGTGCAGGAAGGAACTGAGGCCCGTGAGACTCGGGTTCCTTAGTGCGCTATGGTTATGAAGTGACGGCTAGACAGAGGCAAGACTAAAGTGTTAGGAGCTGGAGAGGTGGCTCAGTGGTTGCAAACACCTGCTACTCTTCAGAGGACCTGAGTTCAGTTCTCGGTGCCCATGCCTGGCAGCTCACAACTGCTTGTAACCTAGTTTCATGGGATCTAGTACTCCTCTCTCTGGTCCCCCAGGGCACTCACACAGACACACATGCATGTAAATAAGTAAATAATTAAAATGGGTTCAATGTAAAAATGTCCCTCCAACCACTCTCCACTCTTAAACACCAGTTGGAAGATCATAGTGAATTGCTGTGGGGCCCCAGAAGCCACAGCTTGGATCTGCAGAAGACAGTCCGTGTTAGTCATCTGCTATGCTGATTACAGGACAAGGCTTTAGCCAGCTTTATTTCAGATCATGTCCCACTAGCATCTGTTAGGAGGGAGTGGGCCCATCCTTCAGGGTGGGCATCTGGGCCAGGACAGCTGCTTATGTGGCCAGACTGCTCATTCGGGGTCCATTCATCCATTGGTGATGCCCAGGAGGGCACAGTTCAGCCCAGGTGCACTTCTTCTCAATTGTTAAGAGCATCAGAGCCAGGATCAATGCTAAATCCACACACGGTCACCACTGGGCTGCACTTGCCCGCAGTGGGAGTGTCAGTGTGGAACAGTCCCTTCCGTCTGTCCTTCAAGTGGTCCTGCCATCATACACGGGGTCGTTTCCGTTGTTAGACAGAGGTGGGTGGGGCTTCTGGACATCCCTGGTAAGCTGTACCACAAAGCTTAGCATTCATAAAGGGAGAGGAAGGCTCTACTCTCTCAGTAAAATGGGTCACTTCTTCTGAGGTGGCTCTACAGGGTTAGACACCATGTACGTCAGGGTGGACATCTTACACTTGCAGCACTGCCACCTAGTCCAGGGTAGGGCCAGAGGCAGCAGCAAGTCAGGGACGTGTTAGATTACTCGAAGCACTTTAAGATGCGCTCTCCGATGCCAACAAAGTAGACGCCCTGGGCAATCCCAAAGAGAGGGGCTATGACCAGGGCACGGCAGCCTGCGCCCTTCATGAAGGCTGCCGCTCCCTCCTGTGTCCAGAGTTTCCTGTGAAGGAAGGAGAGCCTTGGTAGTTGAAGAGCCAAGAGCACATTCACTCATGACTTCTCCAAGCTTTATTTGGTTTTTGTTGTTGGATTTGGGGAGATCTTGATTTGTAACGCAGGCTGGCCCTACGCTGCCCTCAATTTCATGATTATAGTATTACATATATTATATAGGATTATAGTATTACATATATAGGATTATAGTATTACAAATGAGCCATCCAGCCCACAGCATCTCCACACCTCCTTTGAGGCCAGATCTCATTGTAGTTTAGGCTGGCCAGTGGTCCCCTGCCTTCACCTCTCAAGTGCCAGGCTAAACACTGGAGCCAGTAAAGCCCACTTGGCCAAATACTCACCTTCAGTATGGAGGACTGCAGTGTGAGAGAGGGAGAGCCTTAGAAATTGCAGATTGTCTGCAACCGGGTGAGGGGAGTGAGGCAAAGAAGGAAGAATCAGAAAGCTCCCAATGCTGCATTCTTTGAGAAGTAGGGGACCCAACATGTTCCAAAGCAACCCCAAAGCCTGCCATGAGCTGGATGGTGTCTGGGGTGCTGGGCTCACCTGGCACAGTCAGCGACCCCACTGTACGTGTCCTCACCCAGTCCTTTCTTGAGGGTCTGGATTCGAGTCTTCAGAACTGAACAAAGCAGAAGTTAGGACAAGTAAGAAACACCCGCGTTTGTCTTTCTGCACAGCACGTGCGTTTCCCTGTGGGCGCAGGCCCTGTGAGGCCCTTCTGTGGCTGTGAGGTGAGCAGCCTTCTTCCTTGGCCTCCCTGCTAGTGGGAGAGCTGGGGTTGCTTGCCTGTGAGGGGGCTGGGTGAGCACGCGGGAGCATTTCCTCACAGTTCCCCCACTTTCCGGAACTACTGGAAAGAAAAAGTAAAGCCTCTGGAAGGTGAGGGGCTGCAGGTGACAAGGAACAGTGAGGACACAGCCTTCTGTGAGGGCCTTTGGTGAGTTCAGTTTAGGCTGAACACCAAGATTGGAGCTTTGTCCATAGGCCTTGTGAACCGGATTCATAAAGCAGGATGACCCTTAAACGCCACACCTACCGTCCAGAGGGGTGACAGCTACTGCGGCCACAGAACCTGCTGCGCAGCCTGCCACGAAGGAGTGCGTGAAGGGGGCCTTGCCCGTGAGCTCGCTGACCCCAAGCTGGTTCAGGTTTGCAAACAAAGGGAAATAGATGACGGAGAAGGGAATGTCTCTGCAGAGGAGAAAGACCATACTCGGGGTGCCCCTCTCAGCAGCTTCCCCAGGAGTCCTGGGGTGTAGCAGATGGGAGAAACACCCCCATTCCGAAGGAAGTCCCTCCCCTCCTGCCCCGCCCCCAGCACCTGGAGCCTGCAGAACCAGCTGTAGTTACAAAGGAAAGCAATTTGGTAAGATGAGTAAGATGCACAGGTCTTAGGGGACTCAAGAACAGGGGCTCACCTGAGGAGAGTGGCACCCAGGCCCCTGTAGAGACCGGACAGGCCCTGAGTGCGGAGCAGCTCCCTGGCAATGAGGGTGGCCGAGGGGCGCCTGTGCGTGGAAGCCGAGCCAGTGCAGTAGGGCCGAGAGGTGGGCGTGGCTGAGGCAGAGCGCTGATGACAGACAGCTGGAGAGGAAAGGCAGCCACACCTGCACCAAGCGCAGCCAGTGCCCAGGGTGTCCCAGTGCATGGTGACACCTCAATTAGACTCTGCCCAGTCTGACTGAAACCCTTTGATGAGCTGGGCGCGGGCATAGGCACAGTGGGCTTCCTGAAGCCACGGAAGCTGCTCTATCCCAGTCTGGAACTTGGCTGGACTGCAGCACAAGTGTGCACAGCAGGGGGTTAGTGGTACATTAGCTTCTTTACCCAGGCACAGGGAAAGGCCTCCTGTCTCTTCCCTCAAGGGATTAATCCTTGTATGTGTGGCACTGTCAGCAGTCTGGTTCCGTTTTTCTTTTCTTTTTCTTTCTTTTTTAAAAAAAGATTTTTAAAGATTTAAATATTTTATTATATATACAGTATTCTGCCTGCATGCCAGAAGAGGGCACCAGATCTATTACAGATGGTAGTGAGCCACCATGTGGTTGCTGGGACTTGAACTCAGGACGTCTGGAAGAGCAGCCAGTGCTCTTAACTTCTGAGCCATCTCTCTAGCCCCCTGGTTCTGTTTTTCCATATTTGAAATTTAAAATCTATGTATTAGTTTATGTGTATGTGCTTTTCCTGCACGTGTCTGTGCACCTCATGCATGCATTGCCCAAGGGGGCCAGAAGCCGGCATTAAACCCTCTGGATCTGGTGCTAGAGATGGTGGTGAGCTGCTGTGTGCTAGAATGCAACCCCAGTTCTCTGGAAGGACAGCAAACACTCTTAGTTTTTGTTTTGTTTTCCGAGATAGGGTTTCTCTGTGTAGCCTGGCTCTCCTGGACTCTTTGTAGGCCTGGCTGGCTTCAAACTCACATCAATCCGCCTACCTCTGCGTCCTAAATGCTGGGATTAAAGGTGTGCGCCACTACGCCTGGCCAGCAAGTGCTTTTAATCATCGAATCATCTCACCAGCACCCTAACCCCACCTCCTTTTATTTTTTGAGACAGGGTTTCTCTGTATATCCAGCTGTCCTGGACTTGCTCTGTAGACCAGGCTGGCTTTGGACTCACAGAGATCTGCCTGCCAAGTGCTGGGATTAAAGGCATGCACCACCACACCCAGCCTAAACTCCATTTTTTAAAAGCTTCAGGAATCCAGCCTGAGCATCAAGGTGTTAGCATGGAGGTTTGATGTGTGCTCACAGCCTCTAGAACCTTGGGCTGGAGCTGAAAGGGTTAAAGACACACCATAAAACACTGTTGACCTAGCAGCTGAGGGCCTGGCTGCTGGGAGCATGGGAGTTTGCAGTGCATCCAACCTTGCTGATGTCATAAATGGGAATGTGCCTCACCTAAGCGGCCAGCATCCTGCAGCTGAATCTTGAGCATCTCCATGGGACAGGTAACCACCACCTGGCATATTCCAGCCCCACACCCAGCCAGCATCTCCATCTTCAGGTTTCGCTGTGTCCTGTGGGACCCGGAGGAAGGTCCTTAGTCTCAGGCCAGCCCTGCCCCGACTCTGCCCATCCACCCTCCTTGGTGGTTGGAACTCTTTGTTTTTGTTGCTTTAAGACAGGCTTTCTCTTATAGCCCTGGCTGTTCTGGAACTCGCTCTGTAGACCAGGCTAGCCTCAAACTCATAGAGATCCTTCTACCTCTGCCTTCTACTAGGATTAAAGGTGGGCACCACTATGCTTGTCTCTCCTTTTTTGTTTTTTGACACTTTCTGTAAACCAAGCTGTCCTCAGTTTTGCTGCAGTTCCCCTGCATCTGTCTCCTACAGATAGTGTCACTGCACACAGCTCAGATAGATTACAGGGAGGCAGCAGCTACATCTGAGCTGAAATCAGGAACCATGGGAGACCGGTGTTCTTGCTCCGGCCTCTGAAATGCCATCCCTAGGACAAATGGGGACACAGAAGAGAGGTTTTGAGAACTGATGTTTAACATTTGTCAGCTTGGCCGAGTGATGGTGGTGCACGCCTTTAATTCCAGTACTCAGGGAAGCAGAAGCAGGAGGAACTCTGTGAGTTTGAGGTCAGCTTGGTCTACAAAGCAAGTCCAGTACAGCCAGGGCTCTGGTTTTTTGTTTTGTTTTTGGAGACAGGGTTTCTCTGTGTAACAGCCCTGGCTGTCCTGGAACTTGCTCTGTAGACCAGGCTGGCCTCAAACTCACAGCGATGCACCTGCCTCTGCCTCCCAAGTGCTAGAATTAAAGGCATGTGTCACCACTGACCAGCTTCAACCAGGGCTCTGTAACACAGAGAAATCCTGTCTTGAAAAACAATGAAATGTGGCCACTCAAGGCTGTGATTTTGAGCACTGAGGAGGTAGAGGCTGGACAATCATTGTAAGTTCCAAGCCAGGCAGATCTAAGTAGGGAGATCCTGTCTCAAAAAATGCATCTGTATATATATTCTGTATGTTCTGTATTCATTCCCTCTCTCTCTCTCTCTCTCTCTGGTTTTTTGAGACAGGGTTCCTCTGTGCAGCCTTGGCTGTCCTGGACTCGCTTTGTAGACAAGGCTGGCCTGCCTCGAACTCACAGTGATCTGCCAGCCTCTGCCTCTCCAAGCACCCGGCTTTTGTATTCTCTCTTGAATATACCGTTTCTCTCCTCCACATTACACTGGCTCACCCTCTCCCTCCACTTGCTATGTGTCAAAACACAGTGACCTCAGCCACATGTGCACACATATTCATATAGATGCATACGGGTAAACTGAGGCATGTCCCTTGGCACCCAAAGGACAGACACATAATGAAGGGTCCCTGTGCCATCATCACCTGTCCTTACCCGTCTTGCATGAGCAGCTGCCGCAAGAAGTCGTTGGCTGCCAGCTTGATTGCCTTCTCTGGAGTGACCAGGGTGAGGTTCACTGCAGCCCCTGGGGGTGAGATAAAGAGGAAGTGCTAGGCTGCTGCAGAGGTGACCAGCCCCAGAGTCTGCCACTGACGGACGGGAAGGCAAAGCTCTGGGGTGACCGAGTCTGGGGAAGCCAGGCAAGGGGGCACAGTCTACCTTACTGAAAGACAGATAAATTTACATTCCTTCTCCCTAACACATTTTCCTCTTTGTTTATTTTGGTTTTTTAGAGAGACACGGTTTCTCTGTGTAGCCTTAGCTGTCCTGGTCTTGCTTTTAGACCAGGCTGGCCTCGAACTCACAGTGATCCGCCAGCCTCTGCCTCCTGAGTGCTGGGATGAAAGATGTGCTACACCTTTCTTTCTTTCTTTCTTTCTCTTTCTTTTCTTTTTCTGAGACAGGGTTTCTCTTTTAGTTCTAGCTGTCCTCGACTTGCTTTGCAGATCAGGCTAGCCTCAAATTCACAGAGATCTTCCTGCCTTTGCCTCCCAAGTGCACCATCATGCCTGGCTCCTATATTTTCTTTATAAGACTTTATTTTGCCAGTCATAGTGGCAAACCCCTGTAATCCCAGCACTCGGGAGGCAGAGGCAGGGGGATCTCTGTGAATTCAAGGCCAGCCTGATCTACAAAGTGAGTCTAGGACAGCCATAGCTACACATAGAAACCTTGTCTCAAAAAACAAAATACAAAACCCTAACAACAACAACAACAACAAGAACAACAAAAGAATTACAAGTGGCTGTGAGCTGCCGGGTGGGAGTTTTATGAATTGAACCCAGGACCTCTGGAAGCAGCACCCAGTGCTCTAAGCTGTGCCGTCTTTCCAGCCCTGAAGATTTTATTTGCATGGTGTGTGTGACCATGCCTGGCTGTGGTGCTTGCTCTTAACTGCTAACCCAGCTCTCCAGTCCAGTTCTCCTTAAACTCCCATTTTCTTTATGGGTGAGCGTGTCCCATTACCAAGAAGTCATCTAGTTTTGTCTGTTTGTTGTTGTTCCCTTTTTGGCTTGTTTGAGACAGGGTCACACGTAGCTGGACACGAGCTCCCTTGGTGACTGTGCTTGAACTCTTAGTCCCCCTGGCTCCCAAATGCTGGGACCCCAGGTGCAAGCCTCCATACCTGGCAGAGTCTCCCGCCTCTGAGTAGGCGGCCTGAGGAACTGGGCAGGCTTCCTTTTTTATGGGAACCTTTTTATGGGAACCGGGTGATTCACACAAGCTTTTGTCTTAGTTCCCTGGGGTCCAGCTCTTTCCATTTCCCAAGGCCTCATGATGGATGTGGAAGCTGCAAGCAGCAGCATGTGGTCCTGTGGGGGGCTGAGCTCACAGCTCTGGGGTGGGGGTCATTCAGGGAGAATAAGATGGGAGGCAGGCAGAGGAAGGCTGGGGGCACTTGCTTTTAACACAGCACAACCAGCACCTTGCAGGGAGCCTTAGCTAGAAACAGCTGCCTCTACAGTGAAGGCTCTTGAAAGCTGGAGTAGTCCAGAGCAGTACCCTGGGTGGAGTGGACGCCGATACCTCTGTGCTACAAGCTCACAAGGCGGGGGTTGTTTGCCTTGACAGAGGAGCCTGAACTCTGGGAGTTCAGAAGCCCACCTCGGTACATGCCCAGGAAGCCCTCAGCACGTGCGGTCTTCATCAGGCAATCCGTCCTAGAAGCAGAGGCCGCGAAGGACATTAGTAATGACCAAAAGTAGCTCCTGGGCACACCTCAGTTGTCCTTGCCCCCCAGATCCCTCCCTGGAGAAGCAAGCAAACCCTCAGGGCCTCCCCCAAGGCCTCCCCCAGGGCCTCCCTGCTGTCACTTTCCCACCAATACCTACATTCCTCTATACACATCTTTCCCCTGCTGGTTCTGCAGTCGGGTCTTGGCAAGGTCAATGGGAAACACGCAGGTCACCCCCACGAGTCCTGCCACACCTCCATTGATGAGTTTTGCGGTGATGCTAGGGCCACGGGAAGGAGAAAAAGAGAAGTGGGGCGAGAGAGGGTTGTTGGCCACAGGCAGCTAGGGTAGGGGACATGAGGTCAGGAGCATGCAGAGAAAACCAGGAATGGGCCAGAGTGCCCCTCCTCAGGACCCTTCCGCCCAGCGTCAGTCCCCGCCCCTCCTTCCACGCAGGCTAGGAAGCTCTTCCCAGGAAGCCCATAGTGAAGGGTTCACCAAGCGAAGATGCCGCAGGCCTGCTGGGAAGGGAGCCCACCAGGGAGTTGGCAGGCCTTAGCTTGGCCTTCGAAGATGTCCTCCAGAGCTGCTCTGGTTGGCTCTCCAGCCTCTCGCCCTTGGAGGCCTGTGAGGAAGTTTTCAAACAAGTTCCAACTCTCTTTCCCACTAGAATGTCAAGAGAATGTGGTGCAAAGGTCGTTTGGCTAGGTTGTGGGCTTGGGCAAGTACTCTAGTTCTCTGAAACATCATCTCCCTCATCTAAGGGATTGTGTGAGGACCAAATGAACATCAGGTAAATGACAGCTATTGTTCAGAATAAGACACCCGGGGCTGGAGAGGTGGCTCAGTGGCTAAGAGCACTGTGTGCTCTTCCAGAGGACCCAGGTTCAACTCCCAGCACCCACATGGCAGCTCACAACTGTCTGTAATTCCAAGAGCTGACACTCTCACACACACACATACACGCAGGCAAAACACCAATGCACATAAAATAAAAATAATTAATTAAAAAAAAAAAAAAAGACAACATCTGGGCTAGAGAGATGACTCATTGGTTAAGAGCAATTTGCTGCCTTTGCAGAGAGCCCAGGCTGGATTTCCAGCACCCACACAGCAGCTCACAGCCATGTGGAACTCCAATTCCAGCAGGCCTGCCACCTGTTTCTGATCTCTGTGGGCACCAGGCATGTACATACATTATGCAGGCAAAACACTCACACACATAGAATAAGCATAAAAAAAAAATCTTTAAAAGATAAAATGCCCTGACTCTGAGCTTGTGTGTCCTTAGCAAGAGATAACCAGGACTGATAAGCTGTGTATCATCTACCCTAATGTCCGTTTTAGGTGGCACGGCTCATCTTCCTAGTCAAGGATAGGAGTCTGGGAGTAGAGAAAAAAGCTTCCTCAGACTCCTTGGAAAATAGTAAAATGTTCCTATCTTTTAGGCTAGAGGCAGGCATGAGGAAAATTATTTTGTTGTTTTTCAAGATAGGGTTTATCTGTGTAGCCTTGGCTGTCCTGGATTTACTTTGTAGACCAGGCTGGCCTCAAACTCACCACAGTCTGCCTGCCTCTGCATGAGCCACCACACCTGGCTAGAGGAAAATATTTTGGTAGGGACAGTTTCTCTACAAAGGAACCTAAGAAAGAAAGAAAATGGCAACAAAGAGGGTCGTGGCTTAAACTTCCCAACAGAGAGGTGTCAAAATAACTGGAAAAAAAAATTGCAGGGGTGGGAGTTTTGAGAGGATCTCTTGTAGCTAAGGCTGGCCTTAGACCGAGGCCTGGAGCCTCTCCCCACACCATCACACCCAACTTGCAAACCTCACTGTAACAATACAGTGCCAAAGTGCGTGCGCCTGCTTGTTTATTTGGGGAAATACACATTTGGGGCAATGGGTCTCATTTGTTCTTGGCCGGTGCCATAGCAACCCTTCTTTAAACCAGCTGTCCCCCTCAGCCTACCTCAGGTCCTGGCTGGACATCCTGCAGTCGGTGAAGCACGGCAGCTCCCGGGACACTGGCTGTGCGCTCCTCACAGGCAGCTGCTGCGGAGGCCGGTGGAGAGGGAAGAGTGTGTCTATGTCCTTGACTCTAGCCCTCCGCAGAGCTGACAGGACATGGGACTTGTCGTGCCCTGGCATGTCCCATGTCCTTCCTTCCTATACCTTTCTGGAATGTAGATCCAGACAGAAATTATTGTTTGGACTTTGATCAGAAAAGAAAAGGGGCCAGGCCTGGTGGCGCACTCCCGGTCTACAAAGCGAGTTAGGGAGAGCCAAGGTTACACAGAGAAACCCTGTCTTGAAAAACCAAAAATTAGCTGGGTGGTGGTGGCGCACGCCTTTAATCCCAGCACTTGGGAGGCAGAGGCAGGTGGATCGCTGTGAGTTCGAGGCCAGCCTGGTCTACAGAGCGAGTCCAGGACAGCCAAGGCTACACAGAGAGACCCTGTCTCGAAAAGAAAACAAACAACAACAACAACAAACAGCAAAAATTAATTAATTAATTATTGAGGGGTTAGAGAGATAGCTTGGTGGTTGGAGCACTTGCTCTCTCAGAGGACCCAGGTTCAATTCTCAGCACCTACATTGTAGCTCACAACTGTCTGTAACTCCAATTTAGGAAATCTGATGCAATCTTCTGGCCTCTGCAGGCACTAGCCACCCATGTGGTGCACATACATACATGCAGGCAACACGCGCATGGACGTTAAAATAAATCAATGAGAAAAACAAAACAACAACAACAAAAACCCACAGGAAAGTCCCAAGAGCCCAGAGAGGAACAACTGCTATCCAAAAAACAGCGCCTCCTGCCTATCTTCCCAGCACCTGGAAGCCTGAGGCAGGAGGACCTCGTCATACACCTCAAGCTCAGTAAGAAAACTGCCCCAGACAGTAAAGATGCAGAGTGATGGAGGAAGTCTCCTGGCTTTGACCTCAGCCCCTACCCTTACCCCCATCCCCACCTTACATGAAACAGATATGGGGAGCAAGAGGGGCATATTTAGAAAGGAAAAGCTGACTCCAGTGTCAGTGAAGTCTGAGCGGGGTTTCACTAGGCAGGATTTCAGGCAAGGGACAGGCGTGAGGACCAGGCAGAGCCTCCAGGGGTGGTTATGTGGCTGGCTTGCACCTGGGCCCTGGATTCCTCCCCCTCCCCCCTGCTGCCTCCCCCACCCCCTTCCCTCCTGCCCCCAGCACTGCCAAGGAAGAAACAAAACAGGCAGGTGGGAGGCAGAGGCAGGTGAATCGCTCTGAGTTCGAGGGCAGCCTGGTCTACAAAGCAAGTCCAGGATAGTCAAGGCTACACAGAGAAACCCTGTCTCAAAAAAACAAAACCACCCTGGGTGCTGCCAACTGACCAGGGAGCTGAAGGGTCAGCAAGGCAGTCATTAGTGGAGGTGGGGGCACTGGACAGAGGGTGACTTGATAGACCCATGTCAGCTACTGTGGGCTGTGTGCCAGGCGTTTTGTTTGTAGACAGGGTTGCTCTGTGTAGCCTTGGCTGTCCTGTACTTGCTCTGTAGTCCAGGCTGGCATGGAACTCACAGCAATCTGCCTGCCTCTGCCTCCCAAGTGTTGGGATTAAAGGTGTGTGCTACCATGCACTGCTGTGGCAGGCTTTAATTTTGCTGTTTGACACTGGGGATTGAACTCCGAGCCTTGTTCTATCAATGAGCCCTATTTTACTTATTCTGAGACAGGATCTTGCTAAGTTTGCCCCAGGCTGGCCTCCAATTTGTAAAATCCTCCTGCCTCAGCCTCCCCTGTAATTGAGATTCCTGGCCTTAGTGGTAGCAATCCTTGCTTCCAGCTCATACCCAAATGCCAGCTATACTTTTGTACTTGAACACTGAGATAGTCTGCTGACCTCACTGCATATCTTGCAAAAACTGCAGTTAAATTTATTACTAGCTGGGTGGTGGTGGTGCACACTTTTACTCCCAGCACTCAGGAGGTGGAGGCACATAGATCTGTGAGTTCCAGACCAGCCTGGTTTACAAAGAGAGTTCCAGAGAAACCCTATAGTGCAAAGTTTTGGTTTATTTATTTTGGTTTTTTTTTTTTTTTCCCAAGACAGGGCTTTTCTGTATAGCTCTGGCTCTCTGGGAACTAGCTCTGTCGCCCAGGCTGGCCTCAAACTCATAGAGATCTGCCTGCCTCTGCCTCTCAAGTGCTGGATTAAAGTCATGAGCCACCACCACACAGCTGTTTTGGTGTCTTTAAAAACTCAGTTATTGGCTGGAGAGATGGCTCAGTGGTTAAGAGCACTGGCTGCTGGGTTCAATTCCCAGCAACCACATGTGGAAGCTCATAACTATAACTCCATATTCCAGGGATTTGGCATCCTCACAGACATAGATGCAGGTAAAATACCAATGCACATAAAAATAAATAAATCTTTTAAAAAAAAAACCTGTTATGTTATGCAAACATGTTTTGTTTTAATCCCAGGGTGGGATATGGGGCTAATTCAGATTGTCCATAGCAGCAAACTGTTTGTCTCATGCAGGCTCTGAGAGAGGCTCTTTGCCATCTGTAGATAGTTTAATTCCAAGGACTCTGGAAAGGGAATAAATAGCAGAGCCCAGGGAGAGAGAAAGGGGGACTCCAAGAAAGAAAAAAAAAGTCTGGCTCCTGGTTGCTTTTTATGCAGTTAGACATGAAGAAGTCAGAGATATCTTGAAACAAAGATTGGACTTGACCCAAGGAACCCTGTGACCCTAACCAGCAGGAAGAAGCTAAGAGACCTACACCCCTCTCCCCACTAAGCTTTCTCTCCTGCCTGTTGCTGGGGTGTTGGGATTGGGGTGGGCAGAGGACAAAGAGGCATAAGGAACCCTGTCTTGAGAAAGCAAAACAAAAAGAAATTGTAAGTGTGCTTTATTTATGGTGTGTATATGCACCACAGCACATGTGTGGAGGTCAGAAACAACCCTCAGGAGTTGGTTCTCACATTTCACTATGTGAGGTTGTTGGGTTTTACGGCAACTTCTATTACATGTTGAGCCATCCTATCAGACCACAGAATTGCTTTGTTTCACTTACTTAATCTATTTTTTGTTTTTTCTTTTGAGACAGGATTTGTGTACCCCTGGTTGTCCTGGAACTCACTCTGTAAACAAGGCTGGCCTAGAATTTGGAGGTTTGCCTCTGCATCCCAAGTGCTGGGACTAAAAGCATGTACCACCACCGTCCAGCTTATTTTGGTTGGAGACAGGGTTAGCACTGGCTGCCCTGGAACTCACTCTGTAGGCCAGGCTGGTCTCAAACTCAAGAGATCTGCCTGCCTCTGCCTTCCAAGTGCTGGGATAAAAGGCATGCTCCTCCATACCCAGCTTTGCTTCTATTTCTTTTTGAGACAGTCTCATTCTGTATCCCAGGTTAGCCTGTAACTATGGAGCCCACGCTAGCCTCAAACTTGTGGCAATCCTCTTTTTTCAGTCTCCTAAGTCCCAGGAACACAGGCCTGTGTGATCACAACTGGTTTTATGCAGGGCTGAAAACTAAACCCAGAGTTTAAGGCTTGTTAGGAAAATACTAGTAACTGAGATAAATTCCCAGCCCACCTGCGCGCATGCGCCCGTGTATTTTATCCATGTTAGTTTTGTATTATATATCTGGTGCCAGAGGAGGCCACAAAAGGGTGTCATTCTCTGAGAAGGGGTTTACAGTTGTTAACTGAACCTGGATCCTCTGGATGAGCAGCCAGGGCTCTTAATTCTTAATTGCTGAGCCATTTCTTCAGCCCCTGCGTTTTGGTATCTCTAATCAAAAGTTTAATACTGAAAGTCAGCAATGGGATAGGCAATTTGCAACACTGCCTTAACTCCCACCCGGCCTGGAGTGTGACAGGCAGGTCTAGGCTATGGAGTCCTCATCCTGGTCAGGAGCTGATCCCACCACCTCTTAAAGCTCAAACCCTGTCCTTTTTCTAAAAGCCAGAATGTTGGGGTGGCAAAATGTCGTATTAAAGTGCCAGTCATTCTTTGAGATGGCAAGTTGTCATGAAACAAACAAAAACAGAATACAGGATACTTTGGAAACATAGAACGGAATCTTTCTCTATGAAGTTGGAGTAAAGGAAACATTCCTGGCAT
Organism: Acomys minous; assembly: GCF_964271855.1. Lineage (NCBI taxonomy): Eukaryota > Metazoa > Chordata > Mammalia > Rodentia > Muridae > Acomys > Acomys minous. The sequence continues at coordinate 24,763,964 of NC_140500.1, forward strand.
TTCTAGAGCAAAATCAGATGTCAGAAGCCAGTGTTCCCTGGCAGTGGGAATGGGCATGTTTGAGATAAATCAGAGAACAAAGGACCACACTGAGCCTGGGCATTCCACAGTGATTCTGCAGCTTTTACTGGCAGGTGCTTTTCTCACCCTGTAAATCCTAGCCACGGGCTCCCTTTAGCAAACTCAAGCTGTCAAAGACCAGGGTGCCACCCAATTCCTGCCATAGGGAATTCAATCTGTGAACCAATAAATAACAGCTGTTTTTTTTTTTAAACTAGTACGTATATGTGCTTGCCTGTTTTTGTTTTTAGACAGGGTTTCTCTGTGTGTAGCCTTGGCTGTCCTGGACTCACTTTGTGACCAGGCTGGGTTTGAACTCAGAGATCCACCTGCCTCTGCATCCCGAGTGCGGGGATTAAAGGCATGTGCCACCATGCCCAGCCTTTTTTAAGAGCTTTAAAGGAATCTTATCAGGAAAACCCTAAAGTTGACAACAGGCAGGGCCCGCACTACCAAGTCCTTTAGGCAACCTGCCGAATGGCTGCAGTGTGACGGTCAGCGTTCCAGGAAGCTAGGCTGTAGCTGGCTGACAAAGTCAGATCCCTTTACGTCCAGGGGCTGTAGGTTTTACTGGTTCCAACTTTGAAAGGACATGGCTGGCAGTGGCTTTAGTGGGAATGCAGGGACCTTCAGGGCGGGAGTCCTTCCTGTCAGGTTAGCCTTGAACACTAGGGAGGAGTTCCAGTCACTTGGGCCTCATTCCGACCAGGGACTACTAATGACCATTCCAGGCTCCTTCTAATGGACCAGGTCATTAGGCAGCATTTTTAACAAATACTTCGGGTGATGAGTGGTTAGTGTTGAAGAGAGTCAGTTGAGGAAGGGCACTGTGGAAGCAGCACAGAGCAAAGGCAGCAGGCAGAGTGGGGCTGCTCCCTTGCCCCGGGTGCTCAGGCTCACTTAGTGTGGGAGTAAGGCTGCAAAGGGCCAGCCAGATGTGGAGAGCTGTGGTAGGCAGGTATAGCACGCTCCCCAGAAGCACCTCTTCTATGACTGTGTAGACAGTGAACTCTTTGAAGAGGGAAGCACTCTTCATGTGGCATAAAAAGAATTATTCTGGAAGAACTGGACAGAGGTCTTAGGAGGGCTTCACAGTGGTGGGACACAGAGACTGGGGTGCAGAGGCATGAAGAATGAGGGCTGAATAAACGTGGTGGCCACTCAGGGCTAAGGTTTGACCCTAAGGTACTGGAGGATGAGGGCGACAGCCAGGAAAGGAAGCTGCCTACAGAGGAGGGCAGAGCAGGAGGCTGTTTGGGTTCACCTCCTTCACCACTGTAGGCCAGAGGGAAGGACATCAGCTTGGCAGGCAGAGCTCCTTCCACAGAGGCGCCATTTTCTAGTGTCCTCTCTGATGCCTGTATTCCTGGAGTGCTTCTGTCACCTGCTGCCACTGAACTCTCCCAGCCCACTGGGTGAACAATGCGGTGGCTTAAGATGAGCCAGAGTCAGGAGCAAATAGGTCTGGACACAGAGCTGTCTGGCCTCCTCCCCACATTCAGAGTTGAGCCCACCAGCAACCATCCCCCTCACTTCTCTGAAGAGCGACTTGTCAGTTGCAGGGAGGGCAGATTAGTTTGGGGGTTTTTGTTGTTTTAAAGACTGGGTTTCACTATGTAGACCTGGCTGGCCTTGAACTCAGAGCTCAGCCTGCCTTTGCCTCCTAAGTGCTGGGATACCTTTTCTTTCTTTCTTGTTTCCTTTCTTTCTTTCTTTCTCTTTTTTTCTTTCTTTCTTGAGACAGGGTTTCTCTGTGTAGCCTTGGCAGTCTGGACTCGCTTTATAGACCAGGCTGGCCTCAAAATCACAGCAATCCACCTGCCTCTGCCTCCCAAGTGCTGGGATTGAAGGTGTGCGCTACCATGTTCAGGTGCTGTTTATTTTTAAAGTTGTAAGCAGTTTTTTTTTTTTTAAAGTTAACTCAGGAAGCAGCATTCCACCCACTGCTGCAGATGCTTGTGCTAGGCAAGTGCTCTCTCTACTGAAAAATACTGGGAGCTCTCATTGTTCCTCAGGCTGGCTCTGATCTTAATCTGTGGCCTAGGCACACCACCACCTTGTACTTTTGGTTCCCCCGTCTCAGTCTCCAGAATGGCTAGGATTAGAGTCTTGTCACAAATGCTGCTTGAAAAGTGTAAGTGACATGAATGAGGCCGCTGCCCCAGATCAGGAGGTGGTAGCCCAGAATGCCAGGCCTCAGCTAACACTTGGCAATTGTTTGTTTTATGTTTCAGGATCAATGTTAGCTAAAGAAGGAGTGGGGGATCCGGGCGTGGTAGCACACATCCTTAATCCCAGCACTCTGGGGAGGCAGAGGCAGACGGATCTCTGTGAGTTCAAGGCCAGCTTGGTCTACACAGTGAGTCCATGACAGCCAAGGCTATACAGAGAAACCCTGTCTTGAAACACAGAAGAAGAAGAAGAAGAAGAAGAAGAAGAAGAAGAAGAAGAAGAAGAAGAAGAAGAAGAAGAAGAAGAAGAAGAAGAAGAAGAAGAAGAAAGAAGAAGGTTTGTTTCTTAATAAAATTTAAAGAGCTAAGAGATTGTTTAGTGGTTAAAAACTCAGTACTTACTGGGTGAGGTGGTACATTCCTTTAATCCCAGAACTTGGGAGGCAGAAGCAGGTAGATCTCTGTGAGTTTGAGGCCAGCCTGGTCTACACAGAGAGTTCCAGGACAGCCAGGGATGTTACACAGAAAAACCCTCTCAAAAAGCAAACAAAAAATCCAAAACCAAACAACAACCAAAACCCAGCACTCACATGGTAGCTCACAACCACTTGTAATGCTAGATCTGTCACTTTTTTCTGACACCAGACATGCATGTGTTGCACAGACCTACGTGCAGCTCAACATTCATAAACAATTTTTTAAAGTGTCTGATGTATATGTGGAGGTCAGAGGCCAACTTTTTAGAGCTGTTTTTTTCCAAGTTTCTGCAACAAACACCTCTACTCACTGAGCCATCTTGCTGGTCCTGCTTTATCTTGTGATTTAATTCTATTTCTGCAGCAATTTGCTCCAATTGTAAAACTGCAAAAGTAATGGGCCATGAAGGACGAGGAGAAAATCAGCTCCATCACTGATACATACAGACACTATGGTATGCACATATTCAAATGAATAAGCATAAGGCACAGAATCCTGTGCCAATGTCATCACTTGGCGGGATTCAGAGTCTGGTCTTCAGCCTTCCAGCCCAGGTTCACCCTCCAGGACAGGAGCACTCTGATGATCTCAGCCTGCTACCTATGTACTTGCTGCCTGACAGACTGACGATCTTAGGACAGGTTCCTGCTTCCACCCTATCCTGAGCACTGTCTGCCCTTCCTTCTCTGCTTTCCCTCCATCAGCTCAGGCCAGCTTCTTCAGAGGGTAAGCCTTGTACACACTGGTCTTATGTCCAGAACGCATTCTGCTCACAGGTTGCCAATACATTTGTTGTTTGGGAATCAGAGTGCTATTTAAACCAATGTCACTTCCTCTCAGAAGTGTGTCTGTGTTTTAAAGACAAGGTCTATGTAGCCCTGGCTGTCTCAGAACTTGCTATGTAGACCAAGCTGGCCTTGAACCCACAGATCCTCTTGCCTCTTATGCCTGGCTTTTCCTTTCCTTTCCTTTCTTTCCCAAGTGCTGGGATTAAGGGTGTATACCACCACTGCCCTGTGAGTTTGCTTTTCTTTTTGTTTAGTTTTGAGACAGGGTTTTTCGGTGTAGTGGTGGCTGTCCTGGACTCACTTTGTAGACCAGGGTGGCCTTGAACTTACAGTTACTGGTCTGCCTACCTCTGCCTCCCAAGTGCTAGGATTAAAGGTGTGTACTACCACACCTGGCCTAAAATGTGCTGCCAACCTTAGTTGGGCCCTTTTATTTTTTAAGTAACGTATTTGTTTTTATTTTATGTGCATTGGTATCTTACCTGCACATTATGTCTGTGGGAGGGTGTCAGATATTGGAGTGACAGACAGTTGTGAGCTGCCATGTAGGTTCTTGGAATTGAACTCAGGTCTTTGGAAAAGCAGTCATTGCGCTTAACTACTGAGCTCTCTCTCCTGTGCCCACTTTTGCTTTTAAGATAGGTTTTCACTTTGTAGCACAGGCTACAAATTGGAAACTGAGTTTCAACACTCGCTGCACTGTTACTGACCTATATTCTTATCCAAATAAGAAGTTAATTCAGTTAAGATCACTTAAGGGTTATATCTACAGGGTCACAGCTGGCTATCAGACTGCTCAGTGACCAACGAAGGCAACCACTGCCTTTGACTGGCAGTTGATGTTAGTGTAGACACAGCCTTCTTGAGCTGTTTTCTTCACACTTTAAGGAGCTGGCTCAGGGGTCTCAGCATTAAGAACCAGGGCTGATTCTTCCTACTAGCAGAGCACATGGGTTTCCCAACTACCAGAGTGGCCATTAACTGTCTTGACTCACTACCCAGGAAGTACCCCACTTCCTAGGATGCTCCTGAGATGCCGGAGACGTCCTCTTTCCCCTGCTTTCAGTGGATACCATGGAAAGCCCTGTCCCCAGGCTTCCTTGCCATCTCTCCCTACCAACATGTACAGACAAATCTTACCTCCTTCCGGGAAGGACCTTCGTTCTGCCGCCTCTGGAGTAGAGGACAGAGGCTGTGTTTCCAGTGAATTGTGGGCAGAGCTGGCTAACAAAGCTGTCTCCAGGAGCTTTGTCCTTGGGGCTTATCAGAGTGTAGTCCCTCCCTCCTCGTCCCTGCTGCAGCTCTCAGTAGGCAGCAGTGCCAAACAGGCAGTCATGAAGCCCTCGTTCCCTGCAGTCCTAGCCTCACTACATTGCACTTGACAGTCTAGGTCTGGATCACACTCCACAGAGGCCACACACCTGGCCAGAGCTCCCCCCTTACCTGGTTGCTAGTAGAGTGCTGGAAACACAGCTGAAAAGCCAATTGATGAAGGCAGCTGCAGGGCAGGGTAACTGTGTGAATGGGGACTCCCCATCATTCAGCTGTCAGGAAGATGGGCAAGTAGTAATCACCACAATGCCTACACTTCTGCAAGTCTTAAGCAGCCGTTTCTGTGAATACTCAACTGCCTTGTCAGCGAGCTGAATACACTGGGCAGGCGGCAAGTGTGAGGAAGGGGTCAGCACGGGAGCTAGGTCAGCACGGGAGCTAGGTCAGCGCTCTGGCTGTTGGCCTGAACGTAACAGCACCTGTAAGGGTCATTCATTCTACATGTGCTGTGATTGCTCACATATGCTTCCTGGTTGCATGCGCTTTTTGCTTTCTGAGATAGGGTTTCAATGTGTAGCCTGGCTGGCTTGGAAACCCACTATGTAGACCAAGCTGGTCTCAAACTCACAATCCTGTAGATCTCTGTGAGTTTGAGGCCAGCCTGGTCTACAGAGTGAGTTCAGGACAGCCAAGGCTACACAGAGAAACCCTTCGAAAAACAGAAAACCAAACCCCAAAACAAAAAAGTCACCATCAAATAAACAAAACCCCTCACACTCCCTGCACCTCAACCTTGAGAGTGCTGGGATGACAGGCATGCACTATGCCTACCTAATGATTCCTTTTGCAGCTGCGTAGATGGAAACTGCATGTTCTGTATGTACATGCCATGCGGGGTAAGCGCTTACCAGTCTCATGAACTTTTGTAATTGCAGGTAAATGTTACTGTTGCTCTTGCAAAGAACTGGAACTCAGTTCCTAGCACCCACATGGCAGTTTGCAAGCATCTCTAACTTCCATTTCAGGGAATTCAAAGCCCTCTCTGACCTCTGTGGGAACCAGGTAAGGACACGACACATACAACGTCAAAATATTCATATACATGAGAGGGGGAGAGGAAGGGGGCAATGGGGGGGGGGAAGAGGGGAGAGAGGGGGAGAGAGAGAGAGAGAGAGAGAGAGAGAGAGAGAGAGAGAGAGAGAGAGAGAGAATAGGTGAATATTGAGTATTAGTGATTTTCACCTCCAATCCTAGGACCTGAAATCTCAACCTTCAAATCCTGGGATTACATAAATTATAAATTCGAGGCCAGCTCTTACTATAGAGTGACCCCGTCTCAAAACCAAAACCCAAAGCTTCAAAACAAAATAAGCAGGGATGGGATGTAGTTTAGTTGGTCTTGCCTAGGATGCATTAAGTCCAACCAATCCCTAGCGGGTAAGCGGCAATCCAGATGTAGAGGCAGAAAGAACAGAAGTTCAAGAGTGTATTTGGCTAGCAAGCACATTCTAGACCCCCATGGGCTTTATGAGACTCTTATCTCAAATCATCAAATAAAAAGAAGCTGGTATGACATCATAGGCTAGGAAGGAACCATAGGAGCTGAAAGCCAGAACAGAAGGGAACTTCAGCTCTGGTTTGTAGCAGTTAAAGGTAGAAAGAAGGGTGGGGCATATGCCTGTAATGCCAGAACTTGGGAGGCAGAGGCAGGCAGAACTCTGAGTTCAAGGCTAGCCTGGTCTACAGATCAAGTCCAGAACAGGCAAAGCTACACAGAGAAATCCTGTCTTGACCCCCCCTCCAAAAAAAAGGAAGGAAAGAATAAAGAAGGATGATGGATCTGGAAAAGCACATTAACTTTTTGGTTTTTCGAGACAGGGCTTCTCTGTGTAGCCCTGGAAATCCTGAACTTGCTTTGTATATCAGGCTGGCCTCAAACTCACAGCCAACCGCCTGCCTCTGCCTCCTGAGTGCAGGGTTTAAAGGTGTGCGCTACCACTCTTTTAAAACAACTTTCCAGGCATGGTCAAGGTCTGCTTGCTTCCAGAATGGTCCTTAAGATTCCAGCCAGCTAGAAGGCAGTATATTCCATCTCCTCAGGCCCAGTGAACCAGTCTGATGATACAAGGATACCCTGATGACACAGTCAAGGTTTCCAACCACTGCTCTGCTGGTTTACAATCTGGAGTGCATCATAAAGACCAATCTCTTTAAGGTGGGCTATCAGGCAGACAGGCAGGTTTTGTAGAGCCCAGAAAACCATTAAGAGGCAGCCTAAACTGGCAGGAGCTTGTTCGTCTGTTGACTAAATCACAGCAGCAGCTGATGGGTTGTCACAGGTATGCAGGCTGCTAGACAGCACAGGACTACAGTTGGCAGGGCAGTTCTGATGTATCAGGGCTACTGTTTCAAAACCTGAAGTACAGAACAAATGGGAAGCTGAACTGGACTGTGACCCAGGAAAGGAGGGAAGACAGAAGCCAGCTGGTCTGGACTAGGGCGGACAGTAAGAGAGTGCCTCGGGCTTGAGAGATGGCTCAGAGGTTAAGAGCACACTGACTGCTTTTCCAGAGGTCCCGAGTTCAATTCCTAGCAACCACATGGTGGCCCACAGACATCTATAATGGGATCTGATGCCCTCTTCTGGCCTGCAGGCATACATACAGGCAGAGTACTGTATACATAATAACAAATAAAAAATAAGGGAGTACCTCAGCTTTGCTATTTCTTTTTGTTTTGTTTTTAGAGAGACAGGGCTTCTCTGCATAGCCTTGGCGCTGGACTCGCTTTGTAGACCAGGCTGGTCTTGAACTCTGAGATATGCCTGCCTCTGCCTCCCGAGTGCTGGGGTACAGGTGTGCACCACCACTGGCCATCCGTGCAGTTTTGCTATTTCTTCCCAGGTGTGAAGGACACCTGGTACCATTACTCCTTGCTAAATAGCAGCATGAGCTGGATTCCATAATTCTTTAGAAGACAGGAAGGTGAGATTCAGCTCAGAAGGGTGTAATGGTCTAGGAACTGAAGTTTAATGCCAGGCCCTTCCTGTAGAACTCAGGCAAGCTGTGCTGCACACCAGGGGACCAGGATGCTTTATGGGGCTGATCAAGCAGAATGAGGAAGGAGTTAGAACCTGCATTTTACCCAGTTCTAGGCTGATAGGCACTTGTTTACTGCAGGTCTCCGTCTGACAACCACAACAGTTAATACCTAGCCTATGCACTGAGGTCTCTCCAATGGAGTGAACGTACCAATTACTAAGAGGGAACCAAAACACATCACCTTCAACACTGGCTAATAAGCACTGTGCATTTCAGCACCTTGCAGGAGGCCAGTTTTCCCTCATTCTTAACTCCGGGGAAAGGCAGGTAGTCTCTTCCTTCGTGTTCTGAATAAGCAGGCAGTGCCGGGCAGAGGCTGCCTGTCAGTCTGCCCTAGACATCAAGTGGTTTCAACAAACTGCACCCAATACATGGGGTAGGGATTCTGTGCTGAGCATGTACAGGCATTTTCTCTTATTGTTAGTGCCCAACAGTACAGTTTAGCAATTTTTTACATAGGCTTTATACGAAACCTAGAGATGACAACATACAGAAAGATGGGCAAATATTAGGCCCCAGAGCCAATCGCTGAGGATGCCAAGGGCAACTGTACTTACTGACAGCTTGGGTTAGGAGTCACTCCACACCTCAGTTTTTGGTATGCTCCAGGTCAGGCTGTGCTGGAACTTGTCTTGGCTTTCCTATAAAGAATTAACTCCTTCCCATAGTGAAAAGTCTGGATACGGCCTGAGGAACTGGCTTCACTGCTTCAAACAACTCTGCCCAGCTTTCGCTGGCAAGATGAGGGTGACTGGTCCTATGAGTCAGGAATGAGCTGACAGGATTCTAGGAGTAAGCTGTGGTTTTCCACTCCTCAAATGGTCCCAAGGCACCTGAGTTAAAATTCGTGTCATGAAGGCAGAGAGGCAGGGACTCTAGCACACAATAGTTCCATCTGGGCATTTCCCAGCTGCCTTCTTGGCTGCCACTGCACAGTTCATTTTGCACTGAAAGCTTTTGCTAAAACTGCCTCAGGAAACTAGAAGAGTGAGCCTTGTAAGCACAAAGAAAACTGAAACAAACACACAAACAATGTCCTTTCAAAAGCTCAAGGAACTGAATCCAGGGCAACAGATTAGCAAGACCAAGCTACCAAAGCGAAGTGGGGGGTGAGGACAGTGAAGGTGGCCCAGACAGGCTGCTACAGCATGGGTGCTCGGAGCTCAGCCACCTTTGGCTGAGCTGGATTTTCAGCCACCCAGGAGCCACAGCCTTCCTGCTAAAGACACCACTTGCATAACAACCACAGGGCATAGGCCATCCTCCTTCCAGAAGATTCCATCTGGGTATTTTCCAGATTGTTAGGGTGGCTTGTAATGAAGGTGCCATTGTTCTTCCTGAGCGGAACACCAGAGACACGACAATCTCTGATGAGATGCCCCTTCAGTGGGGAGTGGCTCACAGTCTACAGCTTCTTTTCTTCCCTAACTACCTTCTAATTGTGCTTTTTGTTTCTGTTCCAGTTTTAACAAGGAAGCTCACAGCACAGGATGCTACATGTTACCTGCTGGACCAAAAATGTTACCCAGACACAATCCCCAAGAGGCTGAAAAAAACTGCTCTAGCAAGTTTTCAAGCCAAGCTGATTAGCGGGAGACCTTTGTTGTCGTTGTGTACAGGACTCAGCACTGCCTGCTTGGTCAGAATGTATGCAGAATAAATGCTTTCTTTGAGAGGGGGGTCTCGTGTACCCTAAGCTGGAAGTTATGTAAACAAAAAGACTACATCTGATCTTCCCACCTGTCTCTGTAGTGCTAAGAATACACATGCACACCTGGCTTTATCTGGAGTTGGAACTTGGGGCCTCACACATGGTACAGACACCATCAACTGATCAACATCAGGTCCTAAGAATTAAGTTTTATTTCTTCTTCGGTTTTTTCAAGACAGGGTTTCTTTGTGTAATAGCCCTGATTGTCCTGGAACTCTGTTTGTAGGCCAGGTTGGCCTTGAACTCACAGAGATCCACCTGCCTCTGGCTCCCAAGTGCTGGGATTACAGGCGTGTGCCACCACGCCCGCCTAAAGATCTGTTTTAATTGACGCACGGAGTGTTATGCCTGTATATTACGTGCAAGGTGGAGGTCAGAACTGGAATTCCAGGCAGCTGTGAGTTACCCTGCCGGTGCCAGGAGAGCAGCAAGCACTCCTAACCCCGAGCCATCCCTCCAGGACCACAGCCAAATTCTTAGCAATCTGGATTTCTTTGTTAAGGAATTCTGTAATATGGAGGATTTGGTGGAGAATATGTAAGTCAGAAGCCCAGATTTCAACCTTTTTAAGGGACAAGAGTGCACACAAGGAAGCAGCTCTCAGCACGTTAAAGCCAGTGATGCAGCTGGGCTGGAAGCCAGAGTCCACCCCACTCTACAGGTGTACAGAAAAAAACCACCAGGGAGAACAGTGTGACCAGCACAATACAGACCTGGGTTTCCTAATGGTTTTCATCCTAGAGGTTACTCTGTTTTAGAAATTTTACATAGGCCTGTAACATCACACAAGAAAGTAAAGTGATATAGCATACATTATAGAAGAAATGCCCCTTTCTCCTATAAATAAATGTTCTCAGGGCTTTTTTTTCTGTTGTTGTTCTTTTGAAGAGGCCTTGGACTGGATACACGGCTCACCAGATGCTTCCCTTTTAAGCCCAATCTTAGTTGAGCCCCAGAACACATGTGAAGGTGAAGGAGGAACAAGGTCCGCTGCAGAATCCTAGCTGGCCTCAAGCTCCTGACTGTCTCTCAGGGTTCAGACCCAGGGCCTGCAGGTGGGCACAGGTATGGTTGGATGTTCATGTAATGAGGACTACTTACAGGTGTGGTGGCACACACCTGTAATCCCAGCACTCAGGAAGGCAGAGGCAGGGCTATCTCTGTGAGTTTGAGGCCAGCCTGGTCTACAAAGCGAGTCCAGGGCTGCACAGAGAAATCCTGTCTTGAAAAATAAACAAAACCAAAACAATAGGGGTAACCTAAGTTTCCTTGGGCTTGCAGCTCCCTCTTCTGGATACTCAGAACTTGGATGTGTGCCCACCAAAGGCTCTACAAGGAGAGCAGCCAATGCCAGAGTCATCCCCTCAGGGAAGAGGACAACTGCACCAGCGAGGTGCTGGTGCTGGGGGGAAGGCAAAGGCCTGAGGTGGGTACCACAGGCTAGTGGTGATGGCTTTTGCCCCGGCATGGTTCACACTGCAGACAGTTTTATTACCATCTAAGCACTTGGTAGACTGCACCACTGTGAAGATTCTTGGCATCTAAGTGAGATGAAGAGACAGATGCTTTTAGGTGGTGGCCTAGCTCAAACGTCTGTTGAAATAGGAGTCTGTCCTGATGATAAAAGTGACACATGAACACACACCAGGTACATACATCAAAGCCTTGCTAATTTAACAATGTACTTTATACAAAATAACCAGTTCATATGGAAATAAGTCTACAGACCTCCAAAGATCAAAAAAGCTTTTTAAAAAGTTCTTTCAAAAAATTATTGAATACACATTATCAAACTAACTATTGAGGTAATTGTCGCTCTCAGTGAAACAGCAGGGAACCAGCAGACCATGACAAAATATATACAATATAAAAATAAATATCATTCCCCCCTTTCCAGTACTGGCCAGGACAGTTCATAGAGCATTCATTTTCGTAGCAGGAGGTGAATAATAAGTCTTACTTATACTGTGTGCAGACCTGTGGGCATGGTTGGGGCCCCGAGGCGCTGTCCACAAGACAAATGAGAGAAGTACTGCTTGCCTAGAGAAATGAAGGAGCTGCAGAGACTATAGTGTGAGGTGGAGGGAGGCAGCATTGCAATAACTTACTCAATATCCATACAGCTGTCCCACTGGACTGTAAGAGAGAGGTTGGAGAGAGAGCGGCTAGGTAAGCCTAGCTAGTAGAAGGCTCAAAGGCACACTCACCTAGAAAGTATGTTTGACTCAAGACTAATAGATATCAAGAGCTTAGCACCAAGGCAAAGCTTGTCTGTCTCAGCCTCACTGTGACTGGTGATGCAGCCTGTCTTCTCAAAGGGAAGGTCTACATCAGGTCCTAAGGCTCTACAGAGTCCAGTGCACTGGAACAGAAAAAGGTAGGTCAGTGCTTTCTCACCAGCAAGTATATCATATCTGTCACATTCATACGTGGGTTTTTACTTTGTTGCTTGTTGTTTTAGTGGGGTCTCACTTTCTAAGTTTTGGCCTTCAACTCAGGGAGATCTGCCTCTGCCTGCTGGAATGAAAGGCCTGTACAGCCATTCTGGGCCCTCATTTGAACTAAAGCAGTGCTGTAAATTCATGGGGGAAATGCCTCTGCACGTGGCCAAGGAGAGGAGTGTGAAGAATGCTACAAGGCCAGATTAGGTTATCTGAAACACCTGAGGTTTTAGGTGCATGACCTTGGGTTTAGGTCTCTGGATTAGGCCTTCCTGTGGAATTTCAATTAATTTTTTGTTTTGTTTCATTTTTAGGGTGATGGTGGGAGCTGGGGATCGAAGGTAGGGCCTCAAGTATGCTGCCCAAGTCTATACCCTCACCCTTAGGCAAGGTTTAACTTGTGACCCTCCAGCCCCAGACTTTCCAGAGCTGGGGTTACAGATCCACACCACCAGACCAGCCTTTGGTCTTTTTATTTTGTAGTTCTGGGGATTGAACACAGGGCCCTGTACTCTACCCCAGACCTACATCCCAGCCCCCCAGTTAGGTCTTAAGAGCAATTTATCATTCATAGATCTATCTGAACATTCACTAGAAGAAAAAGTCTGACCAAGTGGTATGACTTGAAGTCTTGGTGGCAAACCTGGTGAGAACCACACTGGGACATCTGTGCACCAAAGACTATGTTAAACATGTGTACCTTTTGATTCTAGTAGAAGTCAACATAAATAACAACCATACAGCAAACAAATGCTATTGAAGAATAACACCAAATGGTTGCCAGGTGTGGTGCTGCATTCCTGTAATCGAAGCACTTGGGAGACAGAGGCAGGTGGATCTCTGTGAGTTTGAGGCCAGCCTGGTCCACAAAGCAAGTCCAGGACAGACAAGGCTATGCAGAGAAACCTTGTCTTTAAAACCCAAAACCAAAACACCAATGGCTAGTCAAGAGAAGGATAGAGCAGTTGAGCAATCTGTTTGAGCTGAGGGGCAGAGACCATGGGTCTTAAAGTTTCCCATAGACAGCTTACTACAGGACTAGCATGAGGTTTACCCTTTGAGAGCAGCTGGCTTGGGGCCTAGGCTCAGTGTGAACGGAGGAGCAGTTCACCGGCTCAGAGGCAGAGTGGCTGTCCATTTATTTTGAAGAGAAAGGATGGAAAGTTACATGAACAAGAATCCTGCATATTCTGTCCTATTCACATTCTTCTAAGGTGAGCAATAGAAAATGATTTCACAGTGGGGCTAAAGTTGGGGGACAAAGACACTTATCCATAAGCCTTCTAAAAGGCTCTACTTTTCTTTCTGAATCTTTTATTTTGTTTTAGGCCGTTAAGGATTCTAAATTGTGACTAAGTTTGACTAAGTCTAACACTAAATCAAAGAGTGCTTCCAATTATGCACAGCTACGTCCTCCTGGGGACCAGAGTCAGCATACTGTAAAGGTCACAGTGACCAATGGATACAGGTCCTAGCCCAAGAGTGACTTTTACGACATCCTTACACACTACTTCCTAATTACCACATCTCCCATAGCCACCATTCTCCTACTGAAGAAGACTGCAAACACAATTATTTGCATCTGTGTAAGACACTTTGATGAGAAGTGCTGGAAAGTAAAAATAAGAGGTCTTGTCTGCGTCTGAGTAGGTGAGGGGCTCGCAGAAGCTGTGTTCTGGCTGTTCCAGGAAACCTAGCATTTCAAAGACCAATAAGAGTTGGGGCCAGACCAGGGGAGCAAGTACTAGGTCCTGTGTGCACTAAGCACCATCAAATTCCCACACAGGACACAACAGGCTCTTCTTATGGCGTCAGAACGTTAATACAGCGGTCCAATGTCCTAGTTAATTTCCTCCATAAGCCAAGAAGGAATAAAGGAACTCACTAATCTCCGCTCCCCAGTACTGTTTTCAGGAGCAAGTCAAGGGTGAGATGGGAGGTGGAGGCAGCTTAGTAACCTCTAGTTTAGCACCTTCTAAGGGACTGATGGTTGCAGCACTCCTGGAGAAGTTCACAGGCGTCCACTGATAATGGCAGAAACGGAAACTGCAGGAGCCAAGCAAGCTGGCTTTTACAGCCCAACTGCAGAGGTGCCAGGCTTCTGATTCAGCTGACTTGGAAACACCAATTAAAAGGAAAGGAAACTTCTTGTTTGTGCGTGCTGTACCTGGGAGACACTGTCTGGTCCTAAGCAGTACCAGCAGGTTAGTAAGCAGTCACTCCCACCATGAGAGCAGGTCTCTGCAACCTGGACTGTTTGCAACTTCTTTCCCTTCCCTCCTCACACAGCTGGCAGACTAGTGTGCACTTCCTGAGGATGCTGGCACTGGAGGGAAATCTTCTACTGACCCCTCCCCACACTTAAACTTCTAAAAATCTAGGGCAGATCAGTATTTTATGGAGACCTCTATTACCCCAAAGCAGACATCCTTTCACAAAGATTTGCAATTCCAGGGCTTTCCCTTGGTTTATTCTGTGTGGGATATTCAAAAATTTAAACATAGGTCCTAACTTTGGTGACATCTCAGCTAAAATAAAATACAGAAGACTAAAGCAGGGCGAATCCAGTGTAATTCACTTCTAAATCCATAGTAACGTAATACTGTAAAATTGTTTCCTATCATAGACACAAATAATTTCCAAGAACTAGCCCTTGACAGCTACTTTAAATCAACATGACTGAGTCTATAATTCACTTAAACTGAATAAAAACTATACATACCGAAATAACCCTAAATTAAAATTTAAATCTATATGATATACTTTCCTTATTCAAACCTGTGCAATTTCTTTATTGAGACTAACACACATAACAAACCTGAGTAGTCACTTTCACACAATGTGATTTGTGCTAGAAAGCGCTGCATGATGCCTTCTAGATCACAGGCCTAACAGGCCCATGAAGAAGCCACTTTATTTTCTAATCAGTAAAACACTCTAGCGAGCCCAAATTCCTGGTTTACAACTATGTGATAGAGCTGGCAGAAAAATCAAGAAGGGGCATGCTTTCCCAAGTCCAGAACTTGGGCCACCAGAGTGAGAGCAGCCTGTCCTCTGACCACATGACAGCACTTTCCAACAAAGTGAGAAGTGAACGCTGAGGAGGACAGCAGTCTCTGAGGCTGGCTGGAAAGGAGGCTACTAGGAAAACAAGTCCGTGACATACACATACTGAAACCTCTGGGTCTTTTCCAAGTTCCAGAAATGTTCAGTGTGACCTGACTGTACAAAGGCAGCTAGTCCAGCACTGTGTGCCTGCCTCAGCTGGGAAGGATGCCCAGCTCCCCCGGGTGCCGCCTGACTGTCCCACTCTATATACAATACATTCACCACAATATAAAAGAAAAAAGGCAACATGAAACCTCTGTAAACTGGACCCAGCTCCAAAAACATTAATACTACAAGTAGTCCCTCCCCAAACATATACCTGAGATTAGCTGCTCATGAACCGTTAAAAGCACCATTCCAGCCTCACACGTACCCTCCACCCAAGTTTAGAGCGATTTTTCCCTGAACAAGAGTCTTGGGGTTTGGAGAAGCTGGCAAGAACTCCAGGTACACTTGCTCTTTTTAAGTATGTGATCCCAGCCACAGGCCCTGTCAGTTCAGCTGAGGATGGCTTGATTCACAGCGAAGAGGTGGGACAGGATGACAGAACAGCGATGTACAACAGCATTCCTGCCAATTCCTCAAGGCCTGCCTGCCTGCCTGTCTTCACGTGCAGCTGTCCATTTCCTTGGGGCTTATTTCCTCCTTGGACTAGCTCTGAAAGGAACAAAAAATTTTAAATTACATCAATTACCTAACAATGAGTTCAGGTTAGGGTTTAATTGAGTATGTCAAAAAAACATACTCAGCTTTGTCTATACTACTAGTTTCCTCCTAGAGGCTAGTCTGAGTTCTGAATCAACAGTTTGGATCCTGGCCACAGTGCTTAGCAGTTAGAAAGAAAGAAATGAAAAATACCCAGCGTAGTTGTGCACATTTACAAACCTAACACTTGGGAGATGGAGGCAAAAGGACCACAAGTTTAAAGTCACATAGTAAATTTAAGGTGGCTTAGGCCACATGAGATCCTCCTAAAAAACAAACAAAAACCAACTACCAACCAAAATAATGCCCCCACCCCCAAGAATTATTCAGAGTGCTCAGCTAGGATTCAGGGTCCCCCTGGGTGGATTCCCCAGGGTCATAAAATCCCAGGTACAAAACAAAACTCTTCAGCTCCTATTTTCAGAAAAATGAGGTCAGATACAGGTTGAATATTCTTTATTCTAACACCGAGGCCCTAAATTTTTCTTCTAAGATAAGGTCTCTTTGGGCCTGGAGAGATGGTTAGCCGATAAGAGCACTGGTTGCTCTTCCAGAGCACCAGGGTTTCAATTCCCAGCACTCACATGGTAGCTCACAACCGTCTATAACTCACTCTGGAGGTCCCTCTGCTTCTGGCTCTCCAGTGCTGGGATTAAAGGCACGCACCACTGACCGGCTAATCCAAAACTTTAAAAACCTAGACATAACAATAAAAGTCACATTCTGCAGCATTCTGGGCTTCAGGTTTTCAGGTCAAATATAGAACTAGTAAAGTCTGCAACTATCCCAACATGTAGATAGCTGGGGCCCAAGGTGCCCACTCTGCCGTTATCCTTACACTTCAAGAGTTAGGAAATGCTCTAGTTTTTAGTAATTCTTACCTGATCCAGAGGAAGTGTTGGCGGCTTGTGTGGTGGCAACTGTTCCGGCGATGCTGCAGATGCCGGGGTCTTTGGGAATAAGGACTGTGATGGGATTGGATGAATGTGCATTCTACAGCCAGAAGAAAAGGAAAGTTAAGAGTTAATAAGGACCTACTGAGAGAGTAGAAATTTTAATAATTAAAACAGTGCTGTAATTAGCCAGGAGTTAAATTTGGAAGCATCAATACTGGGACAAAATGACATAAAATCCCTCCTGGGGTGAAGCACCAAACACACTAAAGCCTAACCACAGAGGCCAACGAACAAACACAGCATTGGGGACACCCTCCTTGGAGAACTGGCCTGAACTCTGAGAAACAAGACAAAGATACTGAAGATTTGTACACAGAGATTAAGCAAGCACCACAGCTAAATGAAAATAAATCCAAGCCTTGACTGGATTCTGGAGCAGGAAGAAAAAGCATTCCAGTAACACGGAAGGCATTTAAGGGCAAGGTAGTAACCACCATGCTTTTCCCTGGGTGTGGTACTTGCACTTCAAGACTGTTGCAGGTCAGTGTCCTGACGCTCAGGTGCTACCTACTGAGGAACTGAGAGCTGCAACGGAAGCTCCATTGACAAAGAAAAGCAACAAAACACAGCAGTTACTAGAGATGTACAGAACCAGGAAAGCAAGCAGAGAGTGGTAGTGCACCCTGGGAGGCAGTGGCTGGTGGATCTCTGGATTTGAGGCCAGCCTGGTCTACATATGGAGTTCTAGGCCAGCCAGAACAGTAAGACCCTGTTTCAAAAACAAAACATCATGTCATGGTGGCACACACCTTTACTCCCAGGATTCGGGAGGCAGAGGCAGAGGCAGAGGCAGGCAGATCTTTGAGTTTGGAGGCCATCCTGGTATACACTGAACAGTACCAGGACAGTCGGAGCTACATAACAGAGGGTCCCTGTTTCACAAAATAAAACAACCCCCTCAACACAAAACCAAACAAAACTACCCCTCCCCCAATACACCCAAACCAAAAAACAGTAGGTAAAATGTAGAATGTGACAGTGAGTGTGGCTCACACATGTAGGTTCCAATACTAGGGAGGCAGAGGCAAGAAGGTCGAGTTCTGTGTCAGAGTGGGCTACTGAACAAAATCCTGTCTCACATAGATAAAATCAACAACAGAAGTCACACACCAGCACTTAAATTGAATGGTATACTGATTAGGCTTTTGTTTTTAATATTTTATTTAATTTTAATTTATGTGTGTTGGTGTGAGGGTGTCAGATCTTAGATATACAGACAGTTGTGAGCTGTCATGTGGGTGCTGGGAATTGAACCCCAGTCCTTTGGAAAAGCAGGCAGTGCTCTTAACCACTGAGCCATCTCTCCAGCCCCATGATTAGGCCTTTTAATGTTAGAAATAACTTTACTAGTTTTTCTTTCGTTTTTTCAAGATAGGATTTCTCTGTGTAGCCCTGAGTGTCCTGGACTCACTTTGTAGACAAGGCTGGCCTCAAACTTAACAGCAATCCACCTACCTCTCCCAAGTGCTGGGATTAAAGGCATGTGCCACTGCACCTGACTCTAGACCGTATTTTTAAGACAGTTATATGTAGTTCAGTTGGACCTTGAATTTTTTTTTCTTTTTTTTTTTTTTTTGAGACAGGCTCTTATCCCCTAGGCCTGGGTGACCTCAAATTAACTTTCTACCTGATCTTTCTACCTCTAGGCCTGGGTGACCTCAAATTAACTTTCTACCTCTACCAGGTAGATCTTTCTACCTGACTGGGTTAAAGCTGTGCGCCACCACACCTGATTGACCTTGAACTCTGGATCTTGTCTCAAGATTTCTAAGTGCTAAGATGATAGGTTTGAGTTCCCAGCCTGGCTTATTTTCTGTTTTTGTGAGGCAGGGTTTGTTTGTGTAGCCTTGGCTGTCCTGGACTCAGACTTGCTTTGAGACCAGGCTGGCCTCGTACTCACAGCGATCCACCTGCCTCTTGAATGCTGGGATTAAAGGTGTGCACCACTTCGCTCAGCCCTGACTATCTTTTATACTACTGATTTGGATTTTTCCTGTTAGTTATTAAATTGGCCAGCAGGTAAATCACTTTACTATGTGTTGCCCTCATCCTGCTCCTTTTGGGTAGAGCTGTGGATAGGACCAAGCACCTCATGTGCGTTAGTGTTCTATACTGAGCTATATACCACCCCTAGTAAGTTTTTTTCCCCTTTTTGATTTTTCAAGACAGGGCTTCTCTGTGTAACAGCCCTGGTTGTCCTGACCTAGCTGTACAGATGCAGATGAGGCTACTCAGAGATCTGCCTGCTTGTGCCTCTCAAGTGATGGGACTAAAGGTGTGAGCCACCTTCTTCACTAGCTCCTTACAGGTTTCTAAGGCATCACCACGAACTCTCATGAGGACATTTTATTTGTTGCATTGCTAGATTGTATTTTTATTGAGCACCAGGGATTAGACTAGAGATTAGAAGCAAACGCTAACCATGCATATTCAGGCTTCCTAAGGCAGATCCTCTTTACCTTGGTCAGTGTCAGGTCAACTAGGCAGCAATTCTGACCAGCCTCTGCCCACAGATTTCAAACTGTAGTTATTAAGTGTGCAGATTAACGTTCCTAACAGGCCAGGCATGGGGGTCATACCTTCAGCTCTGGTAGTTAAGAGGCTAGGGCAGGATGGTTCCTGAGAGTTTGAGGCCAGCATGGGCTACACTGTGAGCCCTGGTTTCGACCCCCTCCCCTCAATCTTTTCTATTTTTTAAAACAACAGCAGCAGCAGCAACAAAACCTCTAATCATTTAAATACTAATTCATGGAAAATATAAGTTCTGGAGTTAGTTATCTACCACTACAATAAAAAACAGTCCAAATGTTTATTCATTTTCAAAGGAAAAAAACAACAAAGCCAGAACTCCGATCTAATCTCCATCAAGTCTGTAATTCACATGTTTCTGGTCTTCTCCTAAAGCCATCAAGGAAACCTAATGAAACCTTACCCTGATGGTCTGTGCACTTCCTCAAAAGAGCCTCTTATTCCGCTTCCAGTGCCAGTCTGCTCCATCACTGCAGCCGGGAAGTGACCAAAGCCCTCTTCCTGACAGCGGTAGAGAGGGCCATCTGGGGAGAGGCCATTGGGCTGGGTGGCCACCGGATGGGGAGGTGGATGGGCAGCTACAGGGGATGGGTATGCCCTGGGTTGAAAATGACTGGCTGGACGCTGAGGAGTGTATGGAGACCCTGTCTGCAGCATCACACCATGCGGTGGGAAAGCAGGTGAACCAAAAGTCATTCCTGAATTCAGAGGTGGTGGTGGTGGAGCTCCATAAAGATAGTCATTGGCTGACAGTGAGCTCTGCCTCTTGGTAGCTGCATTATGGTTGTCCAGATCTAGAAATTCTTTGGGACTCTCTGGCCTGTCCCCAGATTCGTCTATCTCTTCTCCCTCTGGGCCAGAATTCTGTCCATCAGATGGAACAACTTTAGTAGCCATTTGAGTTGGAGAAGTTAAGGCAGCATTCAGTGTCTCACAACCTTGCAGATTAGGCAAGGCATTCTTGTCTGAGAAGACGTGGCGTGGAGGCTGACTCCCAGGGGGTCCACTTGGGCTTCTCTGGGAAGGGAGAGATCTCTGCCAGTCAGAAAAGCCCTGTGGACATGTATAATAAGAAGTCCGCTGATAGGGGTGGTAGGAGGGTTGAGAAGACGGCTGGTAGGAATACCTCATGCCCTGTTGGGGGCGGTACCGGGGAAAGAGTCCAGGGTGGGGACTATTAGGCTGGAAACCCCTGGGAGAGAAGGGCTGAGGCTGTGATCCTGGGGACTTTCCTCCCATCACAGAGCCTAAGCCTTGCAGACTTGAATTCATATGGTAATGTGTAGCAGAATTAGAGTATTCTAGGCCAGGCATGTAGACTGGAGAAAACTGGTTCACAGTGCCTGCTATCGAACTGGGATCTGTGCAAGGAGGTGTAGTTGCATTCTGTCCTGTACATGGCATGGTTTCCTGCAGTGTTTTACCCCTGGGGCAGAGTGGCTTTTCTAAACCACTGCCACCAAGGCCCTTCCCCTCTGATCTACAAGGTGATGCTGATTCACCCACAACTCCATTTTCAGGCAGAGTCCCCCTGTCTGCCACTATGGAGAGATCTCTCAAACAGCCTTGCACAGCTGGGCTGCTGTAGCTGTTGTCCAAAGGCCAGGTGTTCTTATTCTTTGATGCTTTGTAAGTGTCTGCAGTGTCTGAAGCATCACTTTTTAGATCTGGGTCCTCTGTTTCCCTTTCTTGTGGTGAGCTTTGCTTGGTACAGTTGGCTTGCAGGGGAGGTGCTGGGTGAGGTAGCTGCTTGAGGTATACCCCCTCTGAAGCACAAATGCTTGTTTTCTCTTCAAGGCCAGGCAAAGGCTCTGCTGGGGAGGAGAACAAAACAGTAAATTGGTAGTTGAAATAACAGTGTCAGGGGGCAATGTAATGGAAAGCAGCCAGATGAACAAGGTCAAGGCCGAAATGCCATCTGGCAGTTTAAACCTCAGCTAGATGCTGTGACACAGTCAGACTCTGAAGGGTAATGCAATGTTAGGACCTGCACACTCCCTTTTGTAGGTGGAACACTGCACATCTAAGCTACCAAAAAAGATGTTTGCGTCTCTCCCGTGTTGTCAGTCACACTAGAAAGATGCTAAGAGATCAACTGCAGACCCCCAGGTAGAGGCATCTGAAATATGTACAAGAATGTGGTCCTTTTCGCATGGGGGCGGAGGACAATTCAAAGTTAAGATCTAGTATCTTACAGACTTAGTATCAATTTCATGTGGAATTTTTATCACCTTCCATAAAAGCTCAAGTGACTCTACTCCCCAGCCAAATATTAAACAAAATAACACAAATTACATACTGAACATACAAGTAAGCAAGAAAGGATTCATTAAAGAAAATTATCTAGGCCGTACGTGGTGGTGCATGCCATTAATCCCAGCCCTTGAGAGGCAGAGGCAAGGTGGATCTCTGAGTTCGGGGTCATTCTGGTCTACAAAGCGAGTCCAGGATAGCCAGGGCTACACAGTGAAACTCTCAAAACTCTGCTCCCCCCACACAAAAAACCAAAAATAAATAAAATAATAAATAAAAATTTAATTTTATGTGCATTGGTGAGCATGTCAGATCCCTTGAAACTGGAGTTACAGACAGTTGTGAGATGCCTTGTGGGCGCTGGGAATTGAACCTGGGTCCTTTGGAAGAGCAGACAGTGCTCGTAACAACTCTTCAGCCCGAAAGGATTTTTATTTTTGTTTTTTAAGAGAGGGGTTCTCTGTGTAGGCTTGGCTGTCCTAGACGCACATTGTAGACCAGGCTGGCCTTGAACTCACAGAGATCCAGCTGTGTCTGCCTAAGTGATGGGATTAAAGGCATGCACCACCACCACGGCTTAGGATTCTTTTTTGTTTGTTTTTAAGATTTATTATTTATTAAGGATACAGTGTTCTGCCTGAATTTAAGCCTGCATGCCAGAAGAGGGGACAAGATCTCATAGACAGTTGTGAGCCATCATGTGGCTGCTGGGAATTGAACTCAGGACCTTTGGAAGAGCAGGCAGTGTGGTCTTAACCTCTGAGCCATCTCTCCAGCCCAGGATTCATTTTTTAAAATAGCCTTTTTTTTTTCCTTCCTCAAGACAGAGCCTTGGCTGTCTTGGACTCCCCTTGTAGACCAGGCTGGCCTCAAACTCAGAGATCCATCCACCTGGCGTATCTTTATGGCCTTTAAACAGCATTACTGAGAAACTTTCAACCTTTATAAGAATTCATTGTTTTTTCACTGATATGTATTCAAGGCAGGTGGAAATAATTAAGACACTGAAAACATTTCATAGTGATAATTTTCAAGATCAGCAATTAAACAATTAAGAATATAATGCTGAGGCTGGAAAGTTAGTTCAGGGTTAAAAGCAATTACTAATTTTGCAGAGGACCTGGATTCAGTTCCTAGCACCCAGATGGCAGCTCTCAATCAACCACCTGTAATTTCTGCTCCAAGTAACCTGATGCCCTCCTTTGGCTTTTACAGGCATCTGCACATACACGAGCACATAGTGACAAAGGCTCACAATGTACACATAAAATACACAAAGAACATGATGTTGGTCTACCTTTATAGGCTCAAACTCAGCGCTACCATTTTCTCATTAGCTAACAGCAATCACAGCCCTAGATTTCTCAACTGCACACAAGATGCTGGGCAGGGGCTTAGGGACAATAGCCATGCAGGGATGTAAGTCTGCCAGACTCAGAAAAGTTTAATGTCTCTTTTCTTTATCTAACCCCTACCGCATTCCAAGACAGAGTTTCTCAGGCAGGCGCAGTGGTGCATGCCTGTGATCCCAGCACTTGGGAGGCAGAGGCAGGAGGATCTCTGAGTTCCAGGCCAGCCTGGTATATAAAGCGAGTCCAGAACAGCGAAGGCTACACAGAGAAACCTTGTCTCAGAAAATCAGAAAGACAGGGGTTTTTTGTATAACAGCCCAAGCTTTGTGGAACTCACTTTGTAGAGATCCACCTGTCTCCCACATGCCAGAATTAAAGGCACGTGCAATCACTGCCAGCTTGTCTCTTTGCTAAGGAAGCTTTTCTTTTCTGAGACAGGGCTTCTCTGTCCTGGACTAGCTTTGTAGACCAGGCTGGCCTTGAACTCACAGCGATCCCCCTGCCTCTGGCTCCCGAGTGCTGGGATTAAAGGTATGCGCCATCATGGCCGGCATAAGCTTTTCTTAATACTTCTGTGTTCAATATTTAGGGCTTCCTTAGTCTTTCTCCAAAGCCTCTGTCCTCTAAGTATTGCCACTTGTAACTATTTGTCTGTTTCCTTCTCTACTTCAATCTCTTCCTTGGGGCAGCAGCTGAGATGTTAAAGCTAGGCTGCTTGGCTCTGGTTTTTAAACTATCCCTCACACCCCAATTAAAGACAAACAAAGCAAAACAAAACAAAAACAAAAACAAAAAAACCCCCAAAGATACTGGTAATAGCTTGCACAAAGGCATACTCTAATTAAATGTGTTTATATAAAAAGGTTTCAAAATGAGGCTGGACATGGTGGTGCACACCTTTAATCCCAGCATTGAGAAGCAGAGGCGGGGTGGGGGGGTGGGGTGGGGGTGTGTGTCTCTGTTTGATGCCAGAGTCTGTTTTACAAAGTTCCAAGACAGTCAGAGCAAGAGAGATCCTGTCTCAAACAAACAAACAAACAAACAAGAATTTAAAGATCCTAAGAGTGTCTCAGATGCCTTTTGCCTGTATACTCATTAATTATGCTATTGATACCTCTATACTTAAAAGAGTTTCAACTACCCCAAACTTGAGTAGTTTATGGGAGAGGCTTGATACCACTTTGTGTATTCATTAAAAAAAAAAAGATTATTTATTTTATGTATGTGAGTGTTCTGCTTGCATGTACACCTGCAGGCCAGAAGAGGGCATCAGATACCAGTATAAAGGGTTGTGAGGCACCATGTGGTTGCTGGGAATTGAAATCAGGATCTCTGGAAGAGCAGCCAGAGATCTTAACCGCTGAGCCATCTCTCCAGCCTATGTCTTCATATTTTATATGAAAAGATTACTCATGAACTGACACACAAAAGTCAGGGGAAAAAATATAAAGACATTGTAGGCTACCTCATGTCTTCATATTTTATATGAAAAGATTACTCATGAACTGATACACAAAAGTCAGGGGAAAAAATATAAAGACATTGTAGGCTACCTCGGTCATTCTCAGGCTCTTGTGTTTCACTGATCTCTTGTGTGCTCCCAGGGTTGTCCAACGCAGGCTTGGGGGCTGACACACATACTGATGCTGAATGAGCTACCTGTGGAAAGGGACCAGGTAACTGGGGAGGAGTGGGCTGGCGGGGGTGGTAAGGCACACCTGGGGGACAGACTCGGGAGGACAGCTGCTGCATGGCAATCATTTCAGGGCTGTCCATCATGGATTCCCCTCCTTGTACCCCCCGGAGGGCCTGGGAGGGTCCTCCGAACAGAGGACTTGGTGCTGGAGCTGGAGGTGGCTGCAACCGATGTCCAGTAGACTTACAGGGCGGCTGCATATACCCCGAGGAAGGAACTCCATGAGGTAGAAAGCCTGATTGTTTAGTCCACTGGTTAGGTGGGATAGGTGGTCTCATCACTCGACCATCCATCATGTGACCAAGGGTCTGAGGGTGGTGAGAGGGTCCTGGTCCCAGACGTCCAGGGTCTGCAGTACCATGGCTCCCATTCCAGACTGCAGGGTGTGCTCGATTCAGATACTTGTATGAAGGATAAATGTGACCAGGAGAAATTTCCGAGTTTTCAGGAAAGTCTGGGGGTCGGGCTGGAGTCCCACCATGCCTAGAAGGAATAAATCCTGCCTGGAATGGAGCAGGTGGATACAGGCTCCCATCCTGACTAGGACAATTCATCTGTCCAAGCTGCAAGGAGGGGGGATGTGATCCCATATTGGAAAGGTGTGTTAGCCCCCCACACATCTTCTCTTCAGGAGCACTGAGCCGGGGTCCTTGGTGGTTACTAATTCCAACTGGGGCCTGGCAATAGAAAAGGTAGGAGCAGAATTAGTCACATTCATAAAGCAAGACAGGCCTTGAAGGATACTTCACTTCATGGGAGAGAAGAGGCTGAATTAGATGTAATGCAGGGAGAGACTACTGCTCAAACCTGCTGCAGAGCCTTCCCAGCTGTTTTTGCAGACTGCTTACTCACCTGTAGAGCAAAGGGTGGGTGCTGCAAGGGCTCTCCTGGGGGCACCTCTGGGACTCGAGAGGAGCCATATAAGTTGGTGGGATCTGATCCTTGAAGAGAGCCAAACGTTCCTGGTGCTGCTGGCCTCTGAAGGCAATGAGTAAAGCAGAGAGCAGTGTGAGGAAAGAGTTAGAGAGAGCAAGGCATTCCTATGGATTGCTATTAATGTGCCCCCACGGCTAGAAATATCAATGCCACCTGTCACAAAGCAGCTTCTCTTCTAGGAAAAAGAAGAAAAGGAAAAAGAAAAGAAAAGAAAAGAGAAGAAAAAGAAAAAAGACTCCCTCTCATCTTTAAAAAAATAAAAAAACCCAACAACAACCAGAAAACAAAACAAAACAAAAAAATCACCTTCCCCACAACAAAGAAAGCCATTTTAGACATTTTCGATCTAAGTACATCCCATAATTAATTCTTTGTTTGTTTGTTTATACATTTTAAAGGTAGGGTCTCATGAAGTCAAGCTGGCCTCAAACTTGCTATGTAGTTGAAGATAACCTGAACTGGTCCTCCTGCCTGTCTCTCTCTTTCTCTCTGTTTTTTGAGACAGGGTTTCTCTGTGTTAATAGTCTTGGTTGTCTAGGCCTCACTTTGTAGACCAGGCTGGCCTCAAACTCACAGAGATCTGCCTGCTTCTACCTCCCAAGTCCTGGCATTAAACATGTGTGCCACCATCTGGCCTGTATTGGTCTTTTAAGTGCTGACATCACAGGTAGGCACCATACCCACTACTACACTGTGCTAGGGGTCAAACACGTGGTGTCATGCGTGCTAGGTAAGTACTCTACCAACCGAGCTACAATCCCCAGATACTCATAATGCAATGTCAATGCTTCAGAGACGTAATATGTAGCTTATATACTATACTTCTGTTCTTTATTTCTTCTGTGTTGCTTTTTGAGATGGAGTTCTCACTCTGTGGCCCAAGGATGGTCTCAAGCCATCTAGATTCAAGTGATCCTAAAAATCCAGCTTGCAAAGTAGCCAGGAATACTGGTAAGAACCCTAGCACCAGGCCTTTCTACTCCTAAGTTTTGCCCTCTTTGAGAACACATGACTCAACGGACTAAGGTAAAAGAGAATCTAAGTGAAAAGGGGATACCCACAGGGCTATGGTGTATGTGAGAAAAACCATCTCATTTGTGAGGCAGGGACAAGGGGACCAGGAGGTCAAGGCCAGCCTCAGTGTCCACTACATAGGAAGTCTGAGATCATATTGTGTTAGATAAGATTCTGTCTCCAAAACCAAAACCAAAATAAACCATCTTTGGCATTGGTTCTCAACTTATAGGTTGTAATACCATGGGGGGGGGGGGTTGCCTAAGACCATGTGCATATATCAGACATTTACATTATGATTCGTAAAAGCAAAATTACAGTTATAATGTAGCAAAAAAAATACATTTATGGCTGGGGTTACTACAACGTGAGGAGCTGTATTAATGGGCCACAGCATCAGGAAGGTTGAGAGCCACCGATCTATGGTTATCTAAAGACTACACGTTACTAGCCCTTAGATCCCTATAAGTGCACTGGCTTGGAGACATAACAGAAGGTGAGCCTTTTCTTACCATCTGGTTTAAAGAGGGTGCCTGGTCAGGCACCCTACCACAGTGCAAGGTGCGGGAAAAGCCTTGGGTATTTGATGTGCCCACCTCTGGAGGGAGCTGTACAGAGCTGCTACTGTGACCATGGCCTGAGGAGGCAGCTCGGCAGCGAGCAGGGGGCAGTGATTTTCCTCCATTCTCCACTGGGGGCTGCTTCCTGCTGGGTCCCTCTGAGTCTTTAGAGCGAGTCCAAACATGGCTTCCACTACTTCGACCAGCCCGATTCCTTCTTTTTTCCCTTTTTTCATCCTCTCTGATCCAAAATTCTTCATCTGTGTCTCCATCTTCACCAGGAAAATGTTTCGTCATGGCTCGATGAAAACATCGCTCTAAATTGTCAGACATCTTGGTATATTCTAGAAGAAAGACAAGAGGAATGACCTCCAGGTACATGCTTTACTAGACACAAAAGAAAATTATTGAAAATAATAAGGAAATATACTGGACTAAACTCTTGAGTTGAATTTATCTCTGGAGAATATTACACTGCAAAGCTATAGGCACAACATGAAGATTTGGTTTCTGTAACTATTCTACTGCTTAAGGCTGTAGGGCTGTGACATAATAGTAATTCTAGTACATTATCTCAAATTAGTAAAATTTTAATTCTTTTAGGCTAAGTTACTGAAACTACTAAATACTATAACTGAATCTGCTTTTTTTTAGGCTGCAGCATTTTCGTCTTGATGTGTGAATATTTCCAAGTTTCAGAAAGTTATGATGCCATTTTAAAAAATGATTTAAGAAGGCTGGGCGTGGTGGCGCACGCCTTTAATCCCAGCACTTGAGAGGCAGAGGCAGGTGGATCGCTGTGAGTTCGAGGCCAGCCTGGTCTACAAAGTGAGTCCAGGGCAGCCAAGGATACACAGAGAAACCCTGTCTCCCAAAAAAAAAAAAAAAAAAAAAAAAAAAAGATTTAAGAGAACCCAAGGATGTCACTCAGTGGTAGAGTGCTTGCTGAGCATTCAGTAAGCATTAGATTCCATCTCCTATGCAAACAAGACAGCCTGAGTTTAAGGAGATTCAATCTTGTCTGTAGTAAAGACAACTTTAGACCAGACCTCTTTTTATCTAGAAGGCTGAATGAGAATTCCTAGGGCACTGTTTAAGAAGTTGAAATGGGGGCTGGAGAGATGGCTCTTCCGAAGGTACTGAGTTCAATTCCCAGCAACCACATGGTGGCTCAGAACCACTTGTAATGAGATCTGGTGCCCTCTTCTGGTGTGCAGGCATACATGCGGGCAAAACACTGTATATGTAATAAAGAAAGAAATCTAAGAAAGAAAGAAAGAAAGAAAGAAAGAAAGAAAGAAAGAAAGAAAGAAAGAAGTAATTGAAATGGGATTGGGGCTGGGGCACTGGAGAGATGGCTCAGAGGTTAAGAGCACTGTCTGTTCTTCCAAAGGTCATGAGTTCAATTCCCAACAACCACATGGTGGCTCACAACCATTTACAGTTTTGGTTGTGAGCCTAGCTTTTAATGACTGAGCCATCTCTCCAGCCCTCACAACCATCTATAATGAAATCTGGTGCCCTCTTCTGGCATGCAGATACACATGTGGGCAGAATAAATAATAAATAAATCTGAAAGAAAGAATGAAAGAAAGAAAGAAAAGAAAGAAAGCAGAAAAAAATTAATTGTAGCAAGGGGCTGGAGAGATCAGTGGTTCCGAGCACTGGTTGCTCCTCCAGAGGACCCAGGTTTGATTCCTAGTATCCACATCAACTGTCTGTAATTCCAGCTGTAGGGGATCTGGCATCCTCACACAAACATACATACGTGCAGGCCAAACCTCAATGCACATGAAATAAATCAAGGAAGGAAGGAAGGGAAGAAAATGAAAAGCCAGGGAGGGAAATGAAAAGCCAGTGTGGTGGCGCACGCCTGTAATCCCAGCTCTCAGGGAGGCAGAGGCAGGCAGGTCACTGAGTTTGAGGTCAGCCTGGTCTACAAAGCAAGTCTAGGACAGCCAAGGCTATACAGAGAAACCCGGTTTTGAAAAACCAAAAAAGAAAGGAAGGAAGAAGAAGAAAGAAGTTGAAGTGATAAATCCCATGGCTGTTGATATACATTCCATTTGTAGTCCTAAGGCAAAATATGAAACTATCACAGTGGCATACCTGAGATTCCAACACATGGCAAGACAAAAGTTCAAAGTAGGTTAGAACCACTTGTTTCTCTCACAAATGACCTGGGTCTGGTTCCCAGCACCCACATGGTGGCTCACAATCATTCTTAAGTCTAGTTCTAGATGATGCAACACCCTGTTTTGACCTCTGTGGGTACCAGTCACACATGGGGTGCATATTAAAACACTCATACACACAAGGTAAGCTTGGGCTAGAGACTCCCTATCAAAACAGAAAACAATAGTAAAGTCTGAAGGATAAGACACACATGTCTAAAGAGCATTTCATTTCCACTGTAACAGCACAGAAGACACACATCCAGCAAACAGGCCCTCACCACCTACCACTACTGTCCCCATTGTATTTCCGACAATTTCTGAACATGGTCTTCATGTCATTTACAAATTCCTCCTTTGTACAATATAAACCCCCATTTAATTTCTTCTCCATGCTTGAAATATCCATGGGGATCTAAAATAGAACACATAACTGTAATTAGAACATGCTGTAAGTGGCCCAGTAGCTTTGAGCCCAGCGCTGGGACTCAGGAGGACAGCCTGTGCTACACAGTGAGTTCCAGGCCAATTTTATAACAGAATAAAGCCTAGTCTTAACATAAGCCAAAATCAATTGGCTGCATGCTATCAGTTTCTATAAGGAAGAGGAATCTTTGCATTTTAACTTTTCAAGAGCCTTGTACAGCTCAGGGTATTGGCACACACTTTTAACCCCACCACTCAGGGGCAGAGGCAGGCAGAAGAGTAAGTTTGAGGCCAGTCTGGTCTACATAATGAGTTCCAGATCAGTTAAGAAGACATGGTGTGTCCTGTCTCAAAACTAAACAGTTGTATATGTGTGTGTCCTGTACATCTGACCAGTAGCCCTGATTTTAAGGAAGGCAGAAAGGCAAGACAAAAACCAGACACTTGTTACAGTCTGAATGTGAACTGAGCGCACAGACCCCTGGTCTCCCAGGCAGCACCTCGGCTTTGTGAGGCTGTGGAACCTTGAAGGGGTTGGGCCTAGTTGGAGGGAGGGAGTCACTGTGGGGTGGTACCCTGCACCAGTTCAAGCCCTGAGGTCTGGTTGGCCACCAAGATGTGAACAAGCTCCTACCACCACAAAGCTGCCTGTTACTATGGCACTTGGACACTCTGACGGAAAAATGACAACACAAACCCCAAGCAGGACACAGATGCGTAAGTACAATTTCAAAGTTACCTTAATAATCTGGTAATAGTTGGGAGCATAAGACTCATCCACAGGTTCCAAGAAAGGCCACGAGTCCTTGTGAGCCTTCACCACATCTAGAACTGAAAGCCAAAGGGAAACATAAAACAATGACACATCCCTATGGAAAGATGCTCATCAGAAATTCCACAGTTGAGAATGGAAACGAACCTTTATACATGGCAGTGAAATCATCATCCAGTTCAAAGCTGTGAACCAGAAAACATGTATTAGTTAACAGTGACCATTTTTCCTTTTGATTCAAACACAGAATGATTAGTGTTCTTTACTTAATGCCAACACTGATACCACTCATTGGAACCAACACGAGGAGAGTGGGTGTGGCTTCAGCTAAGGAGGACTATCAGACTCCCTATAATGAACTCCATCTGTAATGAAGAACTGGCCCAAACCTTTCAGAACTTTATTATGACTTGTAACTATTAACATAAACATGCGGGAGATTATTATGTAGTCCAGGCTGATTCAAAATTCACTCGGCGTCAGCCTTACAGAGCTGGGTTACTACCACACCTGGCTGGAACTGTGTTGTTTTTTATTTTTGCTTTTTTTTTGAGATAGGCCCTAGCTGTCCTGAGCTATCTAGAGCAGGCTAGCCTGGAATCAGAGAGCCACCAGCCTTTGTTTACCAAATGGTGGCTAGTTTTCCTTTCGAACCTTGCCTCCTGTTGCCAGGCTTCTATTTTGGCCTATCTTCAGCCTGCCCACTATGCACACCTGCTGGGTATTATGTGCAACACTATACCCTGCAAAAGTAACTATTTTAAAATTTAAAAAGTGCTCACTGAACACGGGGGCACTTTTGTAACCCCAGCACTTGAGGAAGCTGAGGTACCAGAATGGTGAGTTCCAGCCTTTAGACATAGGTTTGAGCTGAGCTTAGTGCTAGAGCACTACCTGACATCCTTCAAGTCTTAGGGCTCAAAACTCAGCACTGCTGAACAAACAAACAAACAAATGTCAACGGTCTACACACTTCCAAGAAACAATTCCCAATAAATAAAGATTCTGGTGATATAGGGTCACTTAAAGGGTGTATGTGGGTATGTGTGGATTTGGGTCAGGTGTGACTACCAGTGTTACACAGAGAAACTCTGTCTGGAAAACCACAACACAACAAAATACAAAACGAATTTAAGGCTTACCACTAACCCTTGTTATCCTTTCTTAACATTAAAATGGCAAAGCCACTGGCTCCCAAATAGGCCTGTCTGTTACAAGGATTAAATGATAGAAGTTTTTTTTAACTAAGAATTTTATTTTTTAATCATATGTATGCATTTGTGTCAGATCCTCTTGTAGCTAAAGAGACTTGTGAGCTGGCACATGGGAGCTCTGACTCAAATTCCAGTGACTAGGAAGTGTTAACTGCTGGGCTTTTTGGGTTTTTCAAGATACCATTTCTCTGTGTAGCCCTGGCTGTCCTAGAACTAGTTCTGTAGACCAGGCTGGTCTCAAACTCAGATACCTACTTTGCCCTGCCTCCCAAGTGCGGGGATTAAAGGTGTGCACCACTACTGTCTGGCTTCTTTAAAAACTGAAGCTTATTTATTGTGTGTGTGCACTCATGGAGGACAGCAGTCAATCCTCTCATGTGTCGGCTCCAGGCTCGGCGAGTGCTCTCAGAGAGAAGTGCTCACTAGCATGGTCAGCTGCTATTGTTGCTGCTATAAATACTCACAAGTCCTTGGTCTTCTTTCCTTCCCTCATAGGAGAATTCAGGTCCAAATGGGAAAGTTCTGGGGGAAGCTCCTTGCCTTGAGCCAACAGCCATGCCCGCTCTTCCCTGAGCTTTCTCCTCTTAGCTCGATCTATAACCAACACATTAACACAATCCAAATGAGCATTTGCATTTGCTGCTCCGTGGCCTTCTTTGAGCCCACTGTCACCATCAGTTACACACTCGGCAACTTCATTCATTTTATTCAAATGCCATATCAGACAAAATCTGTGATAATCCCAGTAAAATGTCACTTTAATCATGAAACTTTTTGCTTTTCTTTTTCAAGAAGGGTTTCATTTATCTCAGGTTAGCCTCAACCTCACTACATAGCCAAGACCTAAACTCTTGATTCTGCTGTCTGGTCCTTCCAGGCACTGGGATACATAAGCCCACTTCTGAGCAGTCAACACTACTCATATTTGTGCAATAGTTGTTTATAAATCCCACAAAAGGATTAACCTATTTTGTTCATTACCATAAGCCTAGAACAGTGATTGTTACAGAATGGGTGCATTTAAAAAAATGTCATTTTGGGGGCTAAAGAGATGGTTCAGTGGTCAAGAGCACTGGTCCTCCAGAGGACCTGGGTCCAGCATGGCAGCTGACAACTGTCTGTAACCCCAATTCCAGAGGACCTGACACCCTCACACAGATGTACATGCAGGAAAGTCACCAATGCACATAAAATTAAAAAGTTACTTCAAAGAACTACCTCAGCTAGGTGTGGTCACACCTATAATCAGAGTGCTTGGGAGGCTGAGGCAGGAGGATTACTGCAAATTCTAGGCCAACCTGGGCCACATTATGAGGTCATATCAAAGAGACACACACATACACACAAAAAGAGAGATATATTGTAATGTATTATTACTTTTTACCAAAAAGAAAAAAGCCATAAGGAGAGGGAGAGAGAATGGGAGGGAGGAAGACCCAGAGACAGAGAGAGAAAACAAAAAAACAAAAAAACCCACTGATGTACATTAAAACAGCTGGTAAATACTACTGCTATCCAAGACAGCAACTGAAGTGTTACCCTTTGCATTGTAAAACTATAGACAAGTACTCAAAAAGACAGAGGCAGATGGATATATGTGAGTTCAAGGCCAGTCTGGTCTGCACTGTGATGTTCATGCCAATTATATGGTTATGAGAGATCCTGTCTCTAATAAGCAAAACAAAAACAAATAAATATATAGACAAAAGAAAAATCTTACTAAACCAAGACTGCAGTTGGAGTCTAAGAAAGCTCCCTGGCACCAGTGAGACTAAAGGCAACATTCTGATATGCCACCCAAAAGAAAAATCCAGGCTAGAGATGCAGTTCAGTAGATGACAGTTTGCCTAGCATGCAGGAAGTCCTAGGCATGCAGGTGCACATAATCTGGGAGTGGTGTTGCCCATCTGTAATTTTAGCACTTGGGAGGTAGGCAGGAAGTTGTTCAAAGTAATTCTTTGGAGGGTTTCACAATGGCTCCTTGGTAGCTGGGATTAAAGGCGTGCATCACCACCACTTGGACGCTTTTTCTTTTTAAAATTTCTATATAAAGTATGGGACCGTGGTGGCACACACTTTTAATACCAGCACTGGGGAGGCAGAGTTCAAGGACAGCCTAGTCTACAAAGCGACAGCCAGGACTACAAGATAAACCCTGTCTTGAAAAACAAAACAAAACAAACAAACAAACAAAAACCAAATGAACCATGTTCATAGCAGCCTTATTTATAATAACCAGAAAATGGAAACAGCCTAAGTGTCCCTCAGTAGAAGAACGGATAAAGAAACTGGGGTACATTTACACTATGGAATACTACTCAGCTATTAAAAACAAGGAATTTCCGAAATTTGTGAACAAATGGATTGAACTAGAAATGATCATGAGTGAGCTAACCCAGAAGCAGAGAGACTCAAATGGTATATACTCACTTATAACTGGACACTAGCCCAAGGGGCATGTCTCATGAAAGTCTTCACTTTACCGGGAAAGTGGGATAGAGGTGAGAGCATCCTACTGGGACTCTAGGTGAGAAAAATATAGGAGATAGGGAAATAGATGGATCCAGAGGGTCCTACAAACCTACAAGAAGAACACTATGATGGTCAGATCTGGGCCCAGGGGTTCTGCTCGATCTAAGGCACCAACCAAGGACAATACGTGCAGTCATCATCAAACCCCTATCCAGATCTAGCCAAGGGACAGAACATTCTCCACTGTTAAGTGGAGACTGGGGACTTTTACACGAACTCTGGTACCCCATATCTGGCCATGTCCCCTTGATGGGGAGGCCCAATGGCACTCGGAGGAAGGATAGCAGACTACCAAGAAGAGACTTGATACCCTAGCATCATATTCAGGGGGAGGAGGTCCCCCCTAAGTCACAGTCATAGGGAAGGGGAATGGGGTGAAAGCAGGAGGCAGGGGGAATGAGAGGATGCATGGGATGGGATAACAAATGAGATGTAATATGAATGATTTTATTTTTCAATTAAAAAAAAAAGCAAAAAAAAAGTGTAGGACACAGTTGAAATCCCATTAACAGAAAGGCACATTGAGAATGAGAATCCAAGTGGCTTTGGCAGAATGTAAAGGAAGCAAGACTGAAATCAGAAGAGTAAACATGACAGAACACAGGGCGGTTTACAGGACATTTAAGTAGAAACAGACAGAAACAGTAAGATGAAGGATGCTTTGGCCCCGTGTTCTCACCCTTGAACCTCCACATACCTTCCACTGCCTTCACCTTTTCCTCCAATTCCCGCTTTCTCTCC
Source organism: Acomys minous (assembly GCF_964271855.1). Classification (NCBI taxonomy): domain Eukaryota; kingdom Metazoa; phylum Chordata; class Mammalia; order Rodentia; family Muridae; genus Acomys; species Acomys minous. Next base: position 24,798,953 of record NC_140500.1, read on the forward strand.
TCTTTCAACATCTGCTCTTGCTCCTTCTTCTGCACTGCGAGGAGCAGCTGCCGTTCCTCCTCTTCCTCCTTGCGCTTCTGTTTCTCCACTTTGGTGAGCATGGGAGTCTCCTGTTAGGAGGCAAAAAGCACTGAGGGTCAATGGACAACAACTGCAAGGTACCTTTTCACTGAGTTAAGAGCTAGTTTACCAGTAGACAGGACTGAATTTCAAATACAGACTGATTTTATTATCTGTGAAATGTGTGTATAAATGTACAAAAATACATGAATATTACAACATACAAGATACACACCAGAATCCTAGCACTGACGATTATGAGTTTGAGGAGAGTCTAGTCTTCCAAAAGATTCTCAAAAGACAAAACAAGATATGCAGTGGTGCATGCCTTTACTCCCAGCACTTGGGAGGCAGAGTTCAAGGCCAGCCAGGGTTACACAGTGAGACCATGTCTCAAACCAAACTGGGCTGGAGAGAGAGGTCAGTGGGTAAGAATACTTTCTGACCTTGTAGAGAAGCCAGGTTCAGGCTTCCAACACTCACATGGCAGCTTACAACTCTCTGTAATATCAGTTCCAGGGGGAACTGACACATTCTTTTGGCCACTTTGAGCACTGCATACTTACAATGCACAGACACACAGAGGCAAACATGCACATACACAACAGCAGAGCTGCGGTTTTAAGTTTTGGGGCTAAGAGTTTATTTTTAAGCTTTTCCCCCCCTTTTCTTTTACTTTTTCTTCTCCCTTGCTCCCCCAGACAGGGTCTCGTATGTAGTCTAGGCTGTCTTCAAATTCAGAGAGCCTATTTATGCTAGGACTAAAGGTGTGCGTGCTATCAAACTGGCTAACTTTTTTTTATTAATAGGGTCTGATCTTATAGTATAAGCTAACTTGAAACTCTCTATGTTGTCAAGGCTGTCCTCAATCTAATGATCCATCTCAGCTGTGTGCCCCCACCCCACTCCCAGAGTCTCACTGTATAGCCCTGGTAGGCCTGGAACTTGCTCTTCAGGCCAGGCTGGCCTTGAGCTCAGAGATCCGCCTGACTATGCCCAGGATTAAAGGTATGCCACACCACGTCCAATCCTGTCTTGAGGTGTACGTGTATATGTGAGTGCCAGAGGTACTATCTACTTCCTTTGGGTCAGGGTGTCTCATGGTCTAGCTCACCAACCAGCTAGCTAGCTTGGCTGTCCAGGGAGCCCAAGAAACCCTGTTCCTACTTGTCCACCACCACATGCCGCCATGCTATTTTGTGTCAGGGATTAAAGAGAGGTCCTCATGTTTATGAGGTGAACCCTTTATTGATTGAGGGCTCTAACTATCCCCTGTAGCTCAGTTGATGTCTGTAGGCCAGGCTGGCCTCAAACTTACTATGTATTTGAGGGTGACCTTAAACCTGATTGTCCTGTGCCCACTGCCCAAATGCTGGAATTATAGGCAAGTGCTACCACGCCTGGCTTTATGGAGTGATAGGGATGGAATTCTTCATGTATCTCTGGCCTGTATACTTTTAATTACAAAACAATAAAAAATACTTGAGGCCTGATGAAAAGAATAGCTGCTTTGACTTAAGTTACAGGAACAGGTATACAGATACCCTATTCTCAACACACACACACACATACACACACCACCACCACCACCACCAACAACAACCAACTAAACAACAACAAGATACAGGAGCAGGATACAGGAAGCCAGGAGTGGTAGCACAGGCCTACAATCCAGGACTCAGGGAGGCAGAGGCAGGGGGGGGAAAGCAGAGGAACAGGATGGAGTACATAGACACTATTTGGAAGTTATTCAGATTGTTTAGAAAATGGTGAAATGCTAGGCAAATGCATGAAAGATTGCAGATACTCCCTGGGCATATTGCTGCTTAAGAACTCAAATCAAAGGTAAGGTAAAATAGAGGAAGGAAGGCAGGGCCAAAACCGCCTTCTTAAGAAAGTTTACATTGTATATTTTTGAATAGAATGTGGCTTGGAAAAAAAATAATGTGGCTTGACATGGGGACTGGAGAGATGACTCAGTGATTAAAAACACTGGCTGCTCTTCCAGAAGACCCAAGTTCAATTCCCAGCACCCTCAAGGCAGTTCACAACTGTCTGTAATTCCAGTTCCAGGGGACTCAACACCCCCACGTAGACATATATGTCAGCAAAACACCAACACACATAAATTTTTTCAAAAATTAAATCATGGGGAAAAAAGAATAAGTTGGCTGGACTATTCTGTAGCTAGGAACACAGAAATTATTTTCACTTTTCTGTTCAGATTTTGTGCTGATGTGAAAGGTTACAACAAGGTGTCAGATGCACCTAGAGCTGGTGTTAGTGGGTGTGTTAAGTCCCGAACCAGGTCCCCTGCAAGAGCTGTATGTACTCTTGGCTGCTGAGCCACTCCACCAGAATTAGAGTATTTGTGTATGTGTATGTGTGCTCACACGTGAGTGTGCGTAGTCATGACAAGCTGCACAACAGAAGAATAACTTAGGTGTCAACAGAAGAACTAGCATACCCTAACTGGGAGTGTGAGAGAGGACATAAGAACCTTCTACAGTCACTTCTCTCCACTGGACAAGTGGCCTTTATGCAGGAGAGCAAAGATAAATGCACATGGCTATTGGAGAAGTTAGCACAACACTCAAACTGTTTTTTTTTTTTTTAATTGGTTTGCTTTTATTGTAGCCCTGGCTGTCCTCCAAACTCACAGAGAGCCACCTGCCTCTGCTGGGATAATGTCAATTACTGATCTACTTACCTATTTATCATGTTTGTGAGGGCTCATTTATACCGCAGTGAATGTGGAACTTGAGAAGTTGATTCTCTCCTACCACGTGGATCCCAAGCACTGACTGCTATTAGGTCATCAGGCTTGGTGGCAAGTGCCTTTCTTTTCGCAATTGTTTGTTTGTTTACTGTTTGTTTGTTTATGACGTACACAGTGTAAAGCCTGCAGGCCAGAAGAGGGTACCAGATCTCATTATAGATGGTTCTGAGCCATCATCTGGTTGCTGGGAATTGAACTCAGGACCTTTGGAGTTCTAGGTCAGCCTGGTCTACAAAGCAAGTTCCAGGGCAGCCAAGGCCACACAGAGAAACGCAGTCTCAAAAAACCAAAAACCAAACCAAACCAAACCAAAACAAAACAAAGCAATATTAAGTCACAAAAGGTTGGATCTAGCCTACAAACACAGAAATTCCACTTGCCAAATGATGGGATTATAGGCACACTATTAATATAAGTACCAGGCATTGTGGTGAACACCCTTAATCCCAGCACTTAGGAGACAGAGACAGAAATATCTATGTAAAGTTGAGGCCAGCCTGTTCTGCACATTGGGTTCCAGGGCAGCCAGGTTACAGAGACTGTATAAACAAAGGGGGGGAGTGTGTTAATATATATGTTGAGCATGAGCATACTGGATATTAATAGCTGAGTAACCTGGATTCATAGCATCTTTAAACCCAAACTTGGAAGCTCTCCAAATCTTTTACCAACTGAGGTTAAAAGCCCACACCTGCTTATGCTTGCATGCCTTGACCCCTCCCTCTATTCTGTTTGTTTTTGGCTTTCCAGACAGGGTTTCTGGAAGTTGCTCTGTACACCAGGCTGTCTTGGAACTCAGAGGTCCACCTGCCTTTGCCTCCAGAGTGCTGGGATTAGCACCGCCACTGCCACCCATTCTAATTTTGTTTTGTTTTGTTTAGAGAGTCTCACCAGGCAGCCCTCTTGCAACTCACTGTGTAAACCATAGCAGCCTCCAACGTTCAGTGAGCATCCTGCTTCTGCCTCTGCTGTTAGGATTACAGGCAGAGACACCAGACTGGGCAGAGTTCTACCTCTATTATTCATTCCTTCTATTCTTAGATCACTTTATCTGGAATTACTTCCACACTTGGCATTGCTATGATGGAGATGGCCTAGGCTTGTTTCCTCACATCAATCCCTACAACTACTTCACAGAAGTGACACCTGAACTACACATCTGGAGGAAAAATCCATGCTGTGCAACAAAGATTTGTCAGAAAATTCCTGTGCTTACTGCCAGAGTGCTTCCCTTTAGGGAAAAAAAAATTATTTATTTTATGCATATTATCTTCTATCTTCAGGACAGAAGAGGGCACCAGATCACATTATAGATGACTATGAGCCACCATGTGGTTGTAGGGAATTGAACCTTGGAACTCTGGAAGACCAGACAGTGCTCTTAATCACTGAGCTACCTCTCCAGGCTGAGTGCTAAACAAAGGATTTACTTTTTTGCCTCCCTGTTAGGACTCCTTTCTTTTATGATTTTATTTATTGTTATTTTCGTGAAAGTTTGCCTGTATGTATGTATATGCACCTTATGCTTGTGAAAGCCAGAAGAGGGCATCAAATATCGCCAGAAAGGGAGCCGACACGTGAATGCTGGGACCCAAAGTCAGGTCATTTAAAACCTAGGTCGTCCCAAGAGCATCCAGTGCTCTTAACTGCTGAGCAATCTAAGTCCCAGGACTTCCTTCCTGAAAAGGGTTCTAACTATTAAAAACCCACTACTGGCAAGGTGTTTCATCAGTAAAAGGTACCTGCTGTTAAGCCTGATAGACTGAGGAGAGAAATGGCTCGTTAAGTTACCAACCCCCTTACTCCATGTGTGTCCCAGCATGTACTTGTGCCATTTACTATAAACAAATAGATCTATAAATAAAAGTTAAAGGAAAAAAGAACTGATACAACAAGTGAAACAACAAAATACTAACCACTGTATGTATGTGTAAATCTTATATTGTCTTTACTACAGAAAGATTTATTTGAAACAGGGTCTCACTATGGCTCACCTGGGAACTCTCTAGACCAGGCTTGCTTCAATCTCTGCTTCCCAAGAGCTAGGATTAAATGGTATGTGTCAACACGCCTGGCCCCTATTTATGAGTGTATATCTCTGTTAAGTATACATATATGCACGTGGGTACCTGTGGAGGCCAGAAGAGGGCATTCGATTAAGGTGGTTGTGAGCCACCCAATGTGGGTAACTGGGAACCAAACTCTGGTCCTAACAAGAACAGCAGTGCTCAGCCATCTTTCTAGCCTCTCAAACAGTCTTAGGTTGCAATTTCTCCCTATAAAAGAGGTCTGTTGGGCATGGTAGCACATAAGTGAATTACAATCAGGGGACTGAGGAAGGAAAATCATTAAGTTCAAGTCTAGCATGGGCTACACTTTGAGTTCCAGAACAATCAGAACTACTTGAGTGACACCCTGTCTCATAAAACCAGAAAAGTGTCAACTGCAAATTCTATAGTGGTTGGTGGTTAAATGCCTTATAGGTAAGAAAGAGATCTTTTAGAATCATGAAGGCATCTTAGTGAGATGCTACTAAGGAGCCATTGTGACACCCTCCAAAAAGGATTATTAACTAGAAACTCTAGTTGAAGCAGTGTCCATGCTCTGTAAGCCAGCACATGGGTCCAGAGTCACTCTCAGCTTTGCTACCATAAACACACTTGACATCACAGCATCATACACTGCTCCCTAGACACCCACTAGGGAGGGCCTACTGACAAATATCAATGTCTCTCCACTGATATTTTCCCCAGAAGTCACAGTTAGAAGGCTCTCTGAGGCGATAACACTGGGTGATTGGTGCCTGCATAAACAAAGGCGTCAAAAGACCAAAGATTTCTGCTCTGGAGACAAGAGCACCAGCCAGTTTCTATGTAGAACAGGTGTCAAAACACAAACTCCAAAATGTCTGTATCAGGTGGTTTCCTTTACTTCAAACTAAACAGAATTTTAAAACTCTGTAAAGAGGGAAAGAAGTGTGAGTGGCCTCAAGCTTCTGCCTGCAGTCATGAGGAGGTTCTGTGGTAGTCTGACTGGCAGACACTCTGAGGGAATTATTAGGCCCTGAAGCAGTGAGCAGGAAGCAGCTTTCAAGGAGGTTCAAGGCAATAAATCTAGTAAAGAAGAGCTGGAAACTACTCAGAACCAAACTCGGCATCAGTCACAAAGGCCACTACCAAGCTAAGGAGTACCAGGAAGGAGCTGGCATGTTACTGCAGAATTGTCATGTGAGGGTTAAACAGGAACCACATGTAGTGGTATGCACCTCCTAGCACTCAGGTGTCTAAGGCAAGCCTAGTCCATACAAGCACTACCTAGCTTAAAAAAACCAAGAGAGTTATAGAAACTAAAGAATGCCCCTCCATTATCTGTGTGAGGGGGAAGGAGAGTTGAGAGAATCCCACTCCAGGTTGACCTTAAATTTATAATCCTCCTGAACCTGCTTTCTGCAGCAGTAGAACTATAGGCACAAACCACATTTTGCCTAAATAAAAATAAAGTCAATAAAACCTTACAAAGAACACAAGGTGTCATAACTTTCATTACGAGCCACAAAAATGTGACTATTTTTCTATATAACTCTGCAACTTCACAAGCTAGCACAAGGCATGGTGACAGAGCAAAACAACTGTGACCTAAGGCAAAGCTTTGCGTGACCACTGATCTGACTACATATGCAATGGAACACATTGCCAAAAGGAGATAAACAGTTGGAACGGGAGAGAATCTGATAGCTAGCCAGGCTTTGAGAAGATGAAGCAGGGTAGCACATGCCACGAAAGCCCCTGAACAGTCAAGGCAGCCTCCTACCACCTTCCTGGAGCAGAGACAGATAAGGGTGAACAGGTTTCCTAGCCCTTCACTTCACTCTCCACTACCTCTGTGTTCACACATGCATACTCACCAGCCAGCTTGGTGAATAAAAATACACTCTGGTTTCCTACAGCAGAACACTAGCTCAAACCATGAGCAGCTAAAATGTGCCACAGTCAGAAACATCCTGGCTCTAAGGAAAAAACATTCTTAGTATTATCTAGTTGATCCCACCTAATACTGCACTGCAGATTCCCACCTGAGGCAGTAGCATCCTTTCTTGCCCTGCCCTAGGAGCTAGTGATCCACTGGACGTGTGGGCCAGAGCGTCCCTCCTGAGCAGCGCACGTGCTGGAGCCAGCTGCACATGACTCCCTCCTTATTCTTTCCTACTGAACACGGTATGAGAGCCAGGAGACCCCAGAAATTGGCGATGTCTCCATTTTCCCACCGTGTATCACAGCATGTCTTAACATGCCAGCCACATGCAAATACACACTGTTCTTTGACTACACTGTTCTACTTTCTGCTCTGGAGCTTTTGTTTACATTGCTCCTGTGGGGAGGAAGAGCTTAGGCTTTAATTCCAGACCCACTGTCATCCATCAGATTTCTAGCTACCTCACACAGTAAGGCCAAATCCCTCTGCCTAGACTCCCTTCTCTGTGCCTGGCTTCAGTTTTCTCTGTCTTTGTATTCATGAGCTTGCCATTTACATCCACGGTAAATGTATGCCTGTCACCAAGAGAGCAGTAAGATAAAGGAATGTGGCCAATCTCCCATCTTCATCTTCTTCTCCCAGAAAGACCATGCAAATAATAATCTTCAGTGAATATCTGAGATTTAGACTTTTTTTTGAAGGCAAGGAATAATGAAATGGAACTATCCCTTTTAAATACATTTTTGACTCTCAGACACACTCACCTCTAGCTTGATGGATTTGACGGACAGGTGGTCAGACATAAACCTATGTTGCAACTCTGGCTTTGTGCGCTGTGGACGTTTTCCCTACAGTTAGAAGTGAGGAAGAGAAAGGAAAAGATAGATTAGGGTGTTCTCAGCTACTGATGCTGCCGCTACTGTTGCCACCAGCAGAATGGCCATTGAGGCACACTGGTAACTAATTTAGCTAGTAGGGGCCACAGGTGTCTATCTTGTAGGATGATCGGGGGAAACAACTGTTCAGCTGGTTAGGTACTTAGCAAATACAAATAACAACTCAAAAGGCACTGACAACGAAGCATTTCTTGTGAAAATCTTCATCACTGGCAAGAGATATTCCAACCTTAAAACAACTTTTTCTAGCTGGTTGTAATAGTCATACCTAACACTTCCAACATTTGGAGGGTTAAGGGAGGAGGACCCTGGGTCTCAGGCCAGCCTGGATACACTGCCAGGCACTATCTCAAAAAACCCCAAAACAACATCAACAAAACCAACATACCTACCATCAAAACAAACAAACAAACAAGACCTTCTTCAAATGAAAAAGAGAAAATTATTTTATCACATTCATTTGAGTGAATGGTTCTGAAAGAGGCCATCAGGAACACCTGAAGTCACATGATCCATTAAAAGGCCGGCAGGCAATAGCTGCCCCAGAGGGTCTAGACAGCTGCTATTAAGTCTGACCTTGAGATCATGTGGTGCGCACAAGCACTCTGGGATGGAGGTGGGGGTGTCCCAGAAATTATTAATAGAATAAGTAAAATTGGGCTGGAGAGATGGTTCAAATGTTAAGAGCACTGCCTGCTCCTCCAGAAGTCCTGAGTTCAATTCCCAGCAACCCCATGGTAGTTCAACCATCTATACTGGGATCTGATGCCCTCTTCTGGCAGGCAGGCACAGATGCAGGCAGAATGTTGTATACATCATAAATAAATAAATCTTAAAAAAAAAAAAAAGAAAGAAAAGAAAAAAAAAAAAGAAAAGAGTAAGTTAAGGAACAATCCCACACAACAACAAACCTCTCAACAACAAGGACTGGTTCTTGACAGTTTAAGACACTGCAGATACAGCTTTTCTTTTTCTAAGCTCCCAGGGCAAACACAATCACAAGCACCAAAGATGCTATGTTCCTCTACCCTTTCAAGCCCATCTTCAAAGCTCTTAGGCAGTCTCCACCGCAACAAGTCTGTAAGTGTATCTTTTATAAAGCTTACAGTTCTACTGGGAGTATCTCTTACACTTAAGACATAAACTCAACACAGCACTGTTTCCAAAGGAAATCTTGCCAATTTACTATGCAAATACTATAGGAAGCCAACACCAGTTTTACTCCAACTTTGTCATGTTAGATGAAAGAAGGATATGCTATTATTGATACAGAGGGTGATCAGTCCCTGCCCCCACGCAGACATCTGACTACCTGTACCTCTCAAATGCTAGGAATGCTGGGATAAAATTTGTGCACCACTACATCCATCTACTATCGGCTTTTGTGGAGACAATGTATACAGATATAATTATTATGAAGTTGCTAATGTTTATAGGCCACCAAACACTAATACTTTCAGTGCTCTATACCCTTATTGTTTTGATTTTAAAAGTGAACATGAGTCAAATATTTTATTCAACTAAATAAAAACAAAAAGAAACCCAAAATATTCAATGGGTAACAAACGGAACATTAGAAAAACTGGCTATTTTGGCCGGTATCAGGATAGACCCCTGGCCTAGACATTAAGCAGGATAATCTCCAGCAACACTATAGGCCATAAAATTGGTAGTTACTTGTTTTTTTGTTTGCTAGACAAAAATAATTTACAACTCTATAACACCTATGTCTCAATAGATGCCTATAGATTAGCAAGTAAACCCACTAATCTTTGGATATAATTAAAAATAAATGATAGTTTGAATTCTGTATGTTCTCCAAAAAACCTTTTACAATCACAAGGTTAGCCAGCATTTGCTTTTATTAACAATCTGATTTGTGTTTGTGTAAAATTCTACTATACCATAATATTTATAAATAAAGGTTGAAGAGTAATAATAATGTAGTCTACATTAGATATATCACACATCATCAGTATACTAATGTCACACATCATCAATATACTAATTTATACGATGAAGTTGTACCTATTTATACAGTAACTGTAAATTTTACTTATCATTACAATACTTCATAGCTCTGATAGGAACACATAACTAGAAATAAACAGGTCAACAGACACTATATAAATAGACATTTGCAAGCCTGGTGTGGTGGCGTACGCCTGTAATCTCAGCACTTGGGGAGGCTGAGGTAAGAGGATCTCTGAGTTCTAGTCCAGCCTGGTCTATAAAGTGAGTCCAGGACAGCCAAGACTACACAGAGAAACCCTGTCTTGGGGGAGTGTGAGGGTAAAGGAATCTGGGGGCAGGGGTGGGGGGGGGGAGGTAAGGCACAGTGCAAACTTCTTTCTGTTCTACTAGTATCATCTTCAGGTTGGAATTTCTCAACAATAGTTGATTCTTTCTTTCTTTTCTGCTATGAAGTCCAGCATGGCCTAGAACTCTTAGCAATCCTCCAGTCTGAGCCTCTCGAGTAATGGAATTATATATGCTTGTGCTACCACACCCTGGCTTAATTTTAATTAAAAAAAAAAACACAACTTTTACATACTCTTCAAAAGCCACACTTGAGACTTCCCCACACCTCTAGAGGGTATCAGATCTCCTGGAACTAGAGTCATAGCGGTGGGGAGCTGCCTAATGTGGGTGTGGGGAGTGCAGAGCCTAAGAGCAGTAAAGGCTCTGAACCATGGAGACCTCTCTCAGGCCCTCTCCTCAGACTTTCAAAGTTTACTATCCTATCCCCTAATTATCAAGTCTTTTCTCTACCAGGATTTATTTTGTTAAGAAATATAGAATGTTACTGTGCATGGGAGCACACACCTTTGATCCCAGCACTTGGGAAGAAGCAGAAGCAGAAAAATCTGAGTTTCCGACCAGTCAGGGATACACAGAGACCCACTCTCAAACAAACACACAGTTAGCGTCCACCAACAATGAAGGGAGTGCAGCCAGGTGTGTTGGCGCACGTCTTTAACCCCAGCACTGGGGAGGCAGAGACAGGCGAATCATTGAGTTCGAGGACAGCCTGGTTTACAGAGTGAGTCCAGGACAACCAAGGCTACACAAGGAAACCCTGTGTCGAATAATAAAAACAAACAAAAAAGGGAGGGAGTCAATTGGTTCTTTTGTTTAATTCCTATAAAAAAGCTTTGCGTAAAGATAGTAGTTTACTTTGCTAATCAGAAAAATGAAATTGCAATTCAGAGATACATGTACCTATCCACTGGGTCACCAGAGCACAACAGCTAAACAAAATCTGAGAAGCCAGTCCTTTCACAGATCCTCGTGACCACTGCTCAGGTTGTTGTGTCTCCTATACACAGAGCTTAAGGGGAAAATTTGATGACTATTTGTATCATGTTCTTTGTACTCATAATTCTTCTGATTTTCACATTTGACAGATAATTTTTACTGCTAACTTATTTTATAAATTAGGATGGGATGTGGTAAATTAACAGCCAGATCAAGCAAATAAACAGGAAAAAGTATTAAGCATTCAGCATTAAGTGTCCTGACTTCACCAATACCTTACCATAGGAGTTCTCTGTGACCCACTTACATAAACACTGATCTTCAAGTTTTATTTTTGACAAAAGCCCGTACACACACTTGAAAAACAAAAGCACTGCTAAACTAAGTCCCCTTCAATCTTTTCCTTTACTCCAATTTGACAAGCAGATTTTCAGGACTAACAGTTTTCTGGGGGAGGGCTGGGGCAGGTTTAAGACATGGTCTCAACTCTGGGACACCCTGGCTGGCATGATCTTGCTGTGTAGACCAGGCTGTCCACCAATTATTGACAATTCTCTTACCTCTGACATCCAAGGGCTAGAATTAGTTGTGTCCCTCAGCTTAACTTTTTAAAAAACATTTTTTTATTTTCCAATTATTATTATAAGTATGTGAGGCTGTGCACATGCCTGTAGAGGTCAGAGGATGACTTTCAAGAACTATTTTTCTCCTTCCACAGTGGGTTCCAAAATGTGAATTCCGTCTCAACTGTACATGACCTTGGAGTGTGTATACAGGCACAGGCTGGATATGGAGTACGGGGAGTGTCACTGAGTTTATGACACTCTCTGGTAATGCAGCTCTTCTAAGAACAGTATCAGCCTCTAACTAGGCTGCATTGAGGTACACTCTTACACTCATTCATTCTCTCTCACCTGCCCCCCATCATTGGGTACCAAGCCAAGAGCAGACAAGAACCAAAGGCAACTGAGGAATGCTGGTCCTCCCCAGGGAAGATCACATCTACTGGTTGTCCAGTGCTAAACACTCAGCTCTAAAAACATTCACACCCATAATTTTATATGGACTGAGCAGCCTATATTTTAAATATAAATGAAGGGCTGGAGAGATGGCTCAGTGGTTAAGAGCACCACCTGCTCTTCTAGAGTCCTGAGTTCAATTCCCAGCAACCACATGGTGGCTCACAGCCATCTATAATGTGATCTGGAGCCCTCTTCTGCAGATAAAGCACTCACATACAATAAATAAATAAATCTTTAAAATGTAAATGGAAAAAGAAAAAAAAAAGAGGCCATGAATTTGAAGATGAGCAGGGAGAGGTATCTGAGAGAGTTTGGAGAGAGGAAAGGAACAGAGAAATACAGTAATTATAATCTTAAAAAAAGAAGTATCTGTTTTATTTTCCTGCTTTTATAATACTTAAAACTACAATTACAATTACCAAGTACAATGTATATGAAGAGAGACCTGTTACAGTATGCTGAATATAATTCAAGTGCTAACTGCCATGTACAGGAAAGGCCACTATGTAGATAAACATCTCTCTAGCTTAAGAACTATTAAATGAAGATCCTTTGTGAGTGCTTCCAATTCACTGATGCATGTTTAAGAACACGGTAGACCACTACACTAGGTTTGCCATAGTGTTTACACAGATTCATTCTGCTTTGGAGGATATTGTTATTGTGCTGGGAACTGAATAGTGGACAGTGAATTTAGCCTTTCCTTCTAAGATCAGATAGCTCTGAATATATAAGAGTTTGAAGTTACATACTAACATTTTAAGATTTTTTTCCCATAAAGATTAGGTACAACTCTTAAGATTATTGATAAACTTGCTGGCACTATACATGCATTTATTTTCAGTGATTTTTAAAGTTTTAAGCACAGAGTCACTTGTGTTGTCTAGAAAGGATTGCAGTGGGTTCTGGTAAATCCTACTTAACATACATTTAATCACATTTATAGTTCTCCACACAAACATTCTATAGTTTTCCATTTTAAATTTCTTTTTCTTCCCTCTTTTGTCAGAAGCTGAGGATGCAGCTCAACAAGGAGAGCACTTGACTAGCGTGCTTAAGACCCTAAGACTGATCCCCAGTTTTGTAAAAATAATTTTGTGGCAGCTATATTATATTGGAAAAGGGCTCCTAAAATAGCATTATTAACATTACAGTGTAGGTTTAGCCTCAACCTGATGGATTATAATGTATTCTTCATTTGGGGTGGAGATAGCTCCCATATGCTAGTATTAACAAGTGACATGGGGATTACTGAATGACAATGTGTTTAGTTTTAATCAGGATAAGATATCTACTCACCAAGAAGAAAAAGTGAATGGTAAAGTCCCATTCCTAACCAAGAAGCTATTGGCAATGGATAACTCTGTGTGTGTGTGTGTGTGTGTGTGTGTGTGTGTGTGTGTTTCCAATGGAGTGTCACTGGATTTTCAATGACTAACTGAAGAGCCATAGGCAATTAATGGTTGCTAGAAGAACAGTCATAATCATCAGTGGTATAACCAATGATAAGTTGCTATTGCTTGATTAAATAAACCTCCACCCACGCAAGTAACTAATTAAATGCAGTGGGCCAAGAAAACAAAACAAAACAGGAAAGCAGAGGGAGATGTGTCGGGAAGAAGGGTTTCAAAATGAGTGAGAGGGGGTAAGAGAGAATAGCCTGGAAAGGGGGAGAGGTGTATTATTAAAGTATATTATAAATGTACATAATTATTAAAGAATAAATAATTGGAAACAAAATAGGATCTCACTCTGTAGCCCAGAATGTTCTGGAACTATGTAGCTTAGGCTAGCTTCAAAACTCCTAATTATCCTTTGGAGTTCAGAAGAAGGTTTTGGATACCCCAGAGCTGGAATAAGGTAGTGAGTCACCTGACACGGCTTCTGGGAACTAAACTAAACTGAACTTGGGTAATCTGCAAGAGTAGCATGTAACTTTTAACCTGTGAGCCACATTTCTGAATAACATCCAAAGAGAATAAAAAAAGTTTGAAAATGTATACTGTATATGTTGATTGAAATTATGTATAGGGTGTGTGTAGATTGAAATATAGTTCATATAGTTTACACTGAAGTAGGAGAAACCATAAACAGCTCAGGAACTGGCACAGACCTAAAAATTCAATGTTCAAAGGCTGACACTGTGAGGGAGAAACAGGATAGGTCCTAAAATGATTATTTTTTGGGGGGTGTGGGGGAGATCAAACTCAGGCCACATTTCCTAGTGATAGTCATAGGGAAAAGAAAGCTGGCTCCAGTTTGCAAAAAGTCATTCTAAGAACTAGGGGGTGTTGGACATGGAAGCATCGTGAATGACCCCCATGGTAAGGAAAGCAAGTCCTCGAGCGTCTACACTGACATCCACTCCAGCAGGAGCAGGGTGAGCCCTGACTAGCAGGGAGGCTCTACCTTCTGGGCGATCATGTTGCAGATTTCAGGCAGGAAGTCCTCGCTGAGCAGCTTGTAGAGTTGCCGCTCTCGGAGAGAGGTCCTCTCTCGGAAACTCTCAGTGACCTGTCTCCATTCTTCTTCTGTTTGACACAGGAGCCACCAAGTACCTTGGCCTGGCCCTCGGGACCCTACAGAAAAAAAGAATGGATTCAGTACAATAGACCCCACACCAAGACCTTTTGTTCCTACTTCCTGGGTCATGACTTAAACACAGAAATTATGGGAAAAGGAGGCACTAATCTTCTAATGGCTGACAGTGTCTTCTTTTCTTTCTTAGGGATAAGTTGCTCATAGAAGTGTTGAACTCGAGAGATCAAGTAATCCTCCTGCCCCACCCCTCAAGCACTGGCATCACAGGAACTTTATACATTGTCTGGCTGTAATGTATACCTTTTTGTTGAGCCTAGCCTTAACTCATGAGATCCACCTGTCTCTGCCTCCCACGTGCAGAGATTATTGTGCTTTTGATTTTCTATCACCATCACTGTCTATAACTAGACAAATGCTTAGCAAAACCAAAACTGTAACTACTGTGATTTAAATAAAAATGTGACATTGTACAAGTGCTTTAAATTTCTTATGGTTTTGAAACTGAGACTGTAAACATGTATGCTTTATTTCACTTATGATACTGCGTAATGGTTATTTCCCTCCAAATAACCCTCCAAATTTAAAACATTTAGATTACAGAATTAAAATCTAACCAGAGGCACGTTTCTTTAATCTTAGTTCTCAGTAGGAAGAGGCAGGTGGATCTCTGAGCTTGAGGCCAGCCTGGTCTACAGAGTAAGTTCCAAGACAGCCAAGGCTACAAAAAAGAACAAACCCTGTCTCCAAAAACCAATAATAATAATAAAGTTATAAATAAAATAATATAAAATCTAATTATGCATGTATGTATACATGCATGTATGCAATACTTCCCAAGTCACTGACATTAAAAGACAGATATCCAAGAAGCTGCTTGCCTACTCAAATGTCTGAGTCTTTAATATACTGTGCTAGGGAACAGAACAGAACTAGTTCTCATCTTAAGCATCTGTGAGATGCATGATGGAGAAAGGATCAAACAGGGAGCAAAAAAATAGGAGACTGCTTGCATTTTCCATATACACTGTGTGACTGGAAATGTACTGCTATAATGTATGTATGAATCACATTGACCTAACACACAGCAACAAAGATCATTATTACCATTTCGTGTCTGTAGGTCAGGTGCCAAGGAATTTTCTTCCTGCTTCTCACTGAAACACAGGAAAAAGAGAAAACAGTAAAACAAAACACGGACATGCCCAAACCGTCCTGTCTTTCTTGTAAATACGGACCCAGTTCATATAACAGTGGCTGGGGCTGGGGCAGGTGGGCTGTCAAAATTCAAAGTTAGGAAGATAATTCTAATGAGAAATAAAAGAAGAATGTAGGGAGGGTTTGCTGCAGAAAATGGAAGCACTGAAACCCAACTATCAGGGCTATGGCGTCCGCACAATGAAGAGGGAAGAACAGGGTCGGGATTCTGGGGCTCAGGGATACACTAGAGAGGCCGAGCTTACCTGGCATTCTCTGAGGAAGATGAACTGCTCTGCTCAAGACTGTCACTGACCAGTAGAGGGTAGTGCAAGCCCGTGTGTACCAATATAATGGTTCAATATTCCCGACATTAAGGTAGGTATAAAACAGATTTCTGTTACAGGAAGAATCTCTAGACCTCTCAGGAAATGCTTAAACAGATGCTGACTATACAGATCACAAGTAACTACAGGACATTTTCCAAAATAACACTAAAAAGAAATAGGAAGTTGTAATCTACTTGAACTTAACCAGTCTACTTACTACCCGTGTGATTTCTTAAGAATCCTTTCCATTAACACCTTCTTTTCATATAGCCTCGCTATGTAGTCCAGGCTAGCCTGGAACTTAGGATCCTCCTGCCTCAGCCTAGGAATATTTCTTTGTCATTAGAGGGGGGGGGGGAATGACTGAAATTGCCATTGAAAGGACAGCTAAACTAAGTAGAACTTCTAAACTCTTGAGAAGAAGCTGTTCATTCAGTTACTAGAAATGTTAAGGCTCCTAGTATGATCCTTAGTACCTACATTTAAAAACAAGCAAAGCCAGTGTGCTATTTTTATGTCAACTTGACACAAGCTAACCTTATCTGAAAGGAGGGAACCTCAACTGAAGCCTCCATAAGATCCTGCTGTAGCACATTTTCTTTATTGGAAATTGATGGGGGAGGGCCCAGCCCATTGTGGGTGGTGCCATCCCATGGCATGTGGTCCTGGATTCTATAAGGAAGCAAGTTAAAGCTGGGCATGATGGCACATGCCTGTAATCCCAGCACTCAGGCAGGTTGAATTCTGTGAGTTCAAAGCAGCCTGGTCTACAAAAGAGTCCAGGAAAGCCAAGGCTACACAGAGAAACCCTCTCTCAAAAACAAAACAAACAAGAAGGAGAAGAGGAGGAAAGGAGGAAGAAGAAAGCAGACCGAGAAAGCCAGTAAGCAGTATCCTCCATGGCCTATGCCATCAGCTCCTGCCTCCAGGTGTGAGTTCATGTCCCAGCTTTCTTCCCACGACGGACTACAATATGAAAGTCTAAGCCCAATAAACCCTTTTCCTTCCCAACTTGCATTTTGGTCATGATGTTTCATCACAGCACTAGTAACCCTAACTAGGCCAGGCGTGGTAGGCATATAATCCCAGTGCTAAGGAAACAGACCATGATCGAGAAGACACCAAAATAAAAGTCTGGCCTCCATATGCTTGCACACCCACACACATACTCATAACAAAGGCAGACCTCTCTAAAAAGTAATGATATATGAAAATTCCCAAGTATTAAGTAATGTATTTTCCTTTTCTAAAATTAAAGATTCAGAAAATATTTTACATTTTATCTTTTCATCACTGTAGGAATATGCATGTTTTGGCACCTTAATTACTACAGTCAAAGAATTAAGCCAGATGGCGGTGCACGACTTTATTCCCAGCACTCGGGAGGCAGAGGCAGGTGGATCTCTAAGCTCAAGGCCAGCCAGGGCAACACAAGAAAACTTGTCTCAAAAAATCTAAAATAAAAAAGAGTAAGCCCTAAACCTAGAATGACAGCTCTCTGTCCCAGCTTCTCTCCATTGCCACTGTTGCTCTCTTTTCCCTAGGTGTCCCCTTCTCTCCTGCCCTCATGGCTCACACTCTGTCCCATGCCTTCTCCAGGGCCTCCTCTCCCTCCCCTATACCAGGGGCGGGACAAAAACAAACCTGGAGTAATATATAGCTCTACGAACTCTCTAGTGGTATGATGAACTTGAAAATATACACTAAAAGGAATGCTTATCAAATACTATCTATGGGTCAAGCACAGCCTTCATTTTCTTGTACTGTCATGTACTGTCCTGTTTAGTTTAATCCTCACTAAATGAACAACCATCACCCAACAAATAACAGACTCGGGGAAGCAGGCAGCGTGACAGGCAGAGGCCATGCGGACACTGGTGCATCACAGTTTCACACAGACTCTGACTCAAGGCTCCGTAAGTTATGACTTATATCCTCTCCACACACAAGTAAAGATAATAAAGATGAAGTGAAATTAAGATCCCTTCTAGTAGGAGACTGTGTGAGCACAGACCAGAGGCATTTCTCACCTGGATATAATCTCCTCCTGTAGTTTTTTCCGTTTTGGAGGCCTTCCTCTTCTTTTGCCTGTTTTTCCAGGAATATTTGAGACATTTTTTTGTCTTTCACTTTCCCTAAGAAACAGTATCATTAAATAGAAATATTCTGACATAATACTAACAACTAGTATGATTTTTGTATTAGTAATTACAATATTCTCTGTCACAAGGATAACAAAATGGATTATTCAAAATAGCAGAAACAGAAAATATAGAGTGCTTTCTCTTCAATAGGGATTACCTAAATGTGAAATCAAGAAAAAAAAAAAGGCACTGACAGTACTAAAATAAAGATCTAACACCTTCCTACCGCCTTACAGCAGTAAGGAAGCAGTACTTCCTTTATGGAGAAAGCAGTGCTTAGCATCATTCTACATGCCATGGGAATGAGGCTGCTGCTTGTTTAAGAAGCACTTAACATAGGCTTACTTTGCAGGCATCATATAAAATTCTGCCTTATGATGGTGAATCCTCAAGTTCCTAAGACAGAATAATAATCCTAATAGAAAAAAGGTACTCAAAGACTGCTGTGTGAAATAGTCAGGTACTCATCAGGAATCTCATGAATACTCTATGTTCGAATCACACTATTTTTCACCAGTCTTGTGGCAGAGAGTACAGAATAATTTCTTTGTATTTCAGTATGAAACTCCTTGCCATCCTGTCACAGGCTTGCCAATACGACCAACTATTGCATTGGACAAAAACAAAGTGCTAGATGATTCTGATACATTAACTTTCATAGCATTTTAATAGAGCAGTTATCACAGCCCTGACATTAGCAACAATACCTGCTCAAGGAGAGCTCTCCATTAGACCTTCCTTGTACTGGGTCTTCTTTGTACATTCTTGTCCCATAGAAGTACCAGTAGAGTGCACCTGAATTGTCCTCACCCAGAGGCTCCACTCTGAGACTGTCTGCATCCAGACCCTAGGCAGAAGAGGAAAGTGGATTTGGAAAAATGAGGAATATCAAACAGAAAAAATTTAAAATGACAATTCAAAATTTATACTCAGACACACCTCATTGGGGTGTGGGGGCTCAAAACAGGGTTTCTCTTTGTAGCACTGGCTGTGTTGGAACTCACTCTGTAGACCAGGCTGGTCTCAATCTCAGAGAACTGCCTGTCTCTGCCTCCCAAGTGCTGGGATCAAAGGCATGCGCCACAATGCCTGGCACACTTCATATTTTAAAATGCCAATATGCTGTATATAATTTTCTATCAGGAAAGATGAAATACAGACAGAACAGAATGGGATGACTAAGATGAGGAAATTTTAGATGTTCCCTCTAATCAACCCCGACTCTCATGTTGGCTCACACACTCACAAAAGAGGAACTAAAAAGAATTCTACACCATTTGGTTTAGAACTACCACCTTATAAGGAAGGAGGGATAACTACGCCAAGTAGAATCAGAACGCTCAATACAGTTTTCTCATTCTGTCTGTAGTCCAGAACAGCCGTATACTCTCAACAATCCTCCTGCCTCAGCCTCCTAAGTGCTGATATTATAGAGGCTTTACGTTGAGACCCTACCATACACATTTGATTTCCAGTCAAAAGGCTTTGTTTTCCATGTGGTTTTACCAAAACATTTTTTATATTTTATTATGTGTGTGTGTGTCTGTCGTGTATGTTCGGGTGCCCATGGAAGATAAAGAAGACATTGGATTCCATGAGCTGGGATTACAGGCAATCGTAAGCTGCCTAGTATGAGTGCTGGGAACTGAACTTGGGTCTTCTGGAAGACCGGTGAGGACTCTTAACTGCTGGGCACTTTCTCCACCCAACATAGCACCTTATTTACTCCAGCTGAGATCCAGCAAAGCAATTCTCAAAGTACTCCAGGGCTGGGCCTGTACTGGGCCCTGTGCTCAGCAGGAGCTACAATAGATTATATGATTTTTAAAATGTGTCTGTGCACAGAGATCAAATGAAAATTGTTACATTTAATCGTCTCATTGAGTAGAATTAGAAATCAACCTCCCAAACCAGGTTATGGTGGCGCATGTCTTTAACCCCAGCACTCAGGAGGCAGCAGCAGGTGGAGAGGCCAGCCCAGGCTGTGTAGAGAAACTCTGTCTCAAAAACAAAAGAAATTGACCTCCCTATTTGTGAAGGCATTAACCCAATTCCTTTCACACAACACTTAGAAAATAGGAAACAACAATCTATATTTCTAAAATAGTTAATAGCAATTGAGAGTAAAGGAAACAGAAAAATAGTCCCCATCTTTCTTCAATGTATTTGTTTTTAAATTGGAATGTATATAAAGAATAGTTTCCAGTCTCTCCAATTTTTTTGATTTGTTTTGTTTTTCGAGACAAGAGTCTCTCTGTGTTAGCCTTGGCTATCCTAGACTCACTTAGTAGACCAGGCTGGCCTTGAACTCACAGTGATCCAACCTCCTCTGCCTCCTGAGTAGAGGGATTAAAGGCGTGTGCCACCAAGCCTGGCTTTAGAATTTATTGTTATTTTAATTACCGAAAAAAAATTCAATGGCAAATTCACTGCTGTTTTGTGTGAAGACAAACTAGGGCTCAGGAAATGAAAAGAAATAAATATGAAAGCCATACACTTTGCATACATGGCTTGCAATCCGTTGGCCACATGGGTATAGCTGTATATACAGGTCATTATAGAGTAAGAGATGAAGACCTACTGTGAGCAAGCTAAACTCCAAACTTTCAGGTTTCACTGGAAAGGAGCATGCTAGAGAAGTACCTTGAGAAGATCAAAGACATCATCTGCATCTAGCCGGTAATCACAGAGGCGATGCAGGATCTCTACACGAGTGCGCAGAGGAAGGTCTTGGAAACTGGCTTCTCTCAGAGGATTGGGCTTTCCTTCTTCAAGCTCCCAACGGTAGTTAATAATGTCTTCCAGGTAGCTGTGGAATGTCTGAGGCCTAACCAAATGGCCCCAAACACATAAATACATTAATATAAAACAGAAGATGGGGATGGCAGATTGCTCTGGGTTCAAGGCCAGCCTGGTCTACATAGTGAGCTCCAGGACAGCCAGGGATATGTAAAGAGACCTTGTCTTAACAGCCCCCAAAAAGCATCAACAAAAAACCCAAACAAACAAACAAACAAACAAAACTTACGCTGTTTGTGGTTCATGTTTACATGCTATGGCACATATGCGATGGTCAGAGAACAACTGTGTGTATGTGCTTGTGGTTCATGTCCCCATA
Source organism: Acomys minous (assembly GCF_964271855.1). NCBI lineage: Eukaryota > Metazoa > Chordata > Mammalia > Rodentia > Muridae > Acomys > Acomys minous. The sequence continues at coordinate 24,820,266 of NC_140500.1, forward strand.
CTATGGCACATATGTGATGGTCAAAGAACACCTTGTGGGAGTTGGTTCTTCCTTTCTATCACAAGGGGCCTGGGAATCAAACTTAGATCATCAAGCTCGGTGACAAGGGCTTTTATCACTGAGCCACCCTGCCAGCCTATCATTCTTTTTATATGTTGTCTGGTCTGGTCTTAACTCCTGGTTTCATATGGAATACAGGTATACACCATTGTATCTAGGTAATCTAAACTTTGAAAACAGGTATTTCAAGAAAAAATATTTAAGACCGTACACTGTCAATTCAGAGAACTGAGGAGTTTTGAGGAAAGTAGATGCATGAACTAGGAGTAAGTGGTTGGGTACAAAGAAAGGAAACTGTCTATGTGAAAATTAAGAAGGTGGTTTCTACACACACACACACATACACACACACACAGCAATAAATAAACCCCTCTAAGTATTATATGTACTTGCAGAATTTTCTAGGAGAGAGAGTATATGTTTCCTTACCACTTGTGAGGTCCTCTTTTTGATCCTTAGCACTAAAGAAATGTAAGTAAACAGATGGACTAAACTAAAAAGAATTCCTAACGTATAGAAAGTTCCCCAAACAATGATCTCCTTAGGAGTCTGTGACATGAAAATCACTCTGCTAGGATGGTAGCTGCACTGGAGCATGCTGGGAAGACAATTTAGAAATCTGTCTCAGGTCAGCCTGGGCACTGTGTCCATGAGCAGCACCACTCTCCTAACCTACAGCCTGTCCAGAAGCCTCTACATTAGTGGTTTTCAATCCATGACTCCTTTGGAGGGGGGAGGGTTGAACAACCCTTTCACCACCATGTGTTAAAGGGTCACAGCATTAGGAGGGCTGGGAACCACTCCTCTACACAGTGTAAAGAGCGACATGCTTGACACTCTTCCTTTTTTGTGACAAAGTTTCACTTGTAGGGCTGGTTGGCCTAGAACTCCCTATTTAGATCAAGCTTGCCTTGAACATCCACCTTCTTCAGTCTTCCAAGTATTGGCTAACGGTGGGCACCCCCTGGCCAGGGCAGTGCTGAGGAGTTGGCCCTGGTGGCCTGGCTGCTAGATGTGCATGTGGAGAACTGGTCCTGCGCCCTGCCTGGGCAAAGTGGGATCTGGCCCTGGTGGCACAGGCTCAGGAAAGCGGGCAGTCTTATCAACTCAGACCCAGATCCAGAACTCTGAGTTGGCCCACCCCAACTATAGATCTGCCCCGTCTATGAAGTGCTGGAGCATGGGAAGGGGCCATTCTAGAAGATCCAAAGCTGTAGGATCTCCATGACACAGGATAGCCTAAAGGAATCCAGTACTGATTGTGTAGCAGAAGCCAGAGGCCTAGAACCAGATCAATGGCTCATTGCAATGAACATTTGCAAATAAAGCTGTCTGGGCAAAAGGATACACTGTGTAATATATCATGACATACCACAGCTTCCATGACAAGATGCTTTACTTGTTTGTTTTCTTTTTTGGAGGGGAGGTAATCTAAGTGGAGAGTAGATATGCAGGGACAGAAAGACCAGTGGGATTAGGGTACATGATGTGACATTCACAAAGAATCAATGAAGTTTAAAAAAAAAAAAAGGTGGGCACCATCATGATTTGCTGAAAGTTATTTTCTTTAAGAGACCCTGCCTCGATATATAAAGTTAAAGAGATATGGAGAAAGGCTCCTGATCTCAACCTGGGGCCTCCACACATGCATACACATATACACATTTTTGAAAGTGGAGAACTAATGAAGACATCCTGATGTCAACTTCTGGCTTACACGCATGACTACATAGATAAGTGCACCTGCACACACTGCACATTTTTTTCCACAGACATACATACAGAGCAAATGGAAATTGGTTAAACATTTCAATTTTAAGGCACATGTTGGGGCTGGAGAGATGGCTCAGTGGCTAACAGCACCATTCATAGAGAGGACTAAGTTTGGTTCCCAGTGTCTATATTGAATGGTTCACAACCACCTCTACATCCAGTTCCAGAATATTTGATGCCCTCTTCTGGCCTCTAAGAGGACACATGCACCCATGCACACATGTGCATTATATTCTTAAGAAGCAGGTTACCTATATAATCTACGTATAGAAATAATGATTAAAGGACAGAACATATATGCCATACAAAAAAGAAAACCTAAGAAAAATGAACAGGGTTCGAGGTACAGCTCAGTTTACAGCACTTGTCTAACATGTGAGGGACCCTAGGTTTGAATTACAACTCTGAACAACAAAGATCACATAGCAGATCAACTGACTTTGGGGGGTTAGAGACTGGCATACTGAATTTAAATTTTTATGTGGATTGGGCCAGCAAGACTGTTCACTGGTTAAAGGTGCTTGCTGCCAAGCCTGAAGACACCTTCAAGTTGTCCTCTGACCTTAATTTACATACACACAAATAAATTTTAAAAAATTTAAAATTATGTGGAAGTACAGAGGAGTAACAATAATAAAAACCTTTTCCCTTGAGGTGGGGGGAATGGAATATCAATTTACTTAGTCTAGGCTTGCCTCAAACTCATTGTATAGCCAAAGATGATCCTGGACTTTTCTGATCCTGCCTTTATCTTCACCTCCCAAGTGTTGGAATCACAGACCTACAGTGCCATGACCAATTTATGCATTGCTGGGGAGGAGGGCTTTATATATGCTAGTCAACACTCTATCAACTAAACCACATCCCCAAGTCTCAAAAACAACTTTTTAAAGGTTAAAGAACAAGGGGCTGGAGAGACAGCTCTTCCAGGACCCAGGTCTGGTTTCCAGCACCCTCATGGTAGGTCAGAAATGCCTCTAGCCCCAGTCCTAGGCGATCCAATATTCTCCTATTGCCTCCACGGACACTAAACACATGTGGTACATAGACTTATATGTAGGCCAAATACCCATACATGAATGGGTTGGTGATCTTATCCTACTGAACTTGAGGAGATACCTGATCCTTACGTTTTTAAAAAAGATTTACTTATTATATATACAGTGTTCTTCCTGCATGTATGCCTGCCAGCCAGAAGAGGGCATTAGATCACATTATAGATGGTTGTGAGCCACCATGTGGTTGCTGGGAATTGAACTCAGGACCTCTGGAAGAACAGACAGTGCTCTTAACCTCTGAGCCATCTTTCCAGCCCTCTAAAACATACATTTCAACAATGAGGAAGGATAACTATCTCACCTCATATATAAATACTAACCTAAAGTACATTTTATGTAAACCTGGCTGTCCTAGAACTCAAAAAGATATCCCAGGGTCTGATTCTTGAATGATGGGATTACGATTGTCCCCAGTCCAAAGTGCATTTTGATATGAACTCTAAAAAGCTAAATGCAGGCCCCCTTGGTATGTGTAGTTTTCATGTATGTGGTAATTGTATCCGTGTGTGCGTATACATATACACATGCACTTGCTTGCTCACTTGTCCATGTGTACATGTGTACATGTGATCAGAGGGTGCTTTTTCCAATAGCCTTCCACACGCTACATTTGAACATGGAGCCTACCAATTCAGCTAGTCTCACATGCCAGCCAGTGCTCCTCCTGAGAACCGGGATCACAGGCAGGATGCCCTGCGTTTGTGCAGGTCCTGAAGATTGGATCTCTAGCTGCTTGCTTGCGTGGCAATGCTTTATCCACTGAATATTCTTGCCAGCCCCTTTAAGAGCCTTTTTATTTCATTTTTGGGGGTTGTTTGGTTGGTTTGTTTTTGGGTTTTTTGAGACAGGGTTTCTCTGTGTAGCCTTGGCTATCCTGGATTTGATTTGTAGACCAGGCTGGCCTTGAACTCACAGCGATCCACCTGCCTCTGCCTCCTACATGCTGGGATTAAAGGTGTGCGCCACCACACCTGGCTTAAAAAAAATTTTAATGTGATAAGGTGTCTTGTCTTCTTGACACTGAGGTCCCATAGACATGGGAGTAAAAGCAAAATATACTGTAAAAATTTATAAACTACAACTAAATGGCCACCTTAAATTCTTTCAAATACAAACAAATGTAAGAGCAAGATATACATCTGAATAAAATACTCAGTAAAATGAAAACCAGTAAATGCTGCAAAGATACACAGCACCCAGATTGTTCCTAGCGCACTAATAGAAACAGCAATGTAACTGCTTCGGAACAGTTTGGCAGCTTCTTCAACTTAAACACGCAGCATATGACCCACTATTTACCAAAAGAAATCAAAAAATGTTTGCACAAGCATTCCCTTGCATCTTTCACAATAACTTTGTTTGTAAACAGTCTTAATTAAAAGCAACACAATGTTCATCAATAAACAATAGTTAATTTTGTGTCCTATTTTTCTCCCCTGGGCACAATTCAATTTTTCACCCTCCAAAAGGAGCCAATACTGATAACACATAGCAGTCTACATTAACACCAGATGTCATGCTAGACTAAAAGAAGCTATACACACCATCTCACACCATGAGCTCACTCATACAGAACCCCCAAATAGGTAAGTCTTAATATATAGTGGTTCAATGAGATTAACGGTAGCCAGGTTTTGGGTATCTGTATGGAAGCGATCAACTGTAAAGAAAGATTTGTGCAGAATCTATGTTCCTGAGTACAGTAGTGACTACATGCTGGATTCTTTGTCAAGAATGACTGGCCTCAGAGTCAGGTATGTACCAGCACCTGTATGTAGTTATTAGGCAGTGAAATCAGGGGCATCACCAATTTAAAGTTAGCCTCTCCATATGGAAAGACCCTGTCTGAGGACCTGGATTCCACTTCCAACAACCACAGGGTCGCTCACAACCGTGTGTGTGTGTGTGTGTGTGTGTGTGTGTGTGTGTGTGTGTGTGTGAGAGAGAGAGAGAGAGAGAGAGAGAGAGAGAGAGAGAGAGAGTGTCAGTGTCTGTTGTCCTCTTCTGGCCTCCATGGACACTGCATATACATAGTACACAGATATAGATGAAGGCAAAACACCCATATATAAAACAAAAATAGATTTTGTTGTTGTTGTTGTTGGGCATGATGGTGTACACCTTAAATTTCAGCATGCCGGCAGTAGAACTCTGAGTGTGAGGCCAGCCTGGTCTGCAAATGAGCTCCAAGACAGCCAGGGCTGTTACACGATGGGGGCAGAAATCTTCTTTAAAAGGCATATCTCATCGCAACAAAGATATGTTCAAATGTACATTTGGCATAGGTATTCCAATTTCCAAACAAAAGTGCTATTTCTGCATAAAGAACAAGACTTCAAAACTAAATATTTTAAGTAATATCAACAACAAAAAGTTTAACAATGTTAGATATACAATTAACTCTGAAAAACTAAGTTTATAAATTGATGACTTTCTACTTATAGTGGAAACAAAAAAGTGAGCAAAGACCACAGTTGAATCAAAATTGGCCTATGTTACATAAAAAGCATGCTTCAAGAGAACTCATGAACATCTGTGTGTCTCTGCTCCCCCAAGTGCTTGGATTACAGGCGTGCAACAGCACACCCAGCTTCAATTTTTACTTTTATGCTCAGACATGGTCTGATTTACTCCTATCTTTTCTGACAGAGAAGCTATTTTTCAGTCTAGTACTCAGTTATTCTAATCAATTTCCCAATACAGAAGGAAAAGAGATATGAAAGAGAGAAGTTCCTGTTAAATCCTTAAACTATGTACTTAATGGGAAGTGCTGTAACTAGAGGAGTATTCAGAGGTGACAGGGAAGAGAACCAGAAAGCACTGCAAGGAACATGTTACTAACATTTCATTTGTACTGAGAAAGAAAATAACAGAAAAATACCCAAGAACAAACTAAAGAAACTGGGTATGCATCAGGTTTACAAAACAGCAAACAAGTGATAACATACAGGTGATGCGCTGTGTGTGGCCAGGACCAGCACGGCAGCACCTCTGCACATCAAACACACACTGAATCCAGGCAACTTTGATGACCCAGCTGGTCCAAGATCATTCGCTTACATGCTAAGGTGGTAAATTTGTCTCTGATATTCCTCTTCCTGGTTCTCTGAAGTACTATGTTAGTCTTCTTTATAAATTTTGTGTATGTATGTATCCCAGTTCTCCTCATTTTATATTTACAAAACAAAATTGTGGGTATGCTTCTGAAGAGTGCTTTATTTGCAAACCTTATTTATATGTGGTACTAGCTGATAGGGAGGGGCACTACAACTGCTTATTCCAGTGAGAAGAGTTGATTTCTAGCCAAACTCTCCTGCCTGGGAATAGGTGCTCTCTCACTCAAAGACTTACAGAACTACATGGGCCATCCTCAGAGCCCAACAACCACCCACACAATCCTGTGAAGAACCATTTTTCAGTAGTTTTTTTTTTTCATCTCTTAGTGACAGAGATCAAATCCAAGGCTTCAATATGCTAGGTGAGTGCTCTATCACTAAGCTACACCCTCAAGTTGTAAAAGACTTTTAGTTAAGCAATAAACAAACTTCTTGGACACTCTCCCTCACACTGAGGTAGAAGGCTGGACTTGAACTCCTGGACAATTACAGATGTGACCTGAAAACTTTTAAATCTGAAGGTTTACTCTGTCAGACACAAAGGATTTCTAAACAAAATAAATCTAATTAGACTGAAGAGTCCCACTAATTTCCACTGTGGTCTTCAGAAAGTTCAGCTTAGATAAGATGGAACAGAATACAGCAAACATGAGGGGAAAGCACCAGGCACCAGGTGACCTGGGTGTATGTACATTTGTTCCGCTGCAATTTCCTCAGTTACAGAAACGAACTTAGAAGCATACTAGTTCATAGCTATAATCTAGGACTCAGGAGGCTGAGGCAGAAGGATTGTGGTGAGTCAGAGGCTAGCCAGGTACATCTCATTCTCTTCTGGGGAGGGAGGGTGAGGTGGGTAAAGTATTAGATGGTAACTGAAGAAGTTTGCAAGGTTATGTTCATTGTAAACTGCATAATCTTGGGATGAAAAATCTAACACAGAGATACAATTCAAGCAGGTGTGAGTGTAGGCAATAAACAGCAGTAATGTAGGGCGGTGTCTTTTTCACCAGTGGAAATCAAGCATTTTCACATCATGTTATATATACGGCAAGCACTTCAAAGTAAATAAACATTTATGCTCACCAATAGTTAAAGACAGTAATGCTAAGAAATTACAACTGCTGCCAGACCTGGGTGTGGTGGCGCACACCTTTAATCCCAGCAATTGGGAGGCAGAGGCAGGCGGATCACTGTGAGTTTGAGGCCAGCCTGATCTCCAAAGCAAGTCTAGGACAGACAAGGCTACACAGAGAAACCTTGTCTTGAAAAACCAAACCAAACCAAACCAAAACCCCACCCCACCCCCCAAAAAACAAAAAAACTGCTGCGAGAGAAGCACATTACCATAGCAGACATGGGGTGCACCACATGTAACCCCAGCACTCAAATTCAATCAATCCTACACAGCCAGCTGGAGTCCAGCTGTAAAAGAACCCAAAAACTATGACCTAATGTGGCCTGATCTGATGTCTAGATTTTGATTAATTTTGTAAACAGAGAAAAGATTGGTTATGTTTTTGAAAATAACATTTTAAAATATATTAGTTTAAATATATTTTATAATTTGGGGTTTTAGACATTAGTTTAGGGTAGCAAAGACAGCATCCTTCCAATTAAAGTGTCTGGATGGACTGTGAGAGAGACAGTGGAGTGCTCTGTTTAGTCCCTGTTGGGTTTCAGACCTGGAACAAACAGCTGAGGTACATATTTAACATACCAAGGCAGGCCTGGCCTCCACGTTCTCCCAGCATCCCTTAGTCCCTACCTACTACAGGGTGTGCCTGGCATACCCCACCCTTTACCCAGAGGTGGGGTTGCCCCACCCCCAGAAACTCTTCCCTATACAGTCCAGACATTGTGGTCTCTCTGCTCCTTCCCTGCGTGCCCACACTCTTTCTCTCTTTCTTTCCCCCTCGTCTCAGTCTCGCTCCCCATGGTGATGTTCCTCGGGACAATGAACCTGCCCAAGAGCTGCACCCAATTAACCTGCCTTTATGCTAAGATCTGGCGTTAACTGGCTCATTTAGTCAGGAGAAAACGTATTAGTGCCCCCTAATAGGTGTAAAGGGCATCGTGTTTTGAGCTAAAGAAAATTAACTCATGTTTCCCAAAAAGGTTCAAAGAGAGAAGAGTCCCTTCTGTGGTGGGCACTCTGATTTGTCAATAAAATCTTTATAAAAAGATTTTGTGATGGGCGGTGTTGGCATACGCCTTTAGTCCAAGTACTTGGGAGGCAGAGGCAGGTGAATCTCTGTGAGTTCAAGGCTAGCCTGGTCTATGAAGTGAGTTCCAGGAAAGTTGAGGTTATACAGAGAAACCCTGTCTCAAAAAACCAAAAGGAAACATACACAGAGTTTACTTTTATGTGTGTGTATTTGTGTATGGTCTTCATGTGTGTCTCAGCACCAAGTGCATGCCTAGAGCCCGAGGAGGCCAGATGGGGCTATCAGATGCTCTAAAATTCGGAGTTTCAGACAGTTATGGGTCACCATGGATGCTGGGACTCAAACTTGAGCCTTCCAGAAAAATATAGAGTACTCTTAATAAGCAAATCATAACTGTATCCCATTAACAAAAAAAAATTTTTTTTCTGAGACAGGGTTTCTCTATGTAGCCTTGGCTGTCCTGAACTCACTTTGTAGATCAAGCCGGCCTCAAACTCAGAGATCCACCTGCCTCTGCCTCCCATGTGCTAGGATTAAAGGTGTGCACCACCATGCCAGGCCCTAAAAAACTATTACACATATATTTCACTCAAAACAGGCATCATACAAACATAAAGCATCCTATGACTACTATGGAGAAAATAACACATTATTTTATGGCTAGCAATATAATCCAGGGACAGAGAATGTGCTTAGGATGGCCAGGGCACAAGAGCTGATCCCTACCATACTCCCTGAAAAGAAAATATTCTAACAGGGCTTGAGAAAGCAAACCAGACTTCCACACGCATGAGCTAGTAATGTCGCTGCTGTGTAAGAACCCTTTGCTTACCAGTGTCTACAAAAATCACAAAAAGTCAGTTAGCACATTTATGGATATCACTAAAATATATCTGCCATGCAATCTGGCATGAAGTCAGAAAACTACATTCAGGATGATAAAGCTAGGTGTGTTGTCTGTAATTAAAGCACTCTTTATCTTTTTGTTTTTAAAGACAGAGTTTCTCTGTATAGCACTTCCTGACTGCCCTGGAACTTGCTCTGTAGACCAGGCTGGCCTTGAGTGCACAGAGATCCACCTGCCCCTGCCTCCCAAGTGCTGGGATTAAAAGTGGATACCACTATTACCTGGCAATTCTAGCAGTCTTGTCATCCCTGAACTACAGAGGTGTTCAAGGCCAGGCCAATACCCCTCAGACTGACACCCTGAATAACAACGACACTGTCCGCCTCTTTCAGCTGATGACGGCTCCCTACACATTAACACCAAGCCTGGCACACTGGAATCACTACAACAAAATGATGTGACACACTATTTTTTTAAAATAAAAATATATTGTATTTTCAAATTATTTATGTGAGTGTCTGTGTCGGTTTATGTACATGCCCAGAGGCCAGAAGAGGGCATCAGAGTCTCGGGAACTAGAGCCACAAGAGGTTGTATGTCATCTAAACTTGCGTACTTTAAAAGTAGTATGTGCTCTTAAGCACTGAGCTACCTCTCCAGCCATCTTTATTTAAAAAATATAAAGTGAACTCCTACATGGTTTCAAAGGGCCAAAAGACTAGGACAGTAGGGTAATCAGCCTTTTGGTTGACGTTTGTTGTTGTTGTTTAAATAAGGAAAGCTGGATGATCCATGTCTACAGTCTAGCTTAAGTGGAAAGATCTCCCAAGCTTAAGAATTCTATGCTAGCCTGAGCAATACAGATAGACCCAATCTCAAAACAAAGTAAAGAGCTCTTTATCAGAGTTCTGCACTTGTCAACAAAGATAACATCTACTCCCAAACTCTACACACCTCAATGGTTCTGGAGAGCAGCCTACTTGGCAGCTACAACAGAAAGGAGCCCAGAGACTCCAAGTTAATTCTGTTACTGTACTAGTTATAGGAACAACAGAAGACATGCAAGCCACAGGAATGTAGTGAAACCTGATTTTAATTTGTTAAGCAATATTTTGCTAGGATTGCAGGCCAAAATCAGAAAAACAAAACAAAACCACATGCTCAAAGTAGGTAACAGGATGACATTTGTTTGTAAACATTAACTAAAAAATTATACTGAAGAATGAATAAACACCAGGCACAGTGGCACATGCCTATAATCTCAGCACTTGGGAGGCAGAGGCAGGTGGGTCTGTACGAGTTCGAGGCCAGCCTGGTCTACAAAGTGAGTCCAGGACAGCCAAGGCTACACACAGAAGCCCTGTCTGGGGGTGGGAGGTGGAGGTGGGGGAGAACGAATACATTTGTGCGTAGAGTCTATACTGCTGTCTACTGGCAGTGCTGGGTCCTTGCTTGTCACAGGAGAGTGGAGCTCCACGACAGCAGGTTAATGGATTCCCTATACAGGAAATAATGAGACCAGGATACTTACGTGATATCCCTTCGCTGATAGCAGCCCTGAAGCAGGCAGGCAATCAGATCACTGATAAACTCCACATCATCTTTATGAAGAGCTGCCTCTAACTCCTGGGAGAGGAAGGAGAGAGAAATAGATCAGAGATTTGTTTAGATACAATGTCCGTCCCTTCTTGGCACCATCAGACTACAAACAACAGAACGATTAGTGGAAATAAAGGACTCCCCTTCTTCCCATGTACACTGTCAGAAGGACAATGAGAGTTTAGAGTTTATTTCTTCCACTGCTTCTTACTAAGCCCCATTCCCTTTCACCTGCAACCTTCACAGAAGAATATAGAAGCATATTTCTTTTCATGAAATGATGCGAATTATATAATCAAAGAACTTTGTTTTTTAAATGCCACTGTGGGCTGGAGAGATGGCTCAGAGGTTAAGAGCACTGACTGCTCTTCCAGAGGTCCTGAGTTCAATTCCCAGCAACTACGTGGTGGCTCACAACCATCTATAATGAGATCTAATGCCCTCTTATGGTGTGCAGGCGTACATGGAGGCAGAGCACTATATACATAATAAATATTTTTTTAAAAGTTTTGTGTGTGTGTGTGTGTGTGTGTGTGTGTGTGTGTGTGTGTGTGTGTGTGTGCGCGCGGTGCACTTGTCCATTTTATTTTATGAGACAAGGTCTCTCACTGAAACTGGAGATTACTAGAGTAAATCTGGATCCCTGCCTCCCAACCCTAGGGTTGCAGACAAGTATCTCCACAGCTGACTTGGTTACATGAGTTCTGGAGAGTCAAACTCAGGTCCTCATGCTTGCATAGCAAAGATTTTACAGAGTGAGTCTCCTCCTTGGCCCCTGGCTTCATATTTAAATGACAATGAAGACTACAGAAACACCATACAACTAATTATAAATTAGTCTTCGTTTACCTGACAGTACCATTACTGCTTATAACAGCTTTAAAGGAACCAATCAAAAACCATTACAGACAGACACACAGACAGACACACAGACAGACAGACACACAGACAGACAGACACACACACACACACACACACACATACACACACCACGTCGTGAATGAAGCGGCACTGGGAGGATGCAGTATGGCATCTGACTGATGAAAGCTAGTTGCTAGAACAAGACTGTTCTTACATCATCTGGAAAGAAATGAGGTAATGACTGTTACTAGTTTAATCCTAGGTGAGGAGCCTGTACTTGCCCTCAAAGTTCAAGCGGAAGCTTCACAAGACAGCTGATCTCCACACAGAATTTAGAGATTAAGAGATGGGCCAACTGGCAAAAAGTAGCAGTAGGAAACAATAGTAATCTTTTTCTCTTTCTGACTCTCCAATACAAGAATACTCTCTGAAGTGATGGAATACACTCTAAGTCATAAGTCTGCCTGCATTAAACAGACTCCTGAGAGTCTGCTTACAACTGGCTATCTTACAACTAGATCTATAGTCCATGGGGGGGGGGATCAAGTTTTTGGGCATCTTATCTCAAAAGCATGACATGATTTTTGATCAATACCAATTCTATGGATATATATTTTTTTCCCCAAATAAAGTGGACTGTCTGTTTCTAGTAAAGAGAAACAATAAAATGGAGGCACTCCCACTCAGTGTCCTGACACCAGAACTAAGCACTTGCATGTAGTTGGTAAAGCCCCGGGGCGCCATCAGCCCATACCAATCAGAAGCACAGACCAAAACATCTGAAAAACAAACCTTTAAAGAATATAAAAGACCAGGCTTTAAACACCTCAGCGGGTGCTGATGTCCAACAAACTTCAGTGCACCCAAGACCCACATAGCAACAAGGGACCCTTCTAGTCACTGTGTGTCCCACTAGGCACTCCTGCCTCTACCCATGTGAATGTTGAGTGTCTGGCACCTTGGTTCATCTGGATAATACAACTAAGGCCATGACCAGCTAGCTTCTGTAGCTCAAAGGAACATTGCTCTCAAGGAGCATTTGCTGTGGAGCCAACATCCATAGTCCTTTGCCCACCTGTGAATATGGGAGGGACATGGTTGCTTGCTGTGAAGTAGACAATTTGTACCACCTCTATTCAACGTCTATGTTTCCAGATATGGTGGAACCACTGAGAGCCAGACTACTAGGTTGTTAAAAGTCAACAACTGTGTGCTGTTTCCTTTAACCTAAGGTGTGATGTCAAGAGATCCCAGATGTCTGCCTGTATGAGTAAGTCATGTTCAAGACACCTGTCTTTTACAACTTTTACAAGTCTTTCCAGATGACTTCCACTTTGTGGTCCTGCTGCCAAAATGCCATAGCTACATTAATATACCATACCATAACATACGCACTTCTATGGGATTTACTATGTCCCCTTGTCCACAACACTGACTCAAACATAACTGACTCAAGCTCTGCTCTTCTGTGCTGGGGATGGAACTAAAGGCCTCGCCATTGAGCTATATATACCCACAGCTATACTTGGGCCCCTTTAAGACTCACCTCTAATAGGCCTTTACTCAGAGAATGGTAGGTCAAGAGCTATTAGCTAGGTTCGGTGGTCCACACCTTCAATCCCAGCACCCAGGAGGCAGAGATAGACAAGCCAGAGCTACATGCTGATAACCTGTCTCCCCCTACCCCCTAAAAGGCAGACATTTTTAAATAGTTGCTTTATCCTTCTCCAATAGGTGACAAGACTGTAAAACATGCCTTTATATCATTCGGTGGTGGGATGTACAGTAAGACCGCTTAAGGAGAAAACAACAGCAAAAAGAACAGAGAAGCCATTTTAATCCTGCTGAACAAAAGAACTGGCTTGGTTAACCTTTTCCACATTAGTTTAACGGTACGCAGTCTCAGAGAGAGAAAAGAGAAAGTTGTAGACATGTGTTTCACATCAGTGTGAATTGAATATATACCTAGGACTTCTAGAACATGCACCCAAACAGCTAGCAGCAAGGTACTGCTGAACTGTACTTAAAAAATGAATGGTTAATGGGGAATTCATCATTTTAATAGTTCAATTTTAAAATTTATTGCCACAATTTAAAATATTTTTCCTATTAAGGAGTATATTATATTGTTCACTTTAAATGTGTGTCTACCTCCAAAGACTGCCGTGCTAAGATGGAGCAGTACAATCTGACACATATTGTAAGAGCTACATATCCTCCTTACAATGACAGTCTGAACAAACACTAGAGATAAAACTATCTTCTTCAAAATTCTCAAGTTTTTGAGTAGAAATTGAAATTCTCTTTAGCTCACAGCCTAACATGTCCATGCTCTAATAAAGCTGCCTACAAAGAACTACTTAAAACCCAGGTTATTCAAAGCTTTATTATTTAAGGCTTCAACCTAGAGCTTAAGCCTTAAGACTAAGGGAGCAAGGGAGCCTCCTAGAAATCTCCACCTCAGCCTTTTTTTCTTTTTCTCACTTTCTCTCCTACTCTTTTGTATCTTCCTTTCACTGTGTGCAATGAACTGTGAGCACTGAAATCTGACCTTTGCCAAGATGCTCAGGGCAGAAGAGGAAGGGAAAGGAAACAGCAGAAAAGGCAGCAGATTGGCAGAGAGAAGGGAACCTTGTTCCCATCGGCGCTGCAGCTTCAGAGAGTAGGTGAAGAGAGTAACAGGATTTGCCCCTCTTGCAGCTGGCGTCACAGCTCATTAGTGAAAAGCCTGATCACTGTCCCCCCAGTTTCCACCATGCAGTGGCTACTGGGGAAGAGCTCAGGCTGAGCAAGGGACAGCCCACACTCCTGGGCCATGGAAACAAACACAAAGAGGTGCTCAGCACACATACAAAACAGTATTCTTAACTTCACACACACAAATTTGTGACTGTAGACACTCTAATGACAGGGCACTGCTAAATTCCTTTCATATAACCTATTACACATTTACCTAAAGCCCTTCACTTAAACAACACTGATGTTTTCTCTTATATGCTATGTTCCTTAAACAAATTTTCTTTAATCTTACTAAAAGAGATGGTAGAAAATTTTTCTTCTACTTCCAAGTAAGGACAAAGATCACAGATTTGCATAATTGCCAACCAATCACAATAATGCTTTAAGTTCATTAGAGACAAAGGAAACAAACAAAAACACTTAAAAGAATAGATTGTTTGTTGCATTTGCTTTTTTAGAGTTAAATCCTCCTAATGTGCACAGGACCAAGGACAGTGTAGGATTGGTCAGATCTGCTTCTGCGTGGAAGCAGATCCACTCTGCACAAAGGGGATGCTGAACAGGCCTCATTGGAGGGCTCTCCCAGCTGCTATCCAGGAGAGAATGCCTGGAGTGTATGCTCAGAATGCTAGAAGAAAAAAAAGCACACTGGTCTCCAGAAGGCAACCCTGAGTTTGACAGCTGATGCTTTCTCGCTTGGTGTAAGTTAATTTAATCCCAAAGGCATGTGCCATGCCAATTTAGACTGTAAAATATAAATCAAATAGAGGGCCTATAATGCACAGGGACCTGAAACCAGCTATAAACACTTTTAGTTGGCCAAGCTTATTCTATGTACTTCCAAAGGCTAGCTAACAGTCTGTTTTGCTGTAATCATTTTCCCCCAGCTTCCCAAGAAACAGAATGGATATAAAATAGTTCCTCCCTCAAAGTGGACTGCAACTCTAAAGTACCAACTTCACTGGGAAACATTAATTATACCAACAAACAAAAGTAAGCCTAGAGTGTGACTTCTGTAGCTATGTGATATTTCAGAGTTGCAAGGGGAGAAGGGAGGAGGAGGGCAGGAAGGGGCAGGAAATTCCTGAAGCTCTGTGCATCTTCTTGAGTTCTACGAGGCCAAAAAGCTTCCCATTTGCCATGTTCTAGGATGCAAGTGTACTGGGCAAGCAAGGCCATGTAGAAGAGAAATTTGGAGAAATGGGCTAGCCATACCCAACTTCTGATACCAGGCTCTAGGATGGCTTGTCTAGAACTCATGACTGAAATCAAAGTGTTCCAATCAGGGCATGTGTGGCAGCTGGGTTCCACCAACCATGGGCAGGATACAGGAAGCCATCAGGTGAAAATGGCACAGCTTCCTGAACAATTTTACTTTGCCTTTTTGTTTGTTTGTTTTTACTGTTGGTCCTTGATGCTTGGAAGGTGTTCTTAATTAGATATCCACATAAAATTTAAAGTTATAGCAGGAGACTGTGAGTTTGGAAGCTACTTCAAATGACAATTCAGGCATCAGAAACTTATTAGCATTCTCTGTCTTCAACCAGGGCCCAAATACTTTTGACTTTCTTTCTTTTGTTTTTTTTTTTTTGGGGGGGGGGGAGGAGGCGCAGTTGGGTGGGGAAGGGAAGGGGACATTTAGAGGGAGTAGTTTGAAGATGGAACCTAGCATCTTGTGTATGCCAGAAAGGCTTAGCTATGAAACTGTGGCTTGGGCTGCGAGATGGCTCAGAAGTCAACAGCATAAACTTCTTGCTGAAGACATGAGCTGGGTTCCCAGAACCCACACAGAGAAGCTCACAGGCAGCTCCAGGGAATCTGGTGCCTTCCTCTGACTTCAGTGGGCACCTGCCCTCTTGTGTACATACTCCAATATAGATAAACACATATACATTATTAAAAAAGAAAGTATTCTTTTTATCCCTACCTAAACTTTCCAGCCCAGGGGAAGGGCTTCCTCTCACCCAAGAGGCTCTTAACTATATAATCCAAACATTTGGTTCCCTCTCTTTCTCACATGTGAATGCTCTTTCCTTCTTTCTTTCTTCCTCCCTTCCGTTCTGTATCTCCCTGTCAGCACAGTGACTTCCCTGGTTCTGTTCCTTTGGACCCGTTAACTCCCCCAAGAGTTGTCCCCAATAAACCTGCTTTTATATTTAATTTGTCTTAAATTGGATCATTTTATGAGCAGAGAATATCATCCTCTTCTGGCCTTCTGGCACAAACATCTGTGTGTGCAAATCCATGTGCACACACATACTCTCATGCTCATATATGCACAAATCAAGCTATAAAAAAAAAAGAAAGGCAATAAATAATATTTTCAGTTCCGAGTAATGGATATCCCCAAGCAGAGAGACAGTCAGAATGCTGACGTGGAGATGAACTAGGCTCATGAAAGCTCTCAAGTCAGCAAGTGGACCTCAAACAAGACACTCAATGAAAACTATATGCAACATATAAGAATGAACCGCTAGAGCTGGTGTGGTGGCACACACCTTTAATCCCAGCACTCAGTGCCCGTGTTAGCGACTGCTCTGAGGTCTAGCAGGGGGTAGTGAAAAGAGCCTTGAGAAGTTAAGAGCAGGAAGGAAATAAACTAGGCCATTGCAGGCATGCTCATGAAGGGAATACTGAAATCTAATCTGCTTCTTGACTCTCTTTGTTTCCACATGCCCTGTGGTACAGCTCCCAGGTAGGTGCCCCTGATATGAGTTGTCCTGACACCATAAGCTCAAAGCAACAGGGCCAAATAACAATAGCTTTAAGCCACTGCCCTCCCTTTAAGTTTTGTTATCTTAGAATCTTGTTACAAAGACAGAACATTAAAGTTAATTAACCCCTATAGTATAATTTCTTTTGAAAAAAAAAAAAAAGATTATCAGAATCCAAAGGGGGATAAACTTCATGCTATCAATAGTGCAAAATCTCAAGATAAAGAACCTGCTAGTGTTTACCCAAGCCTGCCCTTGGGGAGAGAGACTCTGATGATACTTTGTGGGGGGACAAATATTTCATCAGCCCTGGGATAAACTATTCCCCCCAGGCTGGATTAGCTTGTGGATCTTGGTGTTAAGAATCTGGTGTGTAGTCGGGTATGGTGATGCACACCTTTAACCCCAGTACTCGGGAGGCAGAGGCAGGTGGATTGCTGTGAGTTTGAGGCCAGCCTGGTCTACAAAGGGAGTCCAGGACAACCAAAGCAATTGCAGAGGGAACACAAGGCAAGCAAACAGATACAATTTTGTTGGGAAATAGAAGAAGAAGAAAGGAGAAAGGGCACAACTATAGTCCAGGTAGTTCAGGACAGTCAAGGCTATTCAAAGAAACCCTGTTTCAAAACAAAAGCAAACAAAAAACAGTAAATCAAGAGAGAGAGAATAACTTTGGTGTCAGCACAGGGAAGCTTTAAGACAATCTCCAACTTACACTGCTTTTGATTTGCCTGTAGCAAGTCTGTGTAGCAGCCCTGGCTGTCCTGGAACTCATTTTGTAGACCAGACTGGCCTCAACAGAGATCAGCTTGTCTCTGCCTCCAGAGAGCTGAGATTAAAGGCGTTGTCTACCACACCTGGGACAAATCTACTTTCTGATAGGCCCAATGTTGCCTTGAACCATCCACAGTTACAGTTTCCTGGGTGTGGTACTTTCCTGGCAAGGAGTTCAACATATGCAGTGCTCAAAGGTACAAAATGTCTCCCACTGCAGACTACTGAGTAAGAAGTCCACTTAGCATGCATAAAAAAGTAAGCAGAACATTCTAAAACAAGATTGTGTCTTCCACAAACACAAGGGTATCTCAGAAAGCACAGGGGAGTGTTAGTCCAGAGTGTTGAAAGTGTAGAATATTTTAATTAGTCCAGTGTCTTGAGCTCAGTAAGTAAAGCTCTGGTCATTACCTTGAAAACTACTATAAACAGTCCAGGGCTAGCTCCTTCTCTTAAGAGAGCAAACAAGTTCAGGGCTACAGAGATGGTTTGGAGATTAAGAGCACTTGAACAGGACCTGGGTTAGGTTCCCAGGACTCACCACGTAACAGCTAACAACTACCTGTAACTCCAGTTCCAAAGAACCCAAGACTCTCTTCTAGTCTCCTGCAGTACCAGGCACATACATGGTATAAACAGGGTCTCTGCGTAGCCTTGGCTGTCCTGGACTCGCTTTGTAGACCAGGATGGCCTCAAATTCATAGCAATCCACCTGCCTGTGCCTCCCGAGTGCTGGGATTATTAAAGGTGTGTGCCACCAATGCCTGGCCCACATAAAAAAATTTTTTTTAAAGATTTTTAAAGAGGGGGAGGACAGGAACTTCCTTACATAGTATTTAGGATTGTTCTTCAATGATATACTGATCAATAGTAGTAACCCATTTTACATTTATTTATTTTTGTTTTGTTTTTTTCTTTTCGAGACTAGGTTTCTCTGTGAAGCTTTGGCTGTCCTGGACTTTGTCGACCAGGCTGGCCTCGAACTCACAGCGATCTGCCAGCCTCTGCCTCCTGAGTACTGGGATACATTTATTTATTAATGTATGTAGAAGCCAGAGGACATCTTTTGGAAGTCAGTTCTCTCTTTCCACCATGTAAGTGATGGGGATAGAAGTCAGATTTTTATTTTTGCCAACCAGTGTCGTCTACTCAACCTAGGCCAACCAACATAAGAACTAGTAATTTTTGATTCCTACTCAGACTCTCTTCCTGTGACTTGTGAGCAATTATAGGGCTTCCTGGAAGAAAGTCCTGTTTTGTAAATCAATGACATAGCTTATTTGCTACAGAGACCTTTAGAAAAATTACACTGGATTTTACTATTTCATGTGTGCTTAGATGTGTGTTCATGTGTGGAGGCCATAGGACAACTTATAGGGGTCCAATTCACTGCTTCCACCATACAGGTTCCCAGGACTGGACTCAGGTTATCAACCTTGGCTGCAACCACCTGTTGCCATTGAGCCAACTTTCTAGCCCCTAAGAAACTTCTGAATGCCACTATAACAACTGGGATTTGTTAAGGCTACTCAGCTACCTTGTTATATGTTATTTATTAATACATATTTATTAATACGAATGTTGTGTATGGCTGAGTTTCTGCACCAGGTGTGTGCAGGTGCCCTAAGAACTGGAAATTACATGGGTTTGCCAGACACCATGTGAGTATTGGGAACAGACTCTTGCAAAGCAGTAAAGGTACCTAACAGTAAACCCTCTTCTTTCCAGCATAGTCTTAACTGTCCTATGTGCTATTATTATGACCTAAGATCTACAGATTTCTATTTTCTTTTTGAGATATGGTCTCACTATGTCATCTGGCTGGCCTGGAGCTCACTATATAGAGCTGCCTGCCAGGCATGTTTCACCACACCTACCTAAGGGTAGGTACTTAGTTTTAAAACACCTTTACAAGGGGGCCAAACAATGAAGAGCACTTGTTGCTCTTGCAGAAGACTCAAATTTGATTCATGGATATATGGTGGCTCACAACCATTTTTTTTTGTTTGGTTTGTTTTTCAAGACAGGGTTTCTCTGTGACAGCCTTGAGATCATGGCCAGCCTAGTCTACAAAGGAGTTTAGGACAGCCAAAGCTACACAAAGAAATCCTGTTTCAAAACAATAACGAAAGAAAGAAAGAAAGAAACAAACAAACAAACAAACAAACAGAGAGAAAGAGAGAGAGAGAAAGAAAGAAAGAAAGAAAGAAAGAAAGAAAGAACAGAACAGAACTACCCTCCCTTACTCTAAACACTACCTTTCACAGAGATACTCAAAAGTATTTCATTGACTGACTGCCCAAGGATGTTAACTACTCTGAAACCATTTTCCCCCCTATCTTAGAAACATATTACCACACTAAGGAAGCTATTCATGGAGAATCCCCTTTATATTAACCTTTGTCATATAATAAGATAGACTATATTAATTAAGCAAAGATTTATAAAGAATTGGCTTTGTTTTTAACTTTTACTGGAATTGCCAGTGTAAAACTTAGCAGTATCAGGCTGGAGAGATGGCTCAGCAATTAAAAGCACTGTTTCTTCAGTATATTTGGTTTTCCACAGAAGCAGGTTCATTGCTCTTCCAGGTCCTGAGTTCAAAACCTGGCATCCACGTGGTGGCTCACAACCATCTGTAATGAGATCTGGTGCCCTTTTTCTGGCTTGCTGGCACACATGCAGGCAGAATATTGTGCAAATAATAAATAATTTTTAAAAAAAGATGTAGCAGTGTCTGGGACTGGAGAGATGCTTGCTGGTTACGAAGATTCACTTTTCTTACAGAGGACCTAAGATTGGTTTCCAAGCACCCAAGTCAGGCACTCACAACCACCAGGCCCATCTGCATATATCCTGCCCTGATTCTAAACCAGCCATTTCTCTGAAGTGGGTGGTTTTAGAAATGTCTGATATTTCTGCTTGTGGGCCCATCTTTGTTGACAGAGCAAAGAAATGTGCCTATAATTTGTCTAGACACATTTCTACTTACTTCCTATGGAAGCCACTGTGTTTAGAACACACTATATATTAGCTTATGCTAATATCTCCAGTTCTAAAACCTTGACTTTATGAATTGGATAGTTGCCTCTCTTCTGTTTGCCTGTAAATTCCAAAAGTGAGAAACCTGGCTCCTGCCAGGCACCATTCAGTTGCTTTGGGGGGAAAAGGATCTCCCCTATGCTGTCTAGCTGGATTGAACCCTCCAGATTCACCCAAATCAGCCTTCTGTGTAGCTTACAAATGTAGGTTAGCCATTCATTTACTCACTCATTTCTAGCATATGGCAAGCCAGGAGCAGAACGGTTAACCACGTGTCTACATAACTATGAGAAACAACGCTTCTGTATAGTTTCTGTCACCCTTCACTCACTACCCAAGTTGCTTAGCTCAGTACCTCTTTTTTTTTTCCCATTTATGTTTATGGCTGTCTTACTTGTACACGTATCTGTACACCATGTGCATGTAGTACATCTGAAGAAGCAAAGAGAGGATTTCATATTCCCTGGAATTAAGACAACTACAAGCTGCCATGTGGGTGTTGGGAATTGAATACCGGTCCTTTGGGAAAATAGCCAGTGCTCTTAACTGTTGAGCGTCTCCCCATTTTTTTATTTGTATTTAACATTTACTTACTTCTTGGAGGGAGGGAGGGAGGGAGGAAGAGAGAGAGAGAGAGAGAGAGAGAGAGAGAGAGAGAGAGGGGAGAGGAACAATACACTTGTTACACAGTAATATACTCGTGGAGGTGAGAAGACAATTTACTGGATTCAGTTCTTTCCTAACATGTGGGTTCCAGGCTTGATCTGAAAAGCTCTTACCCTTTCAGCCAGCACAATGCCCTCATTCGTTCTTTTATCACTTCCCTCTACTTTAGAAGAGACTTTGACATACTCTGATTGGTGGCCCTTTAGCTTGTGGTATTTACCTGTTCTCACTGTGAAAACCAAGAGCCTCTATGGTTTCTTTCTCAGCTCAGATTCTTTCAGGGAAATTAAGGTTTGAGTAGACTCATGCATGCCTCAGTTAACTACAATGTCCTTGAACAGAAGAGGAGCCAAGATTCAAGCAAGAAACAACCCTGAGTCTGGGCAGACAATCTTAGAGTCTGAAGTGAATCTACACCTCTAGTCATTTCTGTTACTCTGAGTAGCATTAGAGTCTTATACTAACTACTGCATACATAGCTACCTCCTGTGCTTCATATCCCATAATTCTCCTAAACAGCACACACTTCATTATGAGGGGAAAATCCCCAGCATTTACACTGAAACCTTTATTTTCTTGTGAAAGACTTTACCCCTTCTGGTCTTTCCTACAACCCAGCAAAGCATGTGGGTAGGTTTGGTTCAATCTTAGCTGGACTTTTGTCAAATCTGTCGAGGGAAAGCTACCTGCTTCTTTGTAGACTTACCTGGTCCTATGGTTGTATCCTTAACTGCTAATATCTGAGGCATGCCCATTACAGAATGGGTTTTCTCTGATGATGTCATAACTGACTGTTCTGCTCCAGTGTTTTGTTTGTTTGCTTGTTTCTAAGACAGGGTTTCTCTGTGTAGCCTTGGCTGTCCTGTACTCCCTTTGTAGACCAGGCTGGCCTCAAACTCACAGCAATTGCCTGCCTCTGCCTGCCGAGGGCTGGGATTAAAAGCTCTGCTACAGTTATTATTGTTCGTATCTGTACAAACAGGAAATTATAGTTGTTTAGTTCATTCTTTCTCCCACTCCCTTCTTCTCCTTCCTCTCCCTCTATTCTCATGTGACCCAGTCTGGTTCAAGTTCTGCCTTTAAAATGCTGGGATTGGGGCTTGAGAGAAGGCTCAGAGGTTAAGAGCACTGACAGTCCTTCCAAGGGACCTGGATTCAATTCTCAGCACCCACATGGCAGCTCACAACTGTCTGTAATTCCGGTTACAGGGTATCTGACGCTCTCACACTGACATGCATACATGAAGGCAGAACTTCCATGTACTTTAAATAAAGATTTTGAAAAAAATAAAATAAAAAATAAAGTGCTGGGATTACAAACATTATAGTTATGGGCCAGCCATTTTAGCTTCTCATTTTCCGTTGGCTCATAGTTATTCTTTTTTTAAAAAAACATTACACTTAAGAGGTGCGTGCCTGCATGTGTATGTGCACATGTGTGCATGTGTATGTGTCTGTGCGTCTCTATGTGTGTGTAGGTTACACATGCTACAGTGCATGGGTGGAGGTCAGTGGGCAATTTGTGGGAGTAGGTTCTTTACTGTTGCAGGATATTTGATCGCACTATGAACCCTGGGATTGTGTTATTTACTGTAAAAACCTGTTTCTGGTTGTGGTGTATGCCTCAGCCCTAGCACACACCCTTAATCCAAGATCTTTGTGCTTGAATATTGTAAACAAGATTGAATAAAGACAACCATATGTCAAGAGGCAGAACAAAGGGCCACCTGGAAAGAAGTGAACATAGGATTACTAAGAAAATAGCATAGAGAGGAAGAGGAAGTCAAGAAGCACAGATAGAGAGCCACAAAGATGTAGAAGGGAGGGACACTAGTTTGGGGGAGTTTTGAGACAGAGTGGGAAAAGGAGATGCCTTCTGGGATGTCAGCTGAGGAGGAAGGTCAGCTGGGTGCTTTCTCTGCCTCTCTGAGCTAGCAGGCTTTCACTCCAACATTTGGCTCCTGAGTCTTACTGGGTTTAAGGAGAGGGAGAGAGCAGGAGAGGGAGGGGTGGGGGAGGGAGAGAGGGAGAGAGGCCAGCCTGGTCCACCCATGTAAGTGTTCCAGGCCAATCAGGTATAGGGTCTCAAAACAACAACACTGGTTCATTACTCCATATAAAACATTTTCTCCTTTCAGAAAGGGAAAGAGCATAATTTACTGTTGGCAACTACAGTGTTAATGAACTGAATAATGATGAAAAGGCCCAGCAGGGTACTGCTGCTGTCAAACTCCTATTCTACAGATACAGGGTCACTTCCTGTCACCATAACTCAAAATCTGATGTGGATACCTTTTACAAGTTGTTATTAGTCAAGTTATTGATTAGTTGGCCTTAAACTCCCTAAGTAATTATTTGCTTCAAATTGATAAAAGTTTAAATAGAGCCTAAGATGTTCATGTTTTGTTTTTCAGATGTTGAGTTTTAGGGCTGAATTGAAAGAGATATTATAGTACTCCAAGTAAAATCTGACTATTAGTATTGCTGGCAGAAACTTTCTTTCATCCTGACCTTTCTACGAGAACAAGTCAAATTTAATAAGTAGTTTCTCTCAGCCTCTTCGTAACAAATCTAGGACATTTCAGTTATATGACTACCCTGGCATCTTCAACACTTTCTTCCATGGCTTCAGGGCACTTATTTACCATCTCCCCAGTATTTCTTTTGAGACTTCTCTGCTGGTTCCTCCACTCCTGACTCTGAGACTAGCATAATTACATCTTTTCGGTGTATTTATTATTTTCTGAAAGAAGCTAACCAGCATCTATAAACCAATATTCTTAAGATCCTACTCTGTAACAGAAACCTTAAATTTTAAGATCATGAATAGCTCGAGGCCAGCCTGGTCTCCAAAGCACGTCCAGGACAGTCAAGGCTACATACAGAGAGATCCTGTCTTAAGGGGGGGGGGGGATCATGAATAGCACAGTATAAAAGTAAAGCATGTGGAATATTTTTGTGCCTACTCTGAAGTTTGATCTGTAATAACTTAACAATTACATCTATAAAATTTGTTTCTGTAAATGTTGAATTGATAAGTATTTAGTATTAGTAAAGTTTTAAAAAAATGTTACTCTGAGGAAAAATTAATTTCATCTGTGCGCTTAAAATATAAGCAGAGCAGGAACCAGTTTGGGAGTCTAAGCAGTGCTAAAGCACACCAGATGAAGTGTTCACTGAAAGTATATACTATGAGACTCCCTTTGGTACAGTAGATAAGAAGGAGCTGTGAATACTGGTTTGGTTATTTTCCTTGTGGCATTACTAAGGTTACAGCCCTGTATGGTAACATGTACCTATAAACCTAGCTGAAGCTGGCGTATCACTTTGCTCGCAGCTTGAGGTCCTGGACAGCTTTGATCACATGGCAAACCTAACTCAGAAGCGCAAACAAATAGTCTGGACACGGGACACAGTCAATTATGTGCTTGCCATATAAGCATTAAGAATTTAGTTTACCCCAAAAAGGGGGGGGGGCTTTAGTTCAGCTAGTAGTGGCTGTGGTGGCACCCGCCTTTAATCCCAGCACTGGGGAAGCAGATGCAGGTGGATCTATCTCTGTGAGTTTGAGGCCAGCCTGGTCTACAGTGTGAGTTCCAGGACAGCCAGAGCTGTTACACAGAGAAACCTTAACTCAAAAACACAAAAAAAGACCTGAGTTCAGATTCTTACCACTCAATGTACAAATCTAAGTGTGGTAATCACACTTATTATCTACACACACGCACCCTCCTCATATATACACAAGGAAACAGATAAACAGCCATGTTTTATTTACCAGTCGGTAAACCTGAGTGGAGCCTCATCTTCCCAATGATATATGACCCAGTAAAACTTTTAGGGGCAATACTGACTGATACACATAAACCGATCCCCGACACATCAGTGCTGGGGATCCACCCTAGCACCTTGCATGTGTTAGACACGTGATCTGCTAGACTCTTAAGATCTGCCTTTTATCCTCAACTTTTTTTTAAAGGCCAAGGTTTCACTTTATTGCCCAGTCCTAGTTTTAGCTATTCTCCTGCCTCACTCACCCACTTGTCTAGCTAGGGCTACAGATGGTGCCACCACATTCAGCAAGAGCTGCTTTCTGTATATGTCAATGTTCATTGTGTGCTCATTTACTTTTCAGAAGTAGTAGAACCCTAAGACAAGTGAAATGTTGGAAAGACTGTGTAACTTACAATGTTATTAAGTCATTCTAGCCCCTCAATAAGAATGTTTCCCCCCTCTGTGTAGCCATGGCTGTCCTGTAACTCACTGTGTACAACAGGATGGCTTGAAACTCAGAGATCTATCCACATTTGCATGCTATGTGCTGGGAGTAAAGGCACACACCACCCAGAACTTGATGATGATGAAGTGGGGGTGGGGGGAGGAAGAGGAGAAAAAATTGGCTTTTACACAGATTTCTTATGTTTGGTCTTTTGTTTTGGGGGGACATGGTTCAGAAGACAGGGTTTCTCTGTGTACAACCCTCACTGTCCTGGAATTCTGTGGATCAGGCTGCCCTCGAACTCATATATCTGCCTGCTCCTGCCTCCCCAAGTATTGAGATTAAAGGCATGTGCCACCACCACCTGACCAGATGTTTAAAAGTTACAAAAATCTGCCCAGGTGTAGTGGTGCACATCTTTAATCTCTGGTGACAGAGATGGGCAGATCTCTGTGAGTTCCAGGCCAGGTTGTTCCAGTGGGTTGGGGCGGCTGGGGTTGGGGTGGGTAAGGGAGAGTGGGAGGGAGGGATAGAGAGAGATAGAGAGTCAGTCAGTCTCAAAACAACAAAACCCCAAAACAAAAGTAGATAATGAAATACCTCAATGGGTAAAATAAATTGCACAGCAAGACTAGGCCAATCAGGACTACAAGGAGAGACTGTCTCAAGCACACACATATGTGTACGTACACACACATACACACACACACACACACACACACACACACACACACACACACACACACACACACACACAGTATATGTGCCCATGGGTGGAGGTTAAAGTACAATTGGGAGGAGTTGGTTTTTTCCTTTGGCCTTGTGAGCTTCTAGGGTAGAACTCATGTAATCTGGCTTGGCATCAAGTAGTCCAGCTTTACCTGCTGGGCCATCTCCCAGCCCCAAATTTATCCTTTCTAGTGGATTTAAAGACTCGTTTAAGTTAAACATGATCTTGAAGGTTGAAGCCAACTTATCAATGTAGTGTTTCATGAGAACCTTAAAATGCTTTTCATTTCAATACAAAAATTTAAAAAGATTTCCAGATTTCTAGGGGGAAATTGGTTTTTCAAGACAGGGTTTCCCGGTCTGGAGAGATGGCTCAGTGGTTAAGAGCACTGGCTGCTCTTTCAGAGGTTCTAAGTTCAAATCCCAGCAACCACATGGTAGCTCACAACCATCTATAATGGAATCTGATTCCTTCTTCTGGTGTTCCAGAGCCAGAGCATTTATATACATAAAATAAATAAAATTTAAAAACAAACAAACAGGGCTTCTTTGTGTCGCCCTGGCTGTTCTGGACTGGCTTTGTAGATCAGACTAGCCTCAAATTCAGAGATCTGCCTGCCTCTGCTTCCTAAGTGCTGGGATTGAAAGTGTGCACCAAGATGTTCAGCAGAAAAATTATTCTGATGAGTAACACCAGTTTTCAATTGAAAACTTACTGGAAATTGCAATTGCTTCCATTAAACCAGATACTGATGCATTAGTTTTTAGTACAATGTGAAATATTATACTAGTTTTATGTTGACTTTTTCATTTCAAAACCTTATGTGTGTGTGTGTTTGCCTGGCTGTACATATGTACATTTGTAGACATACATACATTATCCCAGAATTCATAAGAGGGTATCAGATTCCTTGAAATCAAAATTACAGGCAGTTTGTAAGCTGCCATGTAGGTGCTGAGAAATCCGAGTCTTTTGCAAGAGGATTGAAGACTGCTCAACCATCCCTCCAGCCATCCTTCACTAATGAAGTTGTGGCTTATGCCTTTAAATTCCAGCACTTGGGATGTAGAGGCAGAAGCAGGAAGATCCCTAAGAGTTTAAAGCCATCTGGTCTATACACAGAGTTAAATTAGGTCTTAATACTTCTGAATACACACTTTGTAGCCTGCTCAGCAATTTAAATAGACTATCTGAATGAATGAGCTGCTACAGAGCAGATACCCACTCACAGGGTGGGTGGGTGGGTGGAATTTTTTTTTATGGTGAAAAAACTGTATTTAAATTGGCCAGCTGGACTCAATTTAGATGGCTCCAGTTTTGTTGGCAACATGCAAAGCATCCTAAGCAGAAGCCAGCCATATGTCTTCATCTCTCCATCAAGGCCTGATAGGGTAGTGACTCTGGCAACATAAGTCAGAGCTTCTTCACACCCTGTAGGATCTGGTGCCTGTTGGCCTTAACATGCATAGAGAATGCGAATGCAACGTGTTGTTGTCTGCTCTCTTCATGGCTGACTCAGTGATCAAGACAACTTGAGGATGGTGTGATGGTCAAGCTTGTTTCTTCTGGGGGTGCTCTTCCAAGAGTATTTGGGCTGCTTCTGGAGCCACAGGATCTTAGGCCACCAGAAGGTGGGTGACATCCAGGTCCCTCTTTTTGTGTCTTTCAGCACTGCCTGCTTGACTTTCAATGCTCTTCACTTGGGCTTCCACTTGGGGGAAGGGATGGGACAAAAGCTTCCTTCTTCACTAAGCAGAATCAAGTTTGACCATGATTTCTCCTTGTTGCTATCTTCCCATTATCTGCTTCTTAAATTTAATATGTAATGAGTTTGCTGAAATAAAGTCTACAGACTGTCGCCCCCTTTCTATACAGAATTTTTAAAAAAAGATTTATTGATTTTGCAGTGTTTTTGCTTACATGAACACCTGCAGGCTGTAAGGGAGCATCAGATCACATTATAGATGGTTGTGAGCCACCATGTGGTTGCTGGGAACTGAACTCAGGACCTCTGAAGGAGCAGCCAGTGCTCTAACTGCTGAGCCATCTCTCCAGCCCCTATCCAGATGTTTGAAACACAAATTTTTCTTCTTTTCATGTGTATGTGGGTTTTTGTAGGGAGTTGTGGGTAAACTGTATGAGTTTGTTGAGGGCTGTGTGTATGTGAGGTTTCTGTGGGGAGTTGGAGGATGGTTATAGCTGTTGTTTCATTTGTTTATATATGGGGCTTTGTGGGGGAGGAGTAGGCACCAATCTCTGAGGGAACTCCCCCAGGTCTTTGTTTTCTATTTTGGTTTTTGCTAAAGCAAGGTCCCACTCTGTAGTCCAGGCTAGCCTGAAAATCTGGACCTCACTCTGTAGACCAGCTTGGCCTACAAATGTTTGGTGGGTGATTCTCTGCTGGAATTGTAGGTATGCACCACCATACCAGGCTACTTTTTCTTGGTATGACACTCTCGTAAAATTTTATTTTCTACAAAATAAGTTAAGTTATAATGTCAATCACACCTCTGGACTTGTTTCATAAAAAACATTAACCAAATAATTATATATCTAAATCTTGTTTCTATATAAAACTCTTTAATCTACAAATACATCACCTATTAAGGCCACAAAATCCAAAGATTCAGGATGAAGACCACCAGCTAAACTCATCCTCTGGTAATAGCCTCAAAAAGAGCATTCACATCTTCAAAAGGGATGCCACAGAACAGTACACAGGAACTATTAACTAGTGAGTGTCCCCAGGGACTTTTTAAAGCTTTCAAAAGACTTGAATAAATCATATTCTATATGAATAATGGTGACTGGTTTTAAACTGGCATGCTGTAATACAAATATTATTGACTAAACAAAACTAAAGGTAAGTGACTCTATTCATAAGATTATCACCAGAGTGTACAATATCATACTGAACCTTCCACCATATTTCTCACTTTCCTGCCATTAGCAAAGGTCCAACCTTCTGTCCTGTGTTCTTCAGATAACTAACAGCCAGGGCTTGCTCCCTTGACTGGCATCCTTTTGACATACTAGTAAGTCCTGAAATCCTCTAAACAGTTAGGAATTAAGAAACACAATCATTGCCCGGCGCACTTGTCATCCCAGCACTCAGGATGCAGAGGCAGGTGTATTTCTGTGAGTTGTAGGCCAGCCTCGTGGTCTACAGAGTGAGTTTCAGGAAAACTAGTGCTACAAAAACCCTATCTTGAATAACTAAAATCGAGAGTGAAGGAGGAAGAGAGGGAGGGCAGGCACAACCATCAGAGACATGGGGTGCTGATTTCTTTGGACATCTAGTTTATTTTCAGTAAACAAACTGAATCTGTAGTGTGTACCTCCCTGAGTGCTGGGATTATAGGTGGGCACTGCCACAGCCAGTCTCCAAGCTGTCTTCTAACGTCCACAGGCACAACACAGCAATGAATGTTCTTCTCTCCTCCGCCCCTCTCCTCCCTTCCCTCTCCTCCTCTCTCTCCAAAATAATAAACCTTAAATTTAAAAAATTGGAATTAGTTTAAAAGACACTTTGTATATAGGAGCCAAATCATGCCAACTAGAACATATTTAGTTCTTATAAACTAGATACTTGACAAGTTGTAGGACATGGTCCAGTTTGTTTGCTTTTGTGTTTATTGTGTGTACTGTTTATTTTGATTACACACACTCGTGCACAGCATGCCTGTCTGGTGCCCCTGCAGACCAGAAAAGGAGGTCTGTAACTAGAATGGTTGTGGAGCCATCATGTGGATACTAGGAACTGACCGTCCAGTACCTTTGTTAACCACTGAACCATCTTTCTAGAGCCTGTTTAAATATTTTTAATACTTATTTATTATTTATACAGTGCTCTGACCCCATATAGTCCTGCAGGCCAGAAGAGCACCATGTGGTTGCTGAGAATTGAACTCGAGGCCTCTGGAAGAGTGGTCAGTGCACTAACCTCTGAGCTATCTATCTCATCAGGCCCCTGTTTCAATATTTTTAAGCTAAAGCATCTGAAGAGAAGAGAGGACGCTGTCCTTACTTTATGATTCTCCATACCAAGGATTCTAGGCTCAGATTCTAGGCTGTATTCTAACTAAAACAGACTCATTCAGAATCAGGGCTGTAAAATATTTCATCTGGAATAAAGCATACTTTATTCCATCTGTAAAGGGATGCTTCTTAAAAACAAAAATATCATTAGTATAACAATCCTTTCAACCTCCCTGTTAATTTTTAACTTTTAAAAAATTATGTGTGTGAGCCAGGCAGTGGTGGCACATGCCTTTAATCCCAGGACTCAGGAGGCAGAGACAGGCAGATGTCTGAGTTAGAGACCAGCCTGGTCTACAAAGTGAATTCCAGGACAGCCAGGGCTACACGGAGAAACTCTGTCTCGACAAACCAAAAACAAACATATGTGTGTGTACATATATGTATATGTATGTCTACCACATGTGTGCAGGATTCCATGGAGGTCAGAAGAGAGCATTAGATTCCCAGAAACTGGAGCTGCAGATGGTTGTGAAACACCATGTGGATCCTGGGACTTGAACCCAGGTCCCGTTGAAGAATAGCCAGCGCTCTTAACCCAGCGTTATCTCCAGGTTACTTCATTTAAAAGTTTTATTATAAACCACTGCAAGAATAATTCTAGATCACAGAAAAAAGAATCTCATTCACATTGCTTTATTCCTATTAACCTGTAAGAAGAATTTTGTCCTAAACTATTAAAGTATGCTGAGCAGTGGTGGCACGCGCCTTTAATCCCAGCACTCAGGAAGCAGAGGCAGGGAGCTCTCTGAGTTCAAGGCCTGCTTGATCTACAGGGTTAAGTTCCAGGACAGCCAGGGCTACTCAGAGAAAGCTCATCTTGAGGGAGGGGGGGAGGGGAGAAGAGAGGAAGGGAGGGAGAGGAGGGACAAGGAAACAAAGATGTAAGCAACATTCATTTTTCAATTACAGTCAAAAATGGATTTAATGTTACAAGGATAGAGCATCCTTATTTGTAAAGAAAAACCTTTGTGTTTCAGACACTTAGAAAAAAACTTATGTAACTCAAGTTAAAGCAGTAAATTTATCTTGTTCTTTAAGGCTTGACAAAATTTACAATTTTAAATCTTTTTAAAATCCTTATACTATTTAGGAAATTTTACTTATCATGTACAGTGTGACATCAATAGAGGTGACATCTTAAGTTAAAATTTAATCCTCCCTCAAAAAAAAAAGCTTATAAAAAAGCAAGAGTGACTACTTTTATATATCTATGACAATTTGCTGCCAGTATAAAATGCAATGGGGCAAGAAAGAAGAGAAAACAGAGAATGACCACACAACCACACAAGCACACTTGGGCGCCCCAGGAGGTGGGGTGTGAGGTATGTAACTCAAGAGACCCAATAATTGGATATAAAAAAAGAGGCTTGCTAAGGAAAACAAAATTCTCATTTTTGAAGAGTATATATGTCAATACAGGGTGATTGGAAACCCAATAAGCTGCAATTTAAGATGAAGATTGAAGCAGCAGCAAGATGAAAGGCGGGCGGTCCCTTTAACGTTTGCTCCTGGAGTCCAGCAACTCTCAGCAGTTGGCTGGAGACTGAGCTGGAAGATCCTGTGGAGCTCCAACAAAGGGACGAAACAAACTCAAGTTCCCAGGGCCCCCTCCGGACACCTAGTGAAACAACTTGATAAATGATTGCTCTGTCAAGAGACCAAGAGATGGAGACGTCTGGAAGCAGAGGGGGATGTATCTAATTTAGGAGGGGGATGGTGAGGAATGGCAAAGAGCACCATCACTTGTCACACAACATCTGGCCAGAAAACCCTTAAGAAAACATTTCAAAACTCTACAGTCTAAGAGCTGAAGCCCAGTGCTAGCATTTAGCCAGGAACCTAGCAGTCTGGCACTTCCTAAGCTACTATGGTTTTAAGGGAGAAACTTTCTACGTTCCATAACCCATCCTTCTGCCTCAACTCCAATCTTAAGAAAGCATTCATTACTTACTCATTTAGGAATGACAAGAAAAACACAAATTCCTTTTCTCTCTATTTCACACCTAAAGACCTAATTCAGACCTTGCAGCCAGAAAGGTATAAGGGCCCAAAGTATACTCAATTTAAGAGAACAATTGTCATGTGGGTGTATTTTTAATTTAGGAGTTCGTGTATGTGTGTGTGTTTGTGTGTATTTTTAATTTAAGAGTTCCTATTTGAAGCCCTTAACTCTCCTCTTTCCCTTCCTTTAAGGTAAGCACAATTTCTTCCAGGCCAAAGACTGGCATGGGTTTCAAAGGCTTTAGTGACAAATTCAATCAACACACAATGAACATCTCTACTAAGAAAAAGATAATCAGAACTTGGAGTTTATAATTAAGTTAAAAAAAAAAAAAAGCCAGGAACAAGCAAGTAACATAAAGAGTTCTTGACTGACCAAGTCTTTCTTATGTCACTTCAAATTGTAACTTGCTGGGCTAGATAACCTGTAGTAAAAGCACTATACATTGTACTGCTGTGCAAAAACAAAAACAAAGTCTGTGAAGGCCAAATTAACTTTTGATTGTAATAAAACATAATTCAGACTAACAAACCAGGCATGGTGGCTCACCCTGTAATAGGAGAACTTAGAAGACCAAGAGAAGATGCCTACCGACATTTCCAGGACAGCCTGGGCTAAAGTGAGACCAGAACATCAGCTATATTTAACCTCCAGTTAAAGAGGCATTCTACAATCTATAAAAGAAAAATCAAGAGAAAATCACATAAGAAGGTTGAGTTATGTGGTCGTGTTCTTCTGATTTTTCTTAAAAGCAAATTATCTTGTGAATTTTTCTAGAAAAAAAATGTTATGTATAGTCTGTCAAAAAATTTATTGGATTACATGAAAGTGGCTGTTCTGTGAAGAATCAATCCCCTTGCTTGCTAAGTGGTCAAATCACCTCATCAGGACACAGTTCCAAAGGTTCCCGTATGTAGTCATGAGAGAAAAGGCACCACACTGAGGCTAACTCTAATCAACAGTTCACAGAAGAGAAGGGCTCAATAGCACAAACTGTAATCTCAACGTTTAAGATGCTGAGGCAGGATGGTTGCTACAAGTTCAAGTTTAATCTGATGTGTAAAAACTACAAAATTCATAGCATGCAAAAAGCAAAGTTCTAATTGCCATTTTGAAAGAATTTACAGAAAAAGAAAAGTGGATGCCTCCATTTTGAAAAATCAAAAGCTCCAATTCTGATTCATAGCTCTGCTGGGGCTAATGTGAGACTGCTGCTCCCTTTCAACATAGCCAGGCACCCTCCACTTCAGTGTACCAAAAGGCCAACCCCTTGTCAGCTTACCTAGCCAACTCTTAATTGACATTAACAAACTCTATGAAAATGCTTAGTGGATGTTCTTTCCAAGTCAACCATTCATGAACCTTTTTTCCCACTGGTCATAAATAGATAATACTGACATTATTCAAGGTTCCACTCTCTTGACATTTTCCTTTTGCCAGTAATCTCAGGATTTAATTGATACAATATTCTGGCCAATTAAACAGTATTAGGTAGGGACTGGAGAGATAGATGGCTTAGCAGTTAAAAGCACTTCTTCCTCTTGCAGAAGAGGCAGGTTCTGTTCTCAGCTTCCACACAGTGGCATATAACCTATAAGACCTGATGCCTTCTCCTGACCTCCTGCACACATGCAGGCACATACACACATGCAGGCAAAACCATCATACATGTAACGCCTTTCTCCTCACCAGCAGTACACTGGTGCCCCAAAGTGAATATAAAGAGAACTAATAAATGGCTATACCTGTGAATCCACAGACCCTGTATCAAGCCAGGCAAGCTTTTGGGGTAAGTTGGGGGAGGACTCAAAACTCCACCACTAGCTTAGGAGCGTTGGCAGTTGAAGGTTGCTTAAATAGGAAAGTGGCCCCTGGTAAGTGCCCACGCTCTGGTGGATGTTCCTACCCGCATCCACA